>NW_026947512.1:4800000-5546666 GCF_034190915.1 Cavia porcellus
ATCATTGCCCTTCTTGGTTACAATGGTGTTATTTGGGGAGTTCTATTTCATGCTGCTGAACCTACTCCTAACATGGGCCTTTATGCCTGTCACTGAAATGAGAGCCACTATGAAATTATTTAATCTCTGCCTGGGTTATAACAGATTTTCCATGTATCCACATATTACTTTTACTCTCATTTTAGGGTATCTATTATAAATGTTAACACAAACTATTAGCATTGTTTATTGCTTCACATTTGTATAGTCTTTTAACAGTGTGCTACATGCATTCACACCTATGGTTTGTTTTTAAGCTCCCTCTACCTCTTTGTGAGACAGGTTTAATTACCATTAGCCCTTCAAGGAAACAAGTGCTTCTAATTCACTTTTGGATTTTTAGCTCCCAGCACATGGTTTGGCATCTCATAGGACATCATTAAATCTCCACAGAGTGGTTGGTCTGAGATAAGAAGCTGTGTGACTTGTCCAAGGTCACAAAGCCAGTTTTATGGAAAATAAAGGGTTGAGAGCAGATCATTTCATACTGAATATAGCCTCATTAAAAATAACATGAATGTGAATTATGCAGCACCCTAAAAGTTCTAAAAGTTCTAACCCTCAAAGTTCTAAAAGTACCTTTGTAGTACCTAATTAACTTTGCAGTTATATCTTTGGTTTCTTTTATTATTAAACATTTAAACTATGTAAGAAGAAAACTGAGATGTCTACATGCTGTTCTTTCTGCTCTGTTTGACCCTTGTAAGTACTGCTATATTATAAGCTGGTACCTTTTTTGATAGTTCTACCATAGTGCCTAGCTTGGAGCCAGTCTTTTAAAAGCTACTCAGCAAAAATGTGCTCAAGATGTGAATAAATAACCTTTAAACACCAATTAGTATCATCATTCTAAGTTTTCTTTCAGTTATTTTCACTGACATTCTGCTTCCCGATATGCAAACAAGAGACTATTTTGCATTCTTTTTCTACCAAAAAAGTGTTTCACATTCATCAGAAGGAAGTGTATTGAAACACACGTACATACAATATGCTTATTATCAAGTTGCTTTCTCTCTCATTTCAAGGAAGCTACACAAGGGAACATGTTCATACATGGAACTATGGTTGGCCATGGTTCATACAGCAAAGCAGCCAATACTGCAAAGGGCTCTCCCTTAGTCTCCAGCTAGTTCACTCCCTGAAGCAATTACTTGTGCCCCACACTTGTCTACATGCAAACCCCTCCCAAAACTGAAGAACTAGACTGTGGGAGGTTTCCACGTCTTTGAGATCACTTTGAAGAGGTAGAAATGCCTAGACATGAGACAGTCGACTCACTTCTCCGATTCACAGCCCTATCACCTACCACTTTTCAGCAGCAATACTGTTTTAATTTAGACTTTTGTACAGCCAGCAGCATTAGCAGTGAAGCTGAGCTGAGGGCTGCCAGCATAGACAGAAATATCATAATGATCCTTTTATTGATCTGGTAGCACCTCATCTATGTATTCTGTTTATCACTGTTTGACGTACAAGGTAGAAATTTCTGGGCACTAGTGTGCTAATTCATGCTTTCTCCAAAAGAAAGAACTAGAAAGGGCTTCTCATCCCTTTCTAAGTGGAAACGCTCCATACACTTTTACTAACACCCAAAGCAACCATACCCTTTCGCACCATCAAGACGGTCAGCTGTCATCAAATGCAATGGCACTACAAGTCAGGATAAAACCACATCTATTATATGGTATCATCGTTCTTCACTTATTAATCCTATCATCTTGTGTTTTGAAGGAATCTTTTCTCAAACAGATAAAAAATGTCCAAAAGAGAGGCAAGATGTTCTTATCCCTAGCTATAAGACAGAATACCTGAGGTACAAAAAAGAACATACTTACTCTGGGTCACCAAGAGACAGCATGAAGCTCAGGGTTCTCCCCATTAAACTACACTGAACTCCTCCTCTCTTCTCATAACAGCTCTTCCCTAGAACCAGCAAATACTTTTCTCGACCAGTGGAAGTCATGACAGGAGTCCTGACAGGAGTCAGGAGCATCCTGGCCTCTGGAAGTTCCCTGCAGGAGGCATGGAGAGGGCCCTTCCTCTTCCCATGGGTTGCAATGCAATAGGGAGAGGGTGTGGGAGATGGAAGGAAAAGGACATGAACACACACAGAAGGGAGTTTCTCTTGTCTGTTTGTCAGTGGGCCTGGTACAGAGTTAGGGTGATGCAGGCTACAGCTGCAGCAAGAACACAATGCTGCTTACCAAGAAGGAGCAGAAGAAGATGAAGGAAACAAAGTACACGTAGGCCAGGTCAGTGCCACAGCGCTCATTCTCAGTCTGCCCAGATGGTGCAGTGGTGTCAGGCTCGCAGCCTTTCTCTCCAAGGCATGACAGCATAATCTCCTGCCAGGCCTCACCTGTGGCACTCCTGAACCCGAAAGACACTTTGGTTAGAAGGAGCAGGTCTGCACGTCCTACCTTATCCTTTGTGCTCTTTCCCAATTCAACCATCCTTTCTTTTACCACAGGTCCTACAGGTTCCCTTCTCACCCTGTTGACCCTTCTAGTGCTTTCCATGCAGAGACAGAGAATGCCAATGGAATTTCTCATCGGTTCCTCCATCCACCCACCACTTCTCCAGGTAGTGGGGGAATCTCTGCTGACTGTGGTAGAGAAAGCGGGAACTCTAGATCTCCACATAAAATGAGGTTTGAGCTCTTAAATGGAATTTAGCCTACAAGAAATTGTCCTTGATATCATTTCCAGATTTCTAGAGCATGTGTTGAAGCTGAAATCTGCAAATTAACTTCTGTATCAAAGAGATTGATGAACTTTCTCATATCATATGGCAGTTAGACAAAAAGTAACTGTGCCCTCTTCACTGCCTATTCTGATAGAAGCAGAAGAAGCAGGACAAAGAGATGAGGAGAAATGGGGAGAAGAGGCTGAACAAGTTTCTCTCTCACCAACAGCACTCTAGCTGGGATAGTTTCACATCCGAGTACCTGAAGAGTAACATGAGGGACCCAAAGAAACTCCGGAAATTGTTGTGCCGGTTGATGTGACTCTCCTCATCCAATTTGATGTTTCCGAATACCTGGGGGAAAAACAAGAAAAAGCAGTGAGCAATATTGAGCTGTGGGTTGTGTCCAGCATATGATCATTAGATGCACAGGCAGGCTAATAAAGCTACACGCATGACTTCCTGATGAGATGACACATACCCAGAGAGCTGATGAACACTATCTATGCTTTTAGCCTGATAAGGACTAATTATTTCCTCAGTGTAGCAGTACCTCAAAAGGCACTGGTGTTATTAAGGCCCAGGCATAGCATAGATTTCAAGATCTTTTAACATCCTTCTGCTTATACATAGATTCTCCTGCACCTAATTTAGTCTTTTTATTTCCATGGTACCTGTCACCATGGTACGCAAACATTTGTAAAAACATTATCCCCTAACAGAGGTGGAGGGAAGGACTCACCCTTCTCTTCCTGTCTCTGGTGGTCATGATGAGAACAAATCTGTATTTGCTGAAGATGATATTTATAGTTTGGGCAGATGCTGCCCTGGAATTTGCAAGTAGTTTAGATAAGATTGGATAAAGCATCCCTATCTTCCTTAGATTGCTTTATATTCAGAATCTCAATTTCAGAATGTTGATTTGACAGTTATCTAATGCAAATGGACATGCACATGTCTGTACGCACACATGCACCCATCCAAAAGTGGCCATTTGTGTGGAAGCTAAAACAAACCCAGTACAACAGGACAGAGAAAGTCAGGATAAGTGGATATTTGGAAAAAGAAAATGAGAGTATCTAGCTACAGAGAGAGGTTTACTAAGCTGCTGCTGACTGTGGCTATTACGGAAATTCACATGAAAAGGAGGAAACGCTCAAGAGAACTTTACCTACAGTTAAGTAGTGATGAACTTCCAATGATAATTTTTAAGTAAAAAGTGAGAAGCTGGACTTTAAGTTTTTAAATTGCTTTTCACAATATGTCTTGGAATCATGATCACCCCAGGTCCCCTCAAAGAGAAGAGTGCTTTTACATATATGTTCTCCTCCTCCAACCATGTTTCGAATACCCACATCTGTTCTCATAAGCCAGGGTTGGCACATTGGCAGGCTTCCTGGGTCATTTTAGCAGCCATTTGAGATAATTTTCATCCTACACTGAGCATATTCAGTTTATCCAAAATATGCTAACTGGAACACATCTTCCCCCGAACAGTTTTTAGAATGTGCAATTGAGGAACCATCTCCCCCCCTAGCTATTTTGCTCAAGTAACTCCCACTGACACCTGCTTTGGGAATTTGTTCTCAACACTGTTTTTCAAAACCCAAATATTATTATTTGTCTTGCAGGGAGAATGGAGGTGGTAGCAGAGGAAAGAATGGAAAGAGGATAAAAAGATAAAGACCCTCAAGAAATGAATACAATAACTGCATTCAAAATATCCCACTCAAGCAATCGACTCCAGTTCTGGGGACTCCACTAGAACACGATGTGTTCTTGTCCTGTTCAAATCTCATTTTCTTTTCTTTCTTTTCACATCTTGGCTAAGAACTCATGACTTATCCCTGATTTAAGACATATACACAATGCCCATATGTTTTCTCCCTATGACATTCAGACAGCCATCATTAGTTGTCCTGATTATGGTTTTCTGAAACACCACCGAATCACAAACTACATGAAGGGTACATTGTTATTTTTGGTACAGAATACGTACAACAAAGAAATTACAGCTATTTTGATTATTGCCTACGATAATTTTCAAGTCAAAAATTCATGTTTATTTATATGGTGGTCTTTAGAATTTCTTTTTACTTCTTTTCAGCTTTTCTCAAAGTCTTTGTCACTAACCCAAATCTGCTACTTCAAAGGGGTATGGAAGAGAGAGGCAGAGTATTTCAGAAAAGTTAATGAGAATATAAGCTTAAATCCATTTTCACTTGGAATCACAAAACTGGAGAACTAGAAAGGACCTGTGATGATATCTAACTAACTCCACCACTGTATTGGTAAAGGAGTTAAGGCCCAGAGAGATTCAATGACTTGATTAAATTCAAACAGCTGGTCAGTGGCAGAACTGAAGCTGGAAACTTTACTTCTAACAACTATAACTCTTCATATTTCTTCCCATATGTAGCAAGTTACTCCTTCCTTTCATCTTCAGAGTTTTCTGCAAAGTTCTCTTTTTCCAACAAGCCTTGAATGTCTAGAATAAAGTTCTTCTCATGGATACATTCATTTGCTGCTTAGGTCTCTCCAAACGTCTGATTTTTTTGTCTTTGTATTTGTATCGATCTCTCTGTTTGTGGTGATTGTATTGGGCACATTCTCTTCATTAACAAGCACAAGCTTGTGCATGGTGCTGGTTCTCTGTCTTGAACCAGGATAGGGACTGTCAACTAAAGGTAAGTTACAGCAGAAATGGCATTCAGGTAGCTGCAAGTACTTTTATATTTTGGAAAGATGTGTAAAGGTTATTGGGAAGATGATGATTTTGATACCAAACAGCTCCTATCTCCTACTAAAGGACCAAAGAAGCACTTGCACTTGCCTATCTGGTGATATGAGAGATGGTATATAGGTAAGAACATGGAACAGACAGAACCAAGTTCAAATCTCAGCTCTTCCACATAAAATCTAAGATTTTGCATATATTTAACCTACTTAACCATACTAAGCATCACATCACTTCTGAATACATTAACTGCACGTTTTACACTCATGCTTTCTTTTTATATTCTTATCTATCTATCTATTCATCTACATACATGCATATATGTATGCTTTTAGTACTGTCTGGCACACCAAGGAATTCAAATAATAGTAAATAGCATTATCATTGTTACTGGCATTATCAGTAGTAGGTTAGAATTGAGATGTGTTATTCTACTTTACATTGCTTGAGAATGAAAAGGGGTAAGAATTACTTTGAACATGGCCAAACAGAACTTAACTTAATCAAGTCTGTATTTGACTTTTGAAGAATATTTCAATTCTGAGATCAAATTCAGGATTGGAAAGAAGGACTTAATAGAAGTTATCAAGTCAGTCTAAACTTTATTAGAAATTCAACACTGCTGACACTGTCATTAATTCCTAATGGAATGCCCACTGCTTCTTAATCAAGTCTCACAAATTTTGGTACTTGACATACTGACATTTTTGGAGAACAAAACTTTCTAGTAATGGAGTTAGAGGAAGGACAAAACTAAGACATGCAGGCAAGGAGAGAGGGGTAAAAAGAAGGGGGATTTGGAGATGCTCTGGAAAGGGCTGATAAGGTGAAAGCTTAGAAGATGGAGCTGTGACTCCAGGTGGCAGACACCACTGAGCAGGCAGCTGGCAGTCTAAAGGCAGCCAGACTGCCCGGCTGCAGAAGACTGTCTGCTGAAGTTCTTTGCTGAGGTTTAGTCATGATATCTGCAAGCCAAAGAATGAGCCCTCTAAAATGAGCAGAAAGCCTGTGTATCCAGTAAGACAGGTCTGTGGGATGTGTGGTGTTGCTCGTTTACATGGAAGTTCACCTACCACAAATGTCCACTGTCCTTGAAAGAGCTTTTGGCCTCTTCTGGCTCTATAGGCCTCTACCAACCTGAATAAATATCCATGGTAGGATCTTAATCTAATTCTCAAGTCTGAAAGGGGAGAGGGTGCCCATAACAATGATATACAGCCCTGTAAGAGGGGAATTAGCTGGAAAGTGGCCCCTGGGTCTCCTTAGGATGGGCAGTCTGCCAGGAACTCTATGAGCTGTTTACAGTGCTGAGTCTTCACAAAAGGTTAGTCAGAACTCAATCCAGATATATTTGATATCATTGCATGCATGAGAATAAACATAGAATCTTCTTTTAGGTCCAGTCCAAATATCAGAGATCCTGATAAATGAATTATACACCCCCTCCAGTCTCCTTAGAGATTTCTCTGAGAAAGAACAATGGTGTCATATTTACTTTAGTTCTTATGTTGTGTCCACAGAAGCACAGCTGTTTATAAGTCAACACCATGATCTGACAATCTCAGATGAAGTCACAGTATAGGCCACCCTGAAAATCTGGAGAACCACTGCATCCAGGAAGTTATCAAGGTCACACAGCAGTAAGACCTCAGGAGAGCACCCTTAGGCAAGAAACAGTGCAACGTATCCTCAGTCTTGCATGTTCAGGTTGCTAAACCAGAGAAGGGCTAAGTAATACTTTCCCCCACTGGGCCCGACGACTGGCTCACCTGCATCCCAATGATGGCATAAATGAAAAAAAGCATGGCAATCAAGAGGCAGACATAGGGAAGGGCCTAGAAGGAAAGTAGAGAGAAGATTATTAATCAAAAGGAGGCAGCTTCTATGGTCAACAACCTGTGGTCACTGGCAGGAACTCTTGCCCTTAGGTAGTTTACACAGAGGAATGGGACTCTGCTCCCTGAGGCCACTCTGTTTTTGGTGTAGTACTTTTTCAGATGCCCATATCCTTTGACAGATATGTAAACAGCTGGCCAGAGAAGTTTATAATTTACTTTGTGTGAAGAATATTCACTCATCCAGAAATGTAGCCCATATCTCCAAGGAAAGCTTGGAAAACTTTCTGGGCTCAGTATTTATCTCATTTGGCATGCAGAAGATTAATAATCTGAGCAACTGTGATGCAAATTATACAGCCAAGAATCCAGCTTTGGCTTTCACATCCTTGTATTTCTCCTTCCCACTCCTACACCCAGTGTGAAACCCTTCGTGGAGAGTCTGGGAGCAAAGTGAAATGACTGGGGTCTCACTTGTTTGTCTATTCCTAGGAAGTTCTTTTATCTTCTGACGAGACATTGTTCAGTGCTTAAGCCACCCTCTCTTCAAGGTTTCATTACGTTGCATGGAAAAATCTCAAAAGCTTCTTAGGCGTAAACCACAACAAAACTTTGCCACAAAGCCATGAGGCATGAAGTTCTGCAGTATGCATATATGCCTACTGTCACTTTGGGATAACAGCCTTTCAACATGGGGTGGGGCAAGTGAAGGGGAGGAAAGGCAGGGGGCTTCCTTGGCTGCCTGGGAAAGGCTGCAGGAAAGGAATGGTGTGTTTCCGTGAGGGGAGACCCTGCAGCTGAAGCCTGGAAGTAAGGAGGCAGCATTGCTCACCACCTGCAGTGCTGCTGCCTTCCATCCTGGCTTCCTGTCCTCGGTCTACCTTCTCCGCTCAGAGTCTCCAGGCTCTGTCCCCTTTTCCAACCCCCAGCTTTGGTGAGAACACCAAAGACTCCATCTGTTCTCCTCTCTTGTCATGCCACGCACAGTGAGGGAAGAGAGGGGAACTGGATGACTTTCAGACGGGGTGAGCATCTGCAGAGTCAACAGCACAACGCCATTCATATTGTGCTGCTTTCTGCTTTGTGTTTGTAGAAGTAGCCTTTGCTAATCTGACTTTAAGGAACTTCTACACAGAGTCTCAGAACTGTTCTGAAAAGAAAGCACCTGTGTGTTAGTGTCCCCTCTAACAGTCACTTGTCTTGCTGTTTTCTGTTCTATTCACTGGAATAAACTAATCATTTGGTCAGCAGTGTCTGAGTGAAGAATTAGTAATGATGATGTCGGCTAAACTCCCTTCCCAAATGATGACAAGCCATGAATTCGCTGGCTGGTCTCCTTCAGTTTAATTTGAAAGTACATAAATAGTTAAAGAAAACTTGGTGAACTCATGATTTCCTTTAACCTCCATGATACATAGTTTCAGAGAGACTTGGTGAACGTTATAAAATGACAGGATAACATTTCTTAAGAGGATAACAACTGACATTTATTGCACAGTCCTCTTAAAACAATTTAAAAAATAAAACAGCTTTAAAAGCATCTAGTCTTTCCTATTCTCAATTCAAATTCACCTGAGCCTCAGATGGTAACTTTTTGCTAAGTTTTTAGCTTTTTCCTCTGTCCTCTTCCTTTGAAAAATAGTTTTCATTGAGGTGAGGCCTTTCTGGAGTTATCATACTGAATAATTATTCTGGAGAGGAGGGAAATGTCAAGGCTGCTTGTAGGAGGCTGATCATGCTCACAGTGGTCTCACTTCTCAAACTCTGAAGTACTTGATGAAGAAACAAGCAATGATGATATTGGCTAAACGCCCTTTCCAAACGATGACAAACCATGAACTCACTGGCTTGTCTCCTGCCATTTAATTTCTAATGAAAGTATATAAATAATTAAAATAAAGAAAACTTGGTGAGTTCATGATTTCTCATCTTCAAATCATTTAATGTCATCGAATTTATTTTTAAACATATTCATTGAAAAAAATTTTCATGAGAGGAAAAAAGCGTTTAAACAATACTTAGACATCCAAAACCTTAAAAATAACTAATTTAGGATAGTTACTAGAGCTCCAAGATATTTAAATAAGTCCTTTTATTGGAAAACTCTGCCATCGAGCCTCAGGTATTGATTTTAATTTATATTTATTATATCTACACCTCTGTATGCACCATGACTATTTAAAAGAAACTTACTGTATTAGCTTGCCCAGGCATTCCTATTTGTAGGACACAGAAGTTATCATTAGCTTATCACACAATCAGTGATTTGGGAAATAGACACTGATGAAGACACAGAGGGACTGAGCATGAATCAGCTTGCTATGAAATACAGCTGAAAGAGTCCCCTGAGAAACTGTTACATGAAATAAAATCATGACAAGCCCTTGCAAATGCAGAGGACATCAGACTGCAGGTAGCTGGCTCTTTGCATGGATAGGATTGCTTGAGGCAATCAGGAACAGCCCAGTAGGAAGTACACTTCCTAAAGCATGCACCTTGCCTTCTGACCTGAGATACAAAGTCAAGGTGCTTTTACAGAATGAGATTCATTCTAAATCTGAGCAAGCCAGGCTGTAATTAAGCCCCACTGCACTCCCTGAATGCTTCCATCACAAACGTCCATTTTACAAGCTTCACTTTCCCAGAGGTGAAGGGATGGAAGCACCAGTGATGCTACACAGAGCTGCCTGCTGTGCTGTTGGTTCCACAGAGCCATCTCAATCCTCAGAGAAGACTTCCTGGCGCATCTTACCTTGAAGGACTGCACAAAGGTCCAAAGCAAAATACGTATGGTATAGCCCTGACGCAGAAGCTTTATGAGACGGGCAGCTCGGAAGAGCTTCAGAAAGCTCATATTGAAACCACTAGTGTTCACCAGCTGGTGGACCAAAAGGAAACATGTAATTAGTGACATTATGGTCATTTAGAAAAATCTAAGCACTAGTTATTTGTATATTTATTTCTCATTCAGATCACAAAATAGAACACAGTCTCTGTCTTTCTTTGTTAACCCCAACTCCAACAGATGGGCTGGCCAGCATGTGCGTCTTAGCTTTCGCATGCTTATCAATTCTATTCCCAGCAGAAGGCAAGCAGGGTTTTTCTGGACACAGAACACAAAACTGGCCTCCCTGGTCTCTATCATGCAGTCTAAAATCTACACTTACACTCCAAAAGAGCTGATACAGTAATCCCTGAAACACATCATGGCCCTTCTATATTCAAAGAGTATTACAATGAGCTTGCCAAAATGTTCTTTAGGATAAGCAAATTTAGAGAAATAATTCAGGCCTATGAACTCTGAAAGCAAAGATACAGTGTCTCTTGAGACTCTAACAGAATACTGTGTATGCTAGCTTTCTTCCAAAACCCTGTATTACTTTACGTTTCCCATTAGATATCTGAGATTTAAGTCATGCAGGTGAAACAAAGGCTTCCATGTGATTCAGATCTGTTTCAGTTAGCATTCTCTGGCTAATGCTTGGGAGCCAGGAAATGAACTCCCAACACTTGGAGGGTGACATATTCAGTTTGGTGGGATACAAATGAACCTATTGAGTAGAGGACTTTTTAAAATGCTTACTCCAGAGCCAAGTTTAAAGACATTCACCTTGCTGTCTGTCAGGATAATTTCTGTGATACTGCCAATCACAGTGATGAAGTCAAAAATATTCCAGGTATCTCGGAAATAGTTCTGCCAAGTGAGTTCAGTCATAGGAACAATAGAAAAAGGAAAAGAAAAAAAATGTAAGGAAAGAAAAGAAAAGACATCTTTCATTACATAACTTTGTCACTTGAAATTAAAACTTGTCAATTCATGCACAAGTTCATTTTAACCTCGGCTTTAATTTTCCATTTCTAACCAGAAATTCCATTTCTCCTTTACTAATTTGGGAATTTCTCATTTAGAAAGTAGTTCCATCACTATTCAAAGACTTTGTTTTTGAAACTGTCACTGAAAAACTCATACATAAGTTTTTATAAATTTTTATTTTTTAGAGATTTATTTTTACTGTAGCATTTTTTATAAATAAAAAGCTGTAGACATGCAACGTAGACATCTTGGTGATTTGGGGGATAAGTACACAGCTATAAAACCATCACCACCATTACACAACTTTTAAATTATGCATATCACATCAAGTGACCTTAAAAATTATAGTTATGGTCGATACACTGTGCCAACTTGAAAAGTTTAGAACTGAAAGACTCAGCAGGGAGCCAGAGTCCTTGCTTTGTAAACATCCTCATCTTGTGCAAGAGAAAGGCACAGAGATTTTGTGAGTGCTACACCTGCCCTGGAGAAGAGTGTAGCCCGTGTACAATATAAGGGAGGAGAAGAGGCTTGCTCTCCTCCCCTACTTCTTTTGCTCTGGCTGTTTTTGCTGGCTGCTGCCTTGAGGTGTTAAGCCTGGTGCCACACTAGACTGCTTCTGAACCAGCTGATAATGGACTGAAACCTCCACAAACAGTGAGCTAAATAAACTGTTCCTTCCTTCATTTTGGGTGTTGGATATTTTGTCCCAGCAACAAGGAAAAAGTAACCAAGACAGCCACCATTATACAACTTTTAAATTATGTATATCACATCAAGCAACCCTATAAAATTATAGCTCTGATTTTCAGCAAAATCAAAATTCATACAAATTATGTGACTAAATGTCACAGACATGTCACAACTTTCTAACTCCATTGAGCCTTTTCAAGTGATGAATGGACTTCATTTTCCTCTCTTTCTGTTTATATACTTTTTGAAAAGTGAAACGATTAAAAAGACAATGAAGCTGTAGTAAAATAAGTGGGATTGAAGGAGAAAAACGAGACATAAAGGACCTAGAAAATCCATCAAGCAGGTAACAGTCCACTTAATCACAGAAGATTATGTGTCCATCTCTTAGGCTCACATGAACATAGACCTTGGACTTGGTTCCTTAAAAAAAGACATTTAGGTCCTTTATAATCTTAATTTTCTGTATGAGGAAACTGAGGCTTAGAAAAATTTAATTCCAAACAGCTTTAGCAGGAAGCTCAGTTTGTATTACAATCCTTAGTTCATTGGTGATAGAGTAAATTCCTCAATTATCGGGGCTCTCCCATTCCCCATTTCAAGGTAAACACACTACTTCGCTCACAGGACTGGAAGCCTTGAGTTCGAGTTGAGGATGCTTTGCAGAATAGCATATTGGAATATAAAATCATATTGTGTAGAAAAGAATACAGTCCCCTCTTATATGTGATTTCATTTCTCATGATTTCAGTTACCTGCAATTCAAAAATATTAAATGGAAAATTCCAGAAACAAATAATTTGCAAGTTTTAAATTGCATGGACTTCTGAGTAGCATAATAAAATTTCACAACATCTCACCAAGGACCTGAGTCATCTCCCATTTTGTTCAGTGTGTCCATGCTGCATATGCTATCTACCTATTCATCAAATATTTTCTATCTTGGTATGGGATCAGTTGTGTTACCAGAATGATTTAGTTCAGTAATCCTTATTTATTTAATAATGTCCCAGACATAAGACTATTGGTACTGGCAATTCAGATATGCCAAACAGAAACGGTAAAGTGCTTCCTTGGGGTAAAAAGGTAAAATTTCTCAAATTATGAGGAGAAATTACAGTCACGCACCACATAATGACATTCTATTAATGACAGACTACATATATAATGGTAGCCTCAGATGATTACATTGCCTAATGTTATAGAAGTCTTAGTTTGCATATGTACACTTTATGATCTTAAGACCACCTAACAATACATTCACTAAAAAAAAGAATTTACACTCAAATAGTGTTGCATGGCTGTACACATAAACAGAAATCTGCAATTTCAGGCAGTTCTGGGGATTTTAGAATTTATCTCTGGCAGATACAGGGGGAATTACTGCCTCGTTATTATGAGCTTTGAAGTTAGAAAGACCAGGATTTGAACCCTAGCTCTGCCTTTTACAAACCTCAGACAAAGTTTTCATCCATTCTGAGCTCCAACTCATCCATAAAACAAGAAAATATTAACTATCTAATGTAATTATCATGACGATAAAGTGAGTATGCACAGCCTTTGAAACTTACTAGGCTGCATGACTTAGATTACCTCTTTCTGTCTTCTTGTTTGCTTCTCTTTTCCCCACCTTGTTTTCCATTTGTATCTTTTATTGTGTAATCTTTAAAAAGTTATACGATTTGTCGGGAGTTCAACTGCCTCACTTAAAAATCAAAATAATAATAGCAATAATTATAATGGCATCTGCCATGTGGATTTCACAGTCATTGAAAAGATACAGTACACACTGGGGCATTCTGAACGTCTAGAGTATTTTATCACGTATAGACTTATGGGGACTAGTAATGACTTTTATAGTGTGAATGCCTCTAAACTGTGAATAAAAACTGGGGTGAGGGTGGGAAGGAGGCAGGACTCTGGTTAAGCCTGTGAGTATATATTCAGCCTTCACCATAATTAGACTTGTAATTGGAGGCTAAGTCACAGACATTGTCAGTACTACATGCAGGCCACCAAGATACACAGAGAAACCTTCCTGCTGTGGCTCCAGCGTCTCACTCTTTCCCAATTCACCCTACACAGGACTGGATTGTTTCAAAAAGCATCGTTGTTGGTGGTAGTTTCTTTTTTACCTTATTTTTCCAAATCTCAAAACACTCAAAAGGGAATCAAGTAAACCACAATGCAGCCTCCTGCAAAGGGTTCCCTTCAACTCTCCACCCCACACAATCAAATCAATGGTGTTTCAAAGAAACAGAAGCAGATCAAAAGCAACCCCCACAATCAACACTGACAACTATCAAACCACGCCCAGAGTCCTTGGTAAATCTGCTAGCAGACACACACTGATTCAGATCAGCAGCAAGGTTTTCTTCTTGCAGGGAAAGCCATACATACATATAATTTGAAATGGTAGCTCACAAGCCACGTAAGTGTGAAGCAGCTGTCAAGGGGGCTTGTCAGCATCCTACTGAACTCTCAGCACACACTGAAGCAGAGGGATTACATTTTTACAGGACACTGAAACAAAGGGCCAGGTTTCTTAACACTCTTGAGAACAGATGCAAAACATTCACCAAACAATTATAATTAGTAATTGAGGAAAAGTAAACAGAGATCTCATACTGGAAAAACTCATTGCCATTCCTCCCAAACCCAATTCCAGAATCCTCCCTGCTCCCCACATATCCCTTTAAGGTCATTGGCCTTTGTAAGCATCAGTAATGAGCATTTATTTTCATTGGTATAAATTATTCTTCATGCTACTCATGGGAGGAAAACTAATAGATAAAAAGATACTATTTGCTCTTACCTGAGGTTAAAGGGACAGGTATTTTTAATCTGAGTCATAAAATTCTTATACTTTTACTAGTAAATAAGCACTCAAGGTTTATTAGTGTAGACTTTATTTTGGTCCTTTCCACACAAACATTGCAGCTGTAATGCTAAGATGGCCACCTCTGAGCTGCAGTCAGGATTCAACAGTATCAAGTGGATAGTTAGATGAACATGGAATCGGGGAGCTGGTTTCCCTGCCCTTTCTCCAATGCCCTCACACATTGTCCTATGTCTATGGCAGTTTATTGAGCAGTCAAAATGATCTCTCAATTATGGGACAGGTGTGTGAACCGTTTCAGGAATGGCAGTAGCTACCACCTTCCAACAAAGGCTGGGAATGCACCCAGAAGAAGAACAGATACTTCCAGTGCTGGGATAGATTCAGTGACATACCAAGAAGCCAAAAGCGATGATCTTCAGGACACATTCCAGGGAAAACACCATAGTGAAGGCAATATTCAGGTACTTTAGGGCCAGCTCATAGGTACAGGGAGCAGAGTAATACTGCCGGGTGGGACAAGAAGAGACAAAGAGTCAGCATCTTACAGTGAAGAGGGGGGCGTAATACATGTCACCAAGGATAGCTACCTCTCAACTTGAGCTTGTGGGGTACTTTGGTGTGTCGTAAGGGAGGAAATGAATGTTGAATGCTAGAGTGGAAAATTCACATCCTGTGTGACAAAACGAAGCAAAATACAAATCCATGCACCACCAACCTAGACTACACCATAGCAAAACAACCAGTCTGCCTAAAATGGAGGTGTGCAGGGCAGAAACATTTTGTAGAGGGTACTTTACTATTTAGTATTAAATAAGATCACACTCTCTTAATATCCTGGCACTCCTTTAGACTCCAAGTTGTTGAATGGATATTTTCCATCCTTGTTGGAGGTTAACTCTTATCACTACCCTGGATCTTGGAAACTCCTGGACTGTTATATGCTTTACTGCATTTGGCTCCTTGGGCCCCAGAGTCCAGTTAAAATATCAGAGGCAACAGCCTGGCACTTTGGAAGGCTTTCCTGGTGTCTCAGAGTACACACAGTTGCTAGACTGAGGAAAGTGTTACTGGCGTCCACCCTCCTCTTACCTTCATCATCAGCACCACAGTGTTCAAGGCAATCATGGCCATGATGGTGTACTCAAAGGACGGAGACACCACGAAGTGCCACACACGGTACTGGAAGGTGTGCCTGTTCTGTGGCATATAGCGGGTGAGCGGTTTGGCGCTGATGGCAAAGTCGATACAAGCCCGCTGCAGAGAAGTCACAGTCATTAGTCTTGGCTCAGACTCCCACGCCATGCGCAGGGTGGGCTCTCTGTTAAGGGGTTAGAAGGAGAGGGTGGCACGGGGACAAAAGGGTAGAGCTACACAAACATAGAAATGGCAATAAGGATCATCTGGACCAAAATACAGGCAAGACTTCACTTTAAATAGGTTCACAGAATTGGAGGTCTTCTGTCACATGAGGTAAGAACTTGGTGATTAATAAAGACTTCTCACATAGTCTGTAGCTGGGAAACTTAGATAACAAGGCTTCCCTGATGCTTTTAGCCAGAATAACTGATCAGCAGGTACACAGCACTAGAAGTATGTGAGATCTCAGATAGCCTCCCAATTTTGTAATACTTGTTCGTACATAAGATATCTCAAAATGGGACCCATGTTAAAATCCAATAATCATAGTTCATGTATGCCTAATGCAGTTAGACTAAAAATAATTTTATATAATATTTTTAATAATCTTTTGCATAAAACAAAGTGTCATACGTGGAATTTTCCATATGTAGTGGCATGTTGTGCAAACATGTTTGAATTTTGGACTTTTTTGGATTTTTGGATTAGAGATGTTCAACCTGTATCTATGTAGTCCTATAGTCCCTAACAGTTTCTAGTTCAGTTCTATTGTTAAGCAACAACAAAACCAACTAAGAAATCCTACATTTTGCCAAAACTATGTTTGTTCTTGGAAAAGCAGCCATAAGACATAGTCCCTACCCTTAGAGAAAGTATGTATGTCCCAAAGGCCATAGTCAGGAAAGCAAATGTCTTAATGTTATCTCTGAGGTGCGCATCTATTCTTTCCAGACTGTTGCATCTAAGGTAGAATACATCTTGAACATCTTGTGTTCTACCTTCTAGTTCTCTGTGACTCACATTTAGGCCTTAAACAGAGAAAGTGCTTAGAAAATGTGTTTAATGGTATTAATGTCTCCATCTTGTCTCTATAACTGCGTAATAAATTCAGAAAAACAGCCTTCTTTCTTAACCACAGGCTCCAGGTCCTTTCCTGAAGGCCCCGCAGTCCCTCGACACAGATTGCCCGTGGTTACCTCATTCTTCTCCAGGCTGCACTCTTCCATCATCTTGTCTCCTTGCTCCTGGAAGGTGATGATGATGAGAGCCACGAAGATATTGACAAAAAAGAAAGGAAAGACCACAAAGTAAACTACGTAAAAGATGGACATTTCCATGCGGTTGCTGCGGCTTGGCCCTCGGTCCTCCTCTGTCACATCCACAGAATGCTGCAGAACCCTGTGGGGGCAGGATGAGGGGGCACAATGACGGATGACAAAATCAGGAGCCAGACTACTACAGCTGTAGCAGACTTCTCTGACTTTACAGATCCTCCATTAATTTTGGGGGGGGGGGTCCGTAACCAAGTTGGTGATGAACCCTTGACATTGTACCTAAATCCTAAACAACAGAGTCACAACACTGCATAAAGTCATCATATTCAATACCAAGTGACTCCTGGATTACTATTTAGTATTTTTCTGCTAACTAGAGAATGCTGTTTCCATAAAGTGTTACATTAATCATTGCTAAGTTTTTCAGGAATTAGCCTTTAGCTACTATGGGAAGCACAGGAACTTCTTTCCATTGTCTTTTCCACAAAAGGGATGGAGAAGACATGTGTCTGTAGGTTCTTCTAGCTTATTCTTACCCCTCCATCCTCAGGCTTTTTGGTACAGAGCCAAGTTGAAGCTGTCTAAAATAACTCCCAGGGATTCTCCTAAGAGATGGACAGCTGTTGAAAATTCATTAGTTCTACAGGGGTCAGATGAGTCCTCTCAATTCCTCAATAATGGCTCAGACAGTAAGGTTTCAGATAGTTCCCTTTGTCGTTCCCCTCTCCCTCTTCATCTGTAGGCATTGTATTCTTTGTCTCCTCCCCGTCTCACCTACTCATAACCACTTACTTTCCTGAGCACAATAACAATGGGTTAGCTTTGTTCCTCTTGAATCAGCTTCTCAAGGAACCCATGTGGTCCCACCCCAGCTCACAGATAAGTGTACCAACCACAACCCAGCACTCACTGAGGCCATCCTTCCCCCGTGGAGACTGTGAAGAGGGTCAGCAGGGCCCAGATGATGTTGTCATAGTGGAATTCATGGCGCTTCCATTCCCGGCCCTTCACTTCCATCTTGTTCTTCTCATGGTCTACATAGTTGCCTCTAAAATCAGAGTGAAAATGAAAAAGGGGCTCTGCACTACATCTTATGGAAGAGCCAGAAAATTCCATGGATTTCAAGAACATGGGATAACAATGACAACCACACAAAATGTAAGGAAGAAGGGATTTTATGAAAAGGAAGGTCCTTACCATTGTGACCAGCCTGGAAGTCATCTTATTCCCCTGAGTGTCACCCCTCTCATTAGTGGGGTGACATCTCCTAATGCATGCCTAATGCAGTTAGACCAAAAATAATTTTGTATAATATTTTTAATAATCTTTTGCATGAAACAAAGTCGCATACGTGGAATTTTCCATATGTAGTGGCATGTTGTGCAAACATGTTAGAATAATCTTAGAATAAAATAGTATTGCTGTTCCTTAATGTGGGATTATATCCCAGCACTTTCACTAGTTACTGTGTAACCATGAGCAAGTTAAACTCTGCATCTCAGTGTTCACATCTGTGACACACAAATAAAACCCATCTCAATAGATTGTTATGAGGGTTTAAAATGAAAAACTGAATGTAAAATATCTTTGCCCACATTTGACACAAAAGATGTTCTCAGCACAATTTACTAAGTTCCCATTTTACAGCTCTACTGAAAGAAGAATGGAGATATAAAGGAGACAGAGTTAACCTGTGGAGAGTGGAGAAGGGCCCATCAGAACATGCTGAGCAAAGAGTGAGTGTTAGGTGCAGGTGGTACTTACATGCACTCCTTCTCTGTGTCCTTGGAGCTGTCTGTGCAATAAAAGAACTTTCCCTTGAAGAGCTGAACTGCGATGACAGCAAAGATGAACATGAAGAGCTTGTAGACAATGAGTATGTTGAAGACATTCTTCAGGGAGGTCACCACACAGTCGAACACAGCCTATAGACAGCAGCAAAGGGCCCTGGTGTGTGAGACCTGGGACAACATCTGCACCGGCCCAGAGCTGAGCTGGGCTCACACCACCACCTGGCAGCACTAGAAAATGCCCCTGGAGATGTCACCCCACTAATGAGAGGGGTGACACTCAGGGAATAAGATGACTTCCAGGCTGGTCACGATGGTAAGACCTTCCTCTTGGAAGGAAGCACACTCTAGCTGAAAGGAAACTCAAGGCAGTAAACACAAACCTGACGATGTAAAGCAACAGAGGGGTTTCTTCATGGGATCCCAGTGGGGTATTCACATGAAGCACAGAAGTTTAATGCTGGAAGGGATCTTGGAGATCACTTAGCTCATTTTAATCATTAAACACCTTGTCCCTGCCCTATTGGGTGACATTCACAAGTTTATTTCTGTGCTGACTTTTTTCCCTTTGCCCTTACTAAATGGATCGGGGTGAAAGTTCACTACAGTCTTTGTCCGTTTTAATGATACCTTGTCATATGTCCACACATTTGTACTGACTGCAGTCAAGCCTTTCATATCAATGTCCTTTAGTGTAAAGCTAGCATGAAAATAACACAGGCAACGTGAGAAGGAATGAGACCTAGTTCGACTTAGAGATGAGGATGAGAATGGATGGAATCAGGCATTTATACTTAGTTAAAACATAACAGGTCTCCAAAGACCTTCATTCCAAACCCTAAGCCGTAAGGAGTTACACAGCAGTGCAACACATTTCAAGCCATTTCTAGGCTCTTTTATAGGTTTTTAGGTTTAGCTCAGCAGAGGGACAGTTTAGCCCCATAGTGGCTCCACATTTGTGCAATTGCTTCTCCACAGCATTGGGTGAGGCATCACTGGTTTAATTAGTTTAACACTGCAGGGAATGTGAGTGACACACAGCCATGTGGAATCATCTGAGCCACCCACGTCTCCCTCAGGTTATCACACTGTGGAAAGAGGAACCAGCACTCTCTAATTTAACAGAATTAACCAAGGTCGAGGTCGCTTTCTCCAGTCTGTTAACTAATCTCATCAACCCGCCTGCAGGCTCCCGGGGATCCACAGATGCCTGTATTGCAGCTGGCAACCTTGGCTGGGGCCCCAGGAAAGGGACACAAGGGGAGAGTACTGCTAGGTACAGGCCAGGCTAGTTGCTGGGCTGATGGGAGGTCTCATTTCAGGGGAGAACGCAGGGAAGCCACTTCTTTAGAAGCTTAAGTGTTTCCTGCAGTGTGCCAGGGCCTTGTTTCTGACAGGATGCCATGTCTTGGCCAGTTTGAGGCCTTTCAGGAGTGACTCTCCTCTGCCCCTTGTGTTAAATAAATCTAGATTGTTTTGCCTCCTTCCTGCAGAACAAGGACAGGAAGGAAAGCAGACCAGCAGAAGTCTGGGTTAGGGATGGAGTTGGTAGGGAGCATCAGAGGTTACAAGAACCGAATAGGAAATGAGAATCCAGATGCAAAAAAGTATCAAACCCACAGCTTTCTGTCCCTTGTGGCAGATATGGGAGAGAGCAGGCCCACACATGCCAGCAGGATTGCTGAGTTCACTTGAAGGGACCATGCAAGTCAGCTCATCTGTCCACAACGCAAATGTGTGTTAGGAAATTTTCAAGTTGAAAGTCTAAGAATAAATAATTTGCCACAGGTCATGAAGCTCCTACACGCCACAGCTGAGCCTGGCACTAACAAGGGCTCTTTTTTAAGGTGACAAGGAAACAGGGCTGGGTTTAGAAGGCAGGTTCCAAGCTCTCCCACAGACAATCTGATTTTATTTTACCAGAGTGGCCCAGGAATCTGTATTTGAAAAAGCATCTTATGGATCCTGATGCAGGTGGCCTGTAACCCACACTTGGAGACATTGCCCTATTCTTTGTGACTGTAGGCTGGTAATTAAATCTGCTTCTGGAGACGCATCTTGATGTAGCCCTTGAAGATGGACTCAGCCCTGGTGCTTCAGTTTGCTTTCCTGGCCTTGTGATCCTGGCAACAGCAACAAGACTGAAAGGCTAGGGGCTGGGGATTTAGCTCAGCGGCATAAGTGCCTGCCTTGGAATCAGGCAGTCGTGAGTTCGATCCCTGGTACCGATAAAAACAAAAAAGACCAAAAAAAAAAAAAAAAAAAAAAAGACTGAAAGTGTTGGGAGCTGCGTCTGTGATAGCTCGCCTTGCGCGGCGGACGTGCGGCCTGTGGTAAAGAGCAAAGCCTGAGGTAGATTACCCCTCCCATCGAATATGTTAGTTTCCTGCTTACCGCGTAAACAACCCGCTCAACAATATAGTCTGCCTGGCAACTGATGATGTTAGCCAATCAGCTTGCCTTGCTTACTTTAACATGATTGGACACTGTACCCGTATATATACCGGTGCCACCCCTGGGCGGAAGAAGAAGCCAGGTAGAAGCCCGGAAGTAGAAGCCCAGAAGGAGCCGCGGAGAGCGGACCGGTAGAGGCTTTGGGGCAGACTGAAGCACAAAAGGAGCCGCGGGGAGCGGACCAGAGGAGGCTTCAGCTGGGAGAACCCAGGGCAGGCTGTACAGAGAAGGAAAATAAAAAGAAAAGGTTGTCCACTACCAGACTTTGTCGTGTGTCCTTCCTGCCGGCCGGGAGCGGACATCGACATTTGGAGGCCCGCCCGGGGACTGATCACCCCCGAGACGTGGAAGTGGACAACGCTCCAGTACAGAGCTGCGAGACAGGTGAGTTGGGGATAAGCCTGGGCTCTGGGTGGCGCGCACCTACAGGGCTTTTAGACTCCCCTCAGGCTCACGCGTAAGTGGCGGATTCCTTGGGCCTCACGCGGTGAGTAACATATTAAAAGATGGGAAACATGTTAGGTAGCAACACTAAGAGCGAGGGTGGTTGTGGAGAAAGCTCTCAAGAGCTTACAAAAGTACGCAGGGTATCTGAGCAGGCCCAGTCAGGGAGCTCCCGAGAGGGGTCCGTCAAGGGGAACAAGGATGCTAAGGAGGAGGACGGGGCTCTAGCCTCGGAGTCGTCTGACTCCGAGGACGAGGGAAAGTTGAATGGCAAGGAGGCCAAAGAGACCAGCTGTCAGGAGCCTAAATCGCTCAATAAGGAGTCGCAGGGTTCTTTTCCAGCGTTGCGCCGCGAATTGCGCTCTGCTCAACCTGGTCTGCGGAGGAGTAGAGAGCTCCTGAGCGCTCCCCGGCGCGAGAGGGAGGCGATTCCTCGCCACGAGGCGGCCGCCTGGGAGCTCTCTCCCCTTTCGCCAGAACAGGAAGTGATGCACGGGCCCCCATTTTCCGCCCAATCACGGCCGCTGTCTTATGCTCCGCCGCCGGCGGGTCGGTATTTTTACAGGCGGCTTTGGCAGGGGGGACGCTTGTCTCATGAGGTACATCCACCTGGGATAGATAGTGGCCCCTACGGGATATTTCCTGTACAAGTAGCTATGGGCCAGGGACGCAATGCATGGGAGCCTTTTGAGATAAAGCAGATTAGAGAACTTAAAAATGCAGTTACAACCTTTGGGCCGACTGCGCCTTACACCATTGCCATGCTGGAGAACCTGTCTTCTGGGCCCCTCACCCCCGCGGACTGGATTCAGCTGACAAAGGCGTGTCTGCCCTCGGGTAGTTACCTGGATTGGCGAGCCTGGTACGCAGAGTTCTCTGCAGAGCAGGCTGAGAGAAACGCCAATCGGGGAAACCGGGGGTGGAACAAGGAAATGCTTATGGGAGAAGGTCGGCACGCTGATGACCAGACCCAGTTCCCCGGCGCTGTCTATGAACAAATCAATGCCATAGGGCTCCGCGCCTGGAAACAGGTAAGTGGTGCCGGAACAGCCTCCTTGTGTCTTTCAAAAATAATTCAGGGTACCACAGAGCCATTTGTTGACTTTGTGGCCCGAATGCAAGATGCTGCCGATAAGATATTTCCTGATCCGGGAGTGGCTCAACCGCTGGTAAGACAGCTGATTTTTGAGCAATGTACAAAGGAGTGCAAGGCAGCGATAGCTCCTCATAAGAACAAGGACCTCAACGCCTGGATTAGGATATGCAGAGAGATAGGGGGGCCGCTCTCCAACTCGGGAGTGGCTGCTCTCCTGGCCGCGGCTGTACAGCAGAGGGGACCTCGCGGGTTAGAAGGGGAATGTAAGGCTAAAGGGTGTTTTGCCTGCGGGGAGCCAGGACACATTAAACGTCATTGCCCAAACAATGCAAATGCTAGGCCTCGCCCTAGGAATGAAGAACCATATGTTTGTGGGCGATACAAAAAGGGATCACACAAAGCTGAGGAGTGTAGGTCGGTCTTTGATGCTCAGGGCAACCGTATTTGTGGACAAGATGCTAGAGAGCCAAAAAACGGCCAGAGGGGGCCCCCTTCACAGGCGGGCCCCCGCCCCAGAGACAGGACAGCTCAGGGTGGCAGCCTTCAACAAGGGCCACCCCTGGGTCAGCAGGTGTGGACCTCAGTGTCGCCTCCAGACTTATACAGAAGGTCACCATTAGGACGGATGGCGTTAGGACCCTAAATGACATGCAAAAACTATTGGGAGACATTAATTGGATTAGGCCATATTTACATATACCAAATTCAGATCTCAAACCCCTGTTCGACCTTCTGAAGGGAGACCCAGATATAGCCTCCCACAGGAGGCTCACTCCTGAGGCAAGAGCTGCCTTACAGAGAGTGGAAAAAGCCTTAGGTGGGGCTACCTTACACAGAATTGAACCAGGGCGACCCTTTGATGTCTGTTTGCTACAGACTAGTCTACAGCCTACAGCGGTGATTTGGCAGAAAGGACCACTACTGTGGATACACCCTAAGGTCTCACCTGCAAAAGTCATAGAGCATTACCCGGAGGCAGTCGCTTCATTGGCCCTTGAAGCGCATGATAGAGCTGTCCAACATTTTGGCTCAGGACCACAAGCCATCCGAGTACCCTATACCGCCAGCCAGATCAAGACCCTGGCTGCCTACATAGATACATGGGCCATTCTGAGATGTGTTTTCCATGGGGATATAAACAATCAATACCCTAAAGACCCTATCTTGTCATTTGTCACTCAGCACCCTATAATTTTTCCAAAGGTTACTGCCTCTGAGCCATTAGTCCTAGCAACTACAATATACACAGATGGCTCCAAGACGGGGATAGGCGCCTATGTGATCCTAGGCAAGCCCCCGGTTACCATACAATTTAAACCAGATCAGCCTCAGGTGGTAGAACTACAGATCGTTAAAATGATTCTTGAACGGTTCTCAGAAGCCATTAACATTGTCTCTGATTCTAGGTATGTGGTCAATGCTATGCAAGTGCTTGAGACTGCCAGTTTAATTAGATCCACTTCCACAGTGGCTGGACTGTTCCTGTCTATCCAGACATTGCTTCAGAACAGACACCATAAGGTCTTCACCACCCACATAAGAGCACATACATCCCTGCCGGGGCCCATGGCACAGGGGAATGCGGCTGCTGACACTGCCACTCGCCCGTTATGGATTTTTACCTTACTAACACCAATCGAGCGAGCCCGTGCCTTCCATGATAAATTTCATGTTAATGCCAGGACACTAGCAAACCATTTCCATGTTTCTAGAGCAGATGCACGAGATATCGTGCGACTATGTGACTCCTGTGCCACATACAAACCTGCCATACCGATGGGAGTAAACCCTCGAGGTTTGATCCCTGGTGATGTTTGGCAGATGGACATCACACATATACAGGAGTTTGGGACTCTTAAATATGTTCATGTTTCCATAGACACCTGTTCTCACGTCATATTCGCAACAGCAAAAACAGGTAAAAAAGTGTCTAATGTGATCAATCATTGCCTGGCAGCTTGGGCCGCATGGGGCAAACCAAAAATATTAAAAACTGATAATGGACCAGCCTATATAGGCAAAGCCTTCAATGAGTTCTGCAAAATGAGGGAGGTTCAATTAAAACATGGTATCCCATACAATCCCCAAGGTCAAAAAATCATTGAGAGGGCTCATAAAAGCCTCAAAAAAATTTTACAAAAACAAAAAGGGGGAGTAGGCCAAGGCCTGGCCCCAAAGGCACGATTATCCATGGCACTATTCACACACAATTTTTTAAATTTAAATAATGATAATCGCTCCCCAGCTGTGGAGCACTGCAACCCTTCCCCCAACCATAAAGGGTGGGTGAAGTGGAAAGATGTCCTGACAGGACAATGGATGGGCCCGGATCCAGTGGTCAGCTGGAACTGAGGCGCGGTTTGTGTTTTCCCACAGGAATCGGGACGAGAACCACTGTGGATACCGGAGAGACTGACACGGGCAACAAAGCCCTCGACTGAAGATCAGACCTGCCCTACTGGAGATCCATCACAGACCAACCAATAAGATAAATAAAAATAGCGGTAGCCCGAAATGGACAAGAAGATCCTCAGGCATATGCATGGCTTGCTCAATTGGCCCACGACCGAGTCTAGATATGGCGGGCATCCCTCATTCTCCTCCATAAGGTGACAATACACAGCAGGGTAGGTGAGTCAATGACGGGTAAGAGCGTGCCTCCCCAGCACGACTCGACCTAAGCCAGGCCCTACCCCATCCTGCACGTAAGCCGCTGGACTGTTAGATGCTGCCCAGGTCTAAATTTCTCTCCGAGGGGATTTCTTTACGGAGAGGAAATGAGTGCAAGCTTGTGTGCATCCAGGTTCCGTCCAGTTTGTGCCTGGCCCTAGAAAAAGGACGAGGGCCTCAGGGCCTTGGCAGACCATGGCATGGCCAACCAGGGTCTAAGCCAAGGACCTACGGTGGACCTACACATAGGGCATAAGCCTCTGCACCCAGTCCAGGAAGGGCTACGATGCGCACATTCATAAAAAATAAAATAGGGGGAGATGTTGGGAGCCGCGTCTGTGATAGCTCGCCTTGCGCGGCGGACGTGCGGCCTGTGGTAAAGAGCAAAGCCTGAGGTAGATTACCCCTCCCATCGAATATGTTAGTTTCCTGCTTACCGCGTAAACAACCCGCTCAACAATATAGTCTGCCTGGCAACTGATGATGTTAGCCAATCAGCTTGCCTTGCTTACTTTAACATGATTGGACACTGTACCCGTATATATACCGGTGCCACCCCTGGGCGGAAGAAGAAGCCAGGTAGAAGCCCGGAAGTAGAAGCCCAGAAGGAGCCGCGGAGAGCGGACCGGTAGAGGCTTTGGGGCAGACTGAAGCACAAAAGGAGCCGCGGGGAGCGGACCAGAGGAGGCTTCAGCTGGGAGAACCCAGGGCAGGCTGTACGGAGAAGGAAAATAAAAAGAAAAGGTTGTCCACTACCAGACTTTGTCGTGTGTCCTTCCTGCCGGCCGGGAGCGGACATCGACATGAAAGGCTAGAAATTGGGAGCTGAGAAGTCACAGAAATTCAGAAAGAACTTCTCTCCTATGGAGCTATAGCTTCCACTAATATCAACATATTAGTGGGGAGAAGGCAGGGTGAAGGTGAGTCCAACACACTGGCAAACTGAAATGGGAAAGCATAGTCCGAGAGGAAGGAATAGCTTGAGAAGCTGGCACCCAGGGAGCATGAGCAAGGAGAGTACCAGACGCAGAGGAATCAGGTCCTGCCAATAGGGAGAATTTAATTTGGGGTAAATCGTTTACCCAATTATTTGCAGCTTGTGCAAAATGGACTATGTGTCTTTGGAAAAGTTACTGACCTATCTGTGACCCCCAAAATCTGAGTTTAGAGCTAGCAGATCCCTTCCTCTTGTAGACTCATAAATAAAAAAAACTCCAAGTTATCCTGCTCACCCTAGCCTGTAGTCTGCAACCCATTCAAAGGGCTCCCACAGCTTCCATTTTAGTGTTCTGGGTCCACTTTAAGGACATAAGAAGGCTTCTTCCTGGGTTACTTGGCACTAGAAAGTACAAGATGTTACCTGAGTCTGGACTCAAGAGGCAAAAGCCCTCATACTGATTTTTGGGAATGGTGGGCATTTTCCTTCAACACTAAGACCTTAACTCAGGAAGCTGAGAAGAACCTCAGAGCCTGTATGAGAACACTAAATGTTCCCAGAATGTATCCTCTTTAGCCATGGCTAGAAGAGGGGAGCAGGGGATGTGAAGAGAGCAAGCTCCGAAAATATTACCTTGAGCTTAGGCAAGCGCTTGATAGTTTTTAGGGGCCTCAGAACTCGGAGTACCCGGAGAGATTTGATGGTCTTGATGTCGCGTCCCTTGTTGGTTCTGCAGGGAAAACACCACCAGGGAGTCATTTTAAACATGGGGAGAATATGTAAACAAATTTATATCTTTTTCCTTTTCCCTTCCTTCTTTTCTCCTTTCCCCTATGATTAAATTGCTAATTCTATTAGCTCTTGGAAAAGAACAGTTTATTTATTTCATACAATTAGATCAGTTTTGCATGCCTAAAAAAAGCAACTCTTTTGAAGATAACAATAGTCAATATTACAGCCATTATTAAATTCTTATCATCTTATTTTGAGAGCCTATATTGTTAATGTTTGGGGTCTTTTGTTGTTTTTGTGGTTGTTTGCATGTTTCTTGTTTTCTGTTTTTCTTTTCTGTATTTTTTGTCTCTTTAAAATAAATTTAAAAATAAACATGGAAATAAAAGCAGCAGTCACATTTCTGCACTACTAACAACAGGTAAAAGGATAAAGAAGTGGATAAGAGGTCAGAACTTGAGCCAGTGTAAACTCCTTCAGGGACACGCTGTTTTTGAAAACAATGCCCAGGAACATTCTCCAATCACTTCCCAGAGTGCATGCACACACACGATTACATGCATACATACACATGCACACCAATGTACACAGACGGTCCCTGATCCACTATGGTTCAACTTACAATTTTTCTATTGGATGATGTGAAAGTGGTATGCATGAGGTAGCAACTGTACTTCAAATTCTGGTATTTTCCAGGGCGAAAGCTATGCAGTATATCATTCCCTCCCGGTGCTGGGCAGCTGCCGCTTCAGTCAGCCATGAGATCATGAGGGTAAATAATAACTCTATGTGCTGCTCAGCTATGATATTTGGTAGGTAGATGCATTAAATGGGTTTCTAATTTACATATTTTCAATTTTTGGTGAGTTTACTGGGACATTACCCTGTCATAAGTTATGGAGCATCTGTGTACTGAGAAGCAGGTAGGCACACTTGCACTTACACATTCACACAGGCATGCATTTACATGTGTTACTAACTCTTCTCCCTAACTGCCAGCCTAGTGCTGCTCATCACCATCCTACTGAGTAAAACAGAAGGTTTTACCCTCAACTAGGGAACATAACCAGTTTGAATCCCTACTGTACCTAGTCTACTGTTTCTCCAGTAGCAGATTCATAAATGATAATCATTAACTTGAATGAGAATCCATGGTTAACTTCATCAGAGCATTTGACTTACTCCAGGTGTGTTAGCTCTGCCCAGTTCATCAGGGTGGGAAGATCAAGCCACCACATTCAGAGAAATCTTCTCACCACCCGATATCCCCAGTTAGCTGGCTGTTCCCATGGTCTTTTCCATTCCACACACTCTGCACCTAGCACAAGCTTCACAGAGGCACTCAGGCGGAGCAGTCAGGCCCTGCCCACCTTTATTCTACCCTGCAGCTGATGACTATCATTATTCAGCCTCTTAGAAATGTCTGCTCCTAATAGAGAAAATATAGTTCTCTTATTTCCAGGAATAAAATGAATAAATCAAATTGCATTTCTTTTTCCTTTCTGTGCATCCTCTGTGATCTTTATATTCAACTCAAATAACTGCAATTTGCAAAACATGCAGGTGGCAGAAAACAAGACTAACTGGTGAGGTCAGATTGTGATTTCTTTCCCAAGTTAGCCCAGATTACTACTATGCCAACAATTTGAGAAAAAGTGATCCAGAATATCATAAGGAAACTACAAGGGATTCCATCTGAATTTTGCCTTGGGATACCCACCTTAAGGAAGACAGAATTCTCTCTCTTCTTTCACATAATGTAAGGCAGGAAGACATTTAATCCAACTTCAGGAATGCTGAGTTTGCCCAAGACATTATTTTACAACTCTCTTAATGGTCATAGGCTATAACCTACAAGTCCTTTTTATCTCTATATCTGAATATAAATGATCCAAAAGTATAAAATTGATACAGACTTTTGTATCCAGAGCCTTTGGGATATATTGTAAGGTATTACATACACAAAAGAGGCAGCATATAAGTCAAATACTACTCAGATAAGAATAATTATTTCTCAAGGTGGCTTAGTCACTCATAATTTTTAAACTTTTGGACATCAATGGAAACTCACCATTCCTTCTTCAATGAGTCAGCTCTTCCTCTCCCAACCACAGTTTCTCCCTCCCCCAAACCACTCCTCCCATCTTTTACTTAAAAAAAAAAATCAAACATATTTACCCCAAAGCATTCCTATGGAGGATCCAACGAAAGCAGTAATAGAAAGGGGTAAGGGATAGAAAGAAAGATGACAGTCAGAAAACTCTAAGGAGAACAGGGACCAATACAGGGACACGACCTGCCCACAGCCTTGGCACTTGTGGAGCCCACAGAATTTATGAAAGGAAGGACCAAGCAATACCTGCTCCATGAGTGCCACCCCCAACCACAGGGACAAAGGTACTTTGCACAACCGGTGAAACTTCTAGATCAATGACACTCCAAGTCTTGTACTATTGCAGCCTAGCTTAATTGAAATTTTCCAAATTTTCATTTGCTGAGCAGTCTTCAGACAAAAGCGCTGTTTCAGGTACATGTATAAGACACTAGTTTGGAGGAATTACTCCTCTGCATAATTTCTCTCCTTAGGAAAAGCAATTCAAGACACAAGAGAGTAGCTTAAGCAGGGTTTCATCTGAAGAGGAACAAGGACTACTCTGGTGTCTCTTCCAAGCTCAGGTGACCAATACCCCTAAACCAATTGAAATATGGGGGATCTATTAGTCTATCAAGGTTATAGAAAAAGTTGCCCTTTGGTAAATTAAATAAGTATTGTCAGTTATGTACTGTGCAGATGAAGACAAATCATCACTGCTTCAGTGGTGAGTCACAATAAGTCAAAGCATAAATGTCTTTGAGATAGAAATAATTTTAACTTTTTGAGTAATTATTGTTTATTCTAAGCTACATGCATTAGTGCAAATCTTTTTTTAATGTTCCTAGCAATCTTAGGATATAGGTTTTACCTTTCTTATTTCACAGGTAAGATTCAGAGAGGTTAAGATGTCCAGTGCCACCTGACAAAGCTGGGACTTGAATGTAAGTATAGGTGATACTTGGAGCTGTTACCCTTAACTGAAAAGTCTGTGCACTAGCAGTTACTGGTTCAAAGCTCTGTCAAATGGCTCAACAAATTTTGAGCTAGAAAAGATCTCTGAAACCCACTTACTTGAAGAAGAAACAGGCCTCAGGAAGAAGTGGCATTCGTAAGATCACTCCATAAGAGAGCCCAGAGCCCAGGTGAACCCATATCTCATGATTTACTATCTTGGCCCACTGCTATGAAGAAGTACCCAAAATTCAGGCTTTGGCTTAATTGCCAGTACTTTTTCTCATTAACCTTTTTTCCATGTAACAAAAGCTATGCTATACTACCTACCTACCATATGTCACAAACAAAAACTTTTAATGCCCATTTTACTCAGTAAACATATTCAATTTTCAACATTACATTAATTTTTGCTGTGCATGCCAAATAAATGGTTACAAGAGAATTAAACCCAAGGTTTTAGACTCTTAAATTCTTAATGTGGTAATGTCCCAGTGTTCAGAGGACTGAAGTATCTTCCCTTGAGTTGCAACAGAATCTTTTCACATATGAGACCAGACATTAAAGTTGGTTAGTTAACAAAACCTTTATCTTTCACACGACAAGCATCTGTGGGGTCCTTACCTTACAGCAGACAGTGTTCCAGGTTCTGGAACAAAAGAGGTGACTAATCCCTTAGAACGTGCCTAGTCTAGTAGGGAAGACGGACCCCAAGGAAATGAACACATAAATAAAAGTATAACGGCAAGCTGCCACAGGAAAGATTGAATCATTGATTGAAAATTTACCAAAATAACAGCATAAACCACTCTACTTTCTCCACTTTTATTTTAAGGAAAAACTAAAGGAGACCTTCATACCCCTAAGATGTGAGAACAAGTTGGGGAACAGATATACAGACACGTGGTTTAGGATTATACACTCCGGGCTTTGCTTTCTGCTTAGCCCTGGCCCTTATCTCAAAGATCTTTATATCTAGGGACAACTGAAGGGGTTCTTAGAGGCCACACAAGAAACAACTATAAACAGGATGGCCTAATATATCTTGATTTTCTGACACATCTGGATAAAGGACAGAATTTTCTCCCTACAATTAATTTTTCTGCAGGATCATGGTAAAATATTGTGGTACAGAACATAGCGGATTTATAATCACTGTATCCATGTTCCTTATTTTTGGAAATTAAGGTTCCTTAGAAACTGGACTCATTCAGGTCTCAGAATAGATAGTAATCCCATGCAGGCTGAAAGAGAAATAAGGACTAGTCATTTCTTTCTCTCCTTTCAAACAAGTCTCTTAGAGCACAGGAGACACTGAAAAGCAATGCTTTTGTAGCATACATGAGGCTTAACATTGAAATAAAAAGCTATGATTTGAATGGATGCAGAAAAATATGTTTGCATCCTATATTTTGTTATTATAGGGTCAACACTGATTTGAAAATTACCATTCAAAATAACAAAAATAATGATAACATAACCACAGAGTGAAGAAAAGCTTCAACAATTTAGCCCTGACTAGTTAAAAGACAAACAAATCATAATTTAGATAGAGGCTAGGCCAAAGTACCTCTACCAGATCCATTATGAAAACCAAAGATCTCAAGAGAGATGTTTTGCCAAACTAAGAGGGAAATGTCTTAGTTGAGGCACATTGTTTTGAAAAGAACTTATGTGCTTTTCAAGAATCATCTAAATAAGTCATCTGATATAACCCTTAGCCTTTGTTATTAAATGTATAATCAGATTTGTTTTATACATCATAGCTAGTTAGAATTTCAACAGATTTAAGAGTTGACTGTAATATAAAAGTCTGAGGATAACTCCACGGGCTACAACACTTGTCCTGCTTCAACTGAGAGTCAGTGGGACACTTACTTTACCATTTATTTTCCACTTATCTGTAAGCAGACTGTCTCTAGGACAAAATAATGCTGTTTCTCTCGTGTCTCATCAGTAAAAGATGAGGGTTTTATAGCTCAGTCGTCGAGTTGTCCTCCAGATGTGTCATGTGTAATCACTCATCATTCACCGTCGTCTTGTTCTCCAGCTGCCAGGTCCCCTCTTCTCAGAGGACACACTCAAGCTGATTGCTGCTACGAACAGGCTTTCCTTTCCATGGCAGCCGAGAGGACGCAGTGAGCACTGAAGAGTGCTTCATTCTTTTTTTCCTTTTTTTGCAGTGGTGCATGGTGCGTATCAGGCAAATGCTTTACCACTGAGCTGTATCTAGAAGCCCAAGCCCAGCACTCTTTCAGTGTCCTGGTCCCTTGCCCTCCTCAAAATCCCAGGAGGCAACATTGCAGCGTCTGAAGGAATCTCTTGCCTTGGGGGAAGGGCTAGGCTTGTAGAAGGGTAAGACAGGAAGAGAAGACATGCTGGGAGGAACTTTGAGTACTTTCCTGAAGGGTCTGGATAATTACCTGGTAATTATATAATTACCACTTATTATATAATTTAAGTGCCTGATACTATATTGAACACTAAATATATTTTACCTTATTTAATCTCATTGGACCAAAATACATTTAGTTTTAATTCCCACTTGCTGATGAAGAAGCAGAAGTTCAGTGATTTAAAGCAGCTAATAATTAATATTGCTAGAATTTAGAACTCACTGTGTCAATGCTGAATCCTAAGCTTTTATGTGCCATATCACAATACCTCTCAAAAGGGAAGGATTGTAACTGAAGAAAGAAATAGGGAGAGAAACAAGCAATTTCTGAGCTCGAATATTAAGACAATATCTTTTACTCACTATAGTCAGTCTGGGTCAGTTCACAGGCAGAAAAAGTTACAGGTGAAACATCAAGATGGATGAACCCAGGGGTGCACTTCACCGTCTGCCCTGTAGATCCTGTGTATGTCCAAGTAGAAATAAAGGATCTGCATGCTGAGAGAGGTCAGGGCAAGCCACTGCTTTGAGTTTATTGGGATTAATGACCTGGTACCACCTGGATCATCATGGCAGAAGGGACTCTGACATACTGGAGAAAACACTGAACTTGAAATCAGCACACCAAGGCTGCTCATAAACTCACTGCACTCTTTACTCGTCAAATAAGTCGAACTAGTCAAAACTCTGGCAGTTCATTCCCAAACCATAAAGTGGACTGTCAGAATAAATGAAATAAAGTATTCAAGGAAATGAGAAGGAAGTTTCCCCTTTTGTACTAATAACGCTTGCCTCTCTAAGACCTGTGGGTAAGACTATGATTGCTTATGGGAAAATCTCAACTTAGCACTCTGACCATGTCACTGCTGCTGCTGCCATCAGGAAATTATTTTTCCTTCTTTCCATGCCTTAGCATCTCTTGAGTTCACCCATATGCCTTAAATCTACTGTTATTCTATCTTTGTTGTGTAACCATAGAACTAGCTAAGTGCTTGACGCCTATTCCTTTCTGTACGTGGACCTCAACAAGCTTCTCATATATATGACACCCTTTTGTGAATTTTCTCCTCTGCACTACACAGCACAGTACTGCAAGTGGAAGGTATTTTCTGTCCAGGCACTAAACAGCAACAGGAGGCAGCAAAGCATCTGTCTTCTAGCAGTTATGCCATTCAGTCTGCTGAACAGTGACCTGATTTGTATTTCTTCCTAGTCTTCCTGTTCCAGACATACCCCAAAATCATCTGCTGATCTTTCGAGGAAGGCCTTGCCTGAAGTACAGCCAATACAGCCTCCCAGCTGGAGACTAATTTGGAATTCTAAGCTGTGGCCCTGTGAGTGTGGATTAAGCAGATGGTGGGCAGGTCACATGGTCTGGGCAATACTTCCGGAAGACCCATCATGAAGGTCTCAGAGTACCCTAAACCTACTTTTAGAGTGACAGGTTGCCATTAGTCCTGCAAGGCTACGCTCTTCTCATGGCATGAAGCCTCGCCTTCTATAGTGCTTTTTGAATCTGGGTCTGGTCAGACTAGTTGCTGGTTACCATGTGGAAGGAACAGTTTCCTGATTGAACCATTTCATTTTGCTTAGTTTATGGCCAAGATCCTACTTATAACCAAGTATCTTCCAAATGTGCTGGGGATAAAGAGAATTACTTAGGTGTGTGCACTATAGGACAGAGTGCTGCAAATGCATATTTTCCAGGGGACTCCTCAGCAACACCAATCACATTTTTCAGTGTTTGCCAAACCATGCATGCTGAGTCTTAAAATCATGAACAGGTAAATAGGAAACTTAACCCCTCCTTTCAGACACTCCCTCCATATACATTCCATTCTGTATTTCCCAAGCCCCATTTTCAAGGCAGCTGGGGTATAATACAGCGGTGACCACTCCAAGAGTCCCTGCCTGGGTACAAAGTCAGATGAAGAAGTCACTTGAGTTGACTCTTAACACTGGAATCTTGAGGAACAACATCCTCCTATCTGCTCACGCTGGAAATTTTCAATTCATTTCCATCCAGCATCCTAAATCTACAGTTAAGGGGCTACCTGACCGCTAAATTCAGTTTTAATCCTCCATTCTCTTCCAGAATAGGGGAACTGGATGGTCTATCTGAATCAGCAGTGAATGGACCTTCTTTCTGTGAAGTAGTAGTTTGCCCACTTTCCTTCCTACAAGATGAATGTGTAGTTACAGCTTTCTTTAGGTGACTCTCAGTTCTGAAAGACTGGAGGCTGCAGAAGAACCATAACCATCTTTTGAAGGGACCACCTTAGATAGAGGCGGCAGTGAAGAGGTGGCTGGGAAGCCAGCCATGTTCCATTGTTTGTACTAGCATTTGGGTTCTCAGCAGTCCCTCCTTTGCTATGTGTGTACACCCTTACCTTCAGAAACACAAAATGCCACAAACACTACCAGACCCGAGGAGCATAACCTCTAGCTCTAGAGGACCCTTCCAAATCTCACACTGCCTGTGCCTGTTTCACTGAAAATTCGGAACCAGTTCTGCTACTACAGCCAGCTCTAAATGCAACAGAGACCTTATGCATCTTAGCAACGAGGGCAAAGTGTCAAGTGTCAGAAAAGAAGCATGCTTAAATGAAAAGAATGTAATAAAAGCTAATGTGGGAACTCTGGTTCCTTCTGGCACCAAGAAGCAGATTGACTCATGTTTTCATTTTTGGCTACGGATTGAAAAACGAAAGGCCAAGTGTGGCTGTGGGCCAGATCCCCCTGCATGCCAGGGAGTCCTGACCTCACCTCATGCCCTGCTAAAACAGTAAATGGCAACAAGAAGCCTCGACATCAGCTGCCAGAAAGCCTGTGTGACACAGAGTGCTGACGGATGCACAGCCAGAGTAAGTCTGCGGGCAGGGGAGCAGGAGGGAGCAGGACTGCTGGGGCTTTTTCTATTAAAACATTTGTGCTAGGGCTGGGGATTTAGCTCAGTGGCATAAGCGCCTGCCTTGTAAGCAGGCAGTCGTGAGTTCGATCCCTGGTACTGATAAAAATGAAAAATGAAAAACATTTGTGCTGACAAGCAATCATGCACTGTGGCTTACTACTGAGAATGTAACCCAAGGAGGTCACCTTCCTGGGCAAAGTGAATTTGTCAATTAACATGTAGAATAGTGAAAATGGAGAGATTAGGGCCCTTGGGTGAAGTGCAGGTATCAAACATGCACCTTCTGGCTCTCTTCTTTGAGATGCTGCCCCACCTCTCTGCCCGTCCAAGTCCCTGTATAAACTGAACCCTGAGGACACAGACATCATCTTCACCATCCAAGATCCTGTGAGGGTCACAAATGCAATCTACATAGTGGTCACATGGCTTTCGCACAGGCAGCTGACTCTGAGTGGTACCCGGGGTGAGGGAATGTGTCCGTATACATTCCCAGAAATGCCAAGGCTGTAACCATCTCCACCTTCCAACCCAGCAGGTCAGGAAGCAGAAGCGATGGCAACAGGGTGTGAGGAAATTGAGAAGAGCAGTTTCTGGTCCTTTAAATAGGAAAGAATTATTATACAGAAGATTCTCCCTTTTGCAGGAAGAAAAAGATAAAACACAAAGGTTTCACTGACCCATTATTCACAAGACTCTTATTGAAATCTCAGAAGGAAAGGTACAGCTCAGGACATTTATAGTTGGCAAACACTCCGTGTCTCCATATGGCCCAGAAAGTGGGATTTTGTGAGGGCAGAGGAATTAGGGAGAGCTGTTTCCAACCCCTGCCAAAACCCTGCCCACCTCCCTACAGAGATGCTGGGCTTAGGAGACTTGAGTGTTCTTATAAATGCTTTATAATGTAAAAGTGGACAAGAAAGAACAAAAAAAGTTACAAAATAACCTTCCATTGATTTTCTTATCCCCTGGTATGCCCACAGTGATAACATACATTCCCTTACCCAATTCTTTAAAATCAGTCAAATTCTCAAACATAATTTGTCAGGTTTACATTATAAAGAATCCCTTTACTTGATGTATTCAGCCATAGAGAACAGAGATTTCTCTCCAGCTGCTACATACACAACACATATGCTTTAAGGAAACACACATGATGGCAGATGCAGATCTCTACAGCAGCAGGGCTCAGAAACAGCATAGCTTTCTTGGAGAATTCAGCTAGAGGCTCTTCTTTCCTCATGGTGACAGGCAATGCCCTTGCAAGTTGGGTTGGGTTCTAAGAAGGTCTTCGATGGCAGTGATGGAAGGAATGGCAAGTCACCTTTGATTTCTGAGGAGCCACATAATGATGGCAACCATGGCAACCACTATCAATTGCTCAAATCCACTAAGCATGCCTTTGCAGAAACCTCAGGAGGACAAGGTTCAATTCCAAGCAGGAAAGAAAGAAACTAGAGCAGGAGTAAGGTTATCTGAATAGTGGGCATTTGCTAGGGCTAATCTATGGGATGGCAACGCAAGTTATACCCACAAGGACAAAAATGCCTGACAAGCCTGCAGACAACCCCACATTTGGCTTCTCTGCCGACCTGAGCCTCTGACTATGGAGGGACATGGACTCAGTGGCTATTTCACTCTTTTCCAGGACATGCCACTGTGCTGGCAGGTAGGACTCCTGTGAACCCCACTAAAGGCTAGGAGAGCTGAATTCTCTGATACCCTCATGAGAAAAGGGAAAGAGTAGAGTTAGGAAGCATGGAAATATGAATGGGAGAAAGCATTGTCATACTTCAGCAAATGTGAGAAAGACCAGAGGAAGGGAGAGTAGGCGCCTGCTCTATAAGCAGAGAAGGGAAAAGGAATTGGCATAGCAAGCTTGGAGGGACAATGACAAAGGAGAGTGGGTGGAGAAGGATGAGTAAGTACCATTTACATTTCAGAGAGAAATGAAGAGACAGTTCAAGGGATGACATCACTAATAGCAAGCGATGGATCACAACTCTTAATCCATTACAAAAGCATGGATCCCAAAACCAGGGGATTTCTGGAGGTCCCTTGCACTGTACCTGGTCTGAGGACCAACAGAGAGGTTTCGGCTCCAGGCTGTTAAGACTTCCCCCGCCACCAGCACCAAAGCCACCACTACCATGTTTCAAAGAGCACAAAGAAAGAACAAGATAGATGACAACCCTACAGCACATCAAAATTACAGAACACAGGGAAATATAGCTAGGCTGTGGGCACAGGGCAGGCAAGGCGAGGTTTCCCCAAAAATGCACCACCCACCCACACTAGCACCAATGCACCTGCCTGGTCACTGTCTGTACAAGATGGGTACAGGGTGCATGCGTGGGAAACAGCCAAGTCTTGGACCAGCCTGCAGTCATTTTCAATTATTTGCATACATTATGCACCAATGCATATTTTCTTTCAACCTCCAGATTTCATGACATGATATGGGAAAATTAGAATAATGCAAGGAATTAATACTCGTCAACCACTCACATTAACAGAATCTGACATGCTTTACATGCTTTGATTTGGCTCCATTTTAGAGATAAGAAACTGTAAGGTTCAGGGCCCCAAAACTGGAAAGAAGAGGGGCTGGAGTTCAAACTAGGTGCTACCTCACCTCATGTCCATATCTCCTATCCTAGGTGCTGCTCTCTTTTCACCCACAAAGACAAACTATTCTGCTGAATCAAAATAAGAGAGAAGAACAATATGGTGAATAATGTACGCAAATGAACTAATAAAATGAAAAGCAAATTTGACTTTTTAAAACCTAAAGGTAATAATTTATTTATCTCTCACCTGAAAAAGGTGGGCTTCCCTATGACAAAGCCAGGGTTTAACATGTTCATGACAGGGCCATAATTAGGAGGTCTCACTGCTGGGTGCTTGAACCACTGGAGGTACATGCATGACAATCCTATGGGGCAGCCTTTTAAAAATTTATTTTATTAGTGAAAAGACCCATTGTACCATCAGTGGTAGAAGCTCCTCAGTGGGATAATCACATACATACCAATCATGTTTCAGGCTGACAGAAACATGTTAAGGCAACTTTCTCAAGAAGGAGAAGCTGGTAGTCCTCCTGGTAGGTCCAGAATTTCTTTACTTTCTGTCATGGTGAGACTCTTACAGAATTTTGATGTGTGAGGAATGCATGTGTACTTTTGTAAAATTTCTTTGGAACAGTTTAGTCTGATAGAACATTTCCAAGTCTGTTGAGGGCAAAATTGATTGGATATGATTCTAACAGGGTCAAGGTACTGGTGCACATGAGTACAAAGAACACTACAGCTATTGTGATTGCCACCTGTTTCAGAATCACAACCACCCCAGTGGGCTCTCCTTGGAAAGTTTCTCGTGGCCATGGCAGCAATGGACACAATCTGCTTCCAGGGAGATCTTGGACTCAGAATAGCTGGAGAACTCTCACCTCTCCTACAGACAGAGCACACCTTGCCTCTAGGCCACTGAAAAAGCATTCTTTTCTAGTTCTTATGGTACACTTCTTTATCTGCCAGGATGGACAAGTGATGGAAGCTCTCAGTGCCTGCAAGAAGGTAGGATATATGATCCTTCTTTGACCATTTGGACCTGGGACGGGCAGACCTGTAGACACATCTTTTCCCATTCCCCACACAGCTGCCTTCCATGAAATCAGCTAGATGTTTTCCTTTCATCTCATCAGAAAGAAAGTGTAGCTAGTCCTGTTTAGTAGACAAGGTCTCCAACTTGTACTCAAAGAAATTGGAAGGAAGGCTCGGGGAATTCCATGGTGCCATCTGAAAAGAGATGCTCTGGGTTCAGACAGAACCCAGAAGGCTGCCACACATCCTTTTAGGCCCCTCTCCAAATCTGGTTAGCGAAGAGGTCCTTAAAGCATCTCTATTTCTTTTCCAGGGCTAGGAGAACCCTTTCCCTTTGCCCAGTTCCATGGGAAACTTCAAAATATGACTAAACCTTAAAGCATCTCTATTTCCTTTCCAGGGCTAGGAGAACCCTTTCCCTTTGCCCAGTTCCACGGGAAACTTCAAAATATGACTAAACCAGCTTCAGCTAGATATGTGCATAGAGAAAAAAATTCTCCCAAATATAATAAATGTGGTTTAGTGGCCTAAATGGTTTAAGACCATTTTCTTAAGTTTGCTGTCAGGAAAGGTTTGAACAGTTGGCTTTTATGACCCTAGACTAATTTTCAGTCATTCCTGTCCATGATCAGAGAATCTTTCTACACTCAAGATTCTGGGATGCACAATTTTGCTCTGCTCTCCACATGCTCTAACCTGTTCATTTGTCAGGTTCAAGAAGCATAATGGCACCTCAGAAAACTCTGGGTCTGTCCCTGGGTGCAGTAGGCACTGCCCATACACTGAGCACCTGGCACGTTTACCCATCTCCAGCAAAGATCTCCAAAGGCCTCTAACTTCTTCTCCTGATGCTCCCTTCTACTTCTCTATCCCATCGTTTAGAGCACATGGGCTGAAGCTGTAACGCCCTGAGAAGCTCTGCTGAGGGCAACTGGCAAGCAGATGTCCAGGGCAGCCTTTGATGACCCACTTCAAGTGTTTCATTTGTCAAGTTTAACCTAGAGAAGGCCTCAGATCAGCCAGTGTCTCTAGGAAGAGGAGAAGGGAAGGAACCAAAATATAGAAAAGAGCCACTTACGCTAGAGCGAAGGCCACCAATGCACCAACCACCACCACAAAGTCCAAGATGTTCCAGAGGTCTCGGAAGTAGGAGCCATCCTGCAGGATCAAGCCTTGGTCTATCATCTGCAGGCCAAGGGTGTGAACATACATGGATGAGCCCAGAGGGTACAGGCAACATATACCCAGTGCCCTGGTTCACTCTGGCAATGCCTCCACTGCCCGTCTTTCCGCCAGCACCCCTAATCTGGGTCTGAGAGCAATGGGGGTCTAATAGGGTCTTATTGGATAATGTGAGGCCTGAGGCCTCCTTTCAAAGCCACTAACTTTCTTAGTCTTTATAGAACCCCGCCATATTCCTCCTTTCTTTAGTGGTCCACAGCTCTAGACCTTGTCACATCTGCAAGGGTAAAACCTTAAACAGGTGAAACTGGGAATAATAAAGACCTGAGGGGCATTACAGCGGTTGTAGGGGACAGTTATAGCTGGGACCAGATGGGATCTAGGAATATTCATCTCTGCCTAACCCTTGCCCTGGCATGCACCCAGTGTCAAGCCAAGAAGTGCACTGGGCAGGAAGCCCTCCTGGAGCCCTGTCATGAATGAGTAGATGACAGCCTCAGGGAAGGGGCCGAAACAAAAGAAGTAGACAGGTGACCCACCCAGAGCCCAAGTTTCTTCTGGAAACTTTTACCTTTATAACCATCTCAAAGGTGAACACGCCTGTGAAAACATAGTCAAAATACCTCAGGACCTGCAAGATACATACGGCAGAAGGAAAGAGAACCATGTGAGGCCATCACAGACATATGAAGTCCTGCACAACCACCCCATTGCCTCCTAATTTCATTCAGAAAGAAGACATGAGGTTACAGCCACTAACTGGACTCACAGGAGGATGCACGGAGGAGAGGCACATGGCTCAGTGACTCATTGCCTGCTGGGGCACAAGGTTCAGTGGCTGGTCCCTGGCCAGAGCTTAATTTCTTGGGCTTGAAGGGTTCCACAGAATCCTCATTCTAGTTCTGACCCAGGACCTGGAATCTCTGTCAGTTCTTTTCCTTCTCACAACCATCTTATCTTACATGCACCATTGGGGATGTCCAGAGATATCTCAATTTCCTGTGCTGGAGCTGTAGCCCCCAGTTTCACACACATCACCCATGACCCCATGTCAGATCCTGCATCTAAACCCTCAGGTCTCTGCAGAGCCCCTCAGGGCCCTGGCTGGCTCAGTGCAATACCCACAGCTGCAGCATACAGACACAAGGTGTGGTTGGTGACATGAGGCCTACTCTGGGAATGGCACTCCTCTGCGGAACAGGAAGACCATCTTCTCCATCCTTCCTCATTCCCCAGCAACCTTCCCACCATATTGGTTCACCTCTAATGCTGGAGGGGAGGGGTAGGCACTGGGTGGATCCCAGGGTACTTCAGAGATTGACAAATGGCCCCCTGTGCACCCACTTTGTTGCGCTCCGAGTTGGTCAGGACTGGGTCCTCTGCTGCCAGGGCAATGCTGCTGGCTGCGATCACCAGGAGGATACACATCTCAAAGTAGCGCAGGTTTACAATGTAGTGGCAGGCCCTCCGGATCCTGTGTGTGGGAGGAGGGTAGAGCCCTGAGAAGCTGGGCTCCCATACTACTCACGCCCACGCCTCCTACTCCCACCCCCTACACACATCAGCCTATTTTAGACAGCCAGACCTCCGCCAAAGAAAGCCAACAGGGAGAGCAATTTAATTTCTCAGGCACCACCCTTGATTTCCAGCTCCAGTGGGAGAAAGTAATCAGATTGGCTAAAGGCTGCAGCATGCAAGCCAGGATACATTATCTATAAGCACACCCAGTCATGAGAGCAGCCAGCCTCAGACTGCACAAGCTCGGGTGCTCCATAGTGCTTTACCTTGCTCGAAGGAAACTGAGGCCTTCTTAGCAACTTACAAAGCACCAAGGAACAGAGTTTGATTCTAAGTCTTTTGATAAAACAGCAGTGGGTTTTCGTACCCTGCCCCCAGGCTGATCTGCTGGAAGTGTCTATATTCTATGTGCTGTGTTTCGGTCTTAGACGAACTGACACTTTCAACCCAAGTTCCATCCCATCCCAGAGCTCTGCATGATGCTATCCACGTGGCCACCAAAAGTTTCCTTGTCCTCCTGGTCTCAGAACCTGGTCTATATGTCCCACAGAAGACAGTTTCTCTTTCCATATCTCATCTTTCCTCATCCTAACTGTAGAGCTACCCATGACATGCTCACTATGCCCCTACCTCTGTTCCAGTGAACATGTCCACTTCAAAACCTATAAACAGGACACAGTTTAAACCCAAACCCTTAAACTCCAGTGCAGGGGCCACAATCTCAGCTCTCTCCCCCAGAACGTCTGCTGACATCCTCAAGTAGACTTCCCTTCTCCCCGGTGCCACCTATTGACCAAACAATGGGTGAAGAGCCCTTTCCTCACATTTCTCCTGCATCCTGTGTTCAGTCACAGTGTAGAGTATGCACAGCATTCAGAAGCGATTTAACTTAGTGACCCATCTTACCTTACCCAATGGGTCCCAGATGCTTCCATGCCTGGCACCTTCCATCATTATGGAGAAGGCTTAGGAAGAGAACTGGGCTCCTATCCTTCCTCCTCCCCACCATCCAGTCCTGGTTCAAACCCTGGTTGACTCCACTAGTACCAAAACAAGAGTCACACGAGGGTGACTTACGGGTTGGTGGTGCTGAAGATGAACATGGAGCTGTGGGGCACCATGGCTTTGCCTGTCTCTCGCTTCTCCTTTTTCTGCTTCTTCTTCTCTACTTCATCGTCCTCCTCTTTGATCTCTGCCTCCTTCAAAGGACTCGCTTCTCCATCAGTCTTGTTGCTAACTGCAAAAGGAATGTATTGAAATCTTTAGTAACTTGGCTACATGCGTGCTGCCCTTCATTTTCAGTTGATAACAGCACAGAGAGGAGATGAAAGGACCACAGGAATTCCCTTAGAACTTGCAAACATGGTAGGATTTCACACATTACACTAAATTAAGCCCTTTCTTCCTCTTGTTACCCTTGCCCACGTTTTATGTAGGATAGCCTTTTATGCCACCTAAATGAAGTCATCTGTTCCCCTTCTCTTGTTAAATATTTACAGTCTGGCAAATAGCAGGGCTGTTTCTGTTGCAAAGTTTACAAAGTTTAAGTATTAATACAAATTCTTGTTCCTTACTGAACTCACACATCAATACACCTTGAGTGGCATATAATATTATTCCTATTATATAGATGAGAAAACTGAGTTTAGGCAATCTAAGTGCCTATTCCAAGGTCACACAGCTAGTATGGGCTCCCAATTTGAAATCTGATATGCTTGAAATGAGATATCATTGCAGTGGAAGATTTCAAGAAATGATTCCTCTGCTTGTGGCTACTATTTTGGTGGTGCTCTTTCCAGCCATGATGGATGTAGCTATAAGAATGTAATATTCTTATGAATATAGGCCTGTGTGACTGCACTCCCAGACTGGAAAGACAAAAGAGCCGGGGGTGAGGTAGGGTTCTCCACTGCTGCTCTCTTTCCATAAGCAGGACACTGTGTGGGTTAACTGGCAGGAGGCTCGGGCTATCAGAAATGGGGGAGGGACCCAATCGACTTCTCCTACTGCTCTCCGCTCAGGGAATGACTCTGCCCTGCAGCCAGATCCAAGAAGCATCTGTGGTCCAGGCCCACACAGGGCCACGTGGAAGGTAAATCATACAAAGTATCTAAAAATCTTCATGGCCCATCCTCACACCTATGACCAAGGCTACCGTCTAGCTTTGGAAATAGGAGGACGGTGTCTTATGTTGTTTTTTATATAAGACAGTCCAAACACTTCTTACTCATTAAGTATAGAATCAAACAGACACAAAAAGAATCTGTGAGTCTCAGATCCTGAAATGCACCCAAGTCAATTCCAGGAAAAAACAGAACTGGCATTTTGCATGTGGAGAACATGAAGGAAGGAACACAGGGCAGTAGAAGTAAAGAAAACCAGGTGGGACACGGGAGTGAGGCAGTCACAAGCTGTGGGATTAATGCGGGCATGGGATGTGATCAGGGCAGGGGTGGGAGGAGGATTAATGCAAAAATGGGCACTGCGGCAGGGTGCAAAAGTAGAGGAAATGTTTGTTGTTTCCCTTTAAATTTCATAGATTAACATTGGTTGCCTGAGGAAACTCTGATGGAGAGAGAATGTGACTAAAAGCTCTGGGAGAAAAAGAGTTGATCTGAGTAATAGAATAAAAAAAAATGCTAGTCCACAGCAAGGCCTCAGAGGTCAGCTAGTTCAACTCTCTCATTTTGTAAATGACAAACTGAGACCTGGAGAGATGCAGAGGTTTTAGAGAGGCCACTGACTGAGCATAGCCAGGGCCAGGAAGACCCCCTGCTGAGGTCCTCCTCAGCAAAGGTCCCTCATTGACGGGGCAGCAGAGCACGGGGAGGTCGCAGAGAAGTCAACTAGCTGAATGCATACCTGGGTACAAAGTTACAAGTGATCACTGTAGACTCTAGAACGATCACAGGACCACAGCTTAAGAAAATTTTTCTAGGCAAATTCTAAGATCCAGAAAATTCTAGCTTATTTTTGCAGGTGAAACTGCCACTATTTTACTAGTTGCCAGCTCTTTAGTGATGCTGGTGGGACTTCCCCCGTGGTTTTACTGGAAGGGCCCGAGCCAGCGGTCCCCAGCTCCAGGCAGAAGGAATTGGAGAGGGGGACAGGGACTGTGCTCACTGTGCACCACTGTTGAATCCACCAATGGGCCCACTTCGGGGATGGTGACGGTGACGCTGGTGCTCTCAGTGGTGGCCTTGTCTGTGTTGGCTGTGATGCAGGACAGGTCTGGCTCACTCTGACTGATGCCGCGGCCCACATCCAGTTGCACGTCCCCCAGGAGGGCTTGCTCACTGCTGCCCTCTGGCTCCCGCTCCACCAGCACTGTATCCTTCCCCACTTCCAGCTCAGGCTGGGGTAGGACCAGGGGTGTGTCTGGCTCATCCAGGGCTCCTGCCAGCCCGGAGCCTCTGGGCACCATCAGACTGTTGGTCCTGAGAAGAGAGAGGAGGGCACAGTCAGCACTCAAGTATCTGCCGCAGAGGTGGAGAGAAGCTGGAGCCTGCTGGCCAGGTCTGCAGCTTTATTCCTGTCACTGCACCTTGCCCCACTCCCAGCGAGATGTCCTCAAAGACAGACACTCATTTTCAGGGCAACAAATCCCACTGCCTGTTACACTTATTCATACAGTTTAAAGGTATTTTAGTATCATTTCCATTTTATAAGAGGGGAAACCGAGACTTGAGAAGGCTTCCTGAAGAATTCCTAACACCAGCTCGTGCCGTGTGTGGGACTTGTTTACCTCCTTAAGTCCTGGGATCGTTCCTCTTCGTGGATTGTTGGCTCCTTGCTTCCATGGCTGCCCCGGAACTCATGGTCCTTCTCCCCCTCAGGACACCCCGCTTCATCCAGACTCCGCTCCTGGCTGGCAGACCTGCTCCGGGAGGCCGATGCAGACTCCTTGCCTTCGGTCCTGACACGACGGTGCCGGCTGCGCCTCTGGCTCTGCCTGTGCCTGGCCCGGTCCTCAAAGGTCACCACAGTCTCTCCTCCCCCAGTCTCCTGCTGGGTGGGGTCACAGTTCCCATGACAAGGCCTGGCCAGCCACGGTGGCTCCCGTTTGCCTAAGGACAAGGGGCTCCTCTGGTTGTCCAGCGCACTGGTCAGGTCCCCTCTCTCCCCTTTGAGGGATGACCCCCGGCTGATGCGCTCCTCCTCACACTTTTCCAGGCCCAAGCCTAGAGCTAGGCCTTCAATGGGCCTGGATCTCCGGTAGAGGCTGGGATGCGCATTGAGTGGGTTGAGGGGACTCAGTGGGTTGAGCGGGTTGAGGGGGTTCATCGGCGGGGCCTCCTCTTTGTTGAGGGCTTCTTGGCTGGACATCTGCATGTGCCTTCTCAGCTGGCTGGTGCGCTGCTCCCACACTGACATGTGGTGCCGGCGCCGCCGCTCCCTCCTGACAAAGGTGAAAGGAGAAGGGCCTGTTAGCACCAGGAGCCACCAGCCAGGGAGGGCTGCCACAGGCGCCACAGTGGGTTGGGGGACATGGTGGGGGAGGGAATGGGAGAACCCAGATTTAAGACAGGAAGCACAGAAAGATGCAGGGAGCAGAGTGGCCACGCATAAGTCCACTGATGGACCAGTGCCTCCCAGCCCAATCCACAGTATTTTTCACTCCAATCCCTGCTCGGTGGTGGCCAAGGGCTTGGGTAGAAATGAGTCTAAGACTGAATCCCATGTCTGCAGGGCCTGAGAGGGCAGTTGTACAAAGACTCACCAGGCTTTCACTCCCCTATGCTCCTTTGATTCAGAGCACCAGCTGGAGCCCACACTGTACCCCCAATGACCCTGACTCAAGGTCCATCCCCAACCACTGCCGTCCAGGTCTCTCTTCCCTCTAATATTGCAGCCTGGGATTGCAAGAGTTGCAACATACCATGATTAGATACTAATAAGGCTGAGAACAGTGGCAAACAGATTCATGCTAAAAATTTTGGCATTACCACCCAAAAGTAAGAGAGCCATGGGTCTCTTCTACATAGCTAACAAAACCCACAGAAGACCATGTTGCGTTGACCACGATCCGCTCATTCCCAAAAGCACTGCTGAGCACTGAGGCTCAGGGGCCTAGATGAGTATTCATGGCAGCAAGAACGCATGAACATGACATGTACAAAGGAGCACACAGGAGTGGACCCACTGGGCAGGAGGGCAGACACCACTCCTTCCCTCATGGGTTGGTGGTGCACATATACCAGCTATTAAGGGCACACTCACATGTACCCCCACACATGTACCCTCACAAGGCCTACACGGAGCTGTACACAGCCACCTACATAAAAGAAACACCCACCAATACTAATCACCAACGTCAACACACGCCACTCATAGGCCACATGGAAGAGGGAGCAACACATGGCAACACACTTTAGACACACACTGACATAAGCACAAGTTGAAAGGAGCATGTTCACAGATCATGTGTGAGATGCACACACACACACACACACGCACACACACACCAATGCACTCACTGACATGCACACCCAGTACCACTCTGTCCATAGCAAGGACTGAGACGATATCGGCACACCCACACAGAACCATTCACAAACACGCAAACCGGTACACACATACAGGTGGCTGCTGCGTGGCTCCCACATCGACATGTGGTGTCTTCTCCTTCTGTCTCTTCTGGGAAAGAAAAATGAACAGGTTCAGTTCACCCCAACCTCAGGAACCTTGAGCCCCAAAATCACCAGGAGATTTCCAGAGGGAAGAGCTGCGTGTGCACGTCCTCCAAGTGCCTGTTTGCCCTCTGCAGACTCTCAACCTTTTCCTCTTCAGTGCAGTCCAGAATTCTGGGTCCTTGCTAACACAAATACATGGATCTTGCCTTGGAAGGACACATGAGACACACAAAGGACATACCATTCCACACAGGACACAACTTGAGATGCTCATTCACCAGGCCCTGTTGGCACTCACACTGCCACCTTAATAACCTTCAGGGAACAATTTTGAAAACTTTGATAAGTGTTTCTCTCTTCCTCCCCAACCATTCAAGGATTACAAAGCACATTCACATAGACATGACACTCCCTATCATCACTCTGCAGCAGATCGTGACTCAGTCTTACAAATGAGCAGGGAATAAACGCTGTGCCATGCATATCAGTGAGCTACTAAACAACCTATTGACCAAGGCAGGGTGGCCATCCATGCCTTCCAGGATGTGAGTAGCATCCCTGACATTTGTGCCACACAATACCCTGATCAGAGGCATTAAAGGTTCAGCTCTTGTAGCTGGGGAAAGCACAGTATTGACCTTAGTCTTACACAAAGAATTATCTCTTCCCTACACCGCATCCTTTCAAATACATGTTAATGTAAGTAAAGAGTTGATAAGGGTGGACATCACTTGTGAAAGTGGACAGTGCATGTGATAGAATGGGATTACAAGCACAGACTGCCTTGGGTACCCTCAGAGTGCAGCTTCCCCAGTCCCTGGGTTGGGGGGTTCAGCCATCCCAGTGAGCCCCACTAGACCTAGGAAAAGGCAAATGTTGCTCCTTTCCTGAGTAAACTGACATCCACTAATGCAGAATGTACTGGGCAAACAAACACAGCCCAGCTGCCACAGCTTGCACCTTTAGCAAGAAGCCTGACAGAAGAGTGGGCCTGATGGAACAGAGGCAGCTGGCCTAGGAATTTCTCTCTCTGAGAAGCTAGAAGGGGCACAGCCACAGGTATGCACATAAGTGTCAGACGATGCAGACATGATTTTAGAGATGCTTGGGAGTTCCTCAACTAAATACTATGTCCCTCAGCATGGCACCCTGCACCGCAGAGAGGCGCAGGGGGAGCGGAGCTGCCACGAAGCTCGGACAGTTTGTAGAAATGAAAGCATGTGCTTAAGGTAGGCAGCTTGCATTCCCACAAGGAAAACCACATCAAACCATCTAGACGCTCAACTAAGCAAATACCAGCCCTCCAGAAGCTCATACGTAAGAATGTAAGTACATAGATTCTTTCCACATATACACATGAATATGGATACACACACACACACACACACACACACACACACACACACACACACGGAAAGAGAGGCCAATCTCAAACTCACATAGATCAGGCTCCCCTTTAGCTCTCTACTCACATATGTAAAGATGAAAATTCACATGCATATCTAAAGTCCCACAGAGAAATACCCACACATTTCCCTAGTCGTGTGAACGTGACCTCATGTATGCCTCACCATGGCTTTGGGGTAACAAAAAGGGCAAGTAGCATCCTTCCCATTACATTCCTGAAAAAACCAAAGCTCTGTGATCCTGAGTGGTTCTCCCCAAGGCCACAGAGTATGTTACCAACATAACTAGGACTAGCACTCAGGCACTTTGTAATGTGGTCTTTTTTCTTCACAGCAGCCACATTGGCACTTAGTTGTGCACTATGGTCCAGTGGTCTGGCGGGCACACCTGGCACAGCACACACACCAGGAGGTCACTGTCATCAGCAGTACACACCACGACACACATATGACAACCACAGCCTGAGTCTCAGCTCATCTTGGAGTTTGCAGCACCTCCTTCCACCTTGCACACTGATGCACACTGTGCAATTCCCACGGCCTTGTGCCTGCCCACATTTCATTCATTCATTGCATAAATAGTGAGTTTCTACTCTGGGCCAAGCATCATCCCAAATCACATCTCTCCAAAAACCCACTTCTCCCCCAGGCTTCCTCATCTCAGTAAATAGAACCACCCACTCCTAAGCAGCAGCCAGTCCTATCCATCCACATTTTTGGATACCTGTGTGTATGCGTTTTTAGCTCAAATTCGTGAGTTCAGGGAAGGTGGGGTAGAAGCTACTTAAGGCCCAGAGACGACACTGACAATGCTGTCTGGTACTTTCCCACCAAGCTTTAATGAATGCTTTCCTTTCACTCACAGAAGAGGGGGCCAGATACCAGGCCTCCACAGTTCTAGGAGGTGAAAATAAGGCGACAGCTGTTGGGGAAGGAAGGGCCACACACAGAATTTGGAAGTGCCTCACAGCCCCTCACAATACAATGAGCTACCATGCATGCCTTTCTTACCATCCTCAAGTAACAGGTGACAGGGTCTGGTGTTGAGATAGCACTCTACTTCCAAGGGGCTCAGGTTCTTCCCCAAGGATCCCCAGGATCACTCACATAGGCCTTCTGCAGGCCCAGAGCAATTACAAGAATTCCACATTTTCAGTCCTTCCTCCAGACCTCCCCCTTCTCACTGCACAAAGGCCAGACCCACCTAGCGTCCACACTCCCCTACTCCTAGCATCGATCACATCCCCAGACTACATTCTCTTGAAGAATGTGTACTACTACCCGTTCTGCTTTATCCTCTCCATTTCTCTTCCTAATTCACTCCATCTGGATTAGCTTCCCGCACAGCTACTTGCATGGTCACTAACAGCTTTTGTTCTGTCCAAGCCAGTGGTCCCTTTCCTGTCCCCATCAAGGGTGATCCTTCATAGCATGTGGCACCTCTGAACCCTTCTCTGCTCTGCAAGGTTTTCCTCTGCAGGCTTCCAGGACGCCATGCTTTTTGCTCTTCTCCTGCCTGCTGGTTGTGCCTGTCCCATCTCCTTTGCTGGCTTCTCCTCTGGCCGACCGTGAGCAGAGGCACACATTCAGCCTCTGTCCTCAGTTCCTCTCTTCCTCAGCCCTGCTCTCCCTGGGTCATCGCACCCACACTGATGGCTTAAATACCATCTAAATGCAAATGACTTCCTCCAAACCTTTATTTTAATCCTGACTTTTCTTCTACCCTCCAGACTCCTGTATCCAATAGCCTGTTCAAACACTTGGATGCCTTAAAATATGTCAGATTTAATGTGGCCAAAATAAACTTTGGATTTCTAACATCTCCAGAGTATGAGTAAATACCACCACTTTATACCCGATTGTTTAGGCTTCAAAACCTTAAAGCCCAGGAACAATTTTTATTTCTTCTTCTTCTTCTTTTCCCCCATTTTCACACCTTTTGTACTTAGTCTGAGCTCATCCTATTGGCTCTCATTCCGAAATATAGACTGACTGGGATTACTTCTCCTCTCCTCCATTGCTACCACTCTGGTCTAAATCACCATCACCTATCGTACTCGAAGAACCAACTCTCTGGCTCCCGGCCTCCAACGTTGGCTCCAACAATCCAATCTCCACACAGGAGACCAACTTTTTTTTTCTTTTTAGTAAGGGGGATCAAACTCACGACCTCATGTTTGCCAGGCAGGCGCTTATACCACTAAGCTAAACCCCCAGTGTGGGAGGCTGACTTTTTAAAGGTGAAATCATATTATAACTCTGTTTCCACTTTTAGTCCTTCCATGATTGTCATTAGAATAAAAGCTAAAATCTTTCATTTGAGAATCAGGATCTTTGCTCTGGGTCCTGCCCACCTCTCTGGTTTTGCTGTCTTCTGCCTCCCTTATTCACTAAACATCAGCCATGCTAGACCTTGTGAGGGAGAATTTTTCTTCAAAATGTCACACAACTGCCTTCTACACGTGTACATCTCTACTTACACATTGTGTCATTGCAGAACACCTCCAGGACAGCCCCCAGGTACTCCTGATCATAGCTCTTGTTCTTCGCTGTCAGACAAGCCTGTTGTATTTACTTTATAGCACTTACTGCTATCTGAAACAACCTGCCTATTTGTCACATACCTCCCTCACTGAAATAAAAACTCCATGCAAAAAGAGGCTTTTCTCTTGCTCATAGCTATATTCTCAGGAACAGTTCCTAGAATGAATGAGGTACACTCCTACATCAATAACTTTAGGAACTGAAGGATGCACTTTAGCACAGCCCAGAGGTCTGTGAAGGGGCAGCCAACTCACTCGATAGAAGGCATGTTGGGTGCAGACATCGGGCTGACCTCCTTAGCCTTCTGCAGTGCATGTTTCTGATTGAAGGCTTCCTCTTCCTCCTGCTCATCCTAGACATAAAGCAGAGACAGCTTTGCCTGATATCCCCATGAAGGAGAGGAGCTTCCTTTGGCTCCCTCCAGGAGTTCTAAAGACCAGTACAGTTTGGCAAGAAGAGGAAGAAGTTAACAGAGCAGCATGAGATCAAGTTGGCTTAGAGTCCTCCAATGGGCAGAGGGCCAGAGGCCAGGCCCTTTGGGAGACAATGGCCTCATAACTCCCACAAGGCCACTGAGTATTTCCTCTCCCCACCCCCCAGGCTGCATTGGACACCCAGTGGATGTCCACTATTCCCAGCACTTGGTGCTACTGTCCATGACCGCTGATGAAGGCAGCAGCAGGAACCAACAGCGCTTAAATGTTGTGTGGTATCTGGCTCACATGGAACATGGCACAGTCCCATGAAGACAGCCCTGAATGTGAGCACCAAGTCTCAGTGCCCAGCACAGTGTCACTCTTGCACATCAAAGTATCCCATCCTGAGTTCTCAGTCAGAGACATCCTTCCCTCACTTGAATTCCTGCATGTAAGTCTTGACACCAAGGAAAAGCAGTTCAGGTAAACTGACTAGAATGGTTAGGAATACACATATCTTCCCAGCAAGTTCTGCTTTTCACATACATAATTCTTCATAGCAATGCTGAGGTAAGTATATTCTCACCTTACATGTGAGGAAAACTGATATTAATGAAGATCAGGAGTCTAGCCAAAGTTAAAACAGCCCAGTAAGTGGCAGATGTGGGATTCAAACCTAATTTTTTAGATATTTAACCTAGCGTTTTCCTTTTCATCTCATTCAGGTAAGAAGCTCCCCCAGGAATGTAGAGAAGAACAGGTAACACATGAAAAAAAATATGGAAAATCTCAGAAACATTACCAGGGCACTATGTGTCTCTGCCTAAAACCAAATTTGTGTTGTGTGGGGAGAAGAATTTTTAACCATCTCCATAGACCAGACTACTGCAATTAGTATTGCCACCTGCAGAATCAAAGGAAAGAAAGGAACAAATTGACAAAATTGAAACTTCCCCAGAATGGCATGGCCACCAGACTATCCCAACATCCATAGTTCAGGAACGACAATGCTCCTGGCTTCTCATACCCAAACCCTTAAAGGTTAGATCACAATAGCAAATGAAAAGTTTAAAATCCAAGAATTTAGTGTTTTCCATCATTCTTTATGTCATAATGCTAGAAGGGACCCCTGTGAAGGCTCATAGGGATGAGCTGTCATTGTCTTTATCTGATGAGACAAACCCAGGTGGGTCTAAGGGTCACCAAATTCAGTGAAAGTGAACCAGGTTTCCAAATTGAGTGCGTGGTTCTCTCGAACCTCCTCAAAGAAACATCTCTGGCAGCCTGAGTTAGATAAATGTAGATGTCCTGAGAGAGCTTCCAAGAACAGAGGATTTCCAATCCTCTAGTCCTCAGAGAGTAACGCTTACCTTGGTCAGTTCCTGAGCATTGGCTAGATTGTCCACAGCAATGGCCAAGAAGACATTCAGCAGTGTATCTATGGGTTATGGGTTAAGAATGCACAAGCGAAAAATCAGCAACTCTGAAAGGGTAGTTCCATGACTTTTCTGTCTGACACTGGCAGAAGTGGCTACAAATCACAGCAGGCATGAGGGGCTGAGTTGGAAGGAAAAAAAAGATACACTTCCCTTCTTTCATACATCATCTTTTCCTTCACACAGCGCAAAGAAATGTCTGACTCAAACTACTCAGGAGGCAATATAGCATGAGGAGATCTGACATCTATGGCCTTGACCCCATAACTAATAAGAAAATCAGTGAACATCAAGATATGTAAGGAGCTCTCTGCCATCTCACCTTCCTAGAAGATGGAATTGAATCCTACCTAGACAAATGGGCATCAGGCTATTCTGTCCTTAAAGGCCAATGAGATCCTATAGCCCCTGTCACTGATCAACTCTCAACAATGGACACTAACTTATTTGTCTCATTCTTCGCTTTAGGGTCCTAGAAGACTTCTATAATTCATTTAAGAAAATGTCACAGTCAGCACACCTGATTCTTTATGAAATCTATTTCTACTGCATGCTCTAACACCCAAAGCCTCAATTTTCTGACTGTCTTTGAGTTCAGATGATAGTGTAACATAAAACTGGTTCTAGCATAGAAAGCCAGATTCAGTAATCTTCAGAATAAAAGGAAAATCAATGTGCCATTGAAATGGACTGGTCTTCCATTTCTGTGACTCACTGTATAACTTTCTTTTTATGGATATCTCATGATTATAGTCTTGTCTGACCCTCAGCATCTACTTAGGTTTGTATTCTTTACAGAACTATCATACAAGTATTTTTGGATCATAATTCCTTTGGTACATCTAGTAATGTCCATTTAGACAGTCTCTTGGATTCCCCAGCTCTATCATTATGACTACCACCACCTACTCCTCACTGCCGGTCCAAGAAGGTGATCAGCATAAAGAAAAGCATTTTAAAGGATACAGTTTCCAAACAAGGTAAGTACAATGAAGTAGATGGCTGACCACATGCCTGAGCTGACTCCACCCTGAGAACGGATCCCATTGTACATCACCTCATTCCAGTCCTCCCCTGTCAGGATCTACACAGAGAAAACAACAGGCACATCAGAGCTCTGAGGAGGCAGGGAAGATGGGGCCAATGCAAATACTGCAGTTGGTTCTTTCCTATTTTCCCCCTTGCTGGGATCTCCTGCCAAGGAATGGGGAAAAGTCATTCCTTTGATTAGTTCTAAAGTTTTGTTTCATTTTGTTTTGTTTGATTGATAAGGAAGAGAATATTTGCCATTGAGAAATCATGATTAAAGGCTGTAATCTTTACTACAAAGTTCTTCCCTCCTCCAGCTCGGCCAGGTCGCCTCATCACTACCTAATTGTCACCAGAGCTGCCAATATGTAGCTCCCAAAACAGTAGGATTATTACAAAGAATGCCGTAAGTTCCAGTTGAGGAAACCTGGATCTGCTTCAGCCCCAGGTTCTAACCACTGTAATGCTTTTTTTTTTTTGTCTGTAAGAGGGTAAACACTACTGATGTTGAATTTTCTTCCTGATTTAAAAAGCTGTTTGATTTGGAGGAAGCATAGCAAAGATATCTCATTGAATGGATACATGGGTTAGAAGATGCTCCAGATTTCAGAAAAACATAAACACAATTTGTGGCTGAATGTCTCAGATTCAATGTCCTTCAACTTCACAGGTGTTGGAGGAAGGACAGCTAGGTGATGCTAACATAGTTCTTTTGTTATGGATAAGACTATGGCCCCAGAAGTCTGAGGATTGTGGTAACAACTGCTCAAAAAGGAAAAGTACTCTGCTAACTGGGAGGAGTCAGACAGGAAATAGGAATCCTGACAGTGTCATATTGTCATCCTCTAGTGTGTGGTCCAAGGAACCACATATAGCATTTCTAGACTCTCAGCCTTTTACCTGGAACACAGTCATGATAGCTGCAGGGAAGGTATCAAAATTTGCTGAAGGAGTCCCATCATTAAAGTTAAACCTGAAAAGGAAATTCAGAGAGAAAATGGAATGGAAATCTCGTATACCAAATTTCCTCTCCCAAACCCACAGTTTCATCCCTTACTTTCCCTTTCTCTAAGTTCCTTTTTCTTACTTTCCCTCAAAAGATGGTAGTAGTGATGACTACTGATAAACTATGCACATTACAAGGTGCAGGCAGTAAGACAGGGTTTGGGCTGATCATTCATTACAAGCCTCCATGTTGTACATCAATGACTGGCCCGAGACTGTTCAGAACCTCCTTCCAGTGGAAAGTGCTCCGGAACTTACCTGCCTCCAAACAGCTGCATGCCTAGTAGAGCGAAAACAACGATGAAGAGGAAGAGGAGGAAGAGCAAACTGATGATGGACTTCATGGAGCTCATCAAGGAGACCACCAAATTCCGAAGTGACGCCCAGTACCTATGAAACCAAGATGCAATTATGACAAAAGACACCAAAAATCATGTCACCCACAAGCTGAGCTCAGCACCGTCCTAGCAGTCTCTGAAATAAGCTGCATTTACAGAACTGAAGGAAAAGAGGCAGTGCTCCTCTTAGGAATGTGGCACTGAATCTGGTACCAGAGATATTTTTCTAGTTTGATATTTGGAGGAGGAGAAGCTGACAAATGGAATGGGAGTGAGGCAGCGAAGGGAAAGGTGTGGAAATGTGGGGTGGACAAGGAAGGGGTAGAATGAAATGCAATAAAGCAGAGAGAGAGGTTCCACTCTCAAAGATACCGGAAAGAGTCCAAGCTCTCATCACTTACTTGGTTATTTTAAATATTCTTAGAAGTCGGAGAGCTCGCAAAACACTGATTCCAAAGGATGTACCAGGTCTGAAGATTGCCCAGACTACTTCAAAGATGCTGCCCACTGTGACCTAAAAGACAAGACAAAAGACGAGGAGAAGAAAAGTACTCTGGATTCAGCACACACTCAGCTGCTCTCACTGGGCTATGGTGCAATTACAATTCTCCTCTCCCCACCCAGCCATGTCTCTACCAGGGCTCGCTATGTATGAATGAGAGAAATGAGACTGTCCTCCTCTCCCACTGCTTCCATTCCCCTTCCTAACTTTATCCTTTCACCCTCTATATTGGTTTGCTCACACCTGTCCTTAGTGATACCTACAACAGCAGTCACTACTTCTGTGCAAATTTGGTATCCAAATTTTTTTCACCTCATCTTACCTTGAACAAACAAAGAGAGATTTACAACACAGAAACTAATTTGAATTTGTACAGGTTGTTCCAACATAGAAATCAAAGAGAGGCCCTACATTCTCTCATTGCCCTAAAGTTTAGTACTAACAAGAATATTTTGTTTCTCAATTCATGAAGTATATTTTGGTCACTGAGGTCCCACACCCCTCCATGTGAGTCTTGGTTGACACAGGACATTGTTATCAGAAGTAGCAATTTTAAGTTAACATTTCAAGTATTTTTTGGCTTAATTATATATTTATTGAATATCTACTATGTTCTGGACATTGTTCAGGGTGAAATAACAAAACTAAATCCTCACGGTGATGTTAACAAGCACGTACACAAGGACAGCAAGGTTAAAATGGTCTCTCACTAGCTGTTATGCCTGAAAATTGCCTGTGCTCAGAACCATATGTTCCAAGTGAAAATGCAAATTGGCAAGTGCTCAAAATCTTTAGCCCCTAACTGAGGCTTTGGCAGGAAAGAAGTGGGTTTGGCAGAAAGAGAAGTGGCTGAGGAACCCCAAGTTCCATTGCTTCATTCTGCCACTGACTGGTTCCATGACCCTAGCGTGATGGTCTCTATTTACCTGTGGGTAAAAGGCTTAGTTATCTCCGATTCCATGAATGTAGCACATACTTTCTGTGAGCAGCACAGTAAAAGAACACAGGTGGATGCACTTTCACAACTACTAGCAACACACATCTAGATGTTACACAGGAAGCAAACAGTTGTTTGAAATGCTCTAGGTGGTGACTTGCTAATATAGGGTATGTGTGTTTGCATGAAGGTTTATCTAGATAATTATGTTAATTTTAAACTGAAGTAGAAGAAAGCCCCAAATACATAAACTTCTCTTTCTTATGGAAACACCTCTAGAATTAAGTTCTTTGTCCCTCACCCCCAGACTTCCCCCAAGATAATAAGTGGTTCAAACCTCTGGCTGGGGTAGCTTTGAAAAACCTCACTGAGCTATATACTTAAGTGTGCACTTTTTAGTGTATGTAGTATACATTAATAAAAATATTAAAAATCAAAGCACTTGAAAAAAAATCAAGCCCTAGCTTGGCAGGAGTCATTTACTTCTGAACTCCCTTTGGCTCATCTTACCTATTCTCCTTCTACAAATTCTGATTTCAGGGTTCATGCCGAGCGATAGAGCAAGCTGCTTATCTGAGACCACAGCCTATCAACATGAAATGGCAGGGTAGGGAGGCTTCAGAAGACTTACCCCAAAATCAAAGCAGTTGAATGAAGAGTGAAAATAAAGGCGAGGTCCCATGCCATACATCTTCAGGGACATCTCCAAAAGGAAGAGTCCCAGAAACAAAAATTCTGCATAGTCTGAAAACATTAAAGGTAGAGCATTTGTTCCATAGATAGTGTGAGCTCCCGCATTCAGCAACAAGTCCATATACCTACAGTGGAACCCACAAGACACTGCAAGGATGCTTGGTGACAGGTCAGTGCCAGCAAAGCCTACTGGGCAGAGATAGACTGAGTTCCAGGGTCAATCAACAGACACGTTTTGCTCTATTTCAACAGGCTGGTTTATCATTACCCTTTCGTGAATGGTGGCCCTCAGAGGCTAAAGAAAGCCTTTGATGGAAGAACTGGAGTCCACCCTCCACATGCTCACCCATAAATATCTCCTCACTCTCACACACACTTAGTGGCAACCTTATCCAGAGCTGCCCTGTAAGTTCCTTTTTTGGTTCATTTGAGGGACTCATTCCCCTAAGAACTCTCTCCCCATGACTTCAGTAACTCAAATTCCTACACCACCAAACCTCCTGAAGAGCCCCAGTGAAGGTCTTCTAGCATCCAAGTGTAACATTATCTTGTTAACTCATCCGTCAGGATTTGTTTGCCTGATTAAATAAGAAAGGAAGGCTGGGAACAGCAAGAAACAAGCCACCCCCTTGCAGATAGCTCTGGCCTCTCTCACAGTAGAATAGGCTCTGGGCTGGCAGAACTACACTGCCAGGTGGAGCCGACTTTGCCCTCTCACATTCATTCACATACTGATCCATCTGTCCCCAGCAGCGACCCCACAGTCACCCTTTACTTACAGAGGAGGTGAGTGAGCCACTGGGGCTGGTTGTGATGCACGATGGCTACACAGGCGGTGTTAAGAGCCACGAGGCTCAGGACGATCCAGTAAAACACCTGGGATTTAACCATGTGGCGAATAGAGATGCGTAGAAGCCTTTCTTTGTGCCGGAAATAGGAAGCTCCATCTACCTTTGTGCTCTTGATACTGGCTCGGGCAAGAGGTGTGCCTAGGAGAGGGGAAACGAGGAAGAATGAGGTTGCAAAATATCCTGGGATCATGCTCTGTGGCCAGGCGACATCCAAAGGGCAAGGTGGGCAGCTTGAGCCTCGGGGCAAGGCGACTGCCACATTGTAGGTCTGAGCAAGTCTTGTATGGGGTAAATAACTTCCATCCGCAATGACCCCGTTTTCCTCTCTGGGCACTCAATCTACCAAATCAAAAGATTCCAGGCAGGACATGAGGCAAACACCTAGCATCTTGAATCCTAACAGGGTTGTATTCATATTTGCAACAGACTGGGCTTCTCTCTGCCCTTCCCTTTTAAAGATGCTTCGGTCACCAGAACCTTTCTTCTGCATCTGTGATATTTCTGCCACTGGCAACGTAAAGTAGCAATGAGCTTTGAAAGTCGCTTCTGCTGTTAAGGATGGAGTGATAGCCTGTCATTTTTCTGGGGAAGAAAACCTGTCTTCAGTCAGAATCCGTAAGAAAACCTAGGATTGAACTTCGGTCACATCAAAGGTCTTTTAAGAGGAGTTAGTTTAATTTTCATACGGTGGAAGTAGGTGGGTTCTACTATGGCTAAGAAATGACTTCAAGTTCTCACATCTGAGTCACTAGAAGGAATCAGTCTTCAGGATCCTTTGAAAAATACAGGTTGAAGATCTTATCCAAAACACTTGAAACCAGAGGCATTTCAGATTTTTTTCTCAGATACTGGAACGTTTGTTATGCCTAACAATATATCTTGGGAATGGGACCCAAGTTTAAATATGAAATTCTTTTATGTGTCATATATATATAATAGATAAAAGGTAATTTTACACAATATTCTTAGATTTGTGCAATGGAACAAATTCCATGACATGGAATTTTCTACTTGTAGCACCATATCATCGCTTGAGAAGTTTCTGGTATTGGAGCCATTCAGATTTCAGATTTTTGGATTAGCGATGTACAACCTGTATCCCAAAGTACATTCTCAGTATCACACTCAGGAGAGAGAGAGGATATATCTGTGAAGGAGAAACATCTGCCATACTCAGAAAACCCCCACATCCCACATTTCACGTAAACAGCATCCCCTGGTTCTTTTTCTCCTGTAAATCATTTGTCAAATAGATTAGATTCCCATGCCTTCCCTTAGTTACAATCCTAAATTCTGGATCCTTTGGGTTCTTTTCCTCCTTGTGGTTCTTCTCAAAAGACAGAATCTTCGTTTTCATGGGAGATCCAGAGAAGTAAAAGAAGGTCTAACTGGATCACTCACCCACAGAGGAGATATCAACGCAGTGCTCATCGCTGGAGTCTCGGGTCATGGCCTCCGTCCGGCTCCTTTTGATGGTGGCCCTTCGAAGCACTACGCCAGGGAAGGGGAAGGCCAGTGAGAGGCCACAAGTACACCAGACCATCCTGGACAAAACTTTGAGGACTGTGGGCCAGAGGCCTTGTGCAAGGACTCTGTGTCACAGGCGTCTGCCTTTAGTATTGCACCAGGTTGACTGAGATTGAGACTGTGTACAGAACCACGAATTCTGCACTTACCAGCACCTGCTGAAACCCCAGGCCTCTGGAATCCTCACTAAAACTTATCTAAATGCAGTGGGTAAACAGACACTTCATATCTATTTGTTCTGGCTCTTCAGAAACAATGCCCTTCCTGGTAATGCAAGTGGTCTTAAGATGGTCCCTACAAATTGTACAAGAAGATCCCTTTATATATCACTGGTTGGATGATGGCCTTTTCATTGCACAGTATCAATCACATGCCCTGGAACAAAGCAACTCTCGGGTTTCATTTTCATCACTTTAAAGGACATTTAAATCTGTGACTCAAATCTCTTCACTTTAAAGCATGAGGGATTTTATTGCAGAGAGACTTGCATTTCAAATCCCAGAGCGTCTCTCTTTTCTTTTTTTCTCTTTCTCTTTTGATCAAGAGAGATTGCCGCAGCCAGAGACGGGCAAAGGCACTGTAGCACTTCCTTACCTTCTAAGGCTGAGGTCCCAGAATTTTTATTTTCTTCAGCAAGCATGACTTCCTCTGTAGAGAAACAAATGGTTTAGTAAATTATCTGTAAATTCCAAATTATTGTGCAAAATGAAAATCCTTCAGGGACAGCTCTGAGTCAGAGCCACAAACGGTGAGCAAAAGGTTCAAAGCCTGTCGCATAGAAAGAAACCAAGTGTCACCAGGGAGCACAGAGTACTAGGTCTATCTGTGATGCCCTTGCTCAGGACTGTACCTTGGATGAGGACCCCCTAGACTGATAGGAGTGGAAAAGTTCCATTTCTGTTTTTATTTTCACTCAGGGTTCTTTCTCTTCTAAGCTCCTAGAGTTTTTCTAGCAACAGAACTTTCTAATTTCTCTTGTCTCCCTACACCATAATTCCTACTTCCTTATTCAGGAAATCAATCCAGGCTTTGGGCACCACCCTGTCCATATCTTTGAGGAGGAGACTGAGGCAGAAGCACAAAGATCAGAGAGCTATAGGGCTGAAGTGTGCCTCCTTGCCATCACTACCTTGCTTCAGTGAAGCAGGGCTTGAGTCCACCATGATTTGTCCCCGTGGCATAATAAAAAACTAAATAAATATTTGGGTTTTGTCTGTGGTTCCTGGCACAGAACTCTTTTATATGCTAATGGATGATTCCTAGAGAGGAGACGGACCCTGGCTAGTTTAAAGCATGGCAGCTATTATGTGGAAACTTGACCACATAATTGGAGAGCTAGATTTTTACTGTACTCTGCATCCCTACCTCTGGGGAGGAGAGAGGTGAGACTGAGTTCAATCACCAATGGCGAATGATTTAATCATGCATGCTCAAGAAATACAATCTCCATAAATCCCTCTAATCCACGGAGCTCAGGAGTTTCTGGGTTGGTGAACACTCCCTCTGCTGAGAGGGCACACCTTGCTCTGAGTGTCTCTTTCATCAGCCATTCCAGTTGTAGTCTTTATAATAAACTAGGAAGTATTGTTCTTCCTCACTTTTGTAACTCATTCTAGCAAATTATAGGATCTTTGGCCACTAGAGGGGTGGGTAGATGCAGGGATTGTAAGATCCTACAAATTTGTAGTCATCCAAGGAGAAATGTGGGTCACCTGGAAACCCCCACTTTCTGGTATCAGTTTTGTGGAGGATCTATGCTAACTTTGGGTAGCCTTAACTCTTAGGCTTGAACTGAGTTGTTAGTCACTCAGGCAGTGCTGTAAAAATGAACGACTTGGTGTTTAATTGATGAATTTGCTTTTTCATGTTTCGAAGAAACACCATACTATCCCTAGGTTTAAAGGGTCCTCTACTCCAAGGGTAGATCTAAGGGGTACTATTCTCTACAAAGTCCTGTTACAATAAACCTCACTAGCATCCCTCTAAAAGGGCCAACGAACAGCGCTTCTATCCCAAGTTTGGTGATTTCCTGAGTGCCTTGCTGGAAAAGACATCGACAGATTTCCATTCTCAACCACTCTCAACAGATAGGCCAGGGAGTAGATGGCCACAACCATCGCTCCTGAAGATCCCATATGCTGGGGAAAAGCTTGTGATGGTACCAATTAAACAAGAGTTTAATTTAAGCACTTATAACAAGTAGAAGGATGAGTAGGAGAGGGTAAAGTCATTACCATAATTTCACTTGCATATAAAATTGAGAGTATGCAATGTATTTCTGAGGGAGGGGACCATTTTGAGGCTTGGACATTACTATGTGGGATGGCCATTATGCCAGGTCATAAATGTTTAGCTTTCTTTTTAAAGTAAGCCTCTGGCAGAACACTGAGCTAACAGGTTAAGTGTTATTGGTGGAATGTTTCCTCATACAGACAGACAATGTTTTAAAGGCATTTTATAGCACAAGTTGTTTGGAGGGCATCATTTTAAAATTCGGACCTTGGTAAAATACCTCATAGCAGCATTAATTACTGTGGCCAGAGAGTTACTTTTGCTGCAAAGTGTCAGGCTTTGGCCTGGGGAGAAAAGCCCCATGGCAGATGGAAGGTGTGGTGCTTCTGAGGATCTCTGGGAAAAGCTGAGGCTCTTCATGTGTCGAAGCCTCCCCTCCCCCACTGATGCCTTTTGCCAAGTTCGCTTTCAAACTGGAGTGTCTTTCCAGGGAAATGTAACCCATATGTCTCTGATTCACTCATGCTCCATTTGTAAAGGGAAGGGCCAGGAAGCACAATTTGACGTTGCAGCGTGTCTTTTTTTCTTAGAGAGAGAGAGAGCTGGCTTTGCCAACTGGGAGAAAGGGAAGCCTTGGAATTTTCCAAGTATCTGAAAAGCACGCCACAAAACAGAAGAGCAGCAGAGCTGGTCACCTGACCCTGTGTGGGGTCACAACCAGGACTGGGAGGATTCTTTTCTGGTTCTGCTGCCAGTTCGCTCTGCAGTCTGTCAGATGGTTTCTGCCCCGAGGATGCCAAGGACAGTTGGGAACAGCAAGCTGCCTGCCTACCCTGGAGGCAAATCAGCTCACCCTCCTATGATAATGCTGAGTTACCATTTCAGGAAGAGGTGGGGAGACTCATAATCACGAGCCCCTAGACCACTGTCTTGAAGGAGTGAGGATGAAGTGGACATTCAGTCAACAGGCATTCCTTACACTTTTGGAGGCAAAAAGAAAATGTGTCTGTCCCAGACTGGGGTGTTTCTCTGGTTTTCAACCATATGTGCATTCTCTCAACCCTTACAGATAATCAGAGGCTGACTCCAGAACTTTGTGGCCTTTTCATGTGTTGATGGTCAGACTAAGGGGACCTCAGGTCACTCTAAAGCTCCTACAGAAGCTGAAAGCTCAGGCAACTAAGCACCAAATCATACTCTAAAATTTCCTGTGGGACCTCACATTTGCATTAGGCTTTCTACTAGGAATAGAGAAGGATGCTCTCTGCCATGTGTTATTTTATTTTTAAATTTTATTTTACAATATCACTCCTCCGTGGAAGAAAATGAAAATATATATATTCCAACTTTTAAAGAATAATACAAACAAATGTATCCTTTTTATTGACAGATGAAGGGTGACTGATGGATGTCCCTCATAATCAACTGAGCCACAGTCAAACTTGAATCTGGTGGCTCTGTGTGATAATGAAATCATGGTGGCATGGACTCATCCTCAGGGCTGGGCCCCAGGTGCTCTTGATGCTGGGCTATAGGGTGGGAAGTGAGGACACTCCAGGCCTTAGGAAAGATCTGTGCTTGTCATCATCTGCTACCTGCCATGGCCTTACACAGGTCTCCCTGTTTCTGGCCTCGTCTTCTTATGCACTGTTTTCAAAGCAGCAACCAAATGCTCCTTCAAAATCTTAAGTCTGAGCATGCCAGTGCTTTTACTACCTACACTAAAGCCCCGAACTCTTACAACAGCCCATACGGTTACATGCGACTGCTGCCCACTCCCAGAACCACCCTCATTTCATCTTCTGTCACTCTCCCCTTGTCCGCCTCCCTTCTGCTCCTGACTCACACCTGGCCCTTCCCCTATTAGGAACCTGTGCTTTTCCCACATCTTCCTGCGGCTCACCTGCTCATCTCCTTCAGGTCTACAGACAGATGGGCCTATCCCAAGCTCTCTATTTACAATTTCAGCACATCCCATACCTAATCTTGGTCTTTTTGCTCATTGTACTTACTGTCTTTATTATTTTGTTTATTGTTTCCTTTCCTGTCTAGAAAAGAATGAACTCCTCAAGACAAGAGTTTTCAGGAGTCTGTGTATTTGGTTTATGGCTGTAACTCAAGAGCCTAGGAGACAGCCTGGCACAAAGTAGGTGCATAATGTATATTTGCTACATGTATGGACTGTCAGTGGGAGCAGGGGGTGAGTATAAAAGTCACCATTCCAACCTCAACTCTCGGATTACATTTTTCTTCTGTTCATCCTGCTAATATGCTTGCTTTGTGACAAGTGTCTGATAGAAGAAATGGGAAAGTCAGACCGCAACCAAAGAAAGTGGGACCAGCAGGAAACCAAACACCTTACAAGGGAATCAGGGCTGCTCTCTGCTCTCTTCTAGACTGACCTTAAATGGAAACACAGGGAGGGCGTGGCCTTGGAGGCCTAGGCAGCCCACTCCCAGCCCTCCCAGCCCACAGCCTCACCAGCTTTGTCAATCCAGGCCCGGTAGCCGTTCAGCTCGCGCTCAATCTGCTGCTGGCGTCGCAGTTTCATGAATGCCCTCCTGTTCTCCACTCGCTCTCTCTCTTTGGCAAATTCCCTGTGGATAAGAAGGATAAGAGTCACTGAGTTTAGACAATACCATGACAAAGAGAAAGCATGTGTGAGGAGGTTCCTCCAGACCCTCCACCTCCACAGTTCTTTGGCCTGGGCTGCAGGGCAGCTTCTCATGGGAGCCCTGCCCAGCCGGCACGCCAGCCAGGCACAATGCCCTTTGCACTGCACTGTTTTGTTTGTGGTGTTGGGTGCAGAGGCCATAGAGTACTGGATTTTATCCCAAGCACCTTTTATACAATTTGTATTTTGAGGCAAATTTTCATTAAGTGGCTCCAACCTGTGAAACTCTTGCCTCAGCCTCATGTGTAGCTGGGATGGCAGGCATGTGCCCTATTTTGACAGGAACTTTTTAGCCATGCACCAACTGGATTTTCAAAATGCCATGTTCAATCTCTCTGCCACAGTGGAAGCCCTTAGCCTTCTCAGGAGCTATCCTTTCTACTTTTGATAACAACAGTGACCAATATGTATTGACAAATTATTATGTGCCAGTCCTGTGTGAAGTTTTCCATACTAACTCACTTGAGCCTCATAGACATTCTCTAAACTGAGCACTATTAAACTCTGCCTCTAACACGTGGAGCACCCTAGGCTGGGGTACATGAAGTAATACGCTGGGATGGGAACTCTGTGGTGTCATCATCATCTCCTATCTGGATGGCTCCAATGGCTTACAGTGATCTCCCCACTTCTGGCCTCCATAAGGAGGGACATATAAGCCCAGTGGACAGATGACTTGAAGGGCTATAAGACAGCCTGGTGTTGGTCAAATAATAAAAGAAAGGACATAGGTAGGTTCCCAATAGAAAGACAGTCGGAAGGTGAGGTAAGAAGGTAGCAAAGGATAAAACAGAAGGAAGTCAAGAGAACACAAAGCCACACTCTGGGACAAGAAAAAGAGAAGACTGAAGCTCCATGGGAGCTGCAGGGAGGAGAAAAGATGATTAAAAATGCTCCTGGGTAAAGATGAAGGACCACATGCAGTGGTTGAACAAATGGGGAAGGAGTTATTAGCTAATTGGCTTCTCCAGTAACCAGGCTGCTTTCCTCGTCACCAGACACACTTGCAGGCAGAAATTCCCTCTTGGTACTGCAGTCCTGCCCACCATGGTTCAAGTGCTTTCTATCTGCCCCAGAAGCTGCTCCACTTATTTAAGGTTATCACCATAAATAAAAAGCTGTATCCTGAAAATGAGAGTCCAGCAAGCATTTTGGATCCTCCCAGCTCTACCCTCATGTCCAGGGAAGGAGAGCTAAGCCAAGGACTGAGAGATGCACCCAGGGACAGTGCAGAAGAAGGGGACGGGCTGGTCTACCTCCATAGGGAGGTAGTCTCACCTGGCCCTGCTGCCAAAATAGAGCTGGCTTCTTCAGGGACAGGTTCTACGGTTACTATGGTTACAGTAAATCTGAGGGTTTGGGGACAAGGTTTCCCAACTTGCTTAGTGCTTCAGTAGCTTCTATTAAAGGTACTGTGATGAGAAGCAAAGAGTTAAAATGAAGGGCAGGCAGTGCTGGTGAGGGTCAAGGGAACAGAAGTCAAGCACCAGGATAGCTTCTGTCCTGCTCTCTTTCCTACATTCCAGCAATCAGAAAGTAACAAAGCCGGGGTGGTTCACAGTGTCACCATCCACCAAAGTTCATACCGTTAGCTCTTTGCTCCTTTCCATCCCTCAAGTACAATTAGTGCCATTGTTTTGTTGGCACTATCCTCAAAAGGACTCCTGAATCCACCCTCTCTCGTCATCCTTATTACCTTGCTCACACAATCTTTCCTTAACTGCAGTAGTGTTGAGTTACTCTCTCGACCACCTCTCTCTCTTCCCTTAATTCCATGTACCTCATAGGTACATACCTTTAAAAAATGCCACCGGACTGTATCATTTCCAAATTTCAAGTGACAAACATAGCAAGTAGCATTTGGGAAACACTTTCTAATTCACCAAGCCCCTTCACATATGTCACTCATTTAATCTTTGCAAGCTTTCTGAAGAGAACACAGAATGAGTATTTTCATTCTCAATTTAAAACTAAAGCAATTTGATCAAGTTTAAATAAGAAATGGAGCAAGGGTTAGAACTAGGCCTGCGTGCTCTCAAATTCTAAGTTTTTCAAACCTTAGTATTTTCTTTGGCTACATTCCTTATCCTTTCCTGTCTGTGTATCTTGATCTTTCACTTAAGCTCTGAAGGAGTTAAGAAAGGTTTACTAAGAGGTATTATTTTGAGCAAGACCTTGAAAAAGGAAACTCTCAGCAGGCTACAACCACAATAATCCTTGAGCATAGAGGGCAAACACTATTGTGAATGCCTCCACTATCCAGCTCAGAAAACTGAAGCTAAAGGAAATCAAGTGGCCCTTTGTGAGGGCAAGTGTCCACGCAAGGACAGACAGTCTTGGAGAAGAACCATAACGCCAGATCTTCTAAGTTCCCTTCTTTCTACCCATCACCTCCTCCTTCCCAGTCTCCTCTGCCTTCTCCTGAGCGAAGCAAAAGAACTAACTGTGGCCTTTGAAGTCTTGCAAGGTCTGAGCCATGCCTTTGTCTTCAAACCTTATCTCATCATTTCTGCCAACTTTTCCTGCTTGGAGTCCTCCATGGCCACGCCTTAGCCACAGCCCATTTCCCAAAAGCAGACGCAGGCTTGCAAGGCTAGTTTGTACCCCTTCTTTGCTTGGAAGCTGTGTGTGTCTGTCAAGATTCAAGGCCAAGTTGAAATGCTACCTCTTCTGTCTAGCATTCCTTCCGAGTCTTCTGGCCTCCACTCCAACTCTGCTCTGTCTCCTCAGAGCTCACTTTACAGTCAGTCAGACATTTACTGTGACTGGTTGCACAGGGGACTGTCTCTTCATCTACAGGAAATCCTTGTGAAATATCCTGTAACTTATTCAATTTTCTGTCTTCTTGCACTAAAGTAGGCCTGATACACAGTATATCTTCAATAGATTTATCATTATTACTACTAAAAATTTGAAGGCAGACAAGGTGTGCACAGTGGTAACTCTTTCCTAGTTCCCAAAGCCATCCATAAAGAACCACTGCTTCTCTGCACTGACCCAACGGAGCCAGGGAACCAGCGCTAACTCCTCAGTTTGCCACCACTCTCTCTTCAGTCTACTATATAACATCTGTAGAATTAGTCTAGGATTCATGCAGTGAGTCCCTTCTCTCTGGCCCTCAGAGTGCAGGATAGTTTTATTTCTGATGGGTTAGGTAAACAAAGCCCAATGTGACTTCCCTGTGTTTTTGAAAGTTTCCTGGACCCTAGGTCTCACTTATTGGCTTTCCTGTTCATGTATATTTGCAAAAATCTGGGAAATGCAAAAAAGTTACTTCCCCAAGATCAACCGGTTAGAATGAGATAGTACTGAAATTCAAAATAATGCCTTTCAATTTTAGGGTAAGAGCAGTTTCTACAAAGTCTTAGCTGTGTTCTTTGCTATCCAGAAGTTCTACAAAAGGGATTTTGTTTCATCTCAAGGTTGAAGAAAATAAGAATATAAAACAGAAGGATTTTTTTCTTTTCTTTTCCTTTTCTTCTTCCTTAAAGGGGCCTTTCATCGAGACAGCTGTATAAAATCCCCTATGCTATGCTGAGTTAATGAAGTCCTTAAATAAAATTCATAGCATTAGTCAAGTTAGTGATATACTGCTGATTTTGTGTCCGTATCACAGTCATCACTTATTCATACACATACACAATCTGGAGGGAACAAGGCCAAATAGGATTCATCTCCACAACATACCAAAAATAAGTGAATATTCTAATCTTAGATTTACATGCCCACAAGGCTGCTGAATAAATAAGTGGCCAGACCTGGGGAAGGGATATACATTCATTCCCTCATTACTTCCTTTCTCCGAGGATCTGAATGCTCTTTCTTCACAGGGTTCTGGGGGCTACTCAGATGGTGATAAATCTGGAAACCTCAAAGAAGGGCTCACTGCATATCTCAATTTATCCAGTCTCCTTGGATGAAGTTTGGAAAGGGAACTCTGGATTATAGTGGAAGTGTTCACATCGCCAAAGCCTCCTGGCACTTGCCTGGGGCTTATGGTAAGAAAATATGCAACCAGTCAGTCATTTGTTATTTGCTCCATCCAGTGCTTCCACAGTCATCGGTGGAACAGAGCTGAGGATAGGCTGCATCTACACGCCACAATTCCAAAAATGAAGAACAAAATTAAACCCCATGTGTTACAGTAAAAATAGTGCCAGAGCTTTTTGCAGAGTGAGGTATCCAGAGTTCCTTTGCTGCTGAAGTTCTGGGTGGTAACCCCTCAGTCACAGCTGATGTGACAAAAACATAAAAACCCTCCATTTCTAACCAGAGGTGGGAATAACTCTGCTCCAAGAATCTCAGATAGATTCCTATAAAAGACTGCACTATGAGGAAAATCCAAATTGCATTTCACTGTAGGCACTATTCCTCACTACCCAATTCTGTTATCTATCATTTCAGACCTCACCTTGGCCCCCTGGGAGGATAACTCCCAGCTCTCTGCAAGATCCCACTCCCACGAACGTGAAAAGAAGATGAGCTGGAGCTAGGCCTCGGGGTGGCTCTATTCTGGGCGACACATCTGCATGCAAAGTTTAGGTTTCTAAATTTCATTTGTGGGATCTAGAGGAAGATTGATCTCCTTGCAGTACATGAAGAATTTGTTTTCTTTTTTCATCTTGGTTACTGAATCCATGCTTGTTCCTGCTTTTGTTTTATAGCAGTTTACCCAAGAATCATAAATTACAGCCAATTCTATATTATCAAATAAGAGGAAGTAGAATTACCAGGATAATCTCAGATAAGGAACAACGCCCCAAACACTTACCAAACATACCTGCTGGGGTAAGCGGAGAGAAATCAGACTTTCCTTTCAAATCATGTCTATCTTAATATGAAAACTTATTTCTATATTGTGAATTTATGGACCTGTGAAGTAGCCATTGCCAGAGATAATTTACAAAGTGGCTAATCTGTACATGAATAAACTAAAGTAACAGGCATGAATTCAGAGGGTTACAATGGAATAGTTTTGGTCATTTACATTTCTAGAATTTACCATGATGTGCCTAACTCTTGGGAATTAGACGTGAAGTTCGCGTACACCTACCTCCAGCCTGAAATTCCTGCTCATGCTATTTTATCTCAGCATCACAGAGTGCCTGGATGGGCATCTTTACATTTATCTAGAGATAAATGAGGAAGTGAGGAAGATGTTTCTGGAAGATCTACTGCAGCAAGAAATCCTCTGGCTCGTGTTTTAGCCTCTAGCTCCAGAGCACTCCTCCCAGAGTCAGCGTACGCAGGAAGCTTTGTTTACTGATGCAGAGCCCTCACTGTTGTCATGGCAACTGAAAAGGAAGACAAAGCCCGCCAGGATGCACTGGCCTATGTGACTCAAAGATCTGTTTACCCACACTCCTGTACACACTTGCATGCTTCATCACACACATTGGCACGGATTCACATGCTCACACCGGCACCCTGAGGCATATGTAGACAGACTTTGCCAAGCCCACAAATGGCCACATGGTCACATTCCTATTAATCCATATTTTCAGAGGGCTTTGCTACCCACAAGAAAACCTTGCCAATGTTCTTGTAAGATCTTTGCTTCAGGAAGGAGGGATTTGAGGGTGATACCAAGAAAAGTAAAGGCTCTTCAAATCTTAAACATTCTGAAACAGAGAAATTGGCTAAGTCAGATTGGTAACTGTGTGCTGGCAGTGGTTTAATTCCAGTCTCATTGGAAACTGAGCTGGGGATGGAGGGTGAGATGTTTTAGTGTTCTTATGAACTCAAGCAACCTTTTCTCCCATTTTTCAGAGGCGCAAACACAGACCCAGAGAAAGTATACAACTTACTGAAAGTCACAGAGTTCCGCAGTATTATGGTTATTTATGCCTTATCCCTTGACTTGTTCAGAAAGGATTCAAAGAGACTTAGGTTGTCAATAAATAAAGGCCAAAACAGCCTTTTAAATCTCAGCCCATGTTGACTCTAATAATCAGGGTGAGTGTACATGTGGGTGAAAGATTCAAATACTCAGGCAGTACATCACCCTGTGCCATCCTTTCTCAGCATTGGGAGCTTTGTGAGGGCTCCTTCTGTGAGCAGAAGTCCTTCCCTAAAGTGGTTAAAGAACACAAACAGCATTACACAAAGTGCAGGATTTCATGCTTCTTTTCCGTCCTGTATCTACAGCCGAGAAAGAAAGACTATGTATCTCAGAGATCAGGGTACCTTTCAGGTGAGGAGGACCTGATCCACCGCCTATCCAAGCCTAGCCTTTTACACATGGGAAGACTGCAGCACAGAGGGGTTAACTAATCCGCTGAGCCAAGATCTACAGTATGCAGGAGCCGATCTGCAGAGTCACTTAGGTGTCCCAGGGCCACAGCCAGTGCTGTCCCACATCTTCATGATAGTTCAGCTATGAAAACTCAAAGAGGCAGATTCTTGCAGGAAGTCGGAATGAACAATTTTTTTCTTTCTCTTCCAATGTTGGTATCTCATCTATTTGTCTGAGTAGAGACAGGAAAAGAAGATCTGGCAATTATCACAAAGGAGATAATTAAGGAAATGAAGTATGTCTCGTGTTTTGCTTTCTAACCTTGAAGCTGGTGCAATCTAAGGCGTTAAACCATTATGAATAAAAGCTCTGAAGTTGGACAGACCTATCTGAGTTTAGGTACCATCTCCACCTGAGGCAAGTTCTTACCCTAAATTTCAGCTTGTAATATAATAAATGCCACGCCAACCTAAAATAGTTGTTATGATAATTGAATAATAGGTGGAAAGTACAAAGATGCTATCTCGCACAGAGTACAAACTGCCAGTGGCTAACATTTCCGAGATATATCATAATACAAACAGCATATATATATATATATATATATATATATATATATATATATGCCACCTCAAAAATGTAACTTATGACTGCCTTCCTGATAGTAGGCATTATTTTAGAATCTGAGGAAATGGCAGCAGAAATGAGAGCAAAACCTTCAACGCAAACAGCTTACATTACCATGTGGGAGAGGAACGATAAGCAAGTAAGTGTGGTATACAGTGTGCTGGAACTTGACAAGCACTCAGGGGAACCGGAAGCTGAAGTAGTAGAGTAAATTGGGGGAGGGATTTCAGGTTGAGGTGCCTGGAAGGGCCTCAGTGAAAAGACGTGAGCGATGACCAGAGATGTAAGAGACGGAGGCCCCCAGATAAAGGGCAGAAATACTCCAGTCAGAGGTGACAGCCAGGACAAAGTTTTGGGGCAGGGACATCTTGGAGTTTTTAAAGAACAGAGAAGAACCACAAGGCTAGATTGGACTGAATAGACGGAGGATGAATGATACGAGGACAGAGGGGGACACCGACCAGGTGAAGGACTAATCACACAGTGCCTACGGAGTCCTCTAAAGGTTTGACTTTTACTTGGAATGGCAGGGAAACCATCACTGGAAGTGTAGTAGAGGAATCATGTGACATCACTGAACTTTTCAGACTTTCTCTGGTTGGTTTGATGAAAACAGACTGAAGGAAGAAGCAGAGACTTTCCAGGTTATATCCAGATCATGGTTGCCTTGGACAGGGCAGTAGGAGTGGGCTGCTGAGAAATACTGGGATTCTGAAGCTGCTGCGAAGGTGGAATTAGGAGGACTTACTGATATATTAAATATTGGATGAAAGAGAAAGATGAGTCAAAGATGACCCCGAGGGTTTTGGTTAGAAGGGTAGAGTTAAAGTAACTTTGATGGAAGACGCTGGGAAGAGAGGGCTCTGAGCACTTCATCTGGGCATGTAAGCGAGCTAGATATTCTAAAACATTTATATTACAAACCAATCGGCCCAAGGGCATCAATTCTCTACAGCCCACACAAGACATGCCAGCTGTGGCATGGTGATCTGTGAACGCAGTGGGGCAGCCTAGGCTCTCTACTGTGCTTTCTTCTCTCCTGCCGGCATATGCTACATACATGTTAATGATATTTTTTAGCATGACATAATCAAGAAATTGTTGTTGCTATCACTGCAAATAAAATTAAAAATGAAACAAAACCCACAAATATTTTTGAATGCTGCACAATTTGTCCCAGTTGTTTCACTGTGCCTGTCCATTCGCAGACGACCAAGAAATAGCGCGCACTATGCATGCTGAGAAATGAGAAGTTTTCACATCATTGTCTCTAAAATCTTTTAAGAGAACTAAGGACCACATTCTCACCCCTGTTTTGCAGATCAGAACAATAAAGTCCTAGGGAGCACGGAAAGGCAGAGTTACAAAGCAGGACTAGATCTCCCCACTCTGCTTAATTACCCACCAGTCTGTGCCACCTCAGTTTGGCACACAGATACTATCAAGGCACAAAGTCAAAGGCACACATGTCGCTTTCTCTCTATATATACACATATAATAGTGTGTGTTTCAGTCACAATATTTCAGTGGGTTCAAAGCCCTGTGGAGCAGGAAGAATGAGCTGTAGGGAAGCAAGAGCTTTTTGTATTCTTTCTTCCCCACTCACACCCCCAGCAGCACTCTAATTACAGTATGAAAGAGGCATCCTGACAGAGAACAAATGGCTGGGTTCTTTTAAGAGACATATTTCTCACTCCTTTGAGAAGCCACAGCAAGCAGCTCTCTCCCCAAAAACTCTGGAGGTGCCTGAGGAGCCAACGTGGCTGCATTTAAAGGAGGAACTGAGAGCTTGTTACCAGGCTAGCCATTATAAATTTACCACTGTGTGTGTGTGTGTGTGTGTGTGTGTGTGTTTTCTCTTTCTAAAAAGGATTGAATTTCCCAGAATTCTTTGGTCAATATCCCTAGACAATTTAAACATTAAGGATTCCTCTTAGGAAGACAAAATGTCATGGTTCATCATAAAAGATTCTTCTGTATAAAAACAAGCTTTCCTTGTGCTTTAGGATGGATAAGCTAATAAAACGGAGTATCAGAAGAGAGGAGGCCTGAGGAGAGGAATCAAGTGCAGACACCTGATATCATCTAACACATGTGAGCTCATCACATAGGAAGGCCAGCCTCACTGTCCTACTGTCATCCTTTTTAACTTAAGATGGGATACATCCATTATTCACATCTTTAGGGTATAACTGACAGTCCCTCAAATTTACGTCCATTTTTCAGACAGAAAATCAAGGTCTAGATCAACACCTAGACTTTCCCAGATTACGCAGTACTAGCAGCTGCTGTGCTTCAATAATTTCCACTCACACTTGTCAACTTACTCATTGGTGACTTTTTATGCTGTAAACTCTGAGAAGGCAGGGACTGTGTAGATCGTTCTTGTTCCATGTTATATTCACGGTACCAGCACAGACTGGCTATTCCATGTTTACAGAGTGAACAAATGCACAGCACTCTGCAGGCAACCGCTAGACACAGAGCAGTACTAGAGTTTGGAGCATGAGTAGAGGGTAGTTCCAGTGAAGCAGGACATGTCCCCTCAGCCTTATTCTACCAAAACCACCAAGCTTCACCCCATGACAGGTTGGCCCTGAAGACATACAGGTCCACAAATCACAGAATCCACAAGAATGGGGCTGTAGCTTATTTTGATTCTAGCTTATTCTTCAGTTTCTCTTCTTAGCCTTTTGCAACCCCATTGGTTTGCTTCTTGATCCTCTCTGTTCATCTAAACACTGGAATGCCGCAGAACAGGCCTGGGGCCACTCATCTAGCATCCTTCCTCACTAGGTGATCTCATCTAGGCCCACAGAGTCCACATCATATCTGTGCTAAAGACTCCCATGTTTATATTTCCAGCAACAATTCACCAGTAAGCTCCATCTATGAAAACTACCTACTTGATATCAACTACTTGGATATCAAGTAAGCATCTTGAACCTAACACGACCAAAACAGAATATTTTTATTTTTCTCCTAATTGTTCCTCATCTGGTTTATCCCTCTGCAGAGGATAACATCACCCAAGACAAAGTCACTTTCAGTTCTTGCCTTTTTTCATTCCAGTACCAAGTCAACCCATAAGCAATTCCTGGCATTCTTACCAACCTCTGTCCAACATATCTAATACCCTACACCAGGGTACTGAGATCTCTTGCCTTGATACTACCTACCTTGAAACTTCCCAGCCTCACTTCGTTTTTCCAACCTTGCCCCAGTTCCCTTATAGCAGAAAAGCAGGGGCTACTTTTAATACAAAATAAATCATGTTTAAGAATCTTCCCAGTTTCTCATTGTTAAAATCCAAATTTGTTCCTGTGGTCTACAAAATTCTCTGCAGATCTGATCCTTGACTTTGCTGTGGAGGTGAGGTTTCTTGATCACCAAATAAAATTAATAATCTCATTGCCTATCACAGTCTACACTCCACCAACTTGTTCTACTTTATTAATATTTGTCATTATAAAATATTTGGCTCAACTACTTGGTTTTATGCCTTTCTACAGAATGCAAGCTGCCTTGTTTTTACAAAGAACTCAACCAGAATTTGTTGAATGAACAAACTAGGAAACAACATTAAAAGCTATATATTCTTTTCTCTGGAGGTTGTTTCTATTAGTTTTGCCCACTTAGGTCATATCTACCAATAATACGACTCATCAGCAATCTCCTAGAATTAATTCTAAATCAAACAAATCTGAAAATAAGCTGCATTTACTTACATACTTTATAAGACTTTTTAAAATCATTCCAGAGTCATAAACTATCATCATGGCAGACAATTCTTTGTAGAGCCTAAATACTTTCTGCTACAACTGAGCTACAGTTGAGCCATTTCTATCTGTTGTCTCACTAAAGTTGATGTTACTGTGCTAGTAAGCCTTTTGTTACTGTGACCAACAACCTGAGAAGAATTTAAAGCAAGACAGATTTATACTAGTTCAGGATTTCAAAAGTTTCAGCCCATGGTCATCTGGTTCCATTGTTTCTGACCCTGTGGTGAGGCATAAACATCATGGGAGAAGGGTATTGGTAGGAGAAAGTTGCTCCTCTTAGGTAGGAAGGGCAAAGAAAGAAGGGTAAAGAACTACAGAGGAAGGGCCCAGAGACCAGAGAGTCTCCACGGTCATATTCCTGTGATAATCCTGCTGTAATTAGGCTCTCATCTCCTAAATTTCCATTACCTTCCAATAATAACATCAAATCATAATCTCTTCAATGGATCGATCCTCTGATGAAGATAGACCCCTCATGATCCAAACCCAGGCCAAAAGCCCACATAGGGCGTTGAGGGGAAATTTTACATCTAAACCATAATGGTTATAATTTTTCTTATTTAGAATTTTTTCTGAATTGAGGTTATTTAATAAGTCATAAACATATTTATCCTATCTTACATTTAACCTACATTCTTCATTGAAATGCATTTAATTATCGACTCATTGAAAATGTCGCTATTATTAGAAGCAAGTGCTACAAAAGCAGGTGAGGTACAAGGCAAGATTTTCTCCTCCTGAACAGACGGCGTGTGGCAGACATTAGTGTTAGGACTGCTGCAGATATTAATACTTAGGAGACACCTTGCTGCAAAGTAAGGACTTCATAACAACAAACATTAAACTAGAGTGAAAAAACGCCATGAAAAACAATTAAACCTTCAGCTTAGTTAAAATTAATCACATTTGGCTACATCTACCTTGCAAGACCATGGGAAAATTACTTAACCTCTCTGGAATTCAATTTCCTAATAAGCAACATTAATAAAAATACCAGCCTCACCAAGCTGTTGTGTCAATGGGCTCGCATGAGCAAAGGAACTGACCATGGCTCCCAGCTAAATCTTCTATAGGTGAATAGCACCTGAAGTTCCAAAGGAGTTGGCTCTTTCAACTTGCAGAGCACTGGGAACGGATGGCCCTTGTTACTTTATCCCCTGGGACATAAACTCAAATCAGGCATTTGTATCAAGAACAATATTAATCAACACTATGAAAGAAGGAATACTGGTGAACCTAGAGAAGAAGAAAAAAAAAGAACAACTTTTGATCAAGTTTCAGCTACCAAGTAATTGTGGACTGTTTTGACCATTCTCAAATGTAACAACTTCTCACCACCTTTAGAAAAAACTAATTTTACATAGAGATTCTGGGTAAGAATTTCCTATAGAGCAGACCCTGCTGAGTTTGTAGCCATGAAGGATGAATATGTAAATGAAAATCTTAGGGAGGCAGCTGCCAGTTTGAACCATAACCCTCATCCTCAGCAGAGACTTCCAAATGTTTCCGAGGTTCTCAGCAAAGTCCACTCTGATGTTTTCTCTTCACGGAGCAGTGATGCCCACCTGCCAGTGGTTTCCAGTCCATAAGACGAATTCGGAAATACAAAGCACTCAGTCAATTCTATAGTAATTTGACAAAATTTATATGTCTATTGAATATGAGAATAAAAATTAGAGGCTTTGTTTTATATCTCTTTGTATTTTTATTTCATTTTTCTAGCCATCCATTTGAAATTCATTTCCTAAAATATCCCTGCTGCAACGCGCAAGGGTGTTGAAGATTTTAAAAAGTGATTCTTTACCACAAAAAGTTTTAGAAGCACTCCCCAAAGCAAAACTATATCTTGGCAGCTACAAAATGTGGTACAGAGATTATCACACTAATTATCAGTATTTGTATTCTAACGTATCAGAAACTCTATTAAATGTTTTCTAAGCACTATCTCATTTAATTTTCGCAAAGTACATGATTTTGTCACATTATTAAAAAGAGGCCAAAGAATGTTTAAAAATCTGTTCAAGGCCTTACAACTGGGCAGAGACAGAATGCAGTTCTTTTGACCACAGCAGATCTAGAGAACAAATAGAAGCCAGGACGTCTGCAATACTGATGTCCTCAGGATTACATAGACAGCATTTCTCCCCAGCTTTACAGTGTACTTTTCTTTCTGTCTGTCTGTTCCCTGTCCCCACTTATTATACCTCTTTGTAACTCTTTTCTTTTCTTCTTTTATATTCTACCTCTTGTCTGAGACACACTACTCAGCCTCAAGGGTAGGACCTGAAGTTATGAAAGCCCCTGAAACACATGCAGGGCATCTTATTCTCATTGTGTTTTGTGAAGCTATAAAGAGGCATTGAATTTATATTCTCATCATGTGTAGTAAGTAGAAAATTTATATTGTTCTTATATTATCAGACAGTGGTTACTATAAGTGGATTCTCACTGAACATGTGAGCTCCCAATAGCACAAATAATAGCTGTATCGTTCACCAGCAAACATGCTTTGCTAATGAATACTGATCAAGGTTTTTATATATTTGAAATCCAAACAGTATCATGAACTCTAAGTTTAGGTTAAAATAAGACTCCATGTTTACACGAAGACATACCTACTCTGCAGATATTATTAATGCATACATGTGGCTGTCTGCATGCATTCTATACACACATAGAGTCATAGCCTGAGCTACCGTATATTGACTGACACTTAGGGTGAGGCATCATACCAACATACTTCCCAGAGGCTAACTTACTGCTTCACATCAGACATTTAACCACACCTGTCCAGTAGTTCATCTGCTCCATTTAGTGGTGACGCCTTAGCTGAGGTCAAAAGGAGAACATGCACGGGGTTTGGCTGCACGATTCTGTTTAATTATGAAATTAATTAGTTGCTATGATGCTTGTCTGTATTTTCACCTAATGCTGCCAGAAAACAGTTGTATTTTACAAAGAAGTCAAACCTGAAAAGAGCCAACTTCTACTTCTGGCAGAATGTTTCAGTAGTACTGTTGAAATGCCTTTCACACAAAATATCCAGGTACTAACAAATTATGAAAAGTATACTGATAAATGCATTCCCAAATTTACAGAAAAGTGATAGAAGGATCTAAGTTAAAAAAAAACACAAAAAACAGACATATGTTATATAAAATATTTTCTCCTACCCTGTGTCTTATCTATATTCATTTTCTTAAGAATATCTTTGAAAAATCTTAAGCAGGTTTTTGTATTATGATAAAGTCCAACTTATCTACTGTCTTGGTCTCATCATTTGTTCTTCTGAATTTTTCCCAAGAAATATTTTCATAATCTGAGTTTTTAAAAAATATTATCAAATTAAATTTTGCCTAAAGAGTGGATTAAAGAGTCTAGGTTTCCTTTTTTCCCTCATATGAATATACAGGAGATCTAGGGAAATTTTATAATAAAGCCTTGCTTTTCCTCATTGGTTTTGCACCTCTGTCAAAAATCAACTGCTCACACGTACAAGAGACTCTTTGTTTTGCTCCTCTGATCTATTTGTCTGTCCTTACATTGGTACTTTACCACCTGGATTGTAATAAATCTTCTTTTAAAAAGTTATACAAGTCCTACGAGTTTGTACTGCTTCTTCAAGATTAGTCTGGCTTGTCAATTTTATAATCACATCAATTTTATAATCACCTTGTATATTTCTTTCAAATAGCATGCTAGACTTTCAGAGACAGTGAATGTCTTAACAATATTAGGTCTTTCAGTCCATAAGGATGGCATGTCCTTCCAGTTTTAGGACTTTTTTTATTTCAGCAATATTCTTTAGTTTTCAGTATGAAGGTCTTAAGATCTTTTGTCAGACTTTTTCCTATTTCATTTTCTGTTACTTTTTAAGTTCACTTAAATTGAAATTCAACTTGATCATTGCAAGTATACAACTACATAAACAAATAATGTTTTTTGTATGCTGACCTTGTATCTAATGACCTCGTTAAATTCACTTACTAAGCTCTAGTACTTTGGAGTCCAACTCAGTTTTCAAAATATACAATCAGGCTATCTATAAAAAATTGTTTTTATTTTTTCATATCCAATTTATGTGTCCTTTATCTTTTTTCTTGCTTTATTAAAATGGCTCAGATTTATATAACAATGTTGAAAAGAAGTGGTAAGTTCTTGATCATATCTAAATTATAGGAGAAAAGGAATTAATATTTTATAACCTTTCATTATTAAGTATGATGCTGGATGTAGGGTTTTTTAAAAATAGATGTCCTTTTGTAAAATTGGAAAAGTTCCCTTCTATTATTAATTTACTGAATCTTTTCTACACAGAACTATTGAATTTTGTTAAATTCTTTTTGTGCATGTGTTGAGATGTTTCAAGGTTTTTTCCTTATATGCTACTAATGTGGAATATTACACTGATTAGTTTTCAAATGTTATAATAACCTTGTATTCAGAGATTAAACATCAGTTGGTAATAATGTATTATCTTTTGATTCTGCCAGATTTGATTGACAATACTCTGTTATGGAAGTTTGCATCTAGTTCATGATGGGCATTATTATGTGGTTTTCTTTTCTTATGGTACATTTGTCAACTTTAAGAATTGACGTTATGTTGGTTATTTGAAATAATTTGGGAAGTATGCCACCTCCTCTACATCTTAAAGCAGTTTTTGATAGCTCTTTAGTATTTCTTCCATAATGTTTGGTAAAACTGATGGATAAAACAATATGGCTTGATTTTCTTTCTGGAAAAGTTTTAGATCAGGAAATTAATTTATTTAATGATATGAGTTGATTTAGATTTTTAATTTCTTCTGAGTTTTCAAGGAACTTGCTACTTTTCCAAGCCATTGAATGCACTAACACAAAATTATTAATAATACACCCTTACTTTACACAAATGTACATAATTGAAAAATGCAGAAGAACTAGCCGGGCTTGGTGGCTCACGCATATAATCCCAGCATTCGGGAGGCTGAGTTCGAGACCAGCTTAGGCTACAAAGTGAGCTCAAGGCCAGCCTGAACTGCACGAGACCCTGTCTCAAAAAGAAAAAAAAAAAAAAAAACAGCAAAAGAACTAATCAAAATATTCCTGAAATTAAGAGCCAATTATACAAAGAGAGTAAAACACAAAATACACAAAAGTCAATTGTTTTCCTATATGCCATCAATGAACAAATGAAAGTTCACACCATAGTTAGCATCTTAAAAACTAAGAGTTATGTAAAAACCTAACAAAATATACATAAAGCCTGTATGAAGAAAATTACAAAACTAATGAATCAAATAAATGTACAGATCATCCATGTTCATAGATAAGAAGATTCGATATTGTCAAGATGCCATTTTTTTGAAACTTGATATATAGATTCCATATAATCCCAATAAAAATTATAAGTAATTTTGTGGATACTGACAAGTTAATTCTAACCCTTGTATAGTAAAGTACAAGACTCTGATAGCAGATTCAGTATTAAAAAAGAACAAAGAGAACTGACTACAAGATTTATGATGAATCTATAGTAATAAAAACAAAGTGGTGTTATTACAAGCACACAGATTAAGGGGACAGAGTAGAAAAGCCAGAAATAGATTCATATAAATTCAGGCAACTGATGTTTGACAAAGGAGCAAAAGTAACACAAGAGAGCAAGGAAGGCATCTTCAACAAATAGTGTGGAACCTGGACTTCTACATACAAAAAAGTTAATCTACACCTTACAACCTTCATAAAAATTAACTCAAAATAGAGCATATATGCTATGGATAGATGCTGATGTATTTTCCAAAATTCACACCAAAGCAGCTGCCATGCATCCCAGGAATAGAATCAAGAAGAAGCCAACCTCTTCCTGTGAGCCAGCAGTGGCCCTGTATCATGGCAAGAGAACCAAGAAGCTAACCCCTTCCTGGCACTTTTAAATTGGAGCACTCATTCTCCAGAAATGAGATATAAATTTGTACTATTTAGAAGTTATTTGTTCTTTGGTATTGTGTTATAGCAGCAATAATGTGACAACAGTAAACTCCAATGTAAAATCCTTGAAGATAAAAACAAACTGAGATGGCCTTGGGTAAAGTGACAACCTTTTAGATACAACACCGAAAGCATGATATGTGCCCAAAAAAATTGGTAAGCTGGACTTCATTATAATTAAAAACTGCTCTACAAAAGATAATTTCAAGAGAATGGGAAGGCAAGCCACCACTTAAGAGAAACATATTTGCAAACTCTACATCTGATAAAGGACAAACTACAAAAAGATTCTTCACACCATGTATCATGAGGAAACCAATTAAAATAACAATGCATGTTTCTTAGAATGGCCAGAATCTGAAGCACTGACCAAGCTGAATTGTGATGAGAATGTGGAATAACATGAGCTCTCATTCACTGCTAGTGGGAATATAAAATGGGGTGACCATTTTAGAAGAGAGTGTGGCAGTTTCTTATACACTAAATACACTCTTCTCATGTGATCCAGCAATTACATTCTTTGGCATTTACCCAAAGGAGTTGAAAACTCATTTCTACATAAAATTATTCACATAGATGTTTATAAAAGCTTTATTCATAAGTGCTAAAACATAAAAGCAACCAAGATGTCCTTCAGTAGGTGAATAGATTTTTTAAAAACTGAGGTATGTCCAAACCACAGCAGTAAAAAAAAAAAATGTGCTATTACTCAACACTAAAAATAAATGAGCTATTAAGCCATGAAAAGACATGGAGGAATCATAAATGAATATTATTAAGTGAAAGAAGCCCACTTGAAAAGGCAGTCTGAATATCATGTGTCCTTCTGAAACTCATGTTGAAATCCGATTGCCATCCTGGTGAGATTGGTAGGAATATTTAAGAGGTGATTAGATAATTAAAAGGGATTAATGCCTTTCTTACAGGACTGGGTTAATGCTTGTGGTAGTGACTGAGTCCTCACTTTCTGGATTAGCTTTTGCAAGAACAGGCTGGTGTAAAGCAAGGCCCCACTCCTGTGGTTTTCCTTTTCTGTATATGCCTGCTTGCCCTTCTTTTGGTTACAATCTGACAAGGATCAAACCTGGCCCAGGTAGGCAGCCACCTGAATTAGGACTTCTAGATTCTAGAACTGTGATGATAAAACTTCTTTCCTTTATAAATTACTGTATCCAGTCCTAAATATTCTGTCAGATAATAATCGTGAACCTATAGCATGTGTGGAGCAATGGACACAGCCCTCTCTGTCGATTTGAGAGCAAGTATATGAGTTGTTTTCTTCCAAACTAAAACCATAGTATTCAAGTTTAACTGCAGTGTTGAAACTTTGTGATAGATACATGGATTAGAGGTTGCAGTTTGGGTACTTGGTCTCTTTACCATCATGTTGTTAGAGCCACGATGAATTAAGGCGGCTACTTACTGTATGGATTCAACTATATGACATTCTGGAAGAGGCAAAACCATGGAGATAGTAAAATTATTTATGGTTTCCTGTGGTTGGAGAGAGGGAGGAATGAATGGCAGAACACAAAGGATTTGTAATTTGAAGTGAAAACACTCTGTGTAATACAGCATCTTGAATTTAACAGCATGTTCAAAGGAACCTTCGCCATGATCAAGTGGGATTTATTCTTGGGATACAAGGATGGGCCAACACCCACAAATTAATCAATACGATGCACTGTATTAGCAGATGAAGGGTAAAAATCAATGTGCATCTTATAGATACAATAATATTTGACAAAATTCAATATTCTTTAATGATAAAAGCTCCTAACAAAGGATATGAAAGGAATATGCTTCAATATAATAGCAGCTACATAGCTAACACTACACTCTAAAGTGAGAGGCTAAAAGCTTTTCCTTGAAGATCAGGAATAAGACAAAGATCCTTATTTCTGCCACTTCTATTTATCATAGTACTAGAACAAGTCAGAGCAATTCAATAAGACAAAGAAACAAATTTATCCAATTGGAAAGTAAGGAATCTGTCTTCATTTGTATAAGACATGACTTTATACACAAAAAATGCCAAAATTCACAATAAAAAATGTTAAAACATTAAAATTTAGTAACATTGCAAGTTAAAAATCAATACACAAAAATTAATAGCATTTTTATATACTATCTTAAAAAGAAATCAAGAAAATAATCCCATGTACAGACACATCAAAATACAGGAACAGATTTGCTGAATACTGTAAAATATTAATGAAAAACATCAGAGATACAATTACATAGAAAGATATTCTGTGTTTAAGGATTGTTAGAATTAATACTGTTAAAATGACTGCACTACCTAAAGCATCTAAAGATTCAATACAATCTCTATCAAAATTATAATAATATTTCTCACAGAAATAATAAAAATAATCCTAACCACAAAAGATCCTGAACAAGCCAGGCTGTAATCCCAGCATTTAAGATGCTGAGGCTGGAGAACTGCTGTGAGTTCAAGGCCAGCTTGGGCTACACAGTGAGTTCAAGACCAGGCATTGTGAGACCTTGTCTCAAAAAAACAAAGGAGAAAAAGAGACCCTGAATAAAATCAATCTTGAGAGGAAAAAAACCCAAGACATCATATTATCTGCATTCAAATTTGCTTTATAGTAAGCAAAACGGCATGGTAGTTAGGCACAGTGGGGCATGCCTATGGGGCCAGTTACTCTAGAGGCTGAGGTAGAAAGATCATAAGTTTGAGGTCATCCTGAGTGACTTAGCAAGACCCTCCTTCAAAATAAAAACTTTAAAGGGCCTAGGCTGAGAATGTAGCTCAGTGCAAGTTCCTGAGTTCAGTCCCGACTACCACAATAAACAAATAGCCAGCATGGTACTAACAAAAGCAGACATATATAAAAAGGACAATGGAAGAGGCTATGGAGACCAGAAATAAAACCACACATTTACAGCCAATTGATCCTCAAATGGCTTCAAGAAAAACTGGCCGGAACTCACAATGAGGGAGAAGCACAGTCTCTTTATTAGATAGTGTTGGGAGCACTGTTTACTTGACACACAGAAGAATGAAACTGGACCCACATCTCATATCATGTGCAAAAGCCAACTTAAAATGTATTAGTTATATATAAATAAAAGACTGGGAACTGCAAAGCTACCAGAATAAAACAGGAGAAAAACTTTAACACGATTGGGCAGGGCAGGTGTTGGAGAACCAAGTGCTCAAACTGCCACCCAAAACCCACTTATTCATCACGAAGGGCCAGCATGGCAATTAAACCTGAATACTGAGGTTTTAGTTTAGAAAATCAACAAGGCAACTTGACTTGTGAGCCCAAAGAGAGTTCTATGTGCCTGCTGCACCATGCAGGTCACAAATTCCTCACCACTGGCCTAGGCAATGATTGTTTTTAGCTAAGACCTCCAAAGTACCAAAAGCAAAAGCAAAAACATACAAACTTATTGCATCAAATTAAAAAGCTTCCACACAGAAAAAAAAAAATCAATCACCTGTGTGAAGAGATAATCTACAGAATAGGAAATAACTTTGTAAATTACATGTCCCATAGGAGGTTAATATTCAAAATATACAAGTAATCCAACAATTCAATAACAAGAAAACCACTAACTTGACAAAATGGTGGACAAATAATCAGGATACACATTTCTCAAAAGAACACACATAAATGGCAAGTGGGTGTATGAAAAAATGTTCAACCTCACTAATCATCAGGAAAATGCAAATTAAAACCACAAGGAGGTATCACATCATACCTGTTAGAAAAGCTATTATAAAAAAGACAAAAGATAAGTATTGGCGAGAATGTGAAGGCAATCCTTATATACTGTAGTTGGGAATATAAATTAGTCATTACAAAAAAACAGTATCAAGGTTCCTCAAAAAACTGAAAATAAAACTACTCGATAATCTCACCACTAAGTATGTATTCAAAGGAAATGAAATTAATATATCAAATAGATATCTGCATTACCATGTTCCTTGCACATTATATACAAGAGCCAAGATATGAAATCAATCTGAGTATCCATCATTGGAAAAATGGATAAGGAAAACCTGGTAATTCACAACAGAATACTACTCAACTGTCCAAAAGAAGGAAATTCTGTCATTAGTGACAACACGGATGAACCCAGAGGATATTAAGATACATAAAAGTAAACTAAACCAGAAAGGCAATCACTACACTGTTAAGTGCAATCTAAAATGCTGAACTCATGGAAGTAGAGAGTACAGTGGCAGTTACCATGGACTGCAGCAGGGAGGGAAAATGGGCAGAGGCTTGTCAAAGGTACAAACTTTTAGCCAAATAAGATGAATAAGTTCTAAAGATCTTTTGTACAGCATGGGGAGAGTAACACTAAATATTCTTTTACCAGCCAGGAACAGTCACACATACCGATGATCCTAGGCACTCTGCGAGACTAAGGCAAGAAGATCACAAGTCCAGTCTGAGCCAAGACAATTTAGTGAGACTCTGTTTCAAAAAATTTTTAAAAAGAGCTAGAGATGTAGCTTAGAACTTCCCAGGTTCACTTTTCAGTACCACCCAAAACCAAATTATCTTACCATAAATAAAGATAAGTATGTGAGGTGATAGATACATTAGTTTCATTTAGTCATATCATAATGTGTACATATACAAAAACATCACTTTGAACACTTAAATATATACAAATTTGTCAACTATATCTTAATAAAACCTGGTGTGGGAGGGCACACATTAGGGAATTATCTTGTAGCGCTGTGCTTGAATGTGTCCTGAAATCCACTTTCAGAATTTTCATAGAAGCATCATTTGCTTTAGTGAAATGCTGAAAGTGGAGAATGGATAAACAATTTACAGTATACTCACAGAGTGGAATTCTACCAGCAATACAGGTATAAAAACATATACCAAGTTTTTACAAATCATATAACAATCACCCAGTGATGTATTGTGTAGGAAAACACACATAAGTGGTAAAACTAAATGGAAAACAAAGGGGCAACAACCACTATACCGAGGGGAGATGGAGAAACATGGCAAGTGAGTAGCTAGTATTCTTAATGCTGTTTCTTTTCTTTTTTTTTTAAAGAGGATAAAATTAAATACAACAAAACAGAACATAAGAAAGCAATGTAAGAGACATAAATTCCAAACAAGATAACCAGAGATCATCACTATCTATCATATTGTCTCTTGTTTTCTTCCAAGTAGTTGTCCATATCTTCACATACAGTGAGTTCATACAAAATAACATCACCTTGTATTGCAGTTTTATATGACTTTTTCATTTCATGTTTTAAAACTGATCAGAACAGGATGATGAAGGCATTTTCATCTTCAAGACTAGACAATAGGGAAGTCAATAATGGCTGTCACAGTGTCTCTCATTCTCTTCAAAATAGCTGTCTATACCTTCAGTACGTTAAAATTAAACAAAACAAAATAGAATAAAATCACTCTGAACAAAAATAATAGTATTGCTGGATTTCACATCATGACGCTATGGAATCAGCACTGGGTACTATAGTGTCTCTTTTTCTTCAAAGTAGTCGTTCATTTCATCATGCGTTATATAATCAGTTCTCATAAACTGTTTATAAGTTCTATGCATGCATTAGTTCCTACATGTATATCTATCCTTTCTGTATTAGAGGGAAAAACAAAACAAAGCAAGATAAAACAAAACAAATTCCTAGAAAAACATGAAACAAGTCATATAAAACCGCAATACAAGGTGATCTACAATGGTTGCTATGATGTCTCTTGTTATCTTTAATAGAATTGTCTTTATCACCAGGCATAGTATAATTGAATATAGCAGTACATAACAATATTAATAAAATGAAACATTGGAGACATTGTCAGACTTCAAAAGCAGGTAATAATCAAACCACAGTGGGTATCTTAGTGAATCTTGTCATCTTCAGTGTAGTTGCCTATACTCTCAGACTTGATACTATCAATCACAATGGGTTTGAATAAAATCAGTCAATATAAAACAGCAATCAAACAAAACAGATTAAAATAAAATCAGTCATAATAAGATAGTGTAAGTTATACAGGGCTTCAGATTAAGTTAATAGGAAATTAAGGATTTCTTATTACCTGAATGATTACCATACTATATCCTATTTTCAGGATAGCTGTCTATGCCCTCATATTTAGTATAAGTAGACAAACTGAATGTAATCCATCTAAACAGAATGGTGAGAATAATGTGGATTTTAAATCCTGGTACACTATTAACAATATCTTCTGCATTCCTTTTTCAGACAATTCCTCCCCTTCACTCCCACAAGGTGCACTGCACATTTGGGTCCCACCAACTCTCTCAGCTTTTAGATTGGGGGGGGGGCAACCTACTATTTACCTAAGTGGTTCCAAATCTTCTCACTTCTGGGCTTGATCTCAAGTAGTATTCCTTTACATACAAAAGCCTCAAGGCTTTCCTTCATTATAGCTGAGTAGTTCTCTACTGCACAAATGTATCATGTCTTTCCAATCTATCTTCAGATGCTGGTAGAGTTGCCCCTATTTCTCTCTGGTTCCCTATCACATAGAGCATTGTTTTCTCACATTTGATTTTTGGTCTATAAACCCTCTTTAGGTTAATTATATTTCCTATACAGAGCATCTTGATGGACCATACCTCCTGACCTACTCTGCCTGTGTTTCTTTTTATTAGTGTGTCAAGGCCATCTATGTTAAGAGATTATAGCCAACCTTCTATGCCTCATTTCTGCTATGCTATTTTTCTGCCATTGGTTGTCTACTTTTCTCCTTCATTCCACTGTCTGCCCCATTCTTTGGGGCCTCTCTGCCACTGTTCCTGAAATCCTGGTATTTTTTTTCTGTTTCTCTAGAATGTCCTTCAGTATTTTTTGTAGGGTTGGATTAGTGGTCACGAACTCCCCCAAGTTCCTCTTTGTCATGGAAGCATCTTGTTTCTCCATTAATTTTGAGAGACAACCTGAGTTGGAGGTCATTTTCTTTCAGGGCTTGGAATACTTTGCTCCAAGCTCTTCTTGATTTGATGGCTTGTGTTGAGAAATCTGTCATGATTTTGATGGGTTTTTCTTTAAAGATGATCTGCTTCTTTTCTCTGATGGCTTTTAATATTCTGTTCTTGTGATAAATTTCTGGGGTCTTGATTATTATATGCCTGGGTGTAGCTCTGCTTTGGTTGTAGGTGGCTGGAGTTCTGTATGTCTCATACACCTGAGTATTATTTCATTTTCCTATGCTAGGGAAGTTTTCCTTAATTATTTCTGTGAATAGCCTTTGTATTTCCTTTGTGTTTACCTCTGCTTCTTCACTCACATTTTTTATTCTTAAGATATAGATCCTCTTGTTGTCTTCCAGCCTTTGTATTGTTATTGCCTGTTTCCTTGTTATTTTTAAGAGATCTTTCCTTTCATGATCAGACATTGCAAACCTATCTTCAAGTTTTGTTAGTCAATCTCTAGTTTCTGTCAGGCAATTTTTCCAGCTTTCAATGAGTTTTTAATTTCCTGGTAATCTCTTTAATGTTTCATGTATTCTAGGTTTTCTTTATATTCTTCATTGAATGTTTCTTTCCTTTTTGTGTATTCCTCCATTCTTCCATCTGTGTCTTCTTGAGAGGTGCTTAGCATTTCTTTTATTAATCTTCTTATATCTTGTTTTACTTGAATTAATATTTCAGTTTTGAGCTTGTTTATGAGGTCACAAAGGTATCTCTTTATGTCAGCTGATGCCGTGTCTGATATTGTATGTTTGCTGCCCTTAATCTCTTCTGTATTTACCTCTCCTAGATCAATATTCACAGGGTTAGGGACTGGGGGCTTTTTCTTATTTCTTTCTCTTGTCATGTTTTTGTTTTCTTCCATACAGGTGTAGAGTGGAGGTCCCAGCCCCCTTCCTTTTTGGTTATGGTTCTTCTGAAGTGCACTGGCTAGGGATTTCTGCCCTCTCCAGTTTGCTGTTGGTCATTGAGATGCAAGAAGGGGCAGTGTATGCTGGACCTTTCCCTCTGAGCTAGTCAACCAGTGAGGGACTTCACCATGTTAGTGTGTGCCGTGTGTACATAATAGGTTTGGGACAACTTTGAGGAAAATTTTGTCCCTTGTTATTGGGTCCCAGCCAGGGGTATGACCCAGTCCAACCAGATCCCACCAATCTGCTCTGGGTAGGATGCAACCAACTGAAGTCACTGCCATTTCTTATTTATGCCTATCCTGCCCAATTCCAACATGTCGTCCAGTTGGTAACCCCTTCCCCATGGGAGTGTCTTATCCTGAGCACTTACCGTGGGTTGGTGCAGGTCTCCATGCTGGCTCCATTCTCTACTGGGCTTGCTGACCCCTGACTTCAGCACGACCACAGCTCTGACAGCAAGCGCACTGTGACCCCTAGCCTGGGCAGCTCCAGTGACAGCACCATCATTGCACATCTGAGCTGCTCTGATGGTAGTGCCATGATGGTGCATTAAACCAGCTCTTTTCACTTTAGTTTCTTCCTGGGTTGAGAGGATCCCTCTCCCCTGTCTGATCCTCTCCAGGATGTTTTATTCTGGCATCTGAGCTGTTTCTCTCAGGGAGGCTCTGTATTTTGCTGCTTACTGATCTACCATCTCTAGCTCCCTAATGCTGTTTCTTAGGCTTCACTGTAAATATCTAGGTATTTTATTTTTGTTTATACCACATATGTGGTACAAACCACCTATAAAATTATAGGTTCATCTTTTTGCAGGCATGAAATACTAAGGAATTTTGTTTTTTCTTTATAAGTCAGTGAACCATGATTATGAAGCAATGCTTCATGATTGTGAGAGTTAAATTACATTGACTAGAAAGAGAAAAAGTAAAAGACTGGGAAAAAAACTGGCCTCAAGAACCAACCTTGATAGGTCATCAATAAGTTTTTGTTTCTTCCTTCTAAAAAATGGAAAAATCATTTTTCTTGAAGTTGTAGAAGAGATAAAAGAATAAAATATATATGAAGGTGCTCTGGATATAAAAACAAACCATATACCATCATAGGAGAATATAAAAACACAAACAAGATATAATTTTTCTTGCAGTCCAAGAAATTATGTTTGGCAGCTGAGTCCTTTTACACCTGCTTCAACATTCCTTCCTTCAGATGCCCTAGATGCAGTCACAGCCATCTTTGCTTCCCTCATCACATGCAGATATGAGTCTGAGGTTTCGGAAGACTCACTGGTCTCAGATTCCCTTGAATAAAGCTTCAGGCATGCTCTCCTCCTGAGCAGTGTGTATACACACCTTCTCAAAAAGTCAGCTCTATCCAGCTGATTCTTTTAGGAGTGGGTTTCACAAGCCCTAAGGTGTATGGTGATAATCCATCCCATAATCATTTAAATCAATAAATAAAATTTCAACTTTCTGATGGGGCTATAGTTCTTGCCTTAAGTGAATCTGCAGAGCATGGAGAGTAATAGGTTCTATGTTCATTAAAAGAACACTAAAAGGCAAGACAGTAAGCAGGAAAATCCCGATAGAAGATGGCTAAGCCTGATGGGGCAAAACCACTTGTTCTTGCCTTTGCCCACGTCCTTGCTGCTCCATTAACTTCAGGGTCCCAGCTCCCATCTGGCCACTACAGGTGAGGTGCAATGCTCCTCCTGTAGAGGCTCCTCTCTTGAAATCTGAGAATTAAGAGGGGAGCTTGATGAACCTCCCCTCTTTCTCAGGTTCCGAATCATTTCAATTGTATTTTTCTGGTCAAGAAGACAGCGAAGGTCCTAAGGATAATACCAATAAAAATTAGCAACACAAGTCATCCAGCATCTCCATCTCTCTTTCAGGTGAAGTCCAGAATTTTGATGCAGTCTTATTAGGATACTGTTTGCCCCTCACTCATAAGCTTGCTTCCAAAAACTGCCATTCCAGGGAAATCTCCAAATCAAAGTTCTGCCGGCATCCCACTTGGGCCTGGCCTCTGAATACATATCCACACTGGAGTTTTATAATTCCCATTAGCAGTGATCCATACTTCATATCTGGATATTACTGAGGATTAAAAAATCCTCATGCCCTTGCATGGCAGCCTGAAACCTTGGAATCCTGGGTGATATTGGCCTCTGTAGTTGGATCTAATGAGGGATGGAGAGCACAGTTCTGTCATCAAATCAGGAAAAAGGGCTGAAAGGAAGACACTAAAAATCAGAAAGTTCATCTGACAAGGATAAGTAGACAAAGAGCCTTAACTAGCCAATTGCCATTTCTGGGCCCTGGTCAAACTTCTCTTGGGGGACAAGGCGGCTTTATTTCAATTGCACAATGCAATTAGAGCCTTCCCAATCCAAGCACTCTATAGGTCCAACTAAAATGAAGCCCATTGTTAGACACATTGGACTGCTTCCATAAAGTTGAATTTAAAAACTAATATAAAAGGGGTAAATAATATGAGAGGGTCATTTATATGTGATACCATTTGGATAATTTTCAGAAGCTATGGATAAAGGAATTATAGGATATTGGTGAATTACACTGAAAAATCTCCTAAACAAATTTGGGGAAGACTCTTAACAGTAGCTCTATTCATGCTTTTCCCACCAAACTTAGACAGTATCTGGCATACAGTATTTATAAAATAAGTGAGGGACTGAGGATATAGCTCGTGGCACAGTGCCTGTGCAGCAGGTACAAGGTCCTGAGTTTATTCCTGGTACCAAATATATATATATACATAATTAAATGAGAACAAGACTGAGACTATCTGCTGGGAGGGGTGTTGCTGATAAAATTTTCACAACTGGAACCACCTACTAAAAACATGGCAATTTGATTATGAAAAAGACTGGGGACCCTTCCAGAAGTTAAGAAAAAAAGAGGATCTGAGTTTGTGGGTGAGGATGAGGGGTAAGGTACTGACCAACAAGATGGCCCAATGAGCCTGTTGCTAGTAAAGGATAGACACACTAAGTAGTTACCCATTCTGTCTTTCTATCTGTCTGTCTATCTATCTATCTATCTATCTATCTATCTATCTATCTATCCATCTGCCCTAGAGACTGAACAACAGCCTTCATTCCCAGCCCTTTATAAAACAATTTTTGAAATAGGGTTTAAGTCACTGAATTACCCAGCGGAGCTCAAACGTGTCCTCCTGCTTTAACCTACCAAAGTGGTGAAGTTGCAGGTATTTGTGTTCATAACATAGCACTCATTAGCTTGAGGGATAAAATCTGTGTCTGAAAAACAGCTTGTTGTGAGGACAATATGAAATAACAGATGTAAAAAACAATCACGCAAAAAGTTAAAATTGGGCTGTGTGTTACCTAGGAAGGCAAAAACACATTTTCTTTATAATCATATTTCTGGGAGGGGAAACATGGGAGGGAAGTGAATCTTCATTTGTTCATCAAATTTGTATTCAGCATCCACTGCACACCAGACACAGCACACAGTACTTGAATGCTCCCTTACAGTTTGCAGAATATTTTCACCCAGAGCAGCTCAGGAGTTAACTCAGTCTGTATAATCCATTAAGTCCCCAAAGTCATTTAGAATCCTTCAATTCAAAAACTGTCAAATGGCAAACTAGAATTAACCTATTTATTTTCTGTAGCATTTACACTAAAAAAGCAAAAAAAAAAAAAGACTAAAAAATTATGATTTAGAGAGAACATCCATCTTGAATAGGAATGCAATATTAGCACCAAATGAGAAACAGACAAAGCAAGTTGGCAACCCTAATGAAGACCAGTGGAAGAAAATCTGATAAGAAACAGGCTCTTAAGGCTAAGATTAAGAATGTGGAATACAATCTTGCAAGAGACTGAAAAACTGCAAACTGAATAAAGTGCAACAGAAAAGGACAAGAACAAAAATAAGAAACTTGAACTAGGCTTAGTAGTCCATGCCTGCTGTATAGGTTACTCTGAAAGGTGAGGCAGAAGAGTTACTTTAACCCAGGAATTTAAAGTCAGTCATCAGCCTGGGTAACATTGTGAGATCCCATCTTAAAAAAAATATCCAAAGACCTAGGGTTGGATATGAACTTTGTCACTGCTTGCTTGTGTGGCTGTGCAAATCAGTTTTTTCCAGTTATCCAGACAGATTCATGGAGTGTCACTAAATTACTGGCTACATTGGAAAATACAAGACGCAGAAGATGCTATAGTCAAGTAAATCTAATTTTCCAAGGAGACAGATGAGTAAACTAATAAAAAATAGCATAAGCTATAAATGAGACACATCCGAACAGGGATAAAAGTGCCTCTAATTAATGCTAAGAAGTAAACTCAGGAATGTGTCCAGGCAAGAGGACATTGTATTTTGAAGGGTACACAGAGAATAGAGATATAAGCACCTGAGAAAATATCGGAGGGATGGCAGGATTTGTTGGGAGATTCGTAACAGTCCATGCCAAGGCCAAGATGCCAAAGCAGTGAGACGGGCATGTCACATCCTTCCGGGCCCCTCAGCTTCCCACCTGTAATGAGTATAGTTTTTATCCCTTCTAGTTAGAGCATTTGGAGCATCCATTCTTATCTTAAGGCCATTGATGTTCTTAAAATTGTTGTTTGTCACACCTTCTTTTGAAGTAAACTTTAAAAAAAAGAGGTTGACAGAGCCATGGTTACCTGGAATCCAAGTATCAGAGCTGGACTCAGAAAAGGTGATCCCAAGCGCAAAGATGTGAGTAATGGCCACAATATAACAGGACAGTCATTAATGCTACTCACATAGTACTTTTGGTTGTCTGTCTCTTAACTTTAAGATGGGAAGTGATTATACAATCAGTTGTGGCACATATGTTTAAGGTCAAATACTTCATTTCTAGTGAAAGAATCTCTCTAGCTCTCTTTAGGCCCAGCCACAATGAGAGAAAGTATGGGTGCAGTGGATAGGTAAGGAGGAGAGGGGGTGGTAATGAGGTCAGGGGGTGGCCACCTCACTGGCCCAGATTTTAGAATGAATGTGAAGATGGCTTACAGAGTCCCAGATGACAAGATGGCAGACATGTGACAATTCAAAATATAGAACAACCCTGTATGGCAAATAGTATCTTCCCATCACCAATCAGAAAACCATGAGTCAATGAAGTTAACTAACTTATGGTGACAGATATGGATCTTGTCTCATTCTATTCAAATACAGTCCTACTTCCTTAAGATTTGATGTGATTTACTTTAGTCTGTGGGTTGCAGGAAACCCTCAAAGATTTTTACATAAGGCAATAACATGATTAGATCTATTTTTGAGAAATTATCTATATTTGTGCCAAAAATTATAGATGAGAAGACACCATTTGGTAGGCTGTGGCAGGAACCAGGGTGTGACACAATCAAGGACAGCAAAAATAGATAGAAGGATGGGAAGATCAACAGATATTTACAGAATAGGATGACATTCACAGGCCACATAAGAGCCAGGAACTCCAAAGCCCCACCTCCCCAAGATGGCTAGATGGGTGAGTCAGTGGAGCGAAGAGGTGGAGGACTTGGTACAGGATATTTGGATTATGGTACAGTGAGCTTGAAGTAATCCAACCAGATTGAAGTCAGGGCTCTGCAGCACAGAACAGAGGCAAAGGGTGGGGCTATGAAGCTGAAGGTCACAAGGACACAGAAGGCTTACAGCTGTGGTGGTAAACGAGACTCCATGTGAAGAGCAGGGCAGTAATGCTCAGAAAGGTCCCCTTTGAGGAAACAATGGCCCCCTGGAAGCTGAGGAAAAGAATTCTCCTCAGCTGCTCTTCCCCATCATACTCCTTGATGTTCCACATGGCCATGCGACAAGTCCCAACTCGTGACCTACAGGAGGCATGCGATGCAGCACAGCAGCTTTGATGCAATTAGGTGCTCTTGCTCTCTTTCCTTCTCTCTGTGTGTGTCTGTGTCTCTCTTGTCTACTTTTCTTCTCCCTCAGGGAACTGTGGACATACTTGCTGAGGAGGGGGGTCAGTGAAGCCTCTATAGGACAATGGAGCCTCTATTGAGTGGCTAGGTCCCTGCAGCTTCTGTAATGACTGCTATAGATGGAATGTCTTGTGTCCCTCCAAAATTCCTACGTTAAAATCCAAACTCTCAAGATGGCAGTAGGTGGAAGTGGAACCTCTGAGAGGTGATTAGGGCATAAGGGTAGAGTCATCATAAATGAAATTAGGGCCCATTTGAAAAACACCCCTCAGATTCATTCACCCCCCTCTGCCTTATCTTCACAAGCAAAAGAGTCACACATGAATTCAGCCCTGATTCTGCTGCTGCCTTGCTCTCTGAAAGATACCCAAAGCTATAAGGCACCCAGTCTATGGCATCCTGTTACAGAGCCAAAATGGTCTCTGATAGCATCATGGCCTAAGCCACTGGCCACATCTTAGAGCAATGGTGGTGAACCTGTGGGCATCTGTGCCACAGTTGGTATCACTGAAGGCTCTAAAAGTTTAGCCATCACTTGTCGGAAACACAGGATGTCCCTGAAGTCAACATTTTCCACACTTCAAAGAGATGCAGTTTCCTGTCTGAAATATCCCATGGATGAGGCAACGTGAATCCACTGAAGGTGACTGGGGACAGACACAGGGAGTGGTGATGTTTCTGGCTCAGTGATCCTGTGTCTAGCAAAGTGTAAACACTGCTCCCAGAAAGCTTTTCTCTTGTGGAAGCAGGAGAGTGAGGAGCAGCGTTGGCTGGGTGGGGCTCTGTACACAGCCGAGAACAGGCACTGGGGGAACACACAGTTCACGCCCCGCTTGGCCCTGGTGTTGGCAGCCCACACATTCTTCACCATGGTAGTTTTTCACCAAGTCGCTCGACCCATCGTCACATCGTTAGCTTGTGCTCTCACTCCAAGTGGCATCTTTCCTCCAGTGGCTGAGGATCATATATCATGTGTATCAGATCTGGCTCCTTGGGAATGTCCAATCCGCTGTCACAAGGACACAGGAACCACATTAAAAGCCAGTTTTCTGCCCAGGAAGTACTTCCAGGGCTATCTCCCAAACACCCTTTTGAGTCTCTTCTCTCCACACTGCTTCCTCCTGCCTGTATCACAAGTACAGCTCTTTGTGCAGCTCCTGAGACAATGACTCAACTTCAAAGCATCAGCCAGGTGCTGACTTTGATTCCTGCCTGGACACACATCTGTCAATTCTACCCTCTTTGGTGACGCATAACAGGTGGTCTGCCTGCCCTAAGCTCCCCGGGTCACTAGCCAGCCAGACCTGCTGTTTGTCAGGCCACTTTTCGCTTTGACAGGGAGGAAACTGAGAAATCCCTCCCAGAACTCCAATACCTACAGCACTGTCCCAATGGACGTGTACCTTCTGAGTGTGGCCACTTATTTTCTCTACTTGCTCCTGCTCCACCTCCAAACCAAGCCAGCCCTAAAGGCACCGGAAATAAAGTCTACAAGATATAACTTCCCTCCACTCCAACAGGGAAATTTAACACATTTACACTGGGCTCCCTGGCATCCAAGTCTTGCCTTGTGGCTTCCTGCACTCGGCTTCTTCCTACAGACATCGCTGCTCTGTGCATTTCCAGGAGAGCATTAGAGTGTCCCAAGCACACAGGCTGTGAAATCAAGAGGAATCTTAATTAAAATTCTGACCTTCCCCTTGCTTACCGGATCTCCCTGGGCAAGCACCTAAACCCCTGCTGTCCATACATTCTCCTCTGTAGTTTGGGAGAGTGCAGTCTATCTTACTAACTTGTTGTGAAGATTAAATAGAGAATATCCAAATTTTTCTCAGCATACTATGGTTATTCAATCCATTATCCTAATATTTCTCATTTTTGTCCAGATTCCTTCATGTTTTGCAGCTCTATTCCTGAGCTATTAAAATTACTCTTTCCTGCCAGGATAACTCTCCTGGGGGCTTTGTCACTTGTAGGTGTCAATAAATGAGTTGTGCAAAGGTGTTAAAAAGCATGAGGGAGAAATTAGGCAACATTCATCATATATAGTATCTGTACTTATTCAGACCTTCTAACAAAGCCTTAAGTCTAGTAAAGCCTTAAGTCCAATAAAGTGGCTAATAGAAAATCTGAGTTCTACACGAGGCTAGTTTAGGAGGCCCTTAATAATAAAAGTTATATGTTATCAAATATCTATAATGTACTAGGGCCTGTGCTAAGTTCTTTGTCTTTATTACCTAATTTAACAATAAAAACCTATAAAGTCTTTTGATCCCTATTTTATAGACTGAAAGACTGGGACTCAGAAAGTCTGGAAACTTCGCCTGTGGCCACAAACACAGTTAATGGGAGAGTTGGGATTCAGCTTGAACCCTCAAATCCAAAATCGTTAGCCTAGACTACCTCTCCCTCTTGTGCTGACAGAGTCTGCTAAAACCTTTAAATCAGAGTTTCCCTGTGTGTCTGTTTTTGCCTTTGCTCTTTCCGAATCACCTTATCTGTTCAGTATGTCCATTTTAGTAGACACATACATGTTACTGACGTAGGGACAGAGCAAGAAAATTCTTGACTAAAAAATTCATAAACAGTGCCTTTCATCATTGTTATTGTATGTAGCTTTTTGCTATGACTCCTGTAGAGTAGCACATTTACAGGTGAAATGGTGACTGTTGCTTCTAATTTTTTTTCAATTACTAAATAAAAGCCTTTCTCTTGAAATGTGTATCCTGATATGCAATAAATGGAATAAATGTTCTCTCAGTCATCGCTTAGAAACAGCCTAATCTAACTGCTGTGCCAGGCATGTCTGCTTTAGCTCCAAGTGGTTGGCAGACGGGCACAGTATGGTCCTCACACAGGCCAGCTCAGAGCTCCCAGATTAGAGCTGGGGAGGCAGCAGCAGCAGATCTAGACAGGCAGGTGTCCTTCCCTCCAAAACATGTCTGCAACATAATCTGCCCAAAATGCCACATCCCACGTGGTCATCCTGCTTCCTTGGTCCAGCACCCACAGTAACCACCATTTGTAGGAGAAGTGCTAATCCCTTCCACTGTGTGGCCCTTCACAAGCAAACCAGACTCAACCAAATCAACCTTGTTTCCATCACTTTCAACTGCTGTCCCACAAGTAAATTAAAGCCTGCCTCAAAGTTGGTGCTCATGCCGCTCCTCATACCTCAGATATTTCCGCTGACACAACCCCACACCATTGCTTGACTTAGCTGAATTTTAGCTGCCTTTCAAAGTATAAATTCCACCTCTTTCAGAAAGCCGTTCTCGCAGTAGACACTGCAATTGTATCTGCCATCACAGGCATCCATTGCAGGGACAGCCAGTGTGAATGTTGCCTGTTTATTTCCAGGGGAGGACATAAATTCCTAAGCCAAAGAATCAGACCTCTAACTTCTTTTGAATATTCTTATATTTGGTAATCAGAGGCTTATATATTGGCTAAGTGTGCTATAGTGAAAATTTCTATTTCTACCCTTTTTTGCATTTTAAAAATCTAAGGTGTGTGGACTGGAATTTCTGGATTCCTTGAATGTAACAAAAATCATATCTCAGTCTGCATTACATCATTTACAATTGCAAGTTTAAAGGAAAAGATGACTTTCTAATCAAGCATAACAGTACTGTATAGCTCCATATACAATTGTCCTTTAATTCTCCTCCTGATTATGGAAGCAACAAAGGTACAGGATAGAGAGAAGTCAGATGAATGTATGTAAAAATATCAGTTTTATTTCTGACAAAGAACATAGCATGAGCTATGTTTTGTGAGAACTTTCACTAACGTTTACCCCACAATTTTGAACCACCCAGTCACTGGCACAACCACCCAAGCCAGGCCCACCCTGTTACAGGGAGCTCTCCCTGAGGTTAAGATATCTTTCCTACCAAGCTCTAAGAGCTAAAAGGAGGACAGGAGGTCTGCACCTAGAGGGCAGGTCATTTCACAGAAGGATAAAGGGGCAGAGGGGAGCACAAGTCAGCCTTCTGTATCTCTAGACCCCTGAACACAACAAAATTCATGAATGCCCAAGTCCCCTGGGCAAATTTGCATTTAGCTGACTCATGTTCTTTGGCATACTTTATATCATCTCTAGATTATTATAATTCCTAACACACTGTAAATGTTACATAAAGTATTTTAATCTATATTATTTAAGAATTAATGACAAAAAATAGCCTATATTCAGCATAGGTACAGTTTTTTCAAGTATTTCCCATCAGAGATTGTCCGAATCCTCAGATTCAGAATTTGAAGGTACAGAAGACCGATGGTACCCAGTCCTCTAATTTCACCTGGTGGAAATGAAGGGGAATTAAAGCAAGGTGGAGACACAGCCTGGAAGCATTTTCTGGAGGAAGTTTCTCTACATGGAAACTCAAGCCAGGGAAAAAGAAATTTTCTATTAATAAATGGTTCTAAGGTACAGGACACCTCATACAAATATTAACCACTTAATACATATCTAAAAGGAGATGGAAAATTACTAGATCTGAGTTTTGCTGCTAAAAAGAACTAATTCAAATTGCTGATTTTAGAGAGAGTTGCTGTTGTGGGGATGTCAGTTTACACACACTTCATCTATTGAACTTGACATAGATTACTGCCAAAGGACCATTTGTTAGTGTAAAGCCAGAGCACATATAAGGTGGGCCTGACAGTTCAACAGGAATGAAGCACTTGCTCATCATTCAACAAAAATAGCATCATTAGTGTGTGCCAGACACTGCTTGGTAGGAGAGATATTATATGCAAGACATGAATTAGCGGGTACCCATATCAAGCAAGCACAAGGTAGCAGTAAGACCCCCAAATGCAATCATTTCTAAGAACAATTGTATTAGCTGATGGACTGCTTCAAAATGTTGTTACATAAACACTGATGATATTATGGGGCGGGGTGTATTATAGTGATGTCCATAGCCATTCTATCAAGTAAAAATGAACACTATTTGAAAAGACCCAAGGGAGTATCAAGGGGGTATCCTCATTAAATGCACGTTTTAGTAGTAAATGATTCTAATCTACTTTGGGTGCGTTTCCAGTTTGTGTGGCAGAGGAACATTACCTATAAATCCCTCACGTTTTATGCTTCTAAATGCTTCCTTCTTTCACACCGGCCTCATAAAGCTCTGGAAGAACTCGCCAAGGACAAGGGCTTTACATCATAAGGAACACCCCCGTAACAGAAGCTCTATGTCCTAAACTGTCGTGGGAAGAGAGAGAGCACACACAGTCACCAGGGCTTAGGGCAACTTACTGAAAGGAGCACAGCTGAACTGAAGAAAGGGCAGGAAAGAAAGGGAAACAGAGCAGGAAGAGATGCTGCCTTCCTGAGAGCCCTCCAGCACAACGTGCCTCGCACAATGCAGTCTCTTTTGTCAGAATTCCTTAGCTGCACATTCCCCAGCACCCTGGAGGCTGCAAAACACATTTTGGCCCGACTGCAGGCATTTTGACCTCCTTGCCATGGTCGGCCAAGAGCAAACAGCTCTGACAGTCCAGGTCCCCAGACAGTGACAAGAAGTACTAACAGCCTTTTGTTTCACAATCACTGTTTTATTATTTTTATTATTTTAATTCTTTTCCTTCTGGGCTTCCCTGCCTTCCCATGCAAAACTGGTTCAGAGATGCCACTTTTGGAGCTCATTATGTTGTCACGGCAACTAGAATTTTTGAAGTTTATTTCTCCTCCTCTTTTCCCTTCCATGCACTTTTCCTTCATTCCGTCTTTTACCCTGTATGTGTTTTATATAAGAAACAATATGTACCAGCCAGTAAGACCAGTATCTCCAACAGGTACATTTTCCTGCTGTGCATTTCAGCACAGCGTGTCCCTAAGTGGGATGTGAAATAAGCCCTATTCTCACCTTCTCCAGTTAATATGCCTAGCCGCCCAGTAGCCCGGGATGTTTGGGAGCAAGGTTTTAGGAAGCAGCCATCAGCAGCGCCTCGTCTTCCTCCTGCAGAGGGAAGCAGATGCGTTCCTCCCTGCTTACATAAGCCGCCAGCATGCGGTGGCTCACTTATCAATCGTTAGCTTTGAAAACAATATTTAAGACTACAACTATAGGTGAAGGGAAGTGAAAGTACTTCTGATGTACTTCTCAGGGGCTTTCTCTTCAGAATGGAGGAGCTACCACTGCCAAAACTGATGGAGAGCAAATCCCCAAAGAAAATTTGCTAAATTAATTGCTTAATTATAATATTAACCTTTACTATCAAAACCCAGACAAGACAGGAGGGAAAAGGCACCAAAGCAGGAAGAGCAAACCTGCATTTTCCACTGAACACAAGCCTCGTGAGGAAGGCTATGGCTTCTGTCCCCGCTTCTCCTGCACCCAGATGGAAGCAGCATTTTGCTCTGCATGTAGAGCAGGCAGGAAGATAAATTCCCTTCCTTGGTCCACACAGGGCTTGTGGCACCGCGAGGATCTCTGCTCTGGATCTCTGTTCTGGGATCCCAATAACCCAAAGCAGGTGGTCAGAGCAAGCACACTTATTGTGGCCTGCAGCAGGGGCCCCTTCCCTTCTGACAACCCTAAGACCCTCTGCACTGTCCACCAGGGCAAAGTAGTATGAGGGGGCCAAAAACAGGAATTGTGGATGAAACTGATGAGGCCTCACCCAGATCAGGGCGGGCACCACTGGACAGTGAGAATCCATGAGTCATCCTTTAGTGTGGGGGAGACAGTTATGGGATCTCCCCAAGATAACAAAAGTTGTGGATGCTGGACGCTGAAGTCCCTTACATAAAATAATACAGTACTGTTTGGAGGAGAAGGACAAAACTCAACTGTACATGATCAACATGGATACAATTTTTCTCCAAATATTTTCAATCTGTGGCTTTTTGAATGCGTGGATGAGGAACGCAGGACACGAACTGTATTTTTAATTTACAGACCTACGAAGTTTAAGATTGAACTTTGTGCTATCAAACATGACTGATGAGTATTTTAACTCTGCATACTTATTATCTCATTCATCACTGGTAATATAAGATGACCCCCAAATGCCAAAGTCATAAAAACTGTACACTCTGGGGTCCTTAAATTGGCCCTGAGCAGGATGAGCTCTGCAGCAGAGAAACTAAACAGTGATACAGAGAATGCTACATGCTACAGTGGGGAACGTCAGGGGGTGGGTGGTGGAGAAGAAAAAGCAGAAGAGGAACCAGCAAGGACTCAGAACTGGCAGGGCAAGTGTTGGGTACAGACTGCTGAGAAGGCTGCAAACAAAACTGCAAGAAAGAGATGACATCATGCTGAGTGAGACTCTCAGGACTCTCCCTGGTCCTGCGTGATACGACAGGAACATCTTGCTCATGGTTGCAACACAGCATTGCAACCCCCAACATCTGTCTCCTGGCACTGACGCACATTCTCCTTTGGGCAGCGCACCACACATTGTCCCAGCTCACTTTCCTCACCCCACCTTTTCAAACCCACCTGGACACTATGAGCCGGAGGAAGACGGGTCCATATATACAGTAAGTGCTCAACAAATGATGAATATGTTGAATAAATGAACTGTTCCTGCAGTGAACAGCAAGCAGTGGATGCTCTGGATAACACACACACACACACACACACACACACACACACACACACACACACAGACCATAACCTCTCAGGTGAGCTCTGAAGCTGTGGTGGACAGGTCCTGTGTACTCTGACAGGTGTGACAGTGCCCACCTCAAGTGCTCACAACTCATTGCTTCTCTGCTTATGGGATTTCTTCAGCACTCCAGGAGCACGCTCAGCACATAAAAATACCCGTAACCCAATCAGTCTCTCAGTCCCTCAATGGAGCCATTCTGAGGTGCATTCTACATGGCTCATTGTAGGGTTCCAGGACAGTGAACCTCAGCAGTCTGGTGACTCCCTCAATTAATACATATTCTGGCTTATTCCCTTTTCTGTCCCAGTTTCCCCACTTATTTCCTTTTGGAGTCAGGGATCACATTCTAAATAAATTACCTACATCCAGTCCTTTCCTAAGGGTCTTTATGGGAACCAAGGCTGAAACACACAACAGGTTAGTACATCATATAACTTTCCTCACCAACAGCACAGCAGAGAAGAGGAAAGAGGGATATTCAACCAGCGGAGAAAAAAAGCACATGGTCACCATTTAAATGCCACCCACTTGTCTAACTTTTCCAGGAGAAAACACTTATGATACTGTTGCTCAGTTAATTTTCTTTTTAGCTCACCTGGTGGGGAAACAATGTTTTTAGACTGACTGTATCCATGGAGGGAGCACAGCACTTCTGTGGGAACAGTAAGAAGGCAGGTGCCTCAGCCACAATACCGCACCCACAGAATCTGCTAGGGTTGGATCCACACACACTACAGGGCTTGGACAGCAATTCTCTCAGGTGTGATTTTAGTTCACTTCCTAAGAATCAAGACTGCCACACAAAGCCTATTTATTTTCTTCTTACATTTAGTGTTATTTGTTTGACTTGCTTCTTTCCTCTCTTAGCCATTGGAATATGAAGTTGATGACATTGAGGGACCTCATCTTCTTCACAGTCAAACCAAGAATGTTGAAACAGGTGTTTAATACATATTTGCTGGATAAATATTTTAGTAAATCACTCCTCTTCTCTCCTTCTACTAAAAGATTACTTTGTGCTTTTTTCTTCCAGTTCTTTCTCACTAAGGACTTCATAGTTGTTAACAAGATCATCTCTCTCTCTCACATGGTGCTTGATCACTGGGTACCTAGATGTAAATGGAGAGTATAATATCAAGACACAAAGCAAGGGGAAGGAGGAGATCCTTCTGTATATATGGCAGAGGATGGGAAGGAAAATTCAATCTCATTTTAATGCTACTCCAGTTAGCTTTGACAAAAGTTGACAGCCACCTCTGATCTTCACCCTATGGACTTGTCAGCTATTCAACAAATTAGTTATCCTGTTGAGTCTAACATAGATAAGAGTCCGTGGCCCCTCTAAAAGGTCGTAGGGGGTTCCCCAAAAATGCTCTTATGGGTTGTTCATTTTCCTGGCTCTTTGTGAAACATAGCATCACCATGCTCTCGCATTTCAGAGCTTGCTTCTTCAACATGAAAGGATAATTTCAATATTGTTGCTAAATGAGGAATATTTTGGAACGCAATGATAATTAAGTGTTGAGAATGAAGTGATGCACTTGACACCAGCGGGAAAATAAAGAACTTTTAATTCTACTACAACTTTACAGCATCTGAACTTAACAGCTAGAAATGCCAAGCACCCAGTATATAACTAAGTTGTAAAGACTGTGATTATCAACTGGGGAAATTGAGAGGTATTATTTCAGTCACCTCAGTGTGCACGTGTCTGCAAGTGCACAGAAAACATGTCTAATTATAGGGCCTTGACTATGGGCTATAAGCTCAGAACAAAGTGGGGCTATAATAGAATCACAAATTTCCTCATAGTGAAGCCAATTACTATGAGGTCTATAGACTAAAAAGACAGATATAAAGTCAAGTTAAAAAATATTTTAATCTTGAATAGCCCAAGGTTTTTGGCATTAGAGCCACAGTGAAGTAAACATATGGAATAAATTATGACAGCAAATGACCCATTAAAAAGGGCCTCACAACAGCTAAGATTCAGTTACACTGGGTTCTAGTCCATCATACCGATAATGACAAATGTGCCTCTTTTTTCATGCAATGAAGAGGTCTATGACATTGTTCTCACACTTGTCCCTTGATGCCCACTAAATAATGGGGTTCTACTGCAGTACTCTGTGATCAGCTCTTCAGCTAATACTAAACTTAATGTTTCTGAGGAATTATACCCATGGAAAACAATGGTTACGTCCCAGGAAATATTCTGATGAATACAGACATCCCACAAACAGGAAGTTGGCCTTTGATTCATTCACCGGAGGGCATTTCCTGGAGCCTACCCACGTGCTTGTTAATTAAGCCAGCTGAGTGCTGGGGAAAGGAAAATGAACTCACTGTGGTGCCTGTCTTCATAGTGCTGTGAAAGCAGCAAAATCCTCTACAAATATCTATAAAACAAAGTAACAATTCCGCGAATGTATATACAGTGCAATGAGCACTCAGACAAGGAGACTTGACCTTGAAGGATGAGTCAGAGTCCCCCCACCCTCTCCTGATCAAGTAAAGCAGCTGCACAAGTAATCGTGCAGGGCTGGATATTTCTAGGCAAAAATGATTACCTGGGAAACCTAGGAACAGCAAGCTGGGCAGCTGTGATACAGGAGAGGACGTACAGTATCACGATGGAAAAGTAGATTGGGGCTAAGTTGTGCTAGGTCCAGCAAGACAAGTATTACCAATTTGGACTCTTTCTTTAATTTATTGATGGTGAGAAAAGCTAGCAGTTGCAGCTGTGTTTGTGATTAATCTGTTTTCAAGTCCTTAACTGCTAAAATTAAGTTAACTCTATTCATCTTTTCTTCCCGTCCAATGTTGTAGCTGTTTGTTTATTCTGTCTTTGAGAATCTATCTACTGGCCCATAATAATAAATGTGTGATTTAATAATCATTGGTTTACATTACTGATATTGTCTTATAATTTCCACATAAATTTGTGATATTTATTAATGTTCACTGTGGTTATTTAATTTCAGTCAGCAGGCAAATGTGGAAAATACGAATCATACACTACTAGCAAGAATGCAAAGGGATATGAACCTTCTGAATGACAGGCACTTTCTTATAAAGCTAACCATGCACTTTCCAGCAACTGCATCCTGGACATTTATCCCAGAGAAAAGAAAATGTACAGAAATGTTCACACACAATCTTGTATATAAATGTTCAGTGCAGCCTTACTAACAGTAAGCCCCAATCTGAGAACAGCCCAAATGACCAAGGAATGCTCTACTAAGCAAACTGTGATGCGTCCACACTATGGAATACTACCTAGCCAAGGAAAGAAATGAGCAACTCACATACAAAAAACATGGATTGATTTCAGGAAGTTAAATTAAGTTTAAAAAATCAGTACATTATCTACAGTATTCCATTTCTATAAAACTTCTTAAATGGCAAAATTAGAAAAAAGTGATTGTTAAGGGTTCTGATGGTTGTGGTGGCCAGTGAGCAGGACCGTAAAGGGAAAACAGGAAGCTCGTAATGAAATGGTTCCATACTTTAATTGTGGGGGTGATTAGTCACACAAATCCACAGGTTGCACAAAGCTATACCCACAGAAAAATCAGTGCACGTAAAGCTAACGAAAGCTAAATATGCTTTACCGATCCTATCAACATCACTTCTTAGTTCTACACTGTATTTACAGGACGTTACAATGGGAGGAAATTTAAAGGCATGAGAGTTCCATATATATATATATATATATATATATATATATATATATATATATTTTTTTTTTTTTTTTTTTTTTTTTTTTTTTTTTTTTTTTAAGCCTACAGCATCCGGTATTCCCAGGCAGTCAGTCTCCCATCCAAGTACTAAGCAGGCCCGACCCTGCTTAGCTTCCGAGATCAGAAGAGAGTTCCCTATATATTTTTAACAGCATATGATTCTATAATTATTTCCAAAGAAGAAAAAGTCCAGAAGGAAAGAAATCTAGAGAGTTGCCTCCCACTGCAACTTCAACAGCTCTTGTTCAGGTAATGTTGTCTCGGATCTCTGCAACTCACGGAGTCTTTGAGGGTCTTCTCATTCCCTTTTGAAACTGTAGTTTTTGTCCCCTGTGATATGATGATTTTGAGATATCCTTTGGGCCAATCTTGCTATTCTAAATCTTAAACAGTATTTCTACAATCTCTTTTCCTAGTTGTTTTTCCTTTTGGCATGCCCTCCATGAATAATCTGATCTGTTTGTATCATTTTCTCTATCATGTCTGATAGTGTCACATCTTTTCTGCCTCTGTTCTTTTTTTTTTTTTTTTTTTTTTTTTGCCTTTTTCCTTTTTATCGGTACCAGGGATTGAACTCACGACCTCCTGCTTGCAAGGCAGGTGCTTATGCCGCTGAGCTAAATCCCCAGCCCCTCTGCCTCTGGCAGATCCTATCTACTTCTCCATCCTTGTAAACCTCAAACTCTTTGTCTAAAATTGAATGCAACTTCCTCCCAGAAAGGGAGAGCTTTTTTCCCCTCTTCCAATCTTATTCATCTAAGCAAAGGCAATCAAGTTTTCTAAGACAGTTGTGACTGACTCTTGTAATTATGCCCTAAAGGACCTTTCCTTACCTACTATAACCAATCACTCACCATGCCCTGTTGTATCAAAATTATCGTCACTATTTTTCTCTTTACATCTCAGGTATCAGAGCTGGGGGTGGGGGCTCATTTTCTGTCTGCAACTAGAAATTTATTACACTCTCACTCTTACTCATCGGTCACTTTTCACTATTTTACCGCCTTCCCTAATCATTCTAAAGCTCAAAACTAATTTAAGCTTTGTCTTTTGGTCATATTAAAAAATTGAACTGTATATTTTTACAAGTTCAAATTTATCAGTTAGTTCCTTTATGGCTTATTGAATTGTATCATGGTTGAACAGGCTTTCCCCCTTGAAGATCATTTAATTGTCCATTATACCTTTGAACATTTTTATGATTTAATTTTTAAAAACGTTTGCAACTAGGTCTACCTGCAATTGATTTTGTTGTAAGATGGGAATTTAATTAAATTTTAGAGCATTTAGAGAGACAGTTGCTACAATCCAGGACACAGTTCACAACTTTTCAAGTGGAGTCTGCAGGCCGTGAGGAGCAGCCAGGTGAGAATAAGGAGAAAGTATCAAGATTAAAAAAGTTTCCAACCCAGGATGGTTGGCACATGCCTGTAATCCCAGGACTCATGAAGCAGTGGAGGGAGGATCACTGGCATATTTAAGGGCAGCCTGAATTGCCCTTGACTACATAGCAAGGTCCATCTCAGAAAGCAAACCAAAAAGTTCCCAAAATTCAACTATGGAACAGTAGTATGTGTATCTCATGGAAGGATAGAAGAATGACATAATGAATTCTGTGTGAGGTATCCTGTGTTTGAAATACCTAAAGAATATATCTGTAAAGATGTATACATTCTGGAGCTTAGCAGATAGGGAAGTTAAATTCAGGACTGTCTCCAAAAAAATCATCTTCTTAAGCACTATTTCATGTTATATTATTTTATAAGAAAAAATTAGCTCCTTCTCTGAGAAGCAGGATTTTTAAAAAGTGACTATAAAATGGAAACATTCTTGAAATAGTTTTAAATGTAATCACTGTGGTTAGGCAAAGCAGAGAAAGGTTCGGGGCTCCCTAACCTGCTGGGCTCTACAAAGACAGGAGTGCACACATTAGAATCAGCATATTCATGGAAAACATGCATATACGTGAAAACAGCCTGAACAAATATACACAGAGATATCAGAGTGCTGAGTCTATACTGTTAGAATATGATCAAGGAGATACCAGGATTGTGTGAGCAATTCAAGATACCAGCATTGTTTCTTAACTTGATTAAACAAAGTTCCACGTATGGAAAATTCCTCCAACTGAAACCGAAAGGCTTTTCCTATTTGGCTGTTGTCTTCATCATCAAAAGGCACCTGATGACGCCCTAACTTAATTTCCAAGTTTTCAATAAAAAGGATAAATCCTTATAAAATTCTCCCTTAGTCTGATTCTTTGTCATGATTATTCCACTCACTGATTTCTCTGCTCCCTTCCCTCCACACTCTGACCCTGCCTCTCAGATTCAATCTTTTTAGATTGATTGTTGGCCTTTCCTCACCGCCGTGCACACGGAAGCGGGTGACCCTCCTATCTTGGCCAAGACCTCACAACATATCCCGGACCTACCTCTGCTCCCCTGAACAGGTAAGTACAAGATAAGAGCCTGAATTTTTTTTTTTTTTTTTTTTTTTGAGAAGGGATAAAAGAGAATGAGAGCCCTCACCCACCCATCCATCCATCCACCCAAAGCAACTGTATTATATTCCACATTCACAGCCTCACCCAAGTATTATCAACCCAGGGCAGTCCCGGGTATGGGCACCGATTATACTTCCTAACATACTGAGACCAAAAATGAGGAACAATGCCATGTAAAATTTAGATTATATATGCACCATTATATATGTTGTTACATAAGCTCTCTGAGGGACATTTTAAATTTCCAACATGAAGAACAGTGTTTGGTACCTAGTCAGTGCTCAGTAAATATTTGTTGACTTAATAAACTCAAAAAATAACTGTGCTATTGTGCAGGAGCAGGTTGGAAAACACATTTCTGTTTGGAGCACAAGCTAAGCAGCAAAGATTCCATTCCTAGGGGCAAACGGCACTTTGTATGAAAAGAGTACTAGACTGAGTCAGAAGCCACAATTTTAAATTTAAGATAGAGGACATGCCTTGCTCACTTTGGGGCTCAATCTTATTTATAAAATAACAATAATATACTTCTTAGGATCATTGTGATCATCAAATGAATATCGTGAAACTAAATGAAATGCTCTAAGCAGTGTGACAAGCCTGTTGAATGTGTGCTGCAGCCTGCTGTTTGTCATCACTGAAGGCTCCAAAAGGTTCGCCAGCACTGCCCTAAGGTAAGAGAGAGTAACTGTTTCAACTTCTTTGACTTTGGATGCTCACAATTCTCAATAGATGGCAGTTTTAACTATCCTTTAAAATGCTTATTCTTAAACTGTTTGCCAAATATGACACAAAAGGGTTAATATCCTTACTATGGTATATGAAAAGAATAAATAGGTGCCAGGAAAAGAGGCAAAAGGCATAAGATGAGCAATAAACTATATGAAAAATTCCTGAAGGAGGAATTTGCCAATGCTGACTGCAGACCATATGAGCAAAGGGTAGAAAGGCAAGACATTTCCAACTGCAAATGGTGTAGTGTCTAAATTGATGGCACTGTGTGGGGCACAAGGGGCACAGCTGTTTCCTGCAGGTCACCACAGATGGTCAGCCCAACCAAGGGTATGAGAAAATGTCTGAGCTCATGCTGGTTGACTCAGTGTAAGTACTTAGTGGTAAGAATAGCTCTTTCTCAGCTGCTAACATCAAATATATCTTATCCCCCAAATGCTTAACAATTAGCACTCATGGCATGATTTAATCTCTCTAAAATTCTATATGGTATATACCAGCATCCTCAATCATTGTGGATAACTAAGGTATAGAAAAGGAAATGACTTGCCTCATATCATGCAGTTAGAAAGTGATGAATATAAGATTAAAAGCTAGAACACTGTCTACATTATTACTAGGTTATACTCATCACACAGAGAGAGAGAGACAGACAGACAGAGACAGAAACAGAGACAGAGAAAGAAAGACAGAGACAGAGCTTGCGTCTGGAAAGGGAGTCAGGGGACCTAGTTTTACTCAAGATCTGGACTAAGTAGCTGAGAATTTATCTGAATAAGGCATTTTGCCTTCTATTTGAGCTTCCTCGTTTGGAACACAGAGGTTAGAAACAAACTGCAAAGCAATTACAAACAGCCTTTCTTCCTTAAAGAATTCTTATCACACTCCAAGACATGGCTTTGACAACTGACATACAGAACAGTGTCTTGAGGAAAGGCGTATCTTTTAACTGACTCCTGTAAGTTTATAGGAAATTGCTTGGTCCCACAATTCACCCAACAATGTAGCTTTCTAGTCAACGCAGGAGCCATGAACATTCCACCGTGGTCATTATAAAATCTCCTGTCTGCAGGACCGTCTTGGTTGTCACTGAGGGTCCCTTCACTTTCACCACATTTTCCGTGTGTATAGCAGACCATTAGCTTCCACAGGCCACGTAAACCACATGGAGAATGTGTTTAAGGGTGGAGGTGTTCAGCCCTGATAGGTCTCATTCTAAATACTGGGCCTGTTGCTTAAGAGTTTTGCTTGCTTAGACAAATTACAAAACTGTGTTGTCAGTTACGCTGTTTATCAAAGAAGATAGTAATTCCTCAAGAGTCACTGTGAGGATTAGATGATATGATGTATGTCATCGATTTTGATACCATATTTGGCACATAGTGTAGACTCAAGAAACCACAGTTAAAAAAAAAAATCAACCTGAAGCACTCTACTCAGCTGCTGTGAACTAGCCCAAAGGCAGACAGTATATAACGTTACCTTAAACTAGTCTACAATTTAACCTCTTTCCCAAAATCCTATTCTTCATTTAGAGCCCTCTCTCAGCCATATGGTGGCTCAGTTCAGAAATCCAGAGCAGACCGAGACTTCCCTCTTATTTTACCTCAGTGCACATCCGACCACACAGCCACAACTCCTGCAGGTTCTACCCAGCCAGAACCTGGTAGATCCATCCTTTCTTCCCCTACCCCCAACCTACTGGACTTCTTTGCTCTCTCCGGGACTGTTGCTCCTCATGTGTCCCCCACTTCTAGTCCTGCTTCTCTGCAGAGTATGCCCTAGGGTGATCGCTTTCAAGTGAAATCTAGACAGCTCTGTAGCTCACAATTTTGGAACCTCCCACAAGTTTCTGGCATCCAATTTAAATTCATTAGCTTTGCTCCCAAAGCACTTTCTGTCAAGCCTCTGCCTCCAGCTTCATCTCCTCTCCTCTCCCCACCTATTTTGCTAGAGGTGCTCATAATTCCAGGACTTTTATCCTTCCTGATTACAAGCCTGCTGGAATGTCCTCCACCTTTCTCGTAGCTAACCGATATTCTCCAAAAGTATACACAAATGTTGCCTTTCCCAGTTGGCCTTATCTGACTCTGGCCCCCTTCTAGGTTAAATGTCTACCCCATTGCATCTCTTTAACTAGGCTACCAGCTCCTGGAGGATGGTAGCTCTCTATCCTTGTGTGATGTGGTATCCCCAGCCCCTGACAGCAGGTGACATATAAGTGCTCAGTATTTACTCTGAATGAATGACTGAATTCCTCCAGTGTTAGAATCCCAGCAGGACATAACTATAATTCACACTTATTTTAGCCAATCCTCTGGCATGTCAACCTGTCTTGGGAGAATAAGACACTTCTGAGATGAACAGCCATAAACAACCTCAAAGAGCTCATCTGGACCACTGATCTGGGCAAAAATAGTTTAAGACTAGTAGCCATTCTTGGCTCAAATCAGCCCTAGGTAATATTCAGGTACCCCTCCTAATGTGCAATAGGAGGTAAAATTTGGACCCAAATCTACATGTTCAGGATGATTTGTTGTTGTTGTTGTTGTTGTTCTGCTGCTACCCAGACTTTTTCTACTCGAGGCAGACTTCCCTGCTACATTAAAATAAGCATCTAGTCGGGAGATCTCAGGCTTAGGCCTGGAGATTAATTTGTTAGTCTGTTTCTTGTGGCCAAGATCAAGATATTATTCATCATTGTAACCTCAATAATGTCTTGCAAGTAGTAAGTACTTAAAGCATGTGACCTATATATATTAATCATAAGCAGCTCTTGAGAGGATAGACTTCTGAAATGATTTGTACTTAGACCCATTATGTGTATTTTGAATGGTTTCCTTCATTAGTTTATGGTTTTCTTGATCTATTCATCTTTGTAATTTAATAGCGTGGTAAGACATCTTTTGCATAGTAAACACTAAATAAACTGATTTGAACTGAATTTTGAAGCCCAGCCAATTCGTTAGGGAAAAGACAGTTGTCATATTGCTTATCGTGGGAATCACTCCACTCACTTCAACAAGAAGAATTACTTTTCTATATTGACAGTTTACGCCTCCCCATCAGTCCTTAGGGCAAGAAGACCTTGACGGTGAGTCTAATACCTTATATGCACAAAGTCATGTGGCATGTGTAAAGACCAATGTATGAGAATAAGTGTGTACATCAAAGCATGCACAGTTTAAAACTACCTGAATCTGTATGATCAGGATGATATTCTTGGCTACACACAGCCTTTCTTGAGTTGTGCCACCTTTGATGCTAGCATCCCTGAGGGAGCCTCACTAGTACACTAAAATAAGCATCTAATCAGGGATTGTGAAATTATAACCGCTAGTCCCTGCCTCTGTCATTAACTAGTAGGAGCTTGGCTTCTTTTGATCTTCTTATCTGTACCTCTAAATAAAATACTTATATCTACTACACAGAGCTGTCACAAGGAACAAAAAAGATCTTGAAAGCAAAAATGCTTTGAAAATTATAATACGCTTCACTTACATGAGATTTCACACTGCTCATCATGTTCGTACGTAAGCAGTTCTTATCCTGACTGCCGCTGTTTCCATTTGGAGGCAGCTCACCTGCTTCCCTAAGCCTACCTCTCTCTTGCCAGAAGTCCTAGAAACAGTGTGTGGAGACACTGAAAAAGCTCAGGGTCATTTTCTGTTTGTGCGAGTCTCCCACCCTATAGCCCCTGACAGCACTTCAGGATGTGCTTATGCAGCCCTGGTTTGTTTCCATGGAGACAGGAAGCTCTGCTTCTCTTCAAGCCTAAGCTAATGGTTTTCATCAAATCCTATTTCCTCTGAGACAAATGAAAAATGCTACAATGCTTCCATAATCTGAAGCCAGCAAACACACCTCACAGTTTCCCTTCCACCAATACCTGGGCCCTTGGGATCGATGCCTTAGTCATTTTCACACTTGATACACAGGGATTGGCGAGCACCTGTCCCCGCCCTTCCGTACTCGCCTTCACTCATGCAATGGTAGGGGCCATGTGTGTACTCACTTCCCCCACTACTATTACTGTCTCTCTGTTCTTGAAATAACCTCTGCATACAACACCAACAGGCGTGGTGGCACATGCCTGTAAAGCCAGCACTCTGGAGGCAACAGGATCATTGTAAATTCAAAAGCAGCCTGGCTACAAAGTGAGCTTAAGGTCAGCCTGAACTAAAAAGCAAGATCCTGTCTCAAAAAGACAAAAAAAAAATTGTTTGTAAGTCATAGCAAATCTGTTCCATGGGGATAAAACTTTTAGAGCTATTTCCCAGTGAACACAAAGAACAAAACCAAACCAAAGCCCCACTCCAAGAAGTAAGCTTACATCCTTTGCAGATGCATAAGAAAGCTGAACAGGCAGCAAAGAGAGCCCACAGCCCCTACTGTACACAGGACCAGCTGCTACTGAGCCTCCACAGACACCAGGGCAAACCCCCAGAATGCCAGAGGGAGATGTGGAGCATCAGAACGTAGAAAAGAAATCAGGACAGAAATATTTTGGTCCCAGCCTATAAGGTCTCTACTGATAATACTCTTCTAAATGTCAGAATTTATTCACACCAGCTGTTCCCAGCTGCTACTGCTGCTTCCTGGACTTCTCCAGAAGTACTAAAGAGGCATCTGCCATGCCATTTTCCTGGAATCTCTTAACCTGAGGAGGCTGTGTCCCAGCCAGAGAGAAGCTGATGGCCCACTGCTGGCTCAAGCCAAACATCCACAAACTGCTGTGCAGATGACAGGACGACTGAGAGAAGACAAGGATGTCATTATTTTAAAAGGAACAGACAGTTCAAGACAGCTAACGGCTAATTTATGCCTGACCCGGGGCTAAGCTTTTGTACGTGGATACAGAGACTTGTCACCCATTTTACAGAGAGAAAAGGAAGCTCTAAGTAACCTCTCTATGTGCATGAAGCAAATAAGTAGTCGCTTACTAATAAGTGCGTGTGGTGGATTAACTAATGGTCATCTTGTAACACCCAACTGAACTGAATCAGCATGGTTCCAGGTGTGGAAGGCCAATCTGAGGATTTTGTCAACAGCATAAATAGAGAACAAGGGGAAGATGGTATGCTGTTGATTCTCCTGAAGAATCTTGTCATACTGGTTTTTCTGATATGAACTCAGTTGTTCTCATCTTTAGAGGAGCTCAGGTCCTTGCCACAGACAAGGATGGCTTCAGTTCTCTTTGAAGGAGCTCTGGTTCTTATCTTGCTTATCTTAAGTTGATTTATTGCTAGTATATAGATCCCATGACTGCTTCTCCAAGTAGCTGGTTTTTGGGTTTTGAGTCTGTTGCAAAATCCTATTTTCTCAATTCGTTGGAGATGAGACGTTACTACTTCCTTGGCCCAGCCCCTGGTTCTTTGGCACTGGCCCACAGTAATTTTGCTGACCCTTAAGCAACCTCAGTCAATCTTGTTATACCAGGAAGAACAACTGGCTAGAACAATTATGTCACTATGGCACAATCAGCAATAACAGCAGCAACAAACAGCCTAGAAAATGACAAACTGCGGTAACCATTAATTTGCACCTTTAAACATATGAACTAGATTTATAGTTACATAACAAAATCTAAAACAAATTAGAAAACTATGTGCAGTAAATAAGCCCTCAATATGCCAATTTTACCCTCAGGGGAAAAAATTTATAAGAGGCTGGGGGTGGGGGAATAGAGAAATAGAAGAGGAAGCAATTAGAAGCACGGCTGGAAGACAAAGAGGATCATGTAAACTTTGGGAAACTGATGCAGAAGATAGGAGGGAAAGCGAGAAAGAAGAATTAAAAGGAAGAACACAACAAAACCACAGCCACAAAAAAACTTGAAACCACATTCACACCGATAAAAAAAAAAGATCAAACAATGAAGGAAAACAAACAAGTAAACAAAACAAACACACACACACACACACACACACACACACACACAAAAGAGTGAAAAGAGAGAAAAAAAAGTCTTCTTCCAGGTTTGTCTCTGCTGTCAGTGATAGACAATGTATGGCGACAGAGTCCAGTTCTATGCTGATTTATCCCAGCAAACCGTCAATAGCTTTATGATGAGGTAGTGGATAATCTTAGCAACGTGTATCTTGATTTTCCTCGAAGTTCAGGCTGGTTTCAGACTCTGGGACCAGATCCATTGAGCCTGCAGCAGCTAGCAAACCTTCTGCAGGACTGAACTCAGTTGGGAGCTGCTAAATGAACCCAGTAGTTTTCCTCAATTCTGAGCTCAGTTTGTCCCTCTCTGAGATGTCTCATGGCCAATTATCCTCTCATGTGGACATCCAGTCCCACAGCTCTCAGCACAGCCAATGCAGCCTTCCATGTCCACTGCTCCTTCCACTGCTGCGTCTGTTCACTGAGGCCTCTGGATTGGCCCCAGCCACTGTGTGACCACAGGGTTGAACTGCTCCTCCCACATAGTGATTCCAACTCAGGGAGAATGTGCTGCCCACTCCCTCTTCTATACTGAATGTTCTCTTTCGCTTTCCTAATAGGTTTCAATTCTTGCTTCTGATCCTTCCTGGGCTAAGGGGATCACTTCCCTCATTCTCTTCATCATGTTGCTCTAGTCCAGTGACTGGACAGCAAATCTCAGAGAGGCTCTTTCTCCGCTGCTTGCCACTCTGCCATCTCTGCAGGCCACCAGTACTATACCACTCTCACACCGAAGCGCCTGGCCCTTACCTTGAGTGTCACTTCCTGGCTCCAGTGCAGATCTCTTAGCCTGCTGGCATAGATCCTCCCTTCACTCCACTGGTGCAGACTTTCTAACTTACACTACTGACTTTTGGATCTTTGAAGCACAGATCCTTGATAGACTTGCAGGAGACATTGTTGTGGGCTCGAGGCCTCAAGGACAGTTGGATTCATGGAGGACATTGCCATGGAATTCAGGCCCTCAGCTGGATTCTTTGGGTCTCTAGTGTGTGGTTAGATCTGCATTCTCTTGCATTTGACTTTTTGCATGAATACTATAAATAATCCTACAAATTATGTGTCTTGTATTAAATTCGTACCCTTGTAAACCCTGACAATAACAGAGGGTTAGACTTCGCACCCTCGAATGTCATACTAAAGACTTTCTTTCTTTCAATGTGCCACCATTTCTCATCTGGAGAAATATGTAGGAAAATGAAATGATGCAACTCCAAACCAGAGAGCATCCACATGGTCAGACACAGCCACCGTCTGACAGAGCTGTGCTCTGTCCCATTTCCCGCTTGCTTAAGACATACCTTGAACCCAAATTGGAGTCTTATCTGGAACACCAATAGCTTTTGCTGTCACCGCATCTATTTTTTTCTCTCCTTAAATAGTATGAATCTGTCTTGGATTTTCTAAATTAAAGTCTGGACACACTTAGGAAATAAGGAAGGATAAAGGTCATCAGACTAAAATCACACACTAGAGAGAATGCCCTCAAGTAGACATATGAGAAGACAGACATCTCCAGCCAGGCCTCTCCCGAGGACAGTCACTGGAGGACTGGGTTTGAGCTGTAGGTACAGGCTGGGTGCAGAGTCACCTGGGGCAGAGGCTGAGCATAATGAAAGATACTGATGAATTCTCACTAGGTACACACAGAAGGAATCTCCTTATGTCTTAAGTCTCTCCACTCGAGATGTGTACTACTAAGAACAGGTTCACAGTGTCTCTCATTTCTCCTTTATAATCATTTCACAAATCACCACATGGCTGGACTAACTTGGCTGGTGGCTCTCACAGTTCTGGTCTTGCCCAGTGCCGATCTGCCACAAGATGGATGATCTTCTACACTCCTTTCACCCTACTTTTGTGTGGATAATATTTTTACTTTAAGATCTTAATTTCTACTTTTCTCAGTGTAACAGGTGTAGAGTTTTAAAAGTCAAATAATTTTGAAAGGCGTATAATGAAAAAAGAATTGCAGTCTTCTGTCTCACCTCTCACAACCCCTGAATCTCACTCCCCAGAGGCAACCGTTATACCGTTTTCTTTCGGTATTCATTCCCAAATTTCTAAATATTATGGTGAAAACACTCTCTTTATATTTCAGTTTTAGATACTGTTTAAAGTATTTTTTTACTGTGGAAACTAAGATTTTAGTCTTTGACACCCCCTCCCTCTCACCATATTCAGTCTCCTCCATCCAATCAAGGCAATTACAGTACCCTAAGTATCCCTAAGGGTGCCTCAAACTTCAGCACCACGGACAGTGGAAACCTGGGCGATAGCTAAGATGCCCAGAAGTGATGCTATCTATGCTTAGTATTTCTTTAATGGTAACACTTTCATATTTTGTAGAAATAAATGCCTAGAGATGGGTGTACAAATACTTGCATGTATCATATACACAGTTTTAGGAAAATCATGAAACTCATGAATACAACACAACAGGGCATTTATTAGTTTTACTTTTTTTTTTTAAAGACAGAACTTTTAGAGCCCTCTGTCATCCTATTCAGTTTTGATCTCCATGCTTTCTAGGCTGCTGCTCGTTGTTACTCTGTAATTCTCTTCTCCATCCTTTGTTTTGTCTGACTTCGCTATTGAATCTCATGTTTCCCTGAGTATCATGTCTTTCTTTCTTAATACTTGCTTAGTTTTAGTGACTTACATGTTCGCCAGTAACTTCTTCAGAAAGGTATCTGAAAATATAGTTGTTCCATCCCTATGAATAATTGGCACTTTAGCTGGATATGTAATTTGATCATGAAAATTACTTTCCTGCAGAAGGTTTTAGGTTCTTCAGCACTGAGATTCTATCTCACCCCAGAAAGAATGGCTATCACCATATGAACCAATAACAAACACTAGAGGGGCTGTAAGGAAAAAGGAACACTTCTCCACTATTGGTGGGAATGTGGACTGATACAGCCATGGCAGAAATCAGTGTGGACAGTCCTCAAAAAACTAGGATTAGAGGTCCATTCCACCCAGCTCTTCTCTTTCTGATATTTTCCCAGAAGAATTATAAACATCATACCACAATAATATTATGTGTATCCATGTTTATAACAACACAATTTGTAATAGCTACATCTTGGCAACAACCCAAATTCCCATTAACTGGGGAATGGATAAAAAGATGTGGTCTTGTTATAGAATGGAGTACTACTCAGCTATAAAGAAGGATAAACTTGAGAGTTTTATAGGTAAATAAACACAACTTGAGACTACACTAATAAGTGAAATAAATCAGATTCACATGTGTAAACATCATAGTGTCTCCCTGGTGTGAGAAACTGAGAGTAAATAAGTTCTAAAATGCACAACAGGTATTATGAAATGGGAAGAAACTGTTCAAAAGGAAAAAGGAACTAGGATGGGTGAAAAGGAAAGGACAGTAGAGAAAAGGGAAAAATACAAATCAGTTATACTATTAGTGTCTCATAGTTCATTGAAAAGGAAGGTTTGTGCCAATATGAATTGTAGAAATTGTTATGTCCATATCTTATAGCCCGAGCTACTACTTTAAAGATAACAGCATATAATGTATTAAGTATTGTTATTCTGCTATTATTTTGTTATACAATTTTGTTCTACTTTTTTTCCATAAAATAAATAAATTTAAAAAGAAGGTTTTAGAAGTGCTTGCCTGGCAAGCATAAGGTCATGAGTTCGATGCCCAGTACCAAAAAAGAGAGAAGGTTTTAGTTTCTGTATCGGTTTCTAACTTTCAGTGTTGCCTTTGGGAAGTGCAAAGCCATCCTTATTGTTGGTAGGTAAACTTGATTGCCTTCCCAACTGCTGGAAACTTTCAGACTATTCTCTACTCTGATGTTCTGAATTTCATGATAATGTGCTTTGATGTGGTCTCTAGCTATGCCGAGTGCTCTGTGGATATTTTCTTTTCTCTTTTTTTCTGAGGTATTGGGTACTGAACTGAGGGACTTTGCAGTGAGCTACACCTCCAGGCTCTTTTTACTTTGAGACAGAGTCTTATTAAGTTACCCAGGCTGAGTTCAAACCCGTAATCCTCCTACCTTAATCTCCCAGGGTGCCTGACAACAGTGGGCATTTTATGGTTAATCTACTGATTCACCTTCCATCAACCTACCATACAAACTATCATTACATTACATTTAATGTACCCTTTTTATTTGAATGTGGTTTTCTAAACCACATAGGTTCTGTGTGCATGTATTTTTATTTATGCAAATCACATTATATCACATTGTTTCTTTGTTTTCACTACATTTGGCTCTAAAAATTTCCTGTGTTTTATGTGTGTATGGTATCTGTTGCTCCCAAATCCTACATCATATGCCACAGTATGCATCCAACATTGTACCTAGCTAAATCTCCCTGTTATGGGCATCCCGTTTGCCTCCAACTCCCTACTGCCAAGAAACAATGCTGTAGAGAACATCCTTGCACAAGTCTCAACAGAGCTCTTAATTTGGCAACTTGAGCCTTTACATTCAGGGAACATGGTCTCACATTTTTCTTTGTTAATTTTTTCCTTCTTATTTTATGGTTCTCTTTCTTGAACTCCAAAAAATGTTGTATTAATCTTATTCTTTTTTCTTTTACTTTTTAAGTTATTTTCTCAACTTTGACCATTTTCCTGTTACTACATCTCTACTTTAATTCACTTTTACATTAATTTTACATTAAATTTCAATAGATTTTTTAACCTCAAAACATACAGTAACCCATTATTTATACATTACTCTCTTCTGTCAATTTCAACTACAGTTCGTAAAAGTTGTCTTCTACACACTCCACAGTTTACATCCCCTTAAGTTCCTTTTTAAATTTTTATTGCTTATGCCTTTTCTTTTGGACATTATTCTCAGTGAGCTGAAAATCACTAGCCGCATGTTAAGATTTAAAAGTGAAACACAGAAAGCTTAACGGAAATTCTGTATGTATGGTTGGCGTTTGTGGAGTAATAAGTTTAGTGGGTCCTCCCCAAACAGAATGCTATTGTCCCAGTTTTCAGATCTGAATGTTACCTTATACGTAAAAGGGGTCTTTGCAAGACAACTAAGTTAAAAATATTCTGATGAGGATATCATCCCGGATTATGCAACGACCCTAAATCCAATGACAAATGTCCTTATAAGAGTGAGGCAGAGAGAGGAAGAAGCAACATGACCACAGAAGGACAGACTGGAGTGATGTGGCTATAAGCCAAAGGAATGCCTGAGGTGCCCAGAAGCTAGAAGAGAAAAATGAATAAATTCTTCCACTGAACCCATGTAGGAAGCACGGGCCTGCCAAATTTTGGATCTGTAGTCTCCAGAACTGTGAAAGAATAAATTTCCACTATTTTAAGTTTCTTATTTTGCACCAATTTATTGCAGCAGATACAGGAAACTAATATGGTGAATCTTTTAGGAGGCGATGAGGTGGAGACCTGTTTCTTTAGTCTCTCCCAAACATCCGGACTAATAGATATATTCTCAAGACATTTTCCCCACAGAAGAATCTTTTGAACTCCTACCAAGTTGCTACGTATCTGAGAAATCAGAAGTGGGCCAGTTTGTGGACTGTGCTTAAACCATCCCATTTCCTTTTCCTGTTTTTCTTTCCTTTCTTTTTTTTTTTGGGGGGGGGGGTTTATTATGCAGTTAAGGCTGGCCTTAAGCTCACTTTGTAGGCCAGGCTGGTCTCAAACCTGCAGTGACTCTCCTGCCTCAGCCTCCTGAGTGCTGGAATTACAAACATGTGCCACCATGCCCAGCAACCCTCCCCATTTTCATTACAACTTATGAAGCTCACCCTAAAAATGCACCTAATATGACTATTCTAACCTTCAATCATCTGCAGAGAGTAAGCCCCCCAACTGGTGCAGACATTGAATGGGCAAACATTCTCAGCACTGTTTGGAGATTAAGACTTAAGCCAATGCAAGGCATAAGAACTTTCAGTCAATATTCTTACCTGTAGCATCATGCGTATTCATTCCAGCTCTCAGGGATACCTGAATTTTCTAGGTTTTGAGTCTTTTATGTGCTCTGTAGGGCCATCAGCTTGCTTTTTAAATTGGCATTCCTTACAAATTGATATTTGCTCTAGGCAATGCCAACCATTACTTATTTTCACATTTCTCATCTGTTGTCATTCCTTTTCTCTTTTCCTCATGCCCCTCTTAAAATTCTTTTCTGTATAATCAGATTTTAAAGAAATGACCAACGAGTCAATCTGTAATGCTTACACACAAATATCCCTTATAACCCGTCATGTGAAGAACCCAGGCCATGCTGACATAATATTAAGTTCAGTTTTGCTTAGCGTCCTGTAAAATACATCTAGCTATCCTAACATACTCCATTCCAGCCTCTTCAGATCACACAACACATCGCACCCCTTCATCTTTGCTGATGGCACAGCACTACCCTTCCTGGAACAGTGACTCTTACATATTGTCTTTAATCATAGTACATAGATTATATCTTGAGCAAAATCCTAATCTTTCACAAAATCAAACCTGATTATTTCAGACTACAGATTTATCCATCCCCCAAATGAATTATGTCTGATATCTGTTGGGGTTGGGGGAGAACCCTCCCATTTCCTGTTACAAGTACATTGACTTTTTGACAAAACATGTTTCTTGAGCGAGCAGGGACCATGTCTTTCAGTTTGTGTGTTCTTCACAAGTACCATGATAGGGGGTACTGAGTACTTGCAAACTGGTATAAATAGATTCAAGTCAACAAATATGGAATTTGATGGCCAGGACATTATCAAATAAGACACTCTTAGTAATAAAATAAGTATCCTATTCAACTTGTTGACAGAAAGCTACTAAGGGGAAAGATGGATGGAAAAATGAATTCTCAGATAGCAGGTTTAGTATTGGGCCACATGCTAAGATGTTTTTAACTCCTTAGAATTATGAAAATGTTTACCATCACATTCCCACTATCTATAACAGCACTGGTACAAAGGGACCGCTCAGTAAATGTCAGTAAAACAAAGGTTAAATGAGTAAGTTTGGCATTAGTTGGCACGCATTCATTTCCAGCTGGTGAAGAAGAGAAACATCTGGCTTACCCAGAAAGCACTCCGAGGACAAGGTTCAAAACAAAGAAGGATCCAATGATGATCAGGGGGATGAAGTACAGCCAGTTCCAGGTGGCTCCTAAGGCATCATTGGTCTGAAAGAAAACAATTGCTCTTTAGCACTTCACACAGGAGAGGATGTAACAAATAAAGTGAAATATGGCTACACACTGCTGCGCCCACCCCAACAGATTTCACTGTGTGTTAACTCACTGCTATGAACACAGTCGAGACACTGCATCAGCACCTCCGTAACATGATGAGTGGGAACAATCTAACAGTCTCACTTAATGGATGAGAAAACTAAAAGCAGAAAAGTCAAGAACTTTCCTAAGACCTTGCAAACACTAACCAGTGTTATCACAGTGCTTTCTGATGTGAGTGAGTCCTAGGCCTTTGCACACTAAATTGGACAAACTCCCAAAAAGACAAAATTAGGCTGCCCATGACACTACCCTGAGGGTACTAACAAGGGCCATAGCAGGCAGAGCTGCTGAGAAAACACTGGAAGTGATCCATACCTTTTCCAGTCCTTGACCTGAGGTCTGAATTTCCTTCTTCTGTCATCATAAAACCTGGCCCAGGCCTTGCCAGCAAGGCTCTGGATGGAACAGGGCATGTCTATGTCTACATTTGAAGAGTGATCACTTTATCTCTCTCTCTCAGACTTTTCAAATGGTTTTCCTGAACTGAAATCACTCCCAATCCCACCTTGTCCCTCCAACACAAAACTTTGATACCCACTTGAAACTCACAATAAGTATTTTATCCTTAATTCAGTAGGGAATTCTGATCATAAAGGTTAGGCATCCTGCCTAAAACTCATATGCTCACTAAGTAAAATCAACACTAGAACTCAGAAAGTGTTTTTCCATTCTTTCAGTTAATAACTTTTCTTCCAACTTGCTATAAAGCTTTGAAAAAAGTTTAATGAGTGTCCTCATGCTTCCTGTGGACTTATATGACACTTTTTTCTCCCAAATTATCTCATTTTCTCTCTGCCTCCCATTCAAATACGTCGGTGCACAGAATTCAGCCGCCCATTGATTATGGCAGCTATCACTGCACCACAGTTGTCCGGGTGGAAGAGCTTGTAAGGCGAGCGCCTTTCAGCAAATTTGTGCCTCTTGTCTTGCTCTTGCACTCCTCAGAGATACAGCATTACAGCTGAAGCAGATTCAAAATTAAAACTAAATAGTGAAACACTTTCTGCCTGAGTGGGACAGAGGCAGAGCTCTACCAACGTCAGTGTCTATGATCTAGCTCTTTGGTTCTGTCAGGCAAGCTAGGGAGACACAGGCAAGACCTCAAACACAGTAATTCTTGATTATCAGAAAAAAGACGTGGAAGAATTGGGTGCCAAGAGCCACAAGCGGCTATAATGGACGTGGGAAGCCACTTTTTCTAATAGTAGAGACATGGGCTGTGAGTATAAAGGCAAGTTGAATGATCCCTAAGTAGCTATTTTTATCTTTATTCATGACAATAAATCAAGAATTCTGCAAAAATAGGTTAGCTCCAATGCTTCACCAAGCGTTCCGAATTAATCAACTTTCTGGTCATTCCTCTTACCATTCTTTGACAGCAAAGGCCAAGTCCATATCTTGCACTGCACTGAGACTCATTTGCCCATAAACATGAAGTCCTATCAGCCAATGACAACAATGCAATGGTGACCTCTAGGGTATTTATGGTCTCACAAGTCACTGAGCTATTGTGGCTTCAGGACAGCACAGAGCAACATCACATGGACGATTCTTTGCAAGGGCTTCTGTAAAGTGAAAATGTCCAGAATTTTTGTGCTTTTCCTTGCTATGATCTATAATATATGAACACGTTTTGTGGGAAACGGGCTTCAATAACTGGAAGAACATGGAAAATATAGCAAATTATGTGTTTCTCAAGCCTGGAAGAAGACCTATGTGCGTGTGTGGGGGAGGGAGCTGTTTACTTTGTTTGCCTCATTTCCTAAATTTCCTGATTGTGGAATATGCTTTTTCAAAAAACATTAACACATCAGGACACAGAGTCTATGAAACAGATGACAAGGCTCTCTTCATTGACAGGGAGTCTGGAATGTGTTTCCCAATCCCTTTATCTGATCTGAACAGTCATTTTCAGTCCCTGTCTTATGAGAAGATTTTGTTTGCTTTAACCTATACTAAGGCAGCAAACTTAACAGTCTTCTTACTTTTATATGTTTTATATATAGCACCTGACAATGGGCGTGGCACACAGAGATACTTAACTAATCAATAAATGGCCACATTTTTAATAAGATATGCCTCTTGTTAATAATACAGTACAAATTCACTCTCTCTAGTATACCCTCTCCATGTATGAAAGCTCCTCTAAACTGCTACAAATACCATCTACCACACCACTAGGTCCTCGTAGATGAAAAATAGAGGAGAAAGAGGAAGAGAAGAAGAAAGCCAGGAAGACACCAGCTTCAGCAGCACCATATGCGAGGGGTTGTTAAAGATGACTGACAGTTTAAAAGGTTCCTCTGGAGAACGCAGCCTGACAGCTCCCCAAGATTACTCACCAGCCTTTTAATAGACTGCCGCACCCTCTGCACACCTAGCACCCTCCCTCCTTCCTTGGAGCTCTTCTGCTCCCATCCTAATGAACCAGGTGGCTTTCTCTCCCCTCCTGTGCTTGTTCACAGGTCAGTGATGCTTCCATCAGGACAAGGGGACATCCCTGAGCAGGAAGTGGGCAAACAAAGCACTTCAGGCCTCTTTCATTTAAATGGCAAGGTCCTTTCTGATGCTAATTAAAGGTTCTATTTCCTTCTGATTCATCATTATCAAAAACCTTAAAATTATCTAGGGTAGGAGCAACATCTACTAAAGTGTCTTTGGAGATTTTAAAAAAGAAACAGCCAACAACCCTGAATGCAGCAAGCGTCCTGACACCAGGCAAAGTGAGAGTCAGAAGAGCACTGGCAGGGCAGCCCCAGAGTTCTGCCTGTTTCTCCCGGGGTCTGTCTCTCAGCAAGAGGACCAGGGTAGGGCACCTGGGTGACAGAAGAATCTCTTTCCTTCTTTCTCTACTATGTTAATAACAGAGTGCCAAGTCTCACAAGCCACTTCCATACTCGGTGACACACTTTACTTTCCCCAGTAAGATCCTAGGGCAGGAGGCTGCAGCTTTTAAAACATGTCCTACTGATTCTAGCCCCAGGAGAGTCCCACAGGGGACCTTCACTACCCCTCCTCCACTGTGGAGCAGTTAAGTGTAAGCCTGGCGCCTACTAGCAAACAATGCTGCCCAAGGCATGGTAGCCTCTTTCTTCTTGCCCATCCACTGAACACCTACTGCCAGCATTAGCTCTGGGCATCAACATTGAATTCAGGGATGCTTGCATGGCTAGTGAAGCACAGACTCTGATTACATTTGTGTTCCCAGAGAAGACTGGCCCGTGATTGGGACCTAGTGGGGAGACCTGTCTTCCAATACCTTCCAACTGGTAAGACCTGGAAGACAATGAAAGGTAATGTAAATGTTCTCCTCCAGATCCCCCTTCCCCTATAAATAGGACACTGTTCTCCTCTTGCCTTGGATATCCGAACTCCAAGCCTGAACCAAACTTGAACTCTGGGACTTCCACTGGTGGCATAACAGAGGACTCCTGGGACTTGGCTTGGACCAGCAAGTGCACCATCAGCAACCCTGGTTCTAGGGCACTGGATTCAGACTGAGCCAAACTGCTGTCTTCTTTTGTTCTTCAGCTGGCAGACAGTCTGGTATGATACTTCTTAGCCTCTGTTATCACATATCCCAATTCCTGTAATAACCCCTCTCCTATGTCCTATTGGTTCTTTTTCTCTGTCACACCCCAACCAGTAATACCCATCATGTGTCAGTTATTACAGAGAAACGCTTTCTTTGGGTTAGCGTATTCTTATTCAGGCTGCTGATGGCCTTCCCATCTACAACACCTTCCCCTAGGCTGGCAGTCTGGCTGTTCTCCCTCCTCACCTGTCGCTTCCCCACGTGGCACACACGTGCACATGTGCACAAGGCAAGGGAGATGACAGACAGAGAAAGCAGTCTGGAGGTGGCAGCCCACCTGCACAGGAGTGCTCAGCGGGTACCAGTCCTGACATCATGGGAACACATTTCTTTGGGAACCTGCCTGACTGAGGGTGGTGAGCTCACCCACTCCCTGTGTAAACAGGCACACATGGCAATTATCGCATTAATCTTCGGGGGTGGGGTGGGAGAAAAGATGCTGAAAAGTGGGGTGAGAGGAGCAAGATCAGAGAGAAAGATGAAGCAGTAGAGAGCAAAAAGGGGCCCATGGTTCTCTTGGCCTGGAAAGAAGTCTGTACCAGTGTTCCAGGGGGATCTGTAAAAAAACACATCAGAAAGCCCCTTATATAGAAACCCCTTCACAGAGCATCTCACCAGGTAGGCTGAGTGTGTGCAAGGGCTGGAAAGAAGGAAAACACTGATTCCAGGGTGTCTTCAGAAACAAGGGTTTCTGGGGCATTACCTGCTTCCCATGCTGGACGTAGCAGGGGCTACAAAACTGGCCAGTTTATAGCAGGGTTTCCTGGTCCATGGATAACTGCCACTGTGGGACAGATAATGCTTTGTAATAGGGCCTCCCTGTGCTGTTAATTAGCAGCATCCCTGGTGCCTACCCAGTTCATCTTAAAGACTCTTCTAGTTGTGACAATCAAAAATGTCTCCAGAATTTCCAAATGTCCTAAGGGAAAGAGGTAACCGGTGGACATGAGAAAAGCTTTTGGCTGAGAACTGCTGGCCTCAAATCTCCATCTCAAGGAGAGAATGGACTTCACTAATTAACAAAAAGCTCATCTTGGAAGTCCACTGGGGTGATTACTCTGGGCTACTGAAAAGGCCAGAACATTTTTATTTCAGCAAAACCATCTGTCTAACCCCTTGCTAGCCCCTTCCAGTGACAGGGCTATTCAGAGAGCAATTAGGGGGGAAGGAGAGGGTAGAGGTGACAGATACAGCTGTTCCACATCTTCCTGCATAGCCATGCCCTAGGCATCCTGCACCTCACAAGCTGACTTGCCACTCCTGGCCCCCACTTCCTTCCAGCATCAGGACCACAGCAACTTTGCCATCCCAGATAACGTGGACTCTGAATCTCAGCTGAATATCATCATTTTGTCCCATAAATTTGTGGACTTCCTACTGTGGGATAGATTCTGTTCAAGGGGTTAAGGATAAGTGCTGGGCAAAATAGACTCAATTGCAATCCCTGTGAAACTTATAGTGTCATGGAGGAGGCTCACATGCAACAACGGAGCATGTATTCATGCACACACACACACATACACACACAACTGTAAGCTGTGATTAATGCTATGAGGGACCACAGGTCACTCAGACAAGTAAGTCTGCTCTGGGCCATCAAAGAGGATTTGCTAAGCCTCATTTCATAGAGAAAAATACCTTAGCTGAGACAATAGAGGCCAGAAAAGCAGCAAAAGGTTTACTAAGAAGGTAGAAGAAAAGGGGGCAGGAGAAGACTAAGATGAAGAAGCCAAGAAGCAGGACACATGCCGGAAGGAAAAGGAAGAGCTTCTCCGCACAAACTGCGCTGCCTCATGATAGCAGCCCTGCAGAGCCCTGGGTAGATGCTACTGGGAACCCTATGCAAGCAGTAAGGGCATCCTTTAATGGATTTCCTCAAGGCACACCTACCTGTGCAACCAACATCAAGAAAACCTTTGAGTATTCTTTGGGCCCCTTTCTAAGGCACCATCTTCCCCTCTACAAATATAACCTCATCTTGACTCAGATGGTCCCAGTGTGGAAATCTTATCAGAACACTTCCTCCCATACTCTGAGCCATTCACAGGAATTGGGCCACCCTCCTCCCTGTCCAGCTCTCACCAGTGTGGATGGGGCAGACTCTCAGGGGAACCCATCCCCTAGCTGCCATATATGTTGACTGCTAATGGCTATGCCTGCACCCTTCTCAACCTGTCCCTTACAGACAGACCAGCCCTACATGGGGTTTTATGCCTGCCCATGATGGTGCTGAGGGCACTGTTGCTGGTATATCAGTGAGTCAGTAATTTTTCAATCTGAATGGAACAACCTTTATATTGCAGTTCATACCTTGATGCTGCCTATGGGACCAGGCTCATACTAAAACTTCTGAAATCACATCTCCATCTAGCTTTCCCCCTGACCTATCTGCTTGCCTCCTATCTTTATAGGTATTTCCTAAGAAGTATCCTTCTCATTGGAGTTGTGATCAATCTTACCAGGGTGGCAGCACTCTGTCCCTGCCTCACACCAGTTAGGTGGAGTATTAAAGACACAGCCAAGGTATGCCTCTGATCAAGCTCATCTTTTAGGAGAAAGATACAAGGCACAGTATACCTATAAGCTTTTGGGTGGACTGAACCCCCATCTATGCATCATTTATGGTTCCCTGCATATCAGCAACTGTAATCACACTCTTAGAAGAGCATGATGAAGACATATCATATAATCCATCATTTGATGGAGGAGGAAACAGACCAGAGAAGCAAAGTGACTTCCTTCAGGATACAGGAAAATTATTGACAGACCTGGAACTATAATCTACAGTGGGTCAACTTCTTGAGTGAAGTTGTGACTCTCCACATCTCCTTTAGTCTCAGGACTCTTAAAGCATTACCACCATATCATTTCCCCACTCTGGGAGAACAAAACACAAACAGGAAACCAACACTACAGTCTTCCAGCTGGAAAAGAAGAGCTCTTCTGAGGACCCATAAAGAAAGCAGGCTGAGAGGCAGCTTGTGTGTCTCAGAGACTCCAAGGTGGAGACTTTTTTTGCACACCCAAGGTTGCCTCTGACGGCTTTGTAGCTGTCTTCATGTTACAAAATGAATTACTGAATTACACCAATGGTAATCCAGATGATACCCATTATTCTTTGTTTCCTTTATTTTTTCTTCAGTGGGAAAGTTTTCAAGAACCAGTTTGGCAAACAGATATAGCAAAGAAAGACAGTACTCCCCACCCCATCTACAAGTGGTGAGATGATGCTGATACCAAGGTCAGGAGCCGCTGGCCAGGGAGTCAGGCTCCTCCACTTCGTGGACAAATGTGGTCTCCATCCTGTGTGTGGATGGCCATTGCTATATGAATGCCCAACAGACAGGTACAGATGTGTCAGTAAAAATCCATCTACACGCTTGGAAAGACAACGCCATAGAAACTATCAACTTAGGCAGGGTACACGGTGCCATGCAGCCCTAGGAAGGCTGTCATGCTCAAGTCCATTGCAGGGAGAGCTGCAAAGCCCACACGGCTCTGGGCCCTGCTCTGCTTACAACTATTTACGATTAAGTTCTAATAATTCTAATACTGATGTCATACGATGTCTACCCTATCCTCTCCTCTTTCTGGATTTTGGCCCAGAAGCCCAAAAGTAATGGGTTTTCAACAAATCCTTTAAAGAAGTCTTCTAGAATGGGCTGGGGATTTAGCTCAGCAGCTTAAGTGCCTGCCTGGAAGTGCAAGATCATGAGTTCAATCCAAGTATGTATGTATATATATATGGGCTTCTAGTAACATTTGAAGTTAGATTTGGGGTTCTGCAAGGTTCAGTATTCTATTATCTCTACATTTGTGCATATTTGAAAATCTCTATTAAAATGGCTACTTTTTCTAAAACAAATTTAAATAGTCCTATGTAGATTTCAAAATAAATCTTATTTTTGTAAAACAGTTGAAAAAGTTAACAACCATGAGAGCTCATTAACATGAATATTTTTTAAATCTTACAACTTTCTATATTTTACAAGTTTTATACAGTAACTAATATTGCTTTATGGCTTTTTTTAAAAAATAATCTCGTGCTTGCCAGGCAGGTAAGCATGTGCCTCTGATCTATATCCCAGCCCCAGACCTTTTTTACATGTGTTCTGTTACACATTGGTCCTCCATTCCTATTAGCACTGAATGTTTCTCAAAGACAGAACTGCATCTTTTTTTCTGAGTTCACTCTACCAGTGCCTCGGATATTACTCTGTAAGCAGGAGATTCTCAATAATGTTGTTGACTAGCAGAAGATTATAAATCTGCTGGCATTCTTATGTTTCAGGCTTATAGAGCTTCTTTCTCTGGAAATAAATGTATCACTTATAAAATGGCATTTCTGCTGACATACAGCAAGTGCACTTAGCTAACTCAAAGATGCAGCATAGCATATGAGAGCAGACACTCAAAAAAGCTTCAGATACACATTTTTCTTGACTTTTAGTCTTCCCTCCTCAACAGATTCTGAGCAGAAGGTAAGTTAATTGATCATTGAATATCTCTGTTGTAATTAATGATCGTGTCTCAGAAACTGCAAGGCTGGTTAGCTCAGTTGGTTTCCTGAAGCCCTGGGACAGTCAGTTTCATTTATTTTGTGACCACGGGAAGCCCTTCTGCTCCTTACTAAGCACAGCTTGAAAGCAAGGATCCATGGCTTACAATTGTTTCTTTCTGCAGAATCCAAAACAGCATCTCTGGAAACGATTCTCAGTACATTTCACTGACAGTGATGTGGTGATAACGAAATGCCCAGTCCGAATGCCTCTTTATCACCTTGGGCATGAAAGGACACGGGTGAGGTTCTCCAGGGTGGCCCCAGCACACTGAACTACAGGCGTGCATTAGGTATCACACCTTCACCTCTCAGTCAGAATCCTCATAAACTGGCCACTTCCTCTAGTGAGGATCCACATCCATCTTCCCCAGTGTCATACAGCTGTTGTTTACAGGAATCGCTATACCAGGTGACCACTTATCAGTAATATTGGGGAGAGGGTCCCCCTTTGAATATGTACTTGTATCAAACAACAGATGTGGAGCCTCCTTCCATTCCCACTCCTTACTTTATTTTCCCCTCTCTCCTGGGTTCTCTCAGTTTTTAATTCCATCAATCCCCAACCCCCTTCTCTTTGCTCATCTCTTGTCTGACACTGTCTTGCTCACTTTGCTGCCCCCTCCATGAGATTCATCTTGGTTCTTTCCATTCCCGAGATACACAAATCTCCTAACTGAGCATTTCCATTGGTTTGAGGCACAATAAGGTGGAAACAGAACACAGATAATAAAATAGTAATGCTCATTGTGTCCTTAATCTGAAAAAAAATCGCTTTTTAATTTTTAACATTGTTTGCACAGCTTTCTGTCCTGTTTATTCAGGTCCGATGTGCTAAGATCAGTAACGATGGATGGAGGAGTAACACAAACACACAAGTAAGCTTCGGACCGCATATTCAACAGGGACCCAGCCAGACCTCATTCTGCAAATACTAAGAAGACCCGAAATAAACATCTTTACCTAAATATTTTCCCTGTGACTTAGACCTGAAAGGTCCTTGGATGTCTGTACCTGAACTCTGTAGTTTCTTTTCTGCTCCAGATGTCTGATACAGTGGAAGGGGCTCACAACCAGTTTCCTGGCTAGCTGTACCACAGCCATTCTGTTGCCAGGGAGATCTTGTAAAGTGGGACAGGAGATTCCCAGTCACAGTTGCCTTTAGTTTGCAAAACAGGGAAGAGTTGCTATTTGTAACTACTACATCTTGTCCATTCCTTGTTGGCTTACCATCTTGCAACAATGGTCTTACCAAATCCCTAGTGTGACGGATCCCAGTCTAACCAGCCTGGATTGTCTGTTACACACACACCACAGGAAATACAGACTCACAAACCATAACCAGCTTACTGCAGTTCTCTGCTCTGCAGTCCTTTCTATCTCTGAGCTTCTGTTCATGCTGGCCCTGCTGCCTAGAACGCCTTCCTCACTGTTCTGTCTCAAAGCCTCGGCACACTTCTGCACTGGGCAGTTTTTTGCCTCTATGACCAAACACATGAGAAAACCAATTTAAAGGAGGCAGAGTTGATCTTGACTCACAGTTTCAGTCCATGGTCAGCTAGCCACATAGGTTTTAGGCCTTTGGTGAGGAAGGAAGCTGCTCACCTTATGGCAGCCAGGAAGCAGGGAGAAAGAAGCTGGGGTACAGTTGAGTCCTTAAGGTCATGCTCCCATGAGCCACACTTTTCAATTAGGTCCTAGCTCCTAATAGCTTGTTCAGCTATGAACTCATCAATGAGTAATCCATTGACAAGCTCAGCACCTTCAGGATCTGATCACTGTCTAAAAGCTCATCAGCTGGCAACCAAGCCCTCTGTGAACATTCTAGATCCTAAGTATAATATTTTCACTAGGAAATCTTTCCAGAGGTCATCATACCCTGGCTTCCTGCATTTAATCCCACCATTTAACTCTGCACTGCCATCCCTGAGGGCTGCCATGCAGCTCCCTTCTAGAAGCTTGAGCACCACCCTATGACAAGGAATAGGTTTGATTGTCTGCGTTACTGTCCCAGACCCCAATTTAGCACTCAATAGGGGCTCAGCACATGTTTATTAGGTGAATAAATAAGCTAATAAATTGAATATATAGCTCTGATTAAATCTGAGGCAAGTAAAAGGAAGAGGAAAAAAGAAAAGGTGATGACAAAGATTTCTCAAACAGTTAATTAAATGCCTAGAAGTTTCCCTCCCCCCATCTAACAATGAGTAGATGATTAGAGGGGGTTTATCAGGGATTATCATTTAATGAGCTCTGCCCAGGTATATCTGGCCACAAAGAGTGACTCCTAATCCTCTCCTAAGAGAAAGGTTCTATCACTCTCATCTCTGACAAACTCAGGAAAGTATTAAAACAAGACTATAGACTCTGATCTTTCTTATAGCTACTGTTGCAGCTGCTATGAAACTGTGTCCTAGAGGGGGAAAAGACATAGCCAGCCCAACAGAAATGTGAATGTGGGCCGCAGATCCTGAGGGGCCCCAGGCAAGGACCAGAGGAACTCTACCTGATTTCTGGATAACAGGCAGTTCTCAGGAACAGGGGTGAGGCTATCAAAGTGGGGAGAGGGGAAGCCCCTTGGAGAAGCAGCAGAACAAACAGCCTCTGTGCCTAAAGGCACTGGTAGGAGACAACAGCAGCTCTAAGATACTTGAACTCTAAGGTGATGGGCGAGGCAGAAAGCATCCTCCCAGAAAGATGACTGGTTTTCTAGATTGCCAGCCTGGCCAAGGCTAAACCTGACACTCTTGCATCCCAGCTGAAGGATTCAGTCCTCTTCGGTGGGATCAATCAGGGGTGCAGTCTTTCTTGGAACATTTTTCAGTGTCAGTCCTAACAACCCACCCAGCCCACCCCACCCTACACCACTCCACTCCCAGTTGTTACTGTCAAAATTCCAGCCACCCTCCATAGCCTTGATGGTGTCCCATCTCATTGCCCTGCAAAAGTCGCTTCCTCTGACTGGCACTTCAGAAGCTTTCCAGGGTCATTCTGAGGTTCTCTGGGCAACACATTCAAACCAAGCCCCCTCTCTCATCATCTCAAATAAATTCACAGATTTACTTAGCGTAGATGACAGAAATTTGTCAAGGCCTGTTCTGTGATACCTAGCGTGGGGCCCAAATATATTGGTAACAAGAGTCAACATGTTTTGGGGCAATTACTATGTATATTGCCTACATTAGCAAAGTTTTATTGTAATCCAAATAATCTTTGGAAGTAGATATTCTTGCTACTATAACCCTTTCTTCTCATAAGCAAACAAAGGCACAAATTAGTTGTTTAGCTGAGGCTGCATACAGTATTATAGGGCAAGACTAAAACCCAGGCCGTCTGACCTCAGCAATCTTAACCAACACACTCTATATGCAGCACAGTGTCTGAAACACAGTAAATGCTCCACAAACATTGGATTTTAATATTATTTTTTCAGTAGGTTGAGCTCAATTCTCTGTAGTCCACCCTTGGTAAAGAAAAACAGTGAATGAATGAATCACCATTAATTATACTCATCTCACCTAAATACTTGCTATGAATAGGGAGACCATTGCCTATTTCTTAAAGCCTTTTATTATTTTCAGATTATAATATTTATCACAGCATATAATATTTATTTACTGTCTATCTTCCATACAAAGCTGTGAACTCCGAGAGGACAGGGTGTTATGTTTCCCTGGATAGCAAGTATCAAACAGAGTTTGACACTGAATAGGTATTCACTAAACATCTGCCACTTGAAAGGATAGATCCAACCATTTGAAAATCAAAATGTAAAAGAATGTGCCAGCCACCACCAGGCAACACAGCCAGGAGCACACATGGCTCCTGATTCTGAAGCATGAGCATCATGCTTACCTTGTTGAAAATGCATGTTCTTGGGTCTTAAGACAGCCAATCCCCAGGTGGAGCTCAGCAATCTGCATTTTAACAAGACTGCTGGATCTACAATGTGTCCCCCAAAATTCGCGCATTGGAAACTTAATCCAAATGCAACAGTGTTAGGAGTTGGGGCCTTTGGGGAGGTGTTTAGGTCGTAAGAGCACAGCCTCATTGATCAATATTGTCATAAAAGGGTTTTATGGAAGGACAAATTCCACTCCACTGCCCCTACCCTACTTTCCACCTCTCAAGGAAGGATCCTCTTCCTTTTGGAGGATGCAGCATTCAAGGTGATATCTCAGTAACACAGACTGACCTTGCCCACATGCCAGCAGCCTGACCTTGGACCTCTCAGTCTCTTGATTGTGGGAAGTAAATTTCCATGCTTTATAAATTACACATTCTGTGGTATTCTGTTATTGTAGCACAAATGAACAAAGACAAACCCATGTGAGAGATGCCTGATAATGTTACTACTGATGTAAGGGGAAGGGGTGGCCTCATGATAGCTTCAGTTGCTACACGTATGTACCCACAAGTAAAAAATAATGACAAAGAAAGTGACTTGAGAAAGTCTGAGGTTGAGTGGGGTGGAGGAAAGATGACAGAGAGCTGTGGGGAGGGATGAAGAGGGAGGAGAAGAGCAGTGGGTAAGAGGAGATTGATTCACCTCACAATTGCCTACAAATGAAATGGGTTCATGATCTCAGCTGAGTGATGCCATAGAAACAGGTGAGGCCCATCCCACTGCGCCCCTCTAGGGTGACCAGGAATCAGGCACCTATGCTGAGGCCTGAGCTCTGCAGAGGAGTTAAGCTTTGGTGAGTTGAAAGCTTCAGCAAGGATCTTCCCCACCTAGGCACTGGCTCTGACTGGGTTCCTAGAAAGGCTGCTGCTTCATGTGAAGGGAGCAGGGAACTGTGCAGCGGCTCAGTGTAGATGCACAGAAGTCCGTCTTCAACACTTTGGTCACAATGGTAACATGCCAGCAGCTAGGGTGGCATGGCATCCTCCATGCATTCTCCGGAAAGAATGCTGGAAAGAATGACTAGCTTAAGAAGAAAGAGGAAGCACATTTGGGCTGCAGGGTTAGAAGCTGCAGAAGGCACGAGGCACACAGGTCTTGGTTTACAGACAATGAAGAGTTTCTCCAGTAGCTAATGAGGAGACCTACCTGGAGAAGGGACATGAGATGCAGAACTCACATGCAGAGTGGGGGTCATGGGAGAACAGAGGCTCCCACCTCCGTGGCTAATGAGGAACAGAAGGCTCACAAGATTGTTACCACCCATTACTGGAAATGGCTAGAGTTTCCAGGGCACCTACCAGGCAAACACACATCTAATTGGCTTCTTAATAAAGACAAAATATGGATACAGGAGGAGGACACTGAGATAAGCAAAACATTCAACGCTCCATGCATTCAATGAAAGAAAAGAAAACAGTAAAATTCACAGCTAATTAGACACTAGAAGTAAAATAAAATTCCTGTTGGTATGCTTATTTCCAAGAAGAAAATAGTGTTATGATTAAGCTTGCAGGCTAATATAAGGATTCTGAACAAACTGCACAGAAGACTACAAGGAAGCAAATGAGGAAAAGCCAAATCATTAAACCATGGCTACATTCAGAGTACCTGACTTTAGATCTTCATGCAGCTTTGAACCTTTCTTTTGGAAGAGGGTCAAGGAAGAGCAAGAAGAATGTCCCGAGAGATTTCTTATACCTAATTTCTTTTCATCCTTGTATTGACCCAAGGAAATTAGCAATATCCCCACTTCACAGATGAGAAAACTGAGCTCTCACTCAAGTACCACACAAATGGCAAAATCTAGAGGTAGAATTCAAGCCTGTGTCTGCCTGATTGCAAAGACTATGTTCACTAACTTACAGTAGCAGATATAATTTTGTACATAATTTGGGAAGGGGAGAAGTGGTAGGCTGTGAGTAATCCAAGACCTGTGAAGATTCTTCCAGCCTCTCACTGTGAAGATAATCTCTGTGAGACACTAAAGCCCGATAGGAAAACACTGGCCTCATCTTTTCCTAGTTCTGTGACATTGGACAAATCATTTAATCCCTCAGGACTTAATTTCTCAGCTCTTATGACAGGAATGATAAATCCATCATGGGACAGTTCTGTGAAGATTACCATCATAAGCCAATCATGTAACATTTGTGTGACCGTTGGTAAGTTACTTAATTTTTATGCTTCTTAATAGCCTCATTTCTAAAATGCGTGGATCAGAAACCATGCATCTAAGTTACTCATCTGAAGGCACGGTAAGCAGAAAACATTCAGTGAGCCTGGAATACCTGGGTGGGTACCCCTGGGTACCACTGTGCCCCTCTTCAGGGCAGACACAGGCATCCCCTGGGAACCGCCCTTTCTTCTCTTAGAAATCCTTCTGAAGGGGCATTCACTTGTGGTAGCATAGCCCACCCTCTCCCCTAACTCTGGCTCCCTTTCAGCCTCAAGCATGTCTCTCAAAAGCACACTCCATGCATTCTCTAGCGCCGAGCTGACTTCCAGTGAACCCCATCTAAGGTAGTACCTACATCCTAGAGGGTGTTCACTAAAGGGTAATTGAAAATAGTAACAATAATAGTCTTCAAACTCAAAAGACTGCGGTATAGTGCATGTGATTCCTGGAAGCCTCATAAAATTGTTGACTAGACTATATATTCTTAGAAGAAAGAGATTGTGTCTTGATTGTCTATATTTCCTCCAGCACCCTGTGGACAGCAGACACATTAGAAACATATTTGACACGTACAGGGTATATTTCCGGAATCAAATCTATCTCTATAGGTCCAGGGGGTACAGATATAATTCCACAACACTGACACACACATGGCTTATACCTGGAGCACACAGAGGCTTTATAAAGCAGACAGAAACTTTATAAATGAAACCCCTCTAGCAGTAGCACTTTGTAAATTTGGGTCATGCAAATCATATCAGGAAGTAGGTTATATATGGGCTATTATTACTAATCATTTTATGATTACATACTAAACAAAGCTCACACTTGCAAAGATAGATGTTGCTGATCTGATCCCCAGCATTGCTGTGAGGGATGCACGAGCTCCTTGGGGGACAGCCAATCCTTGGCAGGATTCTCCTTCCACAGCCCTCACTGCCAAGGTGACACAGAAAGCCAGTGATGGTGCTGAGAATAGAAGCTAGCTAGCTCCCTTTTTCCCAAACCTGCATCCTTGGCATTGCACTACAGATTCTACAACAGGTTCCTCTGCAAACCAGCATGCAAGGAAAGAGAAAGCATATGAACATTGCTTTCAGAGCAAAGAACCAGGTTAGCTCTTCCCTCTTATTATCCCTTCATGACCCCACCATGTAGACTACAAAGTGCAGAGTTATGAAAAGATGTATAATGAAGAATGTGCAGCTGCCAATCCTCCATCACTTCATTCAGTTCAGGGGGATTTGGTTTAATCCAGAGTCTTTAAGGTTATTCCTTACCTTTAGACAAAGTGGTCACTGTTTACACTGACGTCCTGAAGTCTGTGCATGCCAGGTAATCTTAATTGCCAACTTGACTGAATTAAGAAACTCTTGGGGAGGTGGTTGGATGTAAAATGGGATCCTATATGATAACACTGGATTATTCACTGATGTTCATAGCTAGGTGTGCTGTTAGGAGGCAGGGCCTGGTTGGAGGACGCAGGGTCATGGAGGGCATGGGACCCACCTGTGGAGGACGCGTCACTCACCGGGGCTCTTCTCCTCCACTCCGTCACTGCACCACACCCTTCTGACATAATGTTCCTGCTTAGAGCCATCCAGCCATGGACTGAAACCTCAACCTGCGAGCCAAATAAACCTCTCCTCCTTCAAGGTAAGGGGTTACGTGTTTTGCCCCTCGGAGGGGAAAGTTTATGAATCCCAGTGAGGTCTTGAGATCTGCTTGAAACCTAAGTAAATCCAATCTCCCTGGGCTTGTGGAGCCTCCAAGGGCTCCTAGCAAAGTCCATGTAGATCAAGTATCTCCCACAAGGCCTAGAAGAGCTGTCAAACAGAAAAAGTGGTCACCTTGAGGGCTCCTCAGGTCTCTACTTCCAGTTTGTAATTAAAAGTAGTTAAAAGGGACATTGTAACAAGGAAGATTTCAATATCGTCCTTGGAAGTAAATGGCTTAGCTCCTCCCTCTCTCCTCCTCCTTAGCTGTTCCAGAGTTTGATTCATACCAGAAGGAACCTCTCCTTTGGCAAAGTGGTCAGCAGGAGGCCCATGCCCACTGTCCAGCCATCCTGAGGCAATGGCTTCCCATTTCAGAATACAACCCCAGGAACCCACTGGGAATCCCACAACACTCTACCACCCAGCTCCTCACTGAACACCCCTGTGTCCAGATCAGTGAGCTCTTCTTGGTGAGCACATAGCAGAAGTCTCCTGCTCATATACCCGTACACACATGCCCTGACTGTAGGCAGCTTGAGAAACAGGCAGACTGGAAGCAACAAGGATTCACATCACAGCAAATTAAATGAAAAAGGAAAACAACACACTTTGAAAGTGAATGGTCTGTAATAGTCCTATAAAACTTTCTCAAAGAAAGTTATCCTGGGACCTAAAACATTACAGCCATTTCTAGAGTAAGTCCATTCCTAGGCAAAAGGTTCCAACATCAGTCCAGACTCAGCAGCATACAGCCCAGATGGCAGGACACGTATAATCCCCTAATTAACCAAGGATCATGCACCTGGCTGGCAGCTCTGCTGCCCTGGGCACGGAGCCCAAGACAGAAAGCTATTGTGCAGTATCAGGTCAGGTTTGTTTGTTCTTGGAGAAGAGGCCTCCAAAGAAGCTGGTCCCACGTAGTGTAAAAAATCAGGAATGCAGTCACTCAGGCTTCCTAACTGTGGATGCCTGTAGGAATTCCAGAAAGTGCTGGTCTGCCAGCCCTTGAAGGAATTAAGTCAGAGTTGGGGAAATGAAAACAAAAACAAAAACAGAAACATGTAAGTGGTGTTTCCATCTGGCTTAGCAAAAGTATACAAGGAAAACCTGACAATTAGCAGGCAATAGATAATTTTTTACTTTGAAGATGACAATCAAGGTAAGAAATGAATGATTAAATCCTAAATGGGAGGGAACTAACACAGGTATAGGGAGTAATGTTAATTACATTGCTTTGTCCTGTGCCTGATGCAAGGAGATCTCACCAGCTATCATGTAATTTCTTGCTAGCTGGTTTGAACATTATGGTCAGAGAGTAACAGAAAAAGTGTTCTAATCACCCTTTGGTTTTTAAGTACTTCTTTTGTAAAGTTTTAGATTGCAAAAACAATCTGTATTAGGAAAATGCAATAATCTAACAATATAGAGATATATATTTTTCAATGCTTACTTTTCCCTACCTTCCCTCCATCCCCACCCTGCTGTAAGGAGCTTTTATGGTCAGATGTGTGCTCCCCACCTACCTCCACACACATCTGGACTTACACAAACTCATAGCTAGCATTAGGCCATTTGTTTATTCTTTAAAGTAGGACCATATTGTAGACATTATTGTCAAATTTGCTTTTCTTATTTAAAAACTTATTACAAATATTCCTCTAAGACAAGCACAAGATTTTGTTCATTAAAACACACACACACGGAAACCATAGTTATGTTGTGCAACCCATTGATGTGCCTAGTGCCACTGGCCAATCTGATAGATGAAAAATGTGTGCCATTTATTGCCTTAATCTGCATTTTGCAGGATTGTAGCATCATTATTTCTTTTCTCTAAACTGTTTACTCACATCTTTTGCTCATTTTACTATGTGATCAATTTGCTTTTTCTGATAAAAGGTTTTTGTACATTATATTAAAACTTTGCTTTACGTGTCATTTTACTCCACCTTTCAATTGCTTTTTGACATTACTTATGGTAAAGAAAATGTAATTTCTATGTTATCATTTATTAAAACAGCTGAGTCAAACGTTTGAAATGATACTATGATAGAAATGAAAACACGTTCTTTTCTCTCCTGATCTTATTTGGGTGTGCCTTTCCCATGAATATTAATATTCTGATCTTATAGATTGAACTTGCATTTTAAAGTAAGACAATTTATACTGCAGAAAGCCCACAAGTGTAGTTGACATAAAAATGAATGAACTAACTAAGCCTCCCTCCCCTCCTGCACCGCTTTCCTGTCTGAAGGCAGGGCTCCGGGAGGAGAGCTCACTGGCATCACGTAATTATAGGGAAGTAAAGGCTGTGAAATCTTTTCGCCACTCTTCACTCTATGTAGAAGACTAAACAAAGACAATCAACTGCTTGTTGATTGTACTGAAAGTACTCAGCACCAAAGTCCTTCCAGGCAGTCAGCTCCAACCAAGCACCACATCCCCATCATCTCTGTGTGAGTATCCCCCAAGAAAGCTCTTTCTCACTCACCAAAGCTTTAAGCGCTCAGGCAAGGCTTCCCAGGAAGTCTCCCTCTCAGCTCAGACAGAGGGGCTCCATGCTATCAAAGCCACTGCAGTGATTATTTACCTGTCATTACTCTTTACATTTCCAACACCTATCACTGTGCCTGAAATATAGGATTTCCACCTTCAGCAGTTGAGAGAAAGAGAAAAAAATTTTTGAGAAAGAAGTACTAAAATTCTCTGATGAATATTAGCAGTTAACTGCCAACTCAAGATCAATTAGGAATGAATGTTAAAACATTGCTGAAATTACAGGGTAAGTTAATGAAGGGGGAAAAAAGATTCCATTTACAAAAAAGCAGTTCGACACACATGATTTCAAGAACATGCCTGGTTGGTTCATAAAGAAAGGCCCATCTACACTTCAGGGTCCCTAGGCTGCCATTCTACAGCGACCATATTTCATTCAGGGACAAATGATTTCTGGGCCAGGATTATGTCTCAATATTCAGACGCTGGATGAGTTTTGAATGATCACCATCCTTCATTGCTAACTATAGCCAATTTTCTCTGTGTTAATCTTGACATCAACACCCCACCTAAAAGATTAAAAAAAAATGATTCCTGTGACAGTATTCACACTTCGCGTTCACATCTTCCAGGGGTGACATATTTTTCAATTGATGATAAGACTACAAAGAAGGACATTGGCAGTGAGCTCCCGGGTGAAAGGATTACACTGTTTTAAAGAGGAGAATAATAACCGCTTCTATTGAGTCCTCATTTAGAAATACAGGCACTGCTTCCACCCTGTAGATTCTACGGACATGTACACTGTAGCTCACTTGTTCCCTGCTCTCCCTGGTGTGAGTTGTTCCATTTCCCTGGGATTTGCTGAAGAATCTAAGATAACAAAGTTCCTGGTACTCCTCCTATTGCTACCACAACTCAAGAGCTAGACACAGGCAAGTGCAGGAAGACAGACAAGATTTTCACTTAGGACAGGGTTCAAAGGTCACTGACACAAGTCGTACAAAGGCCACAGAGCCCATCCCAATTCCTCATCACCTTTAATAATTTTTTGATTTCTCTTTAGAAAAGGTGACAACCCCCTTATTAAAAACTCTGGCTTACAGCATTACAAAATATCTCTAAGGACCTCAAATGTGAATTTTGCAATTCAGAAATCGTTTTATACTAAAATGAGTATGAACTAAATGCCAGTATCATGGAGTGGGAGAAGATTAGATGGAGAAAGCAAAGGTGGGTGGAGAAGACAAGACACTAAAGCACTGAAAGTATTATATCACGATTCCAAGGAGTTTAGCAACCCCTCGCTTCACCCACTAGAAAAACACGTCACACAACTTACACCTCACTCTCCCTCATTTATCACAGTTACAAGCACTAAGGAGAAACCTGGTACTAAGAAGGTGTCCATTACCTTCAAAGGACTTTTGTTAAAAACTCTGAACAAGACTGGACAACATGCAGGCATTAGGAATCACTGTGCTGGCCTGATGAATGCTCTCCTCCAGCACCTGCTTCAATGACTGTCCGTGTTCCCAGCACACTGCCTTTGTCGCTGCCTTCCTCTGCTTGGGATCCTGCAGTGGGCCTGCAATGTGTTGCCTACAAATGAGAGGTCTTGAGCACAATCACCTGGCACAGTCTGGCCCTTGAACTCAGTCTCCATCATCCCTCAGCAGGATCCCTCCTATTCCTTAACCTAACCACACAGCCCCTTGATAGCACATTCCATCTTCTAGAGGAGCTTTCATTCACTCTGCTGAGACACCCAACTTCCATACTCTACCAACTGCTAACTCTTCTACAAGCATTACTTCAACAGTGTTCTCTTCTGTGAAACACCTTTTCCAATGAACAGCTCCCCAATTCAAACCATAGTTACCCACAGCCCCTCACAGCACTGTAACACGGTAAATATTTCTTAAAAGATATGGATAAATGTTTTTTGAGATGAGCTCAAATTTAAGTTTTAAAAGCTTCATTCGTCTTTCACCCTGACAGGGTGCTCATAATTCTTTTTTATAGGATTTGTTTCTTCTAATTATAAAAGTAGTACAAGAACATTTAAAAAGTACAGAAAAGCATAAACAGGAAAAATAAGAATTATCCACAATCATCACCTAGAGACAACCACACTCATTACCCTCTTAATTGCACATTTTACATCATTCCAATTAAACAAATTCATGTGTGAAAGTCCTACACCCTGGGCATATTTTCCTGAATTTAGATCAAGTCACATACTACGTACTCACTCACCATTTGGTTGACCAGAAATCTCTGCTAATGAGCACTCCTACTTACCAACAGCACAATGCAAGCAAATGTTCTTGGGGACGACTGTGGGGCCCAAGAAGTATCTGAAGGGCTTTCTCTGAATCACAACGCATAGAACTTTATTGCTTAGAGTGAACTCAGAGAACACTTCTGACAAATACCACCTGTCCTTTCTCTTGAACACTTCTTTACATGACTAATCATTTCAGAAACTCTTCTAAATGGGCTTAGGTTTCAAATCATTCTCCAGACAACCACATCTACTGCACAAAAGGTGAAAGCCACTGTCACCACGATTCCATCCCTCATTACGCATATGATCAAAGATCCTTTGAGAGACTCAGTAACTTCCCAGGAACCAAAAGCCCCCAAGCAGAACTCTCTCACCTGAATCAGGCTTCTTTTGTTTCCTGTCATATATCAAAGATCGATGAGATAAATTCTATGGTCTTCAAATTTGAAATATAATACAGTTTGATATTTTTCAAAATGCATAATGTACAAAATCATACAGTAGTCTATGAAGGGCTTTATTTAATTAAACAAATTTCTAAATGTACGGACCCAAAGAAATATCAAATAAATCCCTTCATCACTTAATCATTCAACAAACATATGAGAACGTTCTCTGTGAATCTCCTACTCTCTGGTAATCTCCAGCAGACAAAAATAAGATAAGGTGTAGGCCCTGTCCTTGAGGAACTTATTAGGTGTATGTGCACATAAGAGCAGATTCTAAAGTACAATATAATAAGTGCCATTTAAGTAACACAGATGTCAAATGCTACCAATGTTTTTCAAAAAGGTGTTACTGTGGCCAAGTTAGCTATGGAAGACTTGGGGATGGAGTAGATTTTATTTCAGGGGTTGAGTAATAAGAAAGTGGGAATAGGGTGGGAAATGCTGGACCAAAAAACTTTTTCATCACAGATGATGACTGCTAATCACTGCATCCCAGTTGTGTATCTGATGTGAGGATAAAGGGGTTTTTTCCTTCTAATAGCTTAATAAAATAAATTGGATATTTTTCTTTGCCATAAGAGATACAAATTGTGAGGGGGTTGGTTGCTGCTGCAAAATACCTAGTAAAAGGCTCTTAATTACAAGGTCTTCATGAGCAAAGCTACTTCAGACCTCAGCCATCTAGCTTCTGGATCCAGCCCTAAATGGACTCCCAGAAAAATAGAAGGGGTTGGATGGGATTAAATACAATAAGAAAATAAAACGTGGCATGCAGAAGTTTCTCCACTGGCATGGGCTAAATTTCCCCACTAAAATTCATGTCAAAGTCTTACCCTGTGCCGGGGATTTAGCTCAGTGGCATAGGCGCCTGCCTTGCAAGCACACAGTCGTGAGTTCAATTCCCGGTACCAAAAAAAAAAGTCTTAGCCCGCAGTATCTCAGGATGTGCCGTATTTGGAGACTGGGTCTCGAAAGCGGTGATTAAGTTAAAATGAGGTCATTAGAGTGAATTCTAATTTCATTTTAACTGGTCCCCTTTTGGGAAGAAAGCTGGACATACAAAGGGATCCCAGGGATTCACAGGCACAAGGGAAAGACTATAAAAGGACATAGTGAGAAAGCACCATCTGCAAGCCGAGGAGAGCGGCCTGTGACACCTTAGTGTAGGAGTTATAGTTTCCAGAAGGTGAAAATGAACGGATGTAGTTTAAGCCACCCAGTCTATGTATGTTTTCTGCTGTTGGACAAACTAACCTGCCCCCACCAACTCCTCTAACTTCACCTGCTACACTGAGCTAACTTCTCTGAGTTATAGGTGACCGTGAAAGATTCTTGGTGGAGGGTGGGGGAGAAACAGAGGATCCAGCCCTGGATATGTTAACACATAATGCAGCACAGTCCAGGAATGGCAAGAGACACAAGGCAGCTCTGACAGGCCAGAGCCCAGGATGCTAGTGGAGTCCTCTGTACCTAACTTACCCAGGAGCAAAAGTGAGAACCTGTCACTCAAAGACACTATAATTATGGCTAGGGCATTTTGGGCATCAAGAGGAGCTTATGCCAGGTATTCTCAGCTTTCCAAGGTCTTATATGCTTCCTAAGGAGGGGATAGATTCATAGCTGAACAGCCATGATCCTCCCCACGGCCCACAAAGCTGGCTCTGTGTGCAGATGCCCCCATCTATGCATTCAGAAAACATGGCTGCAGCCCAGAAAGGGCTCAGGCAAAAGTCCTTGAAAAAGCAAGTAGTGGATGAAACCTCCCTCTCCTTTACACCCACATACTGTCTTTCTTACGCTTCTACAGGGTGTCCTCTGGTCACAGCGGAGATACACAGAAGGTAGCACAAGCCACCACAGTAGCAGACAAAACACTATTTAGTCAGCAACCAAAAGCTTGAGATATACCCTGTTACTTAGAGGCTGGGTCACATGACTGGTTATTTGGGGTCTCAGTCTTTTCTTCCCTCTCTATGAGATAGGGACAATAATATCCATTTCATAAGTTGGTTGTGAAAAGTCACCTTTGACAATATGTGATTATGCTTTAAGTCACTAAGCAGATCATCAATGTCTTGTAACAATCTCTTGGTAACTATTAAGTTTACTCACCACATCTCTCTGTGCTTATCCAGAAATATTAAAGAGGTACGGATGCAGTAAGCACTTACCAAGCACCTACTTGGCTAATCTGCAGTCACCTCTGTACGTCTGATTGGAGATGATTAGTCCTCTACTCCTGCACCCCTGTGCCCCGCTATAATGCTGTGCCTACAGCACAGTCCACCAGAGACACTCTGAAAGCGAATACTTTCAACAAATTGGGAGCAGCTTGGTTCTCTGTTCTCATGAGCAGCAGAGTGTTGATTAGCTCTATGCACACCTTGGTCCATGTTCTCTCTAGCTCATTTGTCGGCCCCCGCTAAATCTCATGCTGAAGTGAATGAGCACTGACAAAAACGAGAAATGAATTCAGCTGCACATGTCTGCCCAGATCTTAGCATGTGCATGAGAATGCCAGCCTGGTGCAGTGACTTACACCAGTGAGCTCTGCACATCACGAAGAGCAATTGAGAAGTCGTCCTCTTCATGAAAAGGATCACGGTGCAGCCAACTCAACACAAGAGAGAAGCTGGCTTATGTAGACACATCCCCCCTTTCCTCCCTACGCTCACCTGCAGAGGTGACGTAAACTACACAGCTGGCTTGAGTTAGTGATTATGAAACTAACAAAAAGCCTATAAAACAGGAAAATCCATTCGGTTATGTATGACATAAACTTTGTTCACATCTGATTCTTATGGTCTTAAAAACTATGTGTTATAATGACCCTGAAACATTTTTCCTCCCCATAACAAACCTCTCCTCTGGACTCTAGAATCATGTATGTAAACACCTACTAAATATCTTCTGTAGAAGCCCCTGGACTTCTCAAATTCAGTATATCTAAAACTGAGTTCCTGACACTCTCCCTCACAAACCAGCTCCTCCTACATTTCTTCCCAGTTTAAGTAAACATCATTCTACCAGCTGTTCAAGCCAAACATCATCAAAATCACCCTGGCCCTTCCCATCCCTTTATTTCCTACAGCCCAATTCTAGTCTATCAGTAAATGTATCTGCTTTTTCTTCCCAGTCTATCCAGAATGTTACTCCTTCCCACCATCCACACTGCTACCACCTTGGTCATAGGACATTGCATAACCTCCCCGATGTTTCCCTGCTTCTGCCTTTCTCCTCTTTCAGTCTGTTCTCAACCTTGCAACCAGGGTGACCCTAATACAATGCAAACTGAATCAAGTCATTGCCTTTACAGACCTCTCCAAAGGCTTCCCATCTCACCCCAAGTAAAAGACCAAGGCTCATAATGACTTACAAGACTCTACCAGTCCTGGCTTCCCTTGTCAAGAAGCTCTATCCACACTGCCCTGCCAGTGCTTCCGTCCACTCCTGGACACAGGCCTTCCCAAAGCCTTCACAGGTGCTGTTCCCTCTCAGAGTGCTTCTTTCCTAGATATCCGCATGGCCTAATCCCTCACCTTCTTCAAGTCTTTTTTCAAAAGTCAATTTCTCTGTGAGGTCTTTCCTAACTATCATATAAAAAATTACACCACCAGGCCTTCTCACCAAGACTGACTATGCCCCTTAGAATGCATCACCACCCAGCACCGTGCATGCCACCTCTTTGTTTTGATGTTCACGTAATTTATAACAGGTTCTGTGAAGGCAGGGATTTTGACTGTTTTGCTCCCTGATGTATATTCAGTACCAAGACTAGTGCCTATTGTACAACATGCCCATGGAAATCGGTTCTATAAATGAATGTTAATTTAATAAACTCAAAGCCTCTTAATTTATTTACTACCATTTATCAAAAAATTGGTATTCTTTGAAGTAAATGAGAACTTTAGGGTCGGATTAGTCAGACACCCTGAAGATCCTGTCAGATAAGCATCCCTCTAATCCCAGCACTCTGAGAGGCTGAGGCAGGAGGATTACAAGTTCAAGCTCAGCTTGAATAACTCAGTTAGGTAGTAAATTCTTGCCTCAAAATAAAAATTAGAAAAGAGCTGGGGATGTAGCTCAGTGCCAAGACTCTGGGTTCAGTCCCCAGAACTGTCAAAATTAATAACAATAATAATATCATAAAGATTAATACTAAAGAAATTTTTATTAGCACCAAGTTAATATTGATGTTCATCCAACAATTACTATGTTGCAGGCACTGAATTAGGTCCCAGAAATACCACCATGATCCAGGCAAAGATATTCTTTGGCCTTTGAAATTCTTCAGGCAACAAAATCATATTTCAACTTCTTCCTCAAGTAATGAAACATCTCTGGATTTTGATTTGTTGTAAGATACGGAAAAGGATATTTTATCTACCCAAGGATAAGGGACTGAAAGAGATGATCTCTTGAAGCCCCTCCTACCGTTCTGATCACAGCTATCATACCTCCTGTCATCGCACCCTGGGCGCTTTCCTCTTCTTGCCGGCACATTTCTCTGGCTCACCTAGTCCCCCATCTCACATATCCACCGGACTAGACACACAACCAATTCACAGTTGCTTCATCTGTGAAATTCAAATTAAGTGTTACACAGGGATCACTGTCTGTAGCTCTGCATCTTTTGAACGAAGTGGTGTCAGGGCAGCCATATCAAATTTGGAGGCACACACCCCGGTACACATGCACGCGCACACACGCACATAGAGAACTTCCATAGATCCAAAAACCCTTTATTCTCACACTGAAAATAAACTCCTTCAGATCTGGGGCTCACCCAGCTCAATGTGGACAAAGCAGCAGTCACCCAAATGACATGAAAAGCTCTAATGGTACACCCAACAGAGTCATTGTGCTAATCCCACATCATTCTGTCACTGTCACAACGGTGTACCCCTTAAAAGACCCAGAATCACTTGGGTTCTTTTGTAAGGGAGAGCGATGTGGGAGGCAATCTTTCCCCGGAAGAATTGAAGCCTGTCGCACCTCTCACTGCTGAAAGTTTGAGTGACGGGAATGAGGGAGAAGAAAGTAGGCGTCCTTGATAGGGAGACAGGCATGAAACAGATAAACAGGAAGACTGGATAAATCATATTCTGAGAAGGAAACGGAGAAACTGAGTTGCACCATTTCACCTGCTGCAGGACCAACTCAGGTCCCTGATGATCTCTGTCCCATCGGCTGCTCTTGACCAAGACTAGGTGCTCATCTGCTCTCATTATTTCCCAGCAAGACACTTAGGATGTGCCAGGTGCTACAGGTAAAGCACACCATGACGAACACAACGGACATGGAAGATGCCAGTAAAAGAAAAAAGAAATAGACCTTGGGGCTGGGATGTAACTTTGTGGTACAACATATGCTACTATGTGTAGATCTCCAGCACTGACAAACAAAAAGAAAGCCAGAAAGCCAGAAGACACAAAGAGATAGAAAGATGGATAGACAGACAGATAAAATAGATAAATAGACCATAAAAAGGGGAGAAAGCAGGAAGGAGAGAGAAGAAAAGGAAAAGAAAAAATACACCCTCAACACAAGATGTATGGAAAGGTTGAAATAGGATAGCATATTAAATCCACACATTGGAAAGGAACATAAAGAACAGAAATAAAAAATAAAAATGAATTTACAATCCAGGAAAAATCAATCAAACCAACTTCGGAGGGTTTTGCTGTTACTGTTGTTTAGTTTTCAGCACTGGTTGAACCCAAGGCCTTTTCACTGAGCTACATCCCCGGCCTTTTTTATAATTGGGAGGTGCTGTCTTACTAAGTTGCCCAGACTGGGCCCAACTTGCAGTCCTCCTGTGTCAGCCTCCAAGAGTTCTGGGGTAATAGGCATGTATAAAGAAAAAAAAGAATGGTTTTTTGAGAGGATTAATAAAGTTGGTAAACTTCAAGTAAGACTAATAAATATAGATAAGTCAGCATAGATCACCCAACATCAGCAATTTAGAAAAAAAAAAAAACCATAAAATCACAAATCCTGTGGCTATTTAAAAAGACAATAAAAGATACTTTGGACTACTTATGCAACTAAATTTAAAAATTAAGATGTAATGGGTAAAATTACTTTAAAAACGAAACTTATAATAATTAACACAAGATGTAGGAAAGCTGAATAGTCTTAGATTACAGGAATTCAATCTGTAATTTTTAAAAAGATAAAATAAAACAGAACTTAAATGTCATTAAATTCTTTTTCTGCATCAATTCCATTAGTACATCACTTCTTCTTTATTCTTTTAAAATGGAAAATTACCCTGATTGATTCTCCACTGTGTTAAACAATTGACAAGTTAATATAAAGCCATGAATAAAACTTAAAGCAAAAACAGAACACCGAGCTCCAAGCCCAGACGGTTCCATGAATGAATTCTAAGGAATAAAAATGCGTCAATTTTACAAACAGCAGAAAAAGAGGGACTTACAGAGCTTGTTTCACAGGAAAATGTGACCCTAATACCAAAGCTTGAGAATGCTTGCAAAACTAAACTACCACTATTCACAGAAAACACAGCAACATGTACAGAAAACCCAACAGGACCTTCACATACATTATAAAATTAATAAGTCGATTTATCAAGATACCTGAGTATAACTGCAAAATATAAAATTAATTTGCATTTGTATATACTAACAAAAAATTAGAAAATATGGTTTTTAAAATGTCAATTACAATAGCGTCAAAGTGATTTTTAAATAAAAGATACATCAGACCTCTACACAGAATGCTAGAAAACATTAATGAGAAAAATTAAAGTGATATAAGAGAGGAATATATTATATTCACGAGTAGGAATGGATTAGATCTCTCCATGTATGAATTCACACTCTCTGAACATATGCACAGTGTCTGCTACTAGAGGAGACACAAAAGCCTGGGTGCTAGCAGATAGAAGAGGGACAGTGTCAAAGGGCAATGGCTCGGGTCCCAGACAGGATTCTGCCAGGAGGACACTAGTGACAGACTCTCATCAGTAAAGTGCATACCCTGAAGAATTCAGCCCTAAGCACAGATTGCTCACAAACCTAATTCATCAGCCCCAACAGGTGTGTCACTTCTCAGGTCAGACTCAGTATACCTAAGCCTTCCAGTACGACAAAACCAGGCAATGACCAGAGCCTTTACATTTGTTCAGGCTAACATACTGACCACCCACAGGCAAGCTACCTGGGAAGACAACTGGCAATTCAAAGCACGTGGAGGTCCTCAGAGCAAGGAGAGTGAATCACATGGCTGAAATGGTCAGTGGCATTAGACTGCAATCTCAGGAGTCAGCTAGTTGTTCTCCAGAGGGATCCAAAGTTCAAGGATTCTGTTCCTTACAGATAGTCGAATGGGTCCCACTTATGCTCTTCTCTGGGTCTCTTCTTACTCTTGCTTCCACAATAGTAATTAGCACACCTCTGAGAGACACACATTAGGCATGTCAGCCTCCTAACAGTGCTATGTTCTCTTCTAGGACAAAGAAACTCTACAAGGTGACTGAGCAATCTCTTTTAGCTTCATGTACTGGCTTCACAGGGAGAGCGTTCTCTTATTTTTATATTTTTAGAGGTCACCTCATTTTGCCTCTTATAAGCAGCAAGGAAAAATTTTATTCTCAGCTAACATTTCACTAAAAGTGATCGGAGTTGAATATTAGAATGATTAGATGCAAGAGGTCCTCACTTAAAAATTATAACACAAGCCAGCCGTCTGAGGAGAAATCTGTTAACCGCGGGGTTTCTCAATATGGTGGCTTTTAGCGCACCAGTGTAACTATGTCAGTAGACACGGCCCTAATTGTTTTTCGCAGCTACCATGCAGGGATGGGGCAGGGGCTGAGAGCAGATCTCCGTGTGAGGAAGCATGCTGTCCTCCTTGAATCTACAAGTTGTCAAGTTGGGAAGGGCCTCTGGGGTGGATCTAAATTATGCATGAAATCACCCCATGTACCTCAAGGGTGATCCTTGAGGACAGAAGGCAGCTGTCTTGTCTGACAACAGAGGTACACCTGCCCAAAACACCTCACCATCTGCCTGATGTTCCATGTTCTTTTGCTAATTGACAAGGTCTTCTATTTTCTGCTTAGCGATAAGTCCTTAGAACAAATTGCTTTCAGTAGAACACAACTTGAAATCAAGCTAAAATGTAAGTAACTGAAATTAAAACTTTTCCTTAGAGCAAGACCCATAGTGATGCCTGATATATAGCAGGAAAGAGTTAATGAAATGAATGGAGAAATAGGGAAGAGAACATACTATGGGAAGCATGAAGAGGTGAAGGTGTGTTGATGAGGGTGATGGAGAATTTTACAAAAGGTTGTAGGGGGAAGGAAGGCTGCACCAGAGGACACGTGGTGCTAGCTCCATTTTTCAGAGGCGTATCCCCAATACTCATGAATGTGGAGGCAGATCAGCATTTAAACTATACCCTGTGGGACAGAAGGTGGTCTTTCAGAATGGGGTAGAGATCAAGCTGAAGTGTGACATTGGCAAGTTACTAACTTCTGCTTCTTCAACTAAACAAAAAGTGAAATTACATTGCAAGGGTTAAAAAAGTGAGTTGTAAATAATGGAATTAAGCCCTTAATGTAGGACCACGCACATAGTAAACGTTCAATGAAACAGCTACGTTGTGGATTTTTTAGGCAGGTCAGAGCACTGACCACCGTTGCATGCTGTGGTACCTGGGCTGGGATGGGTGGAAGAGCCTCACTGGAAGGAATCAATGCCCTACCGGGATGACCAGATTTACCACAACATGCACAGGGCTTTCTTCAGCCTAAGAATGCCAGTCTCAACATGGTTGCTTGGATATGTGTCTTAGTGAGTAAGACATTAGATGATGGAATTCACAAGGCCTGATTTCCACTTTCCAATGAATTTATTAAGCATCAGACAATATAAGAGCAGAACTGTTTGCTCTATTGCAAGGGAAGGTTAAAAGTATTGTGCATGCCAGCTTGTCATGGTGGCACACATCTGCAATCCCAACACTTTGAGAGGCTGAGGTAGGAGGATCACAAGTTCAAGCCCAGCCCAGGCAACCTAGTGAAACCTTGTCTCAAAATTTAAAAATAAATAAATAAAAAGTCATCATGTTAAACTTCAAAACCAAAGGTGTATACCTCTGCTCTCCAAGGCTTGCTGTCTTATATAGACCAGTCAAGGTTCAAAGTACAATTTTAAAAACCCTAATGCTTTTGGCCATCTCTGAACAATTTCTCATATACATCTTACAGATTCTTCAGTCCTTCAATTACCTAGAGATGCATTTGGGAGGCAGCAGCTGAAGGCTAGTTCATTCTGGCCACTAACCTGTTACTGGGATGAAGTGAAAGGGATGGCTGGGACGATCACCTGACTGGCACCTATATGCAGAAGCTATGTACAAGCTGGCCAATGGGAAGGACGCCCAGCCTCTGTGGTACTCAGGCAAAAGGCCCCATCTCTTGCACTTCATGGGGTACAGATCGTCATGTTTTTTTCAGCAAGAGGATGGGACATGCCCTGGTTCATAAAAATGCTTTCTGTACACTAAGCTGGCAGAGCTTTCCCAGCCTTTCCTCACCACCCATGTGCCTGTGCTTCCAGGCACAGTGCTAGGTAATGCGCAGTGGGCGCGTGGGAGAAAGCCGAGCTGCAGGTAGAGATGTGCTCTGAGCTGGTAACTTTCTCCAGCTCCATCCACTTAGGAGTTCTTGCCCAAGAGCGAAGGCTCTCAATGATCCTGGTTTTGCCCACTTGAGTTTGAATTGGGTGTGTGATCATAAGCAAATTACATATTCTCAGCCTCCGATTTGTCGACTATAAACCGAAACTAATTGTCAATGACAAGAGAGTTCTATCCCATAGAGCTGTTGTGAGAATTCAATGAGACGATGCATAAAAGGGCAAAACACAGTGCTTAATGGCATAATGAATAAATGATGATGATTTGTGTTTATCAGCAATTTTCTTAGAACTCGCAGAAGCTTTACAGCTTCCCATCCTATTTTTGAGAGCCACTGACAATAATGGAGCCAACGCGGCCTGTTAGTGTGTCCACTGTGTTTGTTTCCTTCTCTTTTTGTTAACCCCTTTCAGTGTGATTATTGCTAACCCTGGCCCACATCTGGCTGGCTTTCTATTTAATTCTTTCTAAACAGCTTGTTCCCATTCTTACACTACTGGCCAAAACAGAAACACAGCCCTCACTCAAAGCAAGAGGCCTTAAAAAAAGCCAGGGAGGAAGAGGGGCCGAGAAAGCCTGGAAGGAAGCCCTCACCTCAGGGCTTCCGCTTATTTTCATTTTCTTGTCTTGTTCAGGCTCAAGCCTGGGGGTCCTGCCAGCATTTCACTTTGTTTCTACATGACCCTGATGTACCTTTTATGCTTGGCAGATGTTAAATAAGAATTACCATTACAATAAAGGAATGGAAAGAGGTGACTCTACCAGGTAAAGCATTCATTCAGATACTAATGGAAAAGCCAAGGAAGAAAAAGTTCACTTTCTATTTCTTCTGCCCAAACTCTTCCCTTTGTGGACACTCTCATACACCACTGTGCCAGGCCTTCTCCTCTGAGGCTAAGGCTCTCCACCTGGGCCAGCCTGTGGCATGGTACCAGGACTGAGACACAGTCAAGAGACACCCCACCCCATCTCAGCGGGCTCAGAAATCTCCAGGCATTATTCCCAGGTCTGCAACAGAAATGTGAAATCACTACCAGGGAAAGGAAGTCTCCGGAAACAAGGAAGGCAGCATCAGTCGTACAGATGCCCCCAAGAAAGAAGAAAAAGGCCTGAGACTAGGGACAGCAGAGGGAGACAAAGAGATCCTGCCCCGAAACGATGGGTCAAGGATCTGTCTAGGCATTAGGTCACCTGTGGATATTCCTGCCGAGTGACAAACCCCACTTTGAAGTCTTAACTGTTCCCAGCCAACCTTTGAGCATCATAATCGACAACCTCCATGGCTTTGTCATCACTGTCCATTTCTAAAGTTCCATTTCCCACTTGCTTCAATGGTTCCCTAAAAAGTTTCCAGTCTTGCTGCTTTTCCCCATCATTTTCTCCACTTGCATGTCCTCCCCACTCTATGCTCCTGCCTGTTCTCCCATGTTACTCTCAGTGCGTTATCCTTTCCCTACCTACTCACCCCTATTCTCTGCAGAAAGGCGAAGTCCATACCAGGGTGTCCTGGTTTCCTGGCTCTTTCCTTGCTAAATGCAGGCTCCAGCAACAAGAAAATTAAGCTAGGTCCTTTCCACTGCCTCCTTCCTCCCTCCATTGATTCTGGCCAGGCTTGTTCTCCCTGATCAGTAGGAAGTTCCTTCCTGCTTCCTGCTCTCACTGAGTTCTGGTAATTCCAACTCCTCACCTTCCTCCTTCAGGTGCAGGGGTGGAAAGGCAGAAATGACTTCCACTGTAACTAGTCCCTGGGTTCTATCAGTGCTTGTTGATCTTGTATTCCTATCTACAACTCTGCAATACTGCTATTATTAAATCTTCTTTAAAATCCCAACTAAAGTTGCCTCTGTTTTATGTCAGGAACCTTCCTGGAACACTAGCTCTCTGACCACATTTCAAACCCTACCTCCTCCTGGAAACTTTTCCACTGTAGCTAAGAATGAATCCTCAGCTCTTGTCACTCTCCATACCCTTCCTTCACTGCCACACACTTAGGAAGTTTTATGGTTTTCAAAGTATTTGACATAAATGAATTCATCTTTTCATCACAACAACCTGACAGACAAGGCATTACTACCATTACTAATCTCATTCGCGTTTTGCAAAGAGCTCAAGATTCTACAGAATAAAAGCCATGGCCAAGAGGCGCTATGCTGCTGAGCTAAACCTCCAGCCCCTCAATAACGCATAGCAATTAGATTGTTACAGCTCCAGCAGTTTGGGCCCAGGGGATGCTGAGATCCCAAGGACTAAGGCCAGAGGGGAAGGCAGAAGACACATCTGGCAAGACAGGGACTGGGAAGTAGCTATAAAGATAAGTGATCCAAGAACATAGGGAATGTGATAACACAATTTATGACACATTCCTCAAGAAGCAATGTGGAAAAATGCATATAGCCACACACAGCTGCTAACAACAACAAAAGAGAATAGGACCAAGTAGGAGGGGAGCTTAAGGGCAAGGACTTTTTATTATGCTCTTTTGAAATCTAGCCCAATTCCATCTCTACACTGTGTTTGAATCAAAGCCCCAGGCACAGAGGTGTTCCAGACAGATTCATTCACTTTTTCAGCTTCTACAATGGGGCCGGGCATGATGCCACATCCTGGAGACATCACAGTGAACAGGACAGAAGTGGCCTTGATCTCATGGAACTTCCATTTAGTAGGGAAAATGGCATTACATAAAGCATTACACAAACACCTAGAATATTACAATGGTGGGTAAATGCTCCAAAGAAAAATTGAGCATCACATGTGATTCCTGGGGAGAACTGACTTTGTTTGGGGTCCATGTTCAAGGTAGATTATGCATCCAATTTTCTCTTTAAACTGAGATCTAAAAGATGAGTAAGAGTTAACCACAAAGGGAGAATTCAATGAGGGAAGACATTCTAATGCATGCAGAACAGCATGTCCATGGGTTCTGCAGCAAACACGGAGGAGATGGAGAACTCTGGGTAGGCTGGGATATATTTTGCAGATACCATCCATAACACTTGATACTTGATGGGAGACAGAGGCCAAGGGAGTGAAGGGGGTTAGGAAAGGAGGACACTGAAGTTTTTGGCTTGTGAAACTCAATAGATGGTACGATATTTGCATCACAGGACATCCCAGAAAGACAGCAAGAGGGGATGGAGACTTCAGCTGAAGACTTGTTAGTATGAAGTTCTTAGGTATGCTGCCATCTTTGCCAAACTTCTGTTGCTATAACTGAATACCACAACTTGGATCATTTATACAAAATTGAGACTTATTTAGCTCATTGCTCTGGAGGCTGGGACATCCAAAAACATCTCGGCATCTGATGAGGGCACGCCCGCCAGGTAATGACATGGCAGGGGCAGCACATGGTAAGACAGTACAAGCTTGCCAGAGAAAAGACACTTTCATAACAAAGCCACTCCTGAGATAACCCATGAATCCATCATCTGTTTATTAGAACAGAGCCTTTATGACCCAATCACCTATCAAAGGTCCCACCTCCAAACATCATTAACCTACGACTTTGGGACTAAATTTCCAACACCTGAATTCTATTAGTAGGTGTGAACAGTGGGTAATTAGATATATGAATATAGAGCTCAGAGTGTTTCGGGCTAGATATAAACTTGACTCATCAGTGTATCATCAAGGGACTTTCAAAAGATCCCCTGGGGAGAAGGTTAGTGAGAAGAAATGAGAGCCCCAAAGGAGAGAAAGCAACAAGAAAGACAAAAGGAAAGGGACTTGTGATGACACAGTAGCTGTGAGCTCCAGGGACCAGGAGAGCGGAATGGTGTCGAATGTCACTGAGAGGTAAAGTACAGCACCTTATCCACACACCTAGTGTGGCTCAGTTTCTTCCTGCCCACACTCTTCCTTCCTTCCTTCCTTCCTTCCTTCCTTCCTTCCTTCCTTCCTTCCTTCCTTTTTGTAGTGCTAACAATCAAACCAAAGGCCTAACACACACTAGGCAACCACTTTATCATGCATTATGTCCCCATGCCACATAGCTAAGTTTTAAATTCTCAAATTACCTCCAGTTTATACTCAACATATCACGGCAGATATCCGCACTAAAATCTTCATCTAGATAACTGTTTTCCAGGTAAATCTCCAAACCTCTATGCAATGAAAAGCTCCCCAAGAAGACCCCATCCAACCTGGTCCTGGACTGGGGCTCACACCCCACCAGGCAGCCCAGGACACCAGAGCCAGGCCCTGTCTCCCAGGCCCTGAGTAGTGACCTGGGTTGCTCTTAGGGCTGCAGGAAGGTGACAGAAATAGCTGCATAGATAATAAGATCTGTGCTGCTCCTAAACTGGCTCATAACACTGGTGTTGATTAAATTTTCATACCTCCACCACGGATTCTTTTTCCCTTTTCTCTTTTTTTGCAGTTTCCTTTTTGGTTGCTATCATTCTTGTTTCAAAACCATAAGGAAAAGAAAACACCAGTATGGTGCGTGCACTCTGGCCTGAGGTCTCCATGCTGGGCTGGGCCAGACCCTCTCCTGATGCAGAGAGCAGCACCGGGAAACAGCAGGAAGGACTCCCTGGCCCCACCCAATTCTCCCCTCTTCCTGCATCTTCCTTGGGGCTCTCCCCGCCCCCACCCCAGGTTGTCTTTTGTCCTTCCTCTTGTCCCATGAACCCTGTTTCCCATGTGAGTTCTCGCCGACTGCTCTCATTTCTTTCTCTCTGTTGCCTGTCACTTGCCTCCCAAGTTAAAACCTCACCATCTGGGTGTGCAGGCACACACCTGAAATCTCTCCCTTTCTCTCCCTTTCCTCCTCACTGCATCTCTGGACAGATCTTATTTTCATTCTCAGGGAGGAGTTATCAACTAAAGACCGTGGCTTTCTGGGAGGGGACGTCCCTTACTCCCTGCTCAGAATGGTAAATGGGGCCTCTCTCATCTCGCCACCCCCAGAGGGCTTAGGATCACTGGCCTCTCCTTGTTCTGCACATTAGACTAAGAAGGGAGTAAGATTCACTCCAACCTGTGCTGAAAAATTCTGCACCAAACAGATGCCAGCATTTCTGGTCCAGGGCCCCTTCCTGTTGGGATCAGAAAGGCTCTAGATGACCCCTTCTCCTCCCTTTCCTCATCCCCCCAAATGGAACATGGAGATATAGCTGGAGGGTAAAGTAGGGCAAGGTATGTGTATAGTAAGCACAGTTCTCTCTCAGTCTCACAGGAATTGTGACAGGTGACCCAATTTCATCTCAAGTGACTTGGCAGTAGCTCACTCTTATCAATAGAAAAGTGGCATTCAAAACCTAATTACATGCAGTGTGAGGCCTGGCACTGTGTTCTGTGCAGAAAACCTGGGGCCCTGTGGTGATCCTGCCCATAGGACCTGGTCTAACTACACCGTCTCCTCCCACTTCCCACTTTCTGGCTTATCCCAAGGAAAGCAGAGCCGACTCTGGTTCCCATTCACACACAACTCCACAGCTGTCCCTCTTCTGGAACAACATGATCTCAAACTTTCTTGGAAGGAGAGTGGGAAGTTCTCTGTTATGTTGAATTCAGGATCTGGAGTGGGGTCCTTGTTACTTCCCCTCCATCAGCAAGGCTGAAAGAGGCAGGAAAAGGCTCCAAAACTCCACAGTCTGGCAACAAAGGAGACGCCAGCCTAAAACAGTTACGGTAAAACCAGTGACTGGGCACAGGCCCCACATGGCAATAGAGCTTGAAGAGGGGGCACGTGGCTACCATTTGTGAAAGGAATAAAGGACCTTCCCTTCAAATGTGGATAAGCTCAGCCAACACAAGGAGCCGGCCACTGCCTGCAAAACAGTGCTTGCAGAATGAACAGTCCTAGCCAGCTCTGTTGGCCATGGGAGGACAATCTCCATGCTTCACTTTAGCTCTGTGTTACCTGTTTTCTACTATGACCATCCACCTGAGCTTCCTTTAGAGGCCCACAAGACATAGGTTCAAATCTGACCTCCCCTTTCCCCTGATACCTAACGATGAGCCGGAGAAATCACCAGAAACAGGAGACAGACAGGCAAAAGCAAGAATTGGGGTTACAAGAAATTGACTCTTCTATTAACTACAGATCATTCCTGGGAAATCAAGAATTCTTCAGTACAGGGGTCCAAAGGTGAGAACTGTTCAATAGTATGTGACCAGCTTTCGCGTCTTTCCAAGCCCTCCAGGACTTTCATCAAAAATACGGCTCACTTTAACATTCTCTCTTCAGGGGAGAAAAAGAGCATCAGGAGCAAAGCCCCCAGCTAGGCATAGTGGTGGTAGTGGAGGGTGTTATTCTGTCTTAGAAATACTAATTACACATGTACAGCTCATATAATAGTCAGTTGTCACACCCAGTTTCACACAGGGCTGCTCCCCAAGAAGTAACACAAATCAAAATGCAGTACACAAGCATCTCAACACTTTCCTGTTCCTCCTAAAGCCTTTTTAACACCACTCATTTTGAGATAATAAGGCACAATACTATAGAACGTAGATTTTGAAAACAAACGGGCTTGGTTTCTCCAACTATAAAATGGGGATATAATCATCACACTCCAAGAATTGCTGGGAAAGTTGAGTGGGTTTCATTCTGTGGTATGCTTAGAACAGTGTCTGGCACCTACTGCAGGCTTGGAAGTGTTGCTACGGTTGCCCTCTGATCTTTCATGACAATGATTATCCCCAAAGATATAAGTAAGAAACCTTCCCATGCTGAAGGCCAGGACTTTTGCCTTCCTGGTTTCAGTGAACACTCCCCCTGATTTGTTCAGATTCAAACTCTACCTTTAGGTGCTTAAACCCTGAAGTGACACCAGCTCTGAACCTGAATGATGGCCTCATGAAACTTCCCCTGAAAATTCCTTCCCCTCATCTCTCCCCACCTAGAGAACCAGCAGTTATTTTTATGCATAAATATGGATCAGAACGATCTTCAAAGAATGGCTGTTTTTTTGTTAATATAACCGCACTGATCCCCTTTGTGGATTTATATAACCCCAAATCTGGGGTGGTCAGTTTCCCTAGTAATTCTAAGAACACCCTGGCGGATGTCTCATCTCTGCTGAGATTAGCTGGCATCTCAAATGGGAATGCAATTCTGAGAGCAGAGATTAGGTTCCTAGTGGCATCTGAACATCTCACAAATTTACCCCACTAATCACCAGGGAGTTGATACAAATGTCAGTGTGTGGCAATAACTATAATAGATTCAGGACATTGTCTAGCTCCACCCATTCCATCAACTCATGTTCTGTCATTTATTTATTCCACTAATGCTTATTAAAAGCTTCTCTTGTGCCAGGTATTGATCTGAGTACCAACTGTTTGCAGCAGTATATAACACAAGTCTTCCCCTCGTGAGGCTTGTATTCCAAGGGAATATCTTAGATCTTAGGAGGAAAAAGTGGATAAAATATACACTGGCCTAGATGGTGGTAAGTTTCCCAGAGATAAATAAAGCATAAAGGGAGTGAGAGAGTAATGGGCAGGAAGAAATTTGATTTATAAGAGGGTATGTAAGGAAAGGCCTGAGTAAAGAAAGAACTGGCCAGGGGAAAGAGTGAGCCCATCCTGACAACTGACCAATAAGATGCACATCAGCAGTGCTTGAGGCAGGATCACACCTCACAAGCCTGCAGAAAGAAGGCCACTGTGCCTGAAAAAGAGACAGAGGTGGGCAAAGCCAGGTATGACAGCACACATTTATAATCTTGCTACTCAGGGAGACTGAGACAGGAGGATCATGAGTTCAAACCCAGCCTGGGCAATATAGTAAGAAGCTGTCTCAAAATGTAAGAAAAACTGAGGACGCAGTTCAGCACTATGGCCCTAAGTTCAACCCTCAGGACCACAAAGAAAGGAAGGAAGAGGAGGAGAGACTGGAAGGTAGGAAAAGAAAGAGAGGGAAAGGGAGGGAAGAATAAAAGCCAATAGAACTTGCAGGGTCCTGTGCACCTTTGCAAGAGTTTTGGCTTTACCCATGGAGAGGAGTCACCACAAAAGACTCTGTGTAGAAGAGTGACATGATTTCATTTACATTTACCAGGGTCCTAAGACAGTCTAAAGTGTGGTAATGGTTCAGTGAGAGAGGCAGTATCCTAACTTAGGAAAGAGCATGCGCTAGTTTGAACCAGGGTACAGTACTACAAGTCAGGACTGACGGCCAGATTCTGGATAAATACTGAATATAGAGTCAAGAGGAATTCTTGATGAATTAAATATGGGATGTGAGACACAAAACTCCAGAATGGTTTTAAGACTAAGTGCTACAATGTCTAGCATTGGTGTATCAGGTAAGAAAGGTGATACACAGGTGCTTGGTGTCATACAGAAATAAAGTAAGGACTTCCCATAAGGCAGGCAGAGGCAATTATTCTGAATGTAATAAAAGAATTATAAAGGGCCATGCATTTGAAAAGGAAGCATTTCAGCCTGGTGTCTAGCACATAGAAGGTTCTCTATAAATGTTTGGTACATGAAACTAAGCACAGTTACAAAAATAAAAATCAAGCTTTAAAAATGTAAGATTGAGGGAAAATACATTTTCACAGACAAGGAAGACAGATTTAAAAAAAAATCAAAAAGACTTGGTCATCTCCCTCCACATTGAATCTCTCTGTCCTGTATCTGTTACTGGTTCTTTGGCTAGCAATATCTTTCACAAGAAGCAGTCTTGGGGGCTGGAGATTTAGCTCAGTGGCATAAGTACCTGCCTTGCATGCAGGCGGTCATGAGTTGGATCCTTGGTACTGATAAAAAGTTTAAAAAAAAAAAAAAGAAGTAGTTCTGATCACATTCTAAAATAAAATTTTTAAAAATTAAATTAAATTAAATTAAAGTTTAAAAAATATGGTCCTAGAACATGTTATCATCATGATAACTTCCTAAGATGTACAATAATGTTAAATTTGTGTTTAATTTCTGAAGAAATAGTATCAAGAAAAATTCCTAAGTTCTCAGACCTCAGTAATAGCCCTCAGTATAGTGCTTCGGAGCTCAATCACTGGTCCTCTGCTCTATCTGCTCCTTTTGTCTAAGAGATGCCAGCCAATTCCATGATTCAAAATGCCACTAATAAACTGATGATTCTTGAGTGTCCATCTGCTGCTTTGATTCAGCTCCAGACTGACCTATCTCCATCCGCTCGTTCCTCATGACATCTCTAACCTGGATGGCTGATGGACAGCAATGAGCATCTCCCTTTTAACCCGCTCACAAATGAACCTGTGACCTTACCCAGTCAGCCTGCCCCCTCTCTGGGTTCCTCTATCTCAGCAAATGTTGCCATGGCTACTACATTAAAGTAGCTGAGGAATCACTAATTCTTTTCTCCTTTTGTATCTCACATTCAGCTCATAAGAAGGTCCTGCCAGCTTCACCTTTAGATACAACTCACTCTAAGTGCTGCTTAGCAAAACCAGCACAACCATCCCAGACTACACTACCATTGCCCACTGTCTGTCTTCCATTTTTGCCCTGCTGTGGCCAGTTCTCCATGCAGCAGGTGAAGTAATTTTTCAACATACAACAGATGTTATAACTCATCTGCTCAAAGCCTTCTCATCACACTCATGACAAACTCTCAACCATGGTCTATGAGGCCCAACATGACCTGATCCCAAGTCAATCTCTCTCTCTATCTATCTATCTATCTATCTATCTATCTATCTATCTCTGCCACTTCTCTTCCTTCTTGGATGCTCTAGCCTCCCTGGCCTTCTTGGTGTTTCCTGACCAGCAAGTGACCACTCTAGGTCATAGCACTTCTGAAATATTTACAGTCCAGATATCCCAGGGCCTTTTCCCCACTTCCTGTGCAAATGTCACCTCTTTCCCAAACCATCTGATCCGAACCTTAATTAATGTACTAGCTGCCTCCCTCCAACATGCTTCTCTTACCTCCCTTTGTCTTCTTATGACTTATTACTACCTGACATTACTTAATTTTTAAACTGTTTAATATGTATCCTTATATTAGAAGAGCCTGAAGAGCTGGAAATTTGGAAATGAGGAAAGTCCACATGAGCCATTGATAATTACAAACAATGAGATCATTTTCCCGAGGGAGGAACTCAGGAGGCATTAATGGATACTCCAAGTTTTTTTTTAATCATTCACCCATCTTTTCCCATGCAATTTCTATCCCTTTTATTGTGGCCACTTCCTGAATATGGTATACAAATTCTACACCTCCAACCATGCTTCTGCTTAGGTTTTCTCTTTCCCACCTGCTGGAATTCTATCTCTATGAGGTTCCTATTGAGCCTTTTTGAGGCCCCTCCCCCAGAGAGAATAAGGCTTAAGGGAGCATAACACTTTATCAAGTTACCCCCTGAACACAGCCTATCTTCTCCTCCCAAAGACAGGAATAAAATCTCTACCTTCAGTGCCTAGCACTGCCCTTGTAATTGGCAGGCAAGTAATCTGCCATGTGGAGTATGAACTAGGGTGAAGTGAGTTGCCTAAACCATCTACTTCTCCTCTGCCATTCTGCTCTAATCAATGGCAAAGGGGAGTAGAGGGGAGCTAAGACTTTCCTAAAGCATCAAGACTGGGTTCCAATTATGTTTCCGGCCTTAGTAACTGTACGGCCTTGGGCAGGTCACTTAAAATCTGTGTGCCTCAAATGCCTGCTTCACAAAATGCGAACTAATCAGAGTCTCCTTCAAAGTTATTGCAAGAATTGAAAGTCATCCATATGAAGTGCCTGGCACAATGTCTGGCACCCACTGGTATAAAATAAAGAGTAGCTGGTGACTTATTCATATTCCCTATGCATCATTTCTCTTTTTGGCATTACCTAAAGTTCAAAGAGATCCCAACAAAATGTGTTTTGTCTTGAAAGGGGAGATGTAACACAGTAAGACAGACATGAGGTGTGATCAAAAAATATAGTTAATGCTGCTGCTGTGTGCCACAGCAGAGAGCTTCAACGCAAGAAGCCACATGCCAAACCTTAGTAATGGCGTGTGACACATGCAGCTTCTTCAGGGCACTTGGTTGGTCATCAGCTACAGTTCAGAGAAGGCGTATTCAAAACTATGTAGTAAGTCCTGGATCATGAACTGAAATTTTGTCAGTGTCGCTGAAGTTTCACAAGTGTGTCCCTTCAGATTCCAATTTTTTAAGAAACATCATCACAAGAGATGGAACCTGAGTCTATCCTATGGCTGTGACCCTGAGACCAAGGTTTAGAGTTCTTAATGGAAATCACTCATTTTGGTCAGTCTGGAGATTCCTCAAAAAGCTGGGATTGGAAGTTCCATTTGACCCAGCTATTACACTTCTAGGTATATTTCCAGAAGAACTGAAAACATCGTATCACAGTAATACACGTGCACCATGTTTATAGCAGCACAATTTGTAACAGCCAGATCTTGGAAACAACCTAAGTGTTTATCAACTGAGGAATGAAAAAAAAGTTGTGGTATTTTTATACAATGGAGTACTACTCAGCTATAAAGAATGATCACATTGAGATATTTTTAAATAAATGGACACAACTTGAGACCATACTCATAAGCGAAATAAACCAAACTCACATGTATAAATACCGTATAGTCTCCCTAGTGTAAGAAATGGTAAGAGTACATAAGATTTTATGGTAATCATGATTCCCCATTACATTGCTTTGAAGCCTTATAATGTTTTCATTCATTGGTTGAAATGGTTTTACTCTGTTTTGTTTGATTTTACTATGTGTGATGGTATGAACAGCTATTTTGAAGAAAACAAGACATTATGGCAGCCATTGCTAATTTAATATCATCTTGCTTTGAAGTCCTACCATCCTTTTGTTCTTCTGTTTCCATTGGTTCTAACATGTTGTGTCTTACTGGATTTTAATATGTATGATAGTATAAACAAATTTTTTATGGAAAATGAGAATACAGTAGCCATTGTTCATTTTCTGTTATTTGGTTCTGAATGCCCTGCAATACTTTCATTCTCTTGAATGGTTTTATACTGTTTTGTTATGTTTGATACTATTGTATGTGAAGGTACGCTCAACTATTTCAAAGAAAGAGACATTACGGTAGCTATTGTTAATATCCGGTTATCTAGTGAAATACTGTGTTGCTTACATTGTTCTGTTCTGATCTGCTTTGTTCTGCCCTCTTTTGTCTTAATCTCTTTAAAATAAAATTTAAAAATTAAAAAAAAGAAATCACGCAGTTTTCTTTGTGAAATAAAAAGCACATCAATCAAGATCCAGTATCGTGGTGAAGCTGATTGTATTTTTTGATCTTGGTACAATTATGCCAGCTGAACTTTTACCCAGGAATCCTACAATGAACTCTGAAAATTTTAAGGGCTTATTAGACCATTTAAGAAATGATGTATGGGGAAAAAAGAAATGATGCGTGCAGACAGTGGCCTGAGAGATGGTCCATGTCACTCCCCATTATCACAGTCTCCCTGTCACATATCACTTACATCAATTTCTGTAGAGTAAAAGCATTGTATCATGTCTTTATCTACCTTTTTCACTGGATCTGGCACCCTGTAACTTCTGGCTCTTTTCCAAAATCAAAATGACCATAAAAGATACACATTTTGAATCAATTCAGGATATCAAAGCAGCCCACAATAGCACAATTAGACATTCACAAAAAAAGACTTCCACTGCGTCAGAAGGTGTCGAGAAGGAAGGGGTGTGTTCAAAATGCGGGGAAGGGTTATGATGGGGATTAATAGCAATGTGTCTTTTACTGAATAAATTTTAATTTTTTAATATTTACTGTAGTTTTTGATCACATCATGGTTAGAGATACATGAGTAGGAAGAAAACTATCCCTTTCTGATGGTTATGAGGTTAGTGGCAACTGAGGTCATGGGAAATGAGATGGCTCTGGCCTGAGCAAAATACTCTCTTTCTCCTCTCAAACCAGCCTCTGCTCACTACTACACTGACCCACACTGCAAAAACCAGCAAGGGTGCTTTTAGGTCCCATGGTGGTCATAAGTTCCTCTGGGTGCCAGGTAGGTCTCGTAAAAGAGATTGGTTACCAGAACAGAAGAGGATATGCAAGCTCTTCCAAATTAGAACAGGAATTTAATTAAACCAGGAGAGGAATGAAAGATGGGGAGATGATTAAAGCCCAGGATACTTCCTTCCTTTGGAGGGGAAGAGAGGAGGCAGAGTGGAGTTAACATTCACCCCACTCACAGTCTGTCCCGTCCTCCCTATCCTGAGCCCCATCCTCACAGCTGCACTTGGGGCTCTTCCTGAGCACCCTCCTGCCTCCGTCTTTGGGCCCCTACCCCAAAAGGCTCCTGTGCAAAGCTCTTGCTTAGGACATACACACTGCTGACTCATTCTCCCTGCTGCAAGGAAGCTGGAAACTTTAAAATCCCTAGTTATTATCTTTTCTCACACTCTGCTTCATCTTGCTTCACATTATGAATTATGAACAGTGCTTCTGGTACTCAAGAAAGACCCTTTATCAAATCTGTACAAAAGAGAATTCATGAGTGATTTGGATCAACCAAGAATCTCTCGAAATTACAAAGAGCTCTCCAGGCCTGCAGGGATTTGAGTTTAAATATGCACACCCGCATGGATGTGGGGTAGGGACTACTCTGTGGAAAGTACACCCCTTGACATTTCATTTGGATAGAGAGGTGACAATAGAGCTCTCTTCTTTCCCAGTCTGCTCTATGTTAGGCTACACAAAGCCAGGGACCATCAGAGAGGCCTGTGACCATGATAATCAGGAAAACAAAAGAGGAGCCACCCTTCTAGGCTCTCGGTCAGCTGCAGGGCTAGGCATGACTTAGGATGTTTTAATTATAAACTGCAAACAAGATGTATCGATGGAAGACTGTTTCCTAAATGCATGAAACAGAGTCTTCAAGACCCTCCTCCAAAGGGCTCCATGTCTGCCAGCCACAGCACAGCTCTTTGGACCACAGGCACGGGGGTCCCGTGTCCCCTTTGTCTGAATCTCCTCCCACCCACCTCCCGTTTTTCTTCCTCCTTGCCACCACTCCTCCACTCGCTAACACGCTGAGATCCAGCTTAAATAACCTACTTTGCAGTTTACTTATCTCTAAATGGAAGTCGTTAAGACAAATGCCATAAATAACCTGGGTACGAAGAGGCACGCACCCTTTCTCACACTGTCACACACAGGCACATACAGACGAGACACCAGCAATTAAGCTCTGCAGCAACCTGGAGCAGGCATGGCAAACTCGCAGTTTGCAGTCACAGCTATGGGAAGAAGTGGAGATGGAAGCCAGGTCATACCCTCAGGAGACTGAGGTCCTAGATGGCAGCCAAGACTGCTGGCTCAGTGAAGCCATGGAATCCATTGTGCAAAGGGCCACAGACACTCTCCTCTTTGAGGAATCTTGTGCTGGTGACTGGGCTGGCCACAAGTACGTCTGCCATCCTCCCCAATTTGGGCTGGTGGTTTGCTCCTGAAAGACTGTCAGACTATTCCAGAATCCTCTGCTAAGGAAAGGAACCCATCCTCAAGAAAAGAGAGCAGCTGACCTAGAGAAGGAAGGACACTGGAAAGACGGAGGTCTGACTGGAAACACAGAAAGGAAGGGAAGCTGTCGACAGCTGACAGATGTGGCATCCTGGCTGGCTCTGCCAGCCTTGCCTGTGTGGGTGACAAGTGCTGCTGGGATCATGAATGTGTGCAGGAAGGAAGTGTGATTGTGCAAGTGCCTGCTGTCCTTTGGGCCCCATCTTTTCTTCCAAACTGTTGGCATCTGTGAGGGATGCCCTCAAAGGCAAGTGGGGGCACGCCATAATCACTCAGATAAGGACAGAATCCCCCGGGAAAGGACTCGAGCTCCCACCCTCCCTTTTCTTCTCTGCTTCACCTAGAAATCTACTGATACCATACAAACTACTTTGGCAGGAGCGACTTTGTTTTATATCATCATGGAAACAGTTGAAAAAGGTCACAGTATTATTATGTTGTGTGCAAAAGGAAAGAAAAAACTTCAAATAATATTTGGATAAATATTCTACCATTCTTCCATGGATCCCATTGACCATATCTGTCAAAATATACTTAGAGATGATAGGTGAAAATCTGCATTGTAAATCTAAATAATAGAAATCCTCTTAATATAACTGCTCATAACCTTAAGGTATTTCAATATTGCCTTAAAGCATTACTGTAGCACATAAAATACTCTTACATACATATTCTTATTGAATTCTTAAAACTGCAGTGCAGGGGCTGGGGATTTAGCTCAGTGGCATAAGCACCTGCCTTGCAAGCAGGCAGTCGTGAGTTCGATCCCTGGTACCGATAAAAAAGAAAAAGACAAAAAAAAAAAAAAAACTACAGTGCAAAGTACATGTTGAATTGGTATTTCAAATTCACAGTAGAGGCAAATGAGCCTCATGAGGCCATGTGACTTGCCCAAACCAGTGCCCGAGTAGGAGAAATGGGTAAGAAACAAAACGTGGAGTGAGACCCACATCCTTCAAGTGTAATCCAATGTCTAAAGCCACCTTCTTTCTTACTGCATTACTTGATTTTCTAATACACTCACTTAGTAACAAGTAAAGTAATGGAAAAACTTCAGTGTTACTAGACCAGAAAACTCAGGCATCAAGCTACTAATACCAGTATTCCACATCTACAAGTAAATTCCTTAAATCAACATAATTATGTTAATAGATTATACTTACCTTTCATAAAGACAAAATCTATATTAGCTTAGATTTATTTCTGGCTTTCAAAAATTGCAGAATTTTCATAAAACAAAAGCAAAAGAATTTGGGCTTGCAGGGGTACTGTTAACTTTTTATTTTGTCAAGAAAGGACATTAACATTTTAAATTTTAAAATTCAATTTCAAGTTGAACAAATTTAATCTTATGAGAAACCATAATGCCATTATTTTCTCATTATGCCAGACTGACGAAGACTTCATCACTGGCTCGGGCACTTCAGGGACACTACTGTAGGTACAGGGAGGTCTTCTTCAACCCCTCCGAAGGGCAACAATCCTGACTTAGGCTGGAACCTGGCAGCGGCGGCGGCATCAGCATCTCACCAGTTATGCAAATTATCAAGAACTCGTAGGAGGACTTAAGATGCATTGGGAAGCCATTTTTGCACCAAATATAGGCAGTTTTTCCATACAAAACCAATATGTACAACTATACATTTAAGCAAGAACCCAAGGGCATGAGAGCACTCTACACAGAACAGAAACTCAGAGCAAAGAGAAGCTAAAGAACAAAAATCACACTGTCAGAATTTGCCTTACATGCCCCAGAAGCTACCAGACACAATCTCTGAATAAGCAAGAAAAAATCTGCTCACTTAGCAAAACTTAATTTGTAAGTGCATAGCTCATATAATAACAAAAAGCCATAAAAAGAGTACTCACACAGTGAGAGATGAAGGTGTTTTTTTAAGCACGTTCACAAGGTTTATCTCAGGTAATTGCTACGAGACTCTTTTGAGGTAGAACGCCAGCCGTATTACCCTCAGATTACTGATGAAAATGCTAATGCACCTTTATTTCTTCATTTATCCAAAACCCAAAGAGAAGTATGTAGCCCGTGATAGTGGGGCTTCCAGAAGGGGGCGTCCACTAGTCACTGTCCTTCCCCCAGGGTCAGTACCAAAACTCCAGCTGCTATAAATTTGGTTAAAAACTGGACCTTGTAAAAGGTCCGAATCAAAGGAAGATTCAAGAAAAAAGAGTGTGTGTGTGTGTGTGTGTGTGTGTGTGTGTGTGTGTGTGTATGTGTGTGTGTGTGTGTGTGTGAGACAGAGAGAACACAGAAGGAATTCTCAATCTGGGGGCTGTTCTTGTGTCATCACCAAGAAGAAGGGTTAGTCGCTTCTCCCTGATTATCTAGGTGTGAGTCTCTTTAACCGTATTCCAGAGCCAGGTTCCAAGCCAAGGATGCCAACTGTGTCACAGAAATAAACTGCTAATTACACGCACACCCTCTGTAAACACTGAAATAAATTACCTTTCCCTGCTTTTCACTGGCCTTATTTATATTTTCTCTCCTGACAGAGAGGAAGTTGCTGAGCTGGTAAGAAGCAGGAAAAGTAAGCACTGCAGTGGTGCTGGTGACCGCCCCCTGTTGAGCTGCTTGGTTCCCAGGAGAGCAGCTCACCCATCTGGAGACAACCCCGCCTGCCAGGGGAGTGTGGAAGCCACGGTGCCTCTGGGGCTCACAGTTACTCTGAAATCAATCATCAGGGGGCACTCTGTGAACATTTACCCTGCTAAGGGTGCCCTGGAAGACAGAGCAACACTTAGATAAGAAAAGGGACAGCAACACCAAAAAGATAATAAGCGGAATCCACCAGAAACATCGGATGCATGCCACACACTGACACACTGACCTTTGTGTCTGAGAGAGACCCAGGGAAGATCTGTCTCCTCTGACCTCGGGAGGTATAACCAAGAAAGGGTCAAGGGAGGAGGCAGCATCCAAGCTTTGCAGTGAAAACCTAACTCAGATAACACCAAGACCATGGATTCAAGGTAGAGAAAGATACAAACAAAAGGCACAAAGAGATAGAACTGAGAAATAGGAAGGGACCAACCTAGAGAGCCAGGAGATTCATATAGTGAGTGGGAAGCGAAAGAAGACTCTGTATTCATCTAATGTAGCTGAGTGGCTTTTAAAAATGTTTTGTAATATCTTGCACCATGGTACTATGTGTCAGGTACATGTGAAGGCCTATATTTACATTACCTCCGTTAATTCTAACCACAGCTCTGCAAAGCAGGTCCCATAATACACACAAGAAAACAAAAGCACAGAGTTAAATAAATTGCCTGAGTCCCATAAATTCAAACAGAGAAACCAAGAATTCATTTTTCAAACAAGCTCATTATCAGTACATTAATGCATACATCGTACAATATGTGGCAGCTTCTGGCATAAATATATTTAATATAGATTTATTCAGGTTATAGAATATTTAATACCACCCCAAAACTGAGGCTGCTTTTAAAAAGACAACTTGAGGACAAAGTTATCGTGACTACTGCCGCATTGAATCAGTTTTGGCATTCAGTTTATTTCTGTATTTCACTTCAGTTTCACAGAACTGAGAAAACTTTGACTCATTCAGAAAAAGTAATACCGCGCTCATTTATATCACTTTTTGTAGGCAAACAATCTCAGGCCTGAATATTTAAACACAGAATTATAAGCTTTTTAATCAATGACACATTTATTCAAAGTTCAAATGACTGCAGAGATGGCTGGGACAGGGAGCTTTACTGCAAGGTTCCCCCAAAAAATACATATAAACTACTTGGTCACAGGTAATCTCAAAGTATGAAAATTTGCTTTATGTCACATTGATTATGTGTGAATGTGCGGCTTTTGCTTGTTTTGTTTTGGTTTGGTTTGGTTTGGTTTTTTGGTCTTTTTGGGACAGCATTTAACTGTGCAATTCAGGCTGGCCTTACACTCCTTTGGAACCCAGGCTGGCCTCCAACTTGCAACAATCCTCCTGCTTCAGCCTCCGTAGTGCTGTGATTACAGGTGTGCACCACCACACCAGGTCCTAACATGTGGCTTTTTAAAATTACTTTCCTTCTTAATTTGATATTTCCTTAATTCTACAGAATCTTTTTTTGTAGTTGAAGATTTTGGAACTCAATATATGCATACATACCACATGGAATGCAGTGAAGTTTCCCCCCTGCAATGCTGTATTATATTTTTGATAAACTATATAACCAATAGCATTTTGAATTCAAAAAAGTGAATTGGTTAAAAGGCATATTTTAAAAGCAAAAATTGAAATAAATTGTATAATGTTAACAAAGATCATTCAGGATCTCCAATGGCAAGTCCCTGGCCTGGGGGAAGCCTAGCAATGGGGAGCAGGAAAAGAGCTAGGAGAGGATAAGGGAGGGAGGCCCTGGAGGATGGAGATGCAGTGGTCCTCTGTGACCATTAGAGGGTGCTGTGACTGAGCTGTAGCCCACAGGGGATGGAAGGGCCCTGCCTGGGCATGCACTGGACTGTGCTGCTCAGAGACAGGGAAAGAAGGAGTCGCGGAAGGCACTAGAATGCAGAAGGTACCCCAGGTCTCCTGCGGCTGGTCTCAGCAGATTATTTTCTTTTGAGGGCTGTGATTTCCTATAATACTCAACATATTCCTATGCAGATGACCAACCAAAACTACACTTGTCAACCCTTTTCATAAAATTCTTACCCTATGATTATCTCCACTGTTTCACCGCCTCAGGAATACAGGAAAAGCCATATCCCACTGTGTCCAGGCAAAAGACAACAGCACCTACGGCAGGCGTAGGAGGTAGTGGGCAAAGGGTTCTCCAGAGCCGCTTTAAAAGAGCTCTCCACAAGTAAAGTGTTCCTGCTACCAAGCACCTAGGCAGGAAGAGGCTCCTGTCTAGTCCTCCGTCTTTTGGGGACAGACTGAGGTGCAGCTGAAGTTAGGGTAGCTCAAAAGAATCAGCAGACAGAAGTGCCACACCTGGAAGAAGGTAGCCTCTAACCGCAACGTGAAAAACTTGAGGCACGCTGAAATAGGTAAACAGCGTATTATTTTTTATAGATATGAAATGAGGGTCATGAAGAAAGTAGCACAGAAAAAGTTCAATCTCGCAGTCCCTTCTCGATCAACCCTTTAAAGTCAGTTTCTGAGCTTTGTCCCTTAAAAAAGTAGAAATGGCTGGGCATAGTGGTACACACATATAATCTAAGCATTCTGGAAGCCTAAGCCAAAAGGATGGCAAATTCAAGTCTAACCTGGGACAAGTAGATTCTGTCTCAAAGTTTGAAATATTAAATTTTAAAAAGAACTAGGAGCAAGCTCAGTGCAAGGGACCGGGGTTCAATCCCCAATATCTCATAGAGACACATGCATGCCACAAAGTAAAAATGTAAAATATCTCAGCATCTATGTGGCAAATTATACCCCTCTCCCACTGACTGTCAAAAGTTATGATGTCTTCATCCGGCAGCTTGTCCCATAACAGTAATTTAGTGTCACCTGCTAACCCTGTGCTCCCTGGCTCACTTTACACAGGGCCAGACTGTGGATATGCTTTTACTTTCTGAAAGGATTTTGCCCTGAATGGGAAGTTGCAGCAGTGGGAGGCTTGGAGGCAGAACCAAAAGGCTCTATCTTGAGGTCACCTGTCCCGCCCCTAGGCAATTTACCTGAATGAATTCCAATGGACTACCAGTGAATCAGTAATATCCCCTAGGCACCACCCAAACCTAAGCTATATGTATGCCCCCACACCACTTGTCCAGTGGAAATCCTGAAGGTCATGGAGTCTCTCTCCACATTCTTAAAATAAAGGCCACTTTTATTTCATGTTTCTATCTTTTTAGCCGCGCCAAAAATTCTATCACTTACCACAGATCCCTGCTTACATATCTCCCAGCATTCACTAACTTCAGGTGGCCCTGTGGCTTCCAAGAATACATGTGTATCAAATGCACATGGCTTCTAGACTCAAGTAGGTATATTAACTACTTCCTGAGAGCACACTGGCTGTCAATCACTGCATGGTAGACAAATAATGAATAAACCATGAACTCTTGGAAATCCATCTTGTGGGAGGCTTGGGTTAGGCAGAGCCTGCCTTTCTCTTCATCTCCCCACTTCACAGGCCACCTCACACTCCTCACGTGAACAACTGCAGCCCTGTGAACTGCAACTCTCAAGCTTCAGAACCATCCGGGAGTATGTTTTTTAAAAATACCTGTTTTTCATCTTATCTCTGGAGATGCTGGTGCATTAGAGATATGGCAGGCCCAGAAATCTGCAATTGTATTAATTGCCCCCAGATGATTCTAAAAGGGACCATTCTGAGAGTACTGAAAGCAATTCACCAATAAATCTTTCCCAGTGAATGATCAGTTGAGAAAAAATTGAGACCTCTTGGCTTTCCCAGTGTGTCAGACTGGTGGTGCCATGCCATCCCAGCCTGGCTGAGATTCTGTAAGCATTTGGGATCCAGAATGATCCAGGGGAAAATATCTGAAAGAGCTATTGAGTCACTGACCAGCTGCATCCTGGGGACGGAACACCTAAGGGCTGCTATTGGCTCGGAACAGAGAACTCATAGCCTAAAGCTGTGTGACACATCAGGTGTCTGAGGCCATTGGCCATGGATTAGAAATTAAGCTGTGAATTAGTGTGGGCTAAAAGAAAGGAGCCCTGCACAAGCCTAATGGCTCTCTACAGACAAAAGACTGGGAGACTGGCCTGAGGTGCAGTACAAAATTTAGGCACCAGATCAGGAGGTAAACGTAGCATATTTGGAAAAAAATCCCAAACATGATGGGATCTCTGGTTGGACAAATCATTAAGAAACTAAGACAGATATAGAATAGGAGTAATTTCAGTGTGGAGACAGCTACAGATGGGAACATAATGAGTGTGGAAGAGAAAGAAAACGCCACAGTTTCTTCCCACAGAGGAAGCCAGGGAGTGGAGCGAGGCAGACCATGAGTTCCTGGCCAGGTTGCAAGGTGCAGAAGGAAAGCTCCATAGGCTCCCAGAGAGGGAGAGCAGTTAACATGGAGAGCAGGCTGCCCGGCAGCAGCAGATGCTGGAAACACAAATGCGTTTTTAAGAGGAGTCAGACAGATTCTCTGAGGAGGAAAACAAGATTTGAGAGTACAATGCTAGTGAGGGAGGTGGGTGGGTCTGGGGGGGTTGAAATGTTCTATAAGTCAGCATTTGGAACCAAGCTGAAGAAAGACCAGCTGCTCAGGAGTGAGATACTCAAGGGCTCAGGAGGCATGATGGTAGCCACAGTCACAGCCTATTCTGCACACATGCAACATCTACATACGCACACATGTTCGCATACACGCACACACACTATATACTCACACACGCACCACGCATGTTCCTTCTACTGGAGGTGGTGAGGACACCCAATTAAAATCAGAGCGTCTGATTTCCTTGCTATTTCTTCTATACAACAAGATACAATTCTCAACTTGCTCTGTGGACTGAATTTGTCTGGGAAATTCAAGAATCACATTTCAGAAAGGACCTACAAACCACTCGCTCTAACATTTCAGTCTTTTCCCTACCTGTTCCCTCTTACGTAGCCCAAATTTCAGTGAAACACTGCAAGCACTTCCCCAACCCTTCTCATTTACTGTACTCACCCAGCACAGCTACTCTGGAAAAGTCGACATTCTACCACCTTCTTACTTGAGAAGTAGCTGACTGAGGCCCCGAGAAAGCACCCCACGTGAAAGGGTCTCACCTGAACTCATCACCCCTGACGGTAACTGAGTTCTTAACATCACTCAGAAAGACACACTTTCCTTCTCCATTCACTCCTTTACGTCTTAGAAAACGATTTTACATCTTCTCCTCAAACTTCCAGCATTTTCTTCCTCCCACCCTCAGCCGATGCCCTTACTTCCTATTTCACTGAGGAAATCAAAACAATTGGGAGAGAATTTCTGCAAGCTTCCAACACTAAATCTACCCACATTCCAGCCTCTGCTACTATTTCCCTCCTAGTGCTGTGATGAAAGATCGGCACTCCTGAAGAAGCTAAGCTGGTGATCTAAAACACATACACACATACACACACACGCGCGCTCGGAGATAGCTCTAACAATATTCCTCCCTATTCTTTATAAGCAATTTTTATTTCAAGTGTATCATTCTCATTGGCATATAAACAGTATTCTATCTGCTCTATGTTTTTTGCAGACAAAACTAAACCCTAGGGTCAGTATAGTATTTGCTGTTTCCAAACTTCTCTTAAACCTTCTCCACTTCATCCAGAGTGCTCCTGGATTCTGGTGATGAGTTCCTAGCATTCGTGTTAGGTGAGCTATGAGCAGCATTTGACTCAAATGAGCAAAGAGTTTTTCAATGAATAAATATGAACACAAATTAAAGAGGACCTATGGGTATAATTTGCATAAATTTCCAGGAAATTATCAGTAAGGTACCACAGTGAAAACTTGTTTTAAAACTGAACACTAACGTGATATGAAAAGTACTTTTTCAGGAAACCAACTTGATCATCCTCTTTCCACCTCCTTGAGCACATTCTTCCCTTTTCTCCAAGATACCACACTTTCTGATTTTCATCTTTCTGCCTTACTGTTCTTTTTCGGTCTTTCTTGCTAATAACTCACATCCTTCCAAACATGTTTACATTAGAACTCAATTCTAGAATTGCTTCTGTTTTCCATATTCACGTCCTTCAGGGTCTACTCAATCTCAATATTTTAATACCAGCCATTCACTGAAAACCTCCAAATTTACATGTCCAGCCTTGGCTTCTACCCTAAGTTTATTTATTCAACTTCATGCTCTTACTACTCTGTCAAGTAAGAAGGGCAAATTTAAAGTGTCCAAACTCAATTCTTAATCTTTCTCCCAACCTCTTTTCAGCTCACTAAAATCTTTGTCCACTCACTAAACAGCAAGTCCATTCTTCTGGTTGCCTTCTCACACACTTACACCCAATCCAGCAGGGGATCCCATGAGATCAACCTTAAGGACACCCACCTTTCATTCCCTCCACTGCTGCCTCCCTGGGGCCAGCCTCAGCTTGCTGTCTTAGATCCTGCACTAACCCCTCCCTCATCTACTTGCTTTCAGCCTTGCTCCTCTAGTCTGCTCTAAGCAACACAGCAGGAGTGTTCTTCATAACAAATGTGGGCCACATCATTTGTCTTCTCTGAACCCCCCCACCTATGTCTCATCTCACTCACAGTGAAACCAGAGTCTTTATAAGGAACTCGGAGACTATCCATGACCTCCTCCCCCTGCTTTATACCCTGCACTCACTGCACTCCAATATGCTGGCCTTATTTTAGACAGTTAAGTTAGGCTGCGGTCAGACAGGGCTAAGCCCTTGAGGGTGCATCTGTCAAAAGACAGCCCTCAAGATAAAGATGAAATGGTCAGGCCTACCTGCCTCCCCAAGGGAAAAGCAATAAACTGAAGATTATACTATAACTGGTATCACCCCGTCCAATAAAGTCTAGATAGACATCAGTCATCTAGTAGGTAAGGTAACCAGGATCTCTTGATCCATCTCTTCCTAAAAAAAATCTTTATTCTTTCCATGTACTCTTGCTATGTGACCTGCTTCTTCATTGGATCAACATTATCTAAGTAGTTATACTTCTAATCTTATTGATTAGTCATAGTTTTGACCCAAATTGTACCTACCTTGTGATTTTGCTCTATAAAACTTTTGAGAAGTGGGCTCATTGGCAGCCCACTTTAGGTCCTCTCCTATCTCTCAGGAGTTATCTCTCAATAAACTTTTCCTACTATAACCTCCATTGTTCCTTAGAACTCATTGTTCAATTTTAGAGAGGATGAACCGGGCATATCTGAAATCTAACACGTTGAGAGTTAAATTATTGCCCCGACAGCAGCCTCTTTGCTGTTCTGCAATATATCTGGCACATGGTCTTCTCAAGGTTTTCACACTTGCTGTTCCAGCTATCAGGGACATTCTTGCCCCATATAGTCTCTTGGCTCATTCCCACACTGGCTTTAAGCCTTTATTCAAATGCCATCTTCTCAATGTGCCCTCCTCCATGGCTCCATTTAAAATGCAGCCAACTTCTCCCTTCCTGCACTTTCTCCACAACACCCATCACTATCTGATACACTCATGTTTAGCTATTTATTCCTTATGTCGTTTTCCACTAGACTAGAAGCTTCCTAAGGGGCAGGAGATTTCCTATGACTTATTTTCTGCTGTATTACCAATATCTAGAACAGTACCTGGTACATAAACAGGCACGTAATAAATATTTGCTAAATAAATAATGAGTTAATAAGTGAATCTGTAATCACTTATGAATGTAAACAGAAGAGAGTCTTTACTGTGAGTTCTAGAAATAGTTTTCCCATCTGTCTACTACCCTCCCTCCCTCCTTGAAGAGCCTGGCAAACAAGATGTACTGCCCACCACTTGGGAGGAATTAGGAAGAAGTTATCTTAGGTCCTTACAAAGCACACACACTTTGCCTCCCAATCGTCAAGGGAAAGGGAGCAGATTAACTTTCAGCATCTACTTATCAGTTCCATGGGTGATACAAGTCACATGCAAACAGACACAGGTGTCAGATTCCAAGTCCTTTCTGTATTGCAGGGCCCCAGAATCCTGTAAGGACAAGTTCAGAAGGGAATATAGGGGTAGGGGAAGCCTATTCCAAAGCCTGATCCTGGGCATGAGCATCTACAAATTGACCAACTGTACACCTGATTCCAGGGCAGCTGGTGTGCCTCATCATTCCACCACCAAAAAACCCTCATAGGCTCCTGCCACCTATTTATCTAGTGAGTTCTGAGTAGTGTACTATAGTAAGTGTAGTATATACTATTTGAGTATAACCATGGTGCAGTATACCCAGAGCGAGTGGAGGAGATGATGGGAGACGACTGAAGCAAAGATGAAAAGACACATTACTTAGGCTCATGGTCCTCAGAACCCACAGCATCTACTATAGATATCACAGAATGAGGAGCACTTCAAGAAAGCAGTTTCTCATAAACCCTGGGCTATGATATTATTCTTTTTAAGTGCTGATTTGTAACACATATTAATTTTCAGTGAGGCAAACAGTCAACAGATGTTAAGAATTTAATAATGTATAGCTGGAGGAAGGAAATTGAAAAGATAGCCTTAGGGATTATTATAGACCAACGGGTTTCTGAGTAGTGTGAGTTTCAGAAAGTACCCTGCCTATATGTTGCTTCTTGCTAGAAGCTAGGGAGATCTTTTAAAGACCCCTTCCACCCTACAGCTCAGAGTGACTTGAGCAGTTGCAACAGTTATACAGACAAACCTGCAAGGCTGGAGAAGGAGCCCAGCTCCAGCGATATCTGCATCTGTAAGTGAGAAGGGAAATAGCCCCAGCTCTAGAAATACAAGTGAAAAACACTAGACTTTAAGAGCAGATATTTGAGTAACTGCAGACAGAGACTGGGAACCTCTGCAATTTGTACATAAGAAAATAGTTAACTGAATCAGCAGACAACATAAAACTAGAATAATAAGGAAGGAAAAGAGAAGACTATGATCAGAATCAGGAAAAAGTCAATTCTCTTGGCCACAGTCAGACCAAAAAGAGGGCTAGAAATTAACGCCCAAGCCACAGTAATGAGTGAACAGCATTGATCAGAGAAAGAATACACTGTGCTACAGAAGGAACATGCAGGTTGAGGAGATACAAAATCAATTAAATTAGTAAGTACAGAGGTGAGTTTGCAAACTGAAGAGAACTTTGGGAGGAACAGTCAAAGCAGGAAGAAGTACCCAGCAGGACAGTAGGCTGGTCTGCATCCTTTCACCGCAGGAGGGAGAGAAGCCAGGAATACAGTTGGAGTTTGACCAAGCAGAAATCTTGATAGAGACTGAATTGAGCCTGAGTGATTCCATGTTGTCCTGGCAATGAGAACCTTCCTCCCTTTTACAGTAAAGCATTACAGTATGTAGAGCCATATGCAAATGAAATTAATAGCAATGGCCCAGCAATACAAGGTCACAGGGATGCATTCAGGAAGAGTTTGTGCAGAAGAAAAAAGATGCAAACCTGAGAAAAGTGTCTATAGTAGACATAAAAAGGTTAATTTAAGTTGCATATTTGAGAGAACTTCTTCACACTCTGTGACCTGACGGTTGTCCCACTGATTTGAGTATCACTGGCACCAATCTACATATTTGCTGTCACCCTGGAACAGGAGGGATGATGCACTGGGAAGTAAGATTCCCCTTCTCTTGGTGTTCTGCATAAGGAAATACAGCAGCTGGGTGAACTGGATCTTCCTAACATAAGGACTAGGTGAAAGGGAAATCAATACAGAAACAGTATGTCTTCATGTTTTTGATGGTGGCAGTGGTAAAAGATCAGAGAGTAATTTTCCTATACGGTATGCTGAAACATTCATATTTATATATTTGTGTTTATAATCTACATTAACGACTTATACATAGTCCATAGTATGCATATGTGTATATAATTTTGTCATTCGCGGGGCTGGGGATTTAGCTCAGCGGCATAAGCACCTGCCTTGCAAGCAGGCGGTTGTGAGTTCGATCCCCGGTACCAATAAAAAGGAAAAAGACCAAAAAAAAAAACACACACATAATTTTGTCATTCGAAAGTCTGACTTAAAAAAGGAAAAACTACTAATGTATTATTGATATGGGCTATCTGCTCTCAAGAATCTGCAAATTTTCAGCCAAGAACTAGGCATTTCTTACCTGCTACCATCAATGGGTATAAGAACACTAAAAGGAATGGCAGGTCGACTGGTCTGTACTATTTGAATTGTTGTTTTCCTCCCTTTCCTCAACACTCTTTCTTTGCCAAGTTGAAATCAGGTAAATAAAATGCTTGTATGATGTGACCCCATCATATGTTGCAAGCTGTATCCTCAACTGTATGAAGAATCTGCTTCTATGAAGCCACTCCTCTACTGGCAGAGGGCATGGCCAGGTCATGCAACACAGCCCTGCCCAGGTCATACTTTGGATCTGGGACCCCTGCTCACCTGAAACCCAGCTTTGGCTGGCTCCTTCTTTTCCTAAGGAATCTGAATAGCTGAAAATTGGATGCTTTTTCATCCAATCTCTCCTGAATCAATAGGTAGCTATCCACCAAACATGACTATCACCCGTCTGGAATTAGTGGTTCAATACCCTGTCCTGAGCTCCAGTGTTTTGCAAAGTGACACTCTTTCAGAGCATGCATGAGTTTATCTGGAAACCAGTCCTATAGCTCAACTATTCCCACATCCCTGGATCCAGTCATGATGGTAGCAGGAGGCCTTCAGTTCACTGAAATGCAATGGATATCGGGGACAGTGTGCATCTATACCTCCAGAATCTGGTGCAATGAAAGATTTTGGGAGATTTCATGCTGCTACCTTGATGGAGCAAAACTAGAAAGGAGACCAAGTGCTTAGCATATAGTAGACCAAGGGCTTAGCATATAGATGCTTAATTAACATGTTAGAAAGAAAGAAAGAAAGAAAGAAAGAAAGAAAGAAAGAAAGAAAGAAAGAAAGAAAGAAAAGAAAAGAAAGAAAGAAGGAGGAAAGAAAGAAAGAAGGAGAAGGAGGAAAAGGAGAGGAAAGGAGAGGAGAGGAGAGGAGAGGAGAGGAGAGGAGAGGAGAGGAGAGGAGAGGAGAGGAGAGGAGAGAGGCGGAAGGGAAGGGAAGGGAAGGGAAGGGAAGGGAAGAGAAGGGAAGGGAAGGAAAAAGAAAAGGAAAGAAAAAAGAAAAGAAAGATTAGTGGCTCTTTGGCTTCATTCTTGCATGTCTCAGTATCATTTGAGCCTTGGCTAAAGTGGATCAACAGATCACGCCTATATCCTCAAAGGCAACACTTCTCCTCTCAGGATTTCAATGCATTTATCACATTACTTAAGTGAGTCTACACATATAATTGAAGTACATCATTCTGAGAGCCCACAGTGACACCAGTCACTGCAGAGCCAATGCTATAATTTCTAGAGGCAACTGGCTAATCTGAGTGACAGGGCTTCAGGACAACTTTCATATCTCAAATGAAGAGTGACTGTGCCCATCAACAGCTGATGAGATCCTTATAGTGTCCCACAGGTGTTTGTAGGTCACAGCTAACCTCTAGACATGCTAAGAAGTAGCTGGTGCTTGAGACTTTCTCACTACCCTTTTGGAGCCTTAGTATGCTAGTCTGTGACTCTCTTCTGTAAAGACTCTCAGTTCTGCCTTTCCCATCTTCTAGGGGAATGGATCCAGGTTACTACTATCATCTTTTGGTATCCACAGAGGATTGGCCCAACTCCCAACCCACCTATGGATACCAAAATATGTGGGTGCTCTATTTCTATATATAAAATTGCATAGTCTTTGAATATAATCCATGCATATCCTCCCCTGTATTTTAAATCATCTCTATATTACATAACCAATGTATATATGTTAGATTTTATTATTTAGAAAATAATGCCAAGAACACAGAGAAGTCTATCCACATTTAACACAAACAAAACTATCACAGGACCAACTACCCAGTATCTGTCAGCAACAACATAACAATTTTTTAGAATATTTTCCACTTTCAGTATTTAAATTCATATATATAAACCTATGGATAGAGAGTTGATCATAATGAACACTTACTGGCTACCTGCATGGACACTTCTCACACAGACCTTGCTCCATGGACATTACAATCTGGTTAAGTCTCCCCTAACATGTAAGCATTTCCTTTTCCCTCCAGTATAAATTATATCCAGAGCTCCTTCTAAAGGCCGTTGTGTATAAGTCACTCTGTGTCCCACCTAATAAGTTTCAAACAGGTAAAATCCAATTACAAAGACCAAGAAAAGAACCGAAAGAAACACAAGCACCTCAAAGTAAAGCCAGGCAGTGGGAGCATTGGTGAGACGGGAGATCAGGCTAAAGGCGTCTGCTTTCAGTGGGACTCACTGAATGCAATGAAGGTTATAGTCCTTTGTGAGCAACTACCCAAACTGCTTTTCTGCTTCTCATTTTTTAATTTAGACTCTGCATCATCCCTCGGATACGTACTAGAATACATACTTGGGAAAGCAAAGAGACTTCATAGTCACCTTGTCTATCTTGTTTCCTTATATAAATCCCTAATATACCTGACAGGCAGCTAGACAGTCTTGTTTTATAATCCAACTCAGAACCTTCCAAATATGTCTGATCACATGAGTCACCAAAGGTCCTGCACAACACAGCTCTCCCAACGATGCTGAAGCTGAAATCAGAATCTGAAGAAAGGAGGTCTGGGAATCTAGACTTTCAACAAGCCCACTTGATGAGTCTTAGGCTTCTTATGTGCACTGTGTGGTAGTTCTTGACAGCGACTGTGTATTTAAATCAGTTAGGAAGATTTAAAAATATGTCAGTGACAGGCCTTCAACCATAGAAATTGTTACTTAATTGGCAGGAATCCCAGTGGTATAATTTTTTAAAGCTCCCAGCTGACTAATGGGCAGTCAGGGCTGACAGCCACTGGAACAGACTCTCAAACTGGAAAGAGCCGTTTCAGGACAGTAAGCAAGAGCCCTACATTTCTTAGTACCTCTCGCTGTACCCTGCCACCAGTTGAGCCAACATACTTAAAACTGCTAGAGCAATCTGATTTAACCAGTTTGTTCACATATCTAGTAGGCAACATAATCTCCCCAATGTATCAAGAAGCTTATGTACTTTTACTAGTAAGAGGCCAGACGAAGGAGGGACACGAACAGCTAAGACTTCTCACAGTGTACTCACCCCACCATACTTCCATTCCTTTCAGACTAACCAATCCAAACAAGCCCAGGATCCTCCCTACCAGCTTCTTCCCATCCCTGCCCTGCTCTCCAGTCTACTCACATTGTACAGCACGGTGGTCCACCCTTCCATGGTGATGCACTGGAAGACAGTCAACACAGCAAAAAGGATGTTATCAAACTGGGTGATCCCATCATTGGGGCCGATCCAGTCCTTGCATTCATAACCAGCTGGGCAGCCTTGCACACCACATGGGTGCGGAGGATCAAATCCTTCTAGAATACCTGCAGACACATTTGGAAGGGTGGGGGGATGGCACTTAGCATACATGGAAATGACCCCCGGAAAGCAAAAATAAGCAATTCTACTACTAGAGACAAAAACCTGCCCTTCCTGTCTCAAGCCCCCTTCTGCCTTGCCTCTCTGTACTCCCCAATATACATACCGTGTGTTGAACCCAAGATTTCCCAATCTTTTCTGAAAATGAGGCCTCTCCTCCATGTGGTCATCCATTTCTACAGGTCCTAAACTGTACTCTTTTTAACTTTTAGAAAATTTATAGAACTGAATCACATGGAAAATTCTGAAGTGAAGGCAGAACCTTGCTGATTTTCTAACTTAAGATTCCAGGATAAAACCTGAATTGGAATTCAGGAATTGTTTGGGAAGTTACAAGGCACTGGGTATTAACTTCTTGTTTTCCTGGCATAAATTTCTGGTTTTTAATAAAAGGTTTGAAGATTCTTTTCATAAAAACATGGTGCCTACTGGGAATTTTTCACCTATCCCCCATCCCCTTTTCTCCAAGGAAAGAACAAATAAAATAAAAAGATGACAATTTCTATGGTTGAAGGCTTGTCACTGACATATTTTTAAATCTTCCTAACTGATGCACTACATTGATCTCCCAATAATGCTTACTAAGCCAAGCTCAGAGTTCCCTCAACTCTTCCATACTGTGTGTGAATTAAAACAGACAGCAAGGAGATCATGAGACAAGGCATGGAAGGGAAATATCTTTGTATATCCAGTGGAACCCAATTCTCACTCTGGTCTCCTGGGCCTCCCTGGTCTGTGGGCCAAGATGCCTTGTTATAAAGGGTATTTATTCAGACAGACGGCTTTTGACATTCATTCTGATAGCCCTCTACCATAGAATGTTGGAGCTGAGACCACCAATCTGAAATAATCCAAATAAAAATCTGAAAAGTCATTTGCTTTGTAATATCAGGGTCAGGTAGGGATCTTTAAGCTGGTTTTGTCTCGAAAGACTGACGATTAGGAAGTTCTTCATTCTAATTCTAGGGTAAGGACAGAGGATACTTTCCAACCAGGCTTCAAAACGGCCCAAAATTACCCCTCTTGCCAGAGGAGAAAGGAGGGGAAAAGCAGAAGACGGAAAATAATGACCTTACCTGAATTATTCATGAAGCATGCTCTGTGTAATTTCCCGCTGTAGAATTCCAAGCCAATGATGGCAAACATCAGGATGGCAAAGAAGAGCAGAAGGCCAATCTGCAGAAGAGGCACCATGGCCTTCATGATGGACTTCAACACGATCTGCAGGCCTAGAGGGAAGAGAGAGAGTGACACGGCGTCTTCACTCAGTCCACACGACTCTGTTCACCCTGTCACAGGCAGAGCGGGAAAAACCACTGGCCTGAGATGATAAGAGATAATCAAGGCAATTCAAGCCAAAGGCAAAGCATCATCTTTTCCTTCTCTTCCCCTCTCCTTCCTCCATACCAGCCCAGACCAGTTACGTGCTCATTACTGTTCCTTCACTTTACTCATACGATCTTCTGGATTCTCTTATAGATTAAATTTAGATGAATTAGTTAATTAATTTAGAATTGCTCCTTTCCTGAAGGAAATTAGGCCTACGCTTGCTTAGCTATGAATCCTGAGTGCAAGAACATAGTCAACCTTTCCTATTACAACCTCAAACCAGTTCTCCCATCAGTGTGGGAGGGACACAATCGGCAGGTACAACCACTGTTCAGAAAATGCCATCGCTTTCGACCCAGACATTGTACTTCTAGACTTCTAACCTCGGAAAATGATCACAGATTTAATAAAGACTTAAATAAAAAGATTTGCTGCAGTACTCTTTGTAGTTGAAAAAAAACCAGGAAATAACATTTTTATTTTTGTTTCCCAGTCACATAAAAATCGCTAATAAATCGTGACACATAGAAGAATTTTTAAAACCAATAAAACACAATGCTTATTTCAGCATACAAAACTAGGTAAATACAATGATTCTAACTACTCAAATGCACAGAGTAAGGAATGAAAAGATAAAAGACATACTAAAAGTTAGTGAAAGTTATTTTTACATGATAGAACAGTGATTTTTCAATTTCTTTGTGTTGTTTATTTACTTCCAAATTTTTATAAAGATTTTCCATTACCCGTTAAATCTGAAAAAAGTTAAATTTTAAAGTGAAATATTTTGCCTAATTACTACATTTTCACTATTTATTAACACTGGGATTTCTTCCTAGGAGGAATTGTGTGTGTGTGTGTGTGTGTGTGTGTGTGTGTGTGTATTTGTTTGTTTGTTTGCTTTGTTGTCCTGCACTAGGAATGAAATGCATGGCCTTGTGCATGCTAAGCAAGTGTTCTAGCATTGAGCTCCACCCAGCCTTGTTCAGCCTGAACTGTGGATCTCTGAAGCACATCTGTAAAGTTTCTAGCAGAGCAGAAAGAAGAAAGCAAATGCTCACTAGGAATCCCTGACACGAGCTTCAAGGGCCTTAGCACACGCACTGCCCGGAGGGTCCTCAGGTCCACGTGGGTGTTGAAGTGGGTTCCCGCAGTGGCCAGGATGCTGGAGATGGAGACACAGAAGAGCAAAGGTTACCACTGTCTGAATGCCTCGGGGGAGCTGGACTGTGGCAGGCTTGGAAAGCACACCAAGCCTATGCCAGCTGTACGTGGGTGCACCTGAGCCAGCGTGAATCACCAGTGAAGAGTGGAGTTAAATTTAGCCACTGGGTTTCACTTTGCAAAGAAGGAAACCTTATCCTGGTTCCAACTCATACACAGAATTCAAGATTTCCAGCATCACCTCATCCTTTATCCTGGACCTTGCCCTTTGCCATACTCCTTCCCTTCTTTCGAACCCAGTAAATTCTCCCATTGTTTGATATCAAAGCTTTTATAGATTCCTCTTTCCTGTCTCCTTCAGGAAATTCTTCTGAATTAACCACAGCAATGCAGTAATTCACTCTTGTCCACCTTAATACTTAGAATTGTTTCTAAATAAATCAATCACATTGGTGCTTATAGTTAAGAATAACCGGGCTGGGGATTTAGCTCAGCAGCATAAGCGCCTGCCTTGCAAGCAGGCAGTCATGAGTTCGATCCTTGGTACCGATAAAAATGAAAAAAGACCAAAAAAAAAAAAAAAAAGAATAACCTCAGTGGTCCTTATACACAATTTCCCACCAACCACTCTTGACTAGAACTGGGTTTCTTTGCTTCCGTTTTCCCACCTTCCACAGACACATCCAGAAACACATACACAAGAAATTAAAATATGTAAGAATCCTATTAAATTGTGTATGCCACGTACCTTGTTTTAGGAGACTATTTATTGCACATAATCTCATGCAGATACTCTGGAAAGACAAGGACGCGTACATACTTTTGAATGACACAACAGAAAACCTGTAAAAGTTTATGAGAATTTTTAAGATTTTACGAGAGCTGGAAACTTGATACAAGTTACTCAGCCCCTAGGAGCCTCTTTCTTCATCTGCAAGGTGGAGGATGAGCACACCTGAAACCCCAGAATGCAGAGGGCTGAGGCAAGAGAGATACCACAAGTTCAAGGCCAGCCTGGGCTACAGAGTGAGTTTCAGGCCAACCTATAAAATGAGACCCTGTCTTGAAAAAGCAAAAACAAACCAAAAAATGGGAGCATAATGGCCTAGTTATATACATGAAATGATATGGCATTGAATATTAAGAATGTTATATAAATTATAATGTGCACAACTAATATTGCTTCTGGCACAAAGATTTCTAATATTAATTTAATATAATATTATTTTAAAATTTGCTAGTTTTAGTCTTCATTCTGTGAGATAATACTTTTCATCTCTCATAACCTCTCCAGGACTAGCTTAGCTATACAGATCCACTGGGAAATGAGTCATTCATAAAACTATCTTTTCTATTATACTCAAAAGATGGCAAGAATGGTTTATTTTACTTAAATGTTTTTGGTAGAGCCATGGTGAAATATTACAAATATAAAAGGAGATACCGGAAGTACCTTCAATATCTGACAGGTTGTCAACACCAGAAAGAGAGCCGTATGAAAGGTTTATGCCCAGTGGCTCTGAGAAGCAGATGCAGGATTAACAGGTACCAGTAATGCAGATGCAGAACAAGATAATCTAACAGTGCCTGGGAACAAGCAGTGCTGACCACTCACATGACGTAACATGTGTCCTAACCTCAGCAGTATTTAAAAACAGACTGCAGAGCCACTGTTAAGAAGTAAAAAAGGGGTCAACATTTGATTAAAATTTATTTCAAGACCTTATGGAGATGTTTTTCAACTTTAAGATTCTATAATTCTATGTTTATGCTACTTCAAAAGAAGAAGAAGAGGAAGAGAAAGAGGAAGAAGAAGAAGAAGAAGAAGAAGAAGAAGAAGAAGAAGAAGAAGAAGAAGAAGAAGAAGTTGAAGTTTACACTCTTACAGAAGTTCTAGCGCTACACAAGCTTTCCAAGTCTTTTCCACCTCTTCTGACCCAAACCCCCACACCATCATCGGAAAGGAGTGACTCAGAGGTTCAAGTCTCAAGCACAGCTTTGACACAGCTTTTTTACTGGCATTGGGGGTGGAGTAATAATTTCTAATAAACATGGAAAAACTGAAAGAAAAAGAGAGAGCAAGAAAAAACATAGACATAGAGCTGAAAAATAGGACAAAAGTCATCTGGGTTTGTTTCGTTTTGTAAAGGAAACAGAAGAGAGATCAACGAAGAGAAAATACGAGGACACAGGGGTTTAGTGGTAGAGAACCGTGGGAAAATGGGCTCATTGTGCTGCTTCCTCCCCTAACAAAGAGAAAGCCCCAGCACCGAAGCTCCTCTGCTGCCCAGGTGCAAGACTCTCCTTTCACTGTGTCTTACAAACACAGTGTGCAGAATCTGCCCTGAGCAGCAGCTAGAGCTCTGTTTCCTAGGATACCCAGACACACATGAGATGTTCTTTTATATTATACAACGAGCTGCTGGAAATGAAAATTTCCTCTCCAACCCTGAGTTTAACAGCTATGTTTCAGAACATGGAGGTAGAGGCAGAAGGATGAAATTAAAAGGCAGAGAAGACTCAAAGGTAGGGATAAAGACCAGAAAAAAGGTACCTGGAAAAGAGAATGAGAGGAGAGGAGAGTGAGCAGTAAAAACATAGAGATAGAGACAAGGAAGGAAATAAGAAGAAATAAAACTGGTGGGGAAGTAAATGTCACAGACATGAGAATGCTCCCATGGGAAAGAGAAAAAAAATCAAGCTAACCTCAAAGAGAGAAGCAAAAACATGGTACCTGTTTCAGGGACCTCAAAGAGCCACAAGGAATGTCCATGCTCTTGCCACCAGGTAAAGTCCTTGGTTTAACCTAATTGCTGCTAAACTCTCCCAAGTCCAATTAAACTGCAACTAGGATTATACATCCCCAGGCCTTGTTCTTTCTTGACTTAGAATCCCTTTTCTCTAGTCCAGGAGAGCTAGCTGTTGGGCCTATCAGCAACTAGCTGCTTCGTAACTCCCACGTTCATAAAGTCCTGGAGGGCAGGAATTACGATGAACTCTTAGCGAAATAGTGGAACCCTTAGGGGAAAAAGGTACTAGGAAAAGGGCCCTACCGTGTGCTTTCACAAAGTTCTGTGCCCACCTCTATAACTGCCCTCACTCCACTCATTTGGAGAAGTTTTGCTTTCTCATGTTTCTCTCATTAGGTCTGCAACACCTCTAATGGAGACCCTGCCTGTGTTAATTTTCCATCACTGTGACAGAATATCTCAGGTAATCAACTTATAAGGAACAAAGATTTATTTGAGGTCACTGTTTCAGAGATTTCAGCCCAGAGTCACTTGGCCCCCATTTTGAGTGTGGGATGAGGCGGATCACATCATGGCAGAAGTGTGTGGCAGAGGAAACTGTTAACCTCATGGTGTCTGGAAAGCAAAAAGAAAGAGAGGAGGGGCTGGGATCCAAACATGACCTTAAGGACATGCCCCAGTGACGTAATTCCCTTCCATCAGATCCTACGTCCAAAAAGTTTACCACATGCCAACAGCGCTACAGACTGGTAGCCAAGCATTCAGCCAAGGCATTGGGCAACATTTAAAATCCAAACAATACTGTCATACTCATCTTTGTTTTCTCTAAACCAGTCCCACATCTGGCAAGTAAAATGCTTAATAAATAGTTGATGAATTGAACTTGAATTGTACTGATGATATTAATAAACTTACTGAAGGAGACAGATACCATAGAAATCCTAACTTACTAATGAGGAGAGTAAGATAGCAAAGTTGGGATGCTACTCACACCTACAAATATTTCAGCATATAGGAGCATAAGATGAATCTATCCTCCTGCATTTAGTCTAATGAGGATCATCTATCCTTCTAATGAGGATACTTCTGCTTCCAACCAGATCCCACAGGACAGAATCTTCCCAATCCTCAGTAGGACAGTTCAAGAAAGAAGGAGGTAAGGACAAAAATTCGAAAGTTACAGATTTACCTTCCAGTAAAACCTAAATATTAAAGTATAGACAGTTCAACAAAACTATACCAGACTCAAAGGGGGGGGAGTGTTAGAGGATACAACAGGAAATAGCCCTTAATAATCTAACAGAAATCGACAAATAAAATAACTTATTATAATGCATTATGAAACATCATATCAGACACACTGAGCTTCTACTTTTTCCCCAAAGCAGACGATAATTGGAAACCAAATTCAATCTGACCATCACCCATACCAGACAGCATGTCAAGTACACAGTCAAGCTCCATAACTGTTTCCTGATGACTGTCATGGCTCAGCCCTACCTCTAGTATTTTTGCATTCAGTTGTCAGCAGATAAGAAGAGGTTGACACAATTTTGATGATGTGGGTCCTTGTCCATCCATGTCTCAGTCTCTTCACAAGTGTGAGTCATTACTTACTTCCATGCCCCGAAACACCGTGAAGCAGTGGGCTTAGGTTTAGGATTGCCAGATCAAATATAGATTGTCCAGTTAAAACTGAATTTCAGATAAACAACAAATAATTTCTTAGTGCAATGGTTATATAATGCATGTGGTTTTCACCATTGGTCCAAAATCTGAAATTCAAATTTAGCTAGGCCTCTTGTATTTTATTTGCTCAGGGTAACAACTATGCTAAAATAGTACTATATTATGCATCTTCACTGCCCCCAGAAGCCTATGAGTTAAGGGGTGTGGTTCCCATACTACAGCACTATTAGGAGATGGTTGAATCTTTAAGAGATGAAGCTTAGCCCAAGGTTTTAGGTCATCATAAGTGGTCTCTTAAAAGGAATTCATTATCTTGTCTCTCTGTGTCTCTGCCTCTCTGTCTGTCTGTCTTCTCTCTCTCTCTCTCTCTCTCTCTCTCTCTCTCTCTCTCTCTCCTCATCCACCATGAGGTAAGCAGCTTGCTTTACCCATGGTCCCACCCTGATATACTTCCTTGGCTCAGATCCAAACGCAATAGAGCCAACTGACCATACATTGATATTTCCAAAACTGTAAGCAAAACTCAACCTCTTCTTTTGTAAAATTTGATTATGTCAGGTATCTTGTTACTGTAACAGAAAGCTGTCTAACACAAATGGTGACCAGAAATTATCAAGTAAAAAGATTCTCTCTTAGTTGATGCACTGGGTCTTAAGCAAATTTGCAAATATTCTGAGAGAGACATAAGCCTGTTAGTACTAGTCCTCAGATAGCCTCCTGTGCTCCAGAAATTACCTGTCTACTTCCACCCATAGAAACACCCTGAGAGAACTGCATTAGCTTTTGGAAGGCAAGCTGTTCATTAGCATCTGTGAGAAAAGGCTGATTAACACTGGCAAAGGGTGCTAGATGTTTAACCAGCCCATATATAAAGAAGAGATCAAGAGGAGGCAGGAAGGGATCTAATTCAAATTAGATGCTCTGCAGTGTTCACTCAGAATTTCACTCCCATGGGTAATCCACATGCCACATACGAGTGGCCACTCCACTCAGAAGCATCCCTTCATTTCTCTTACTGCTTTACCACTAGCAAGGCAATGATGTCTGTCAACCTTCCTCAAACATCTCTTGGATTCACCTCTTGGTTTTCAATCACCGCTCTGCCTGAATCACCTCTCCCTTGCCTAAACAATTATTCAGACTTCAGGATGCAGGTGAAATTGTAACTCCATGTGGACCAGTCTATAATCCAAAGACATTTGAATTAGGATTCTGAGAAAGGGATAAAGTACATGCTCTTCCATGAAACTAACCAGTTTCAAATTCCAGTTCCATCACCTATGCTAGCTGCCAGGCTTATGTGATTGTCATTCTAAGCTACAGTTTTGTGAACTGTAAAATAGCGATAGTGCCCTGCTAAAGAGGATTGGTATAAGAATTAGAAAAGATAATGTACATAAAGTTCATCACAAAGTGCTGATTTACCACATGGATTTCTGGTCTTTAGCAACAGAAACGGACCTGAGCTTCCTTAAACTGTGAACCACCACTTTCCCTACGGGGGAAAAAAAAAACCTATATTGAAAGGTATCAGAAGCTCACAGAACTGATGCGATATTGAAAGTCTAGCTTGGGAAAAGGAAAAAGTGGAAACCCGGTGTGGCAGGAACAGCCAGCTACTAACACATGGAGCCTATGACTCTGGCAAGCAGACCTTGAGATGGAGAGATTATCTTGACTTACCCAGGTAGGCTCTAAATGCAATCACAAATGTCCTTATAAGAGAGGACTGAGGAAGATTTGACTAGAGAAAAGACCACAGGGTGAGGACTGAAACAACATGCTACCTATGATGCTGACTCTGAAAATAGAAGAAAGGCCCAAGAGTCAAAGGGCACAATAAACACAACTTCAGAACCTAAGGAAGATGAAGAAATGAGTTCTCTGCTTAAATCACATGTCCTGCTGAACCCCAACCGACTGCACTGGAGAGTTCTCCACCAGCCGCAAGGTGAGCAAGACCCTCCACCAGGAAGCACATACAAAAAGCAGTCTTTAAAGGAAAGATTGGAGCCACTTGGGAAACTGGATGAGGAAGAGCTCAAAATATGTCTACTATAGCCTGGCTTGAAGAGAGCACTTGATACATAGGTACTGCAGAGAAAGAAGACAAAGAATATTCCATTTTCTCATCTACAAAATGAGGCAGCCAGACAGAAGGACCTCTTGGACCCCTGTAACTCTGAAGCTGGCTCTGAGACTGTGAGCCAAAGCCTGCCCAGGTGGTGTCACGCTCCTGCGGCCCTCAGCCTCTATCCTTCCTCCCAACAGACAGAGAGCTACTCAACCCTGGCCATCAGAAGTCGGATAATTAGTGATAGCTAGGTCCTCCTAACTCCTCAATGGCAGGAACTGCCTTCAAGTCTCTATCAGGCAAGGACGGTGCCCTCAAAATGCTGGAATTTCAGGATAAGTAGGTGCTAATATACCCTACTGGAGCAGATTGGTGGGAACCATCTACACATGCATATATAGAGCTTGACTGCGCCCACTATATGATTGGAGACTCAAATCGAGGACAGTTTAACCACACAGGTAAATCACTAAACTATATCAAAAAAAATTCCACTGAATTATATATAATCTTTTATTGTCTATTATTTTTAAATAAATTATTGAAAGTATGATTTGATTTGGGAATCACTTTCTGCAGACTTTGTTTTTGAAAAAACAGCTTGATCCAAATGCCAGCATGTATTTGAGAGGGAGAATGAGATTAGGAAAGGAAAAGTGCAGTCCAGTTACCCATCTCGGTAAGCAGCCTCCTCTTTCTTCCTACCATTTATTCTGACCTCGGGTTGTGCTCCACCCCAGAGGCCAGGCCCAGTCTAAAATCACTGGAAACTAATGAAGTATGGAGCATATGCACTGGTGTTACAATAGAGAACAAGATGAGCGCTGTGCTCATGAAACTTGATACAAGAAATAGATATTAAATAGGTCACAGTTACAGTCAGGGAAGGAAAACTCAAAGGTAAGAGTAGACTGGGCCAAAAGAAAAGGTGGAAAGGGCATCCCTGGGCAGGAAAAGCATGCACAAAAGTCCCACGGGCAGAGATAAAACCAGTACGCTCAAACACCTGAAACCAGGCTGGTGCAGTCGGAACCTAGCAAGCCAAGAGAAAAGAGAGCAAAGAATCTGGAGAACCAGAAAAGTATCACATGTAAGACTTCATAGAAAACATCTATTAACTACACTGCTACTCTGAGCTCAAAAGAATTTCCCTAACTGGGGGCTGGGGGTTTAGCTCAGCAGCATAAGCGCCTGCCTTGCAAGCAGGCAGTCGTGAGTTCGATGCCCGGTACTGATAAAAAGGAAAAAAAAAAGAGAGAGAGAGAAAATAAAAAAGAATTTCCCTATCTGAACCACAGGTCTCTCACCTCTCCAACTCCAGCGCCAACTGCCACAAACATGTATTGATCTTCATCTCTGTACCTGAATTAATGTCACCTTCTAGCTCTACCGGCCTTCTGAGGATTTATGCTTCTGCTTGCCTCTTCTATAACGATGTTCCCAGATAGCAAGCCATCTGGGGTCATGCGTGCTCCAAAGGTCAGCACCTCCACAAGCCCTTGTGTGAGTCTAAGCAAATTACCCAATGTGCCAGGTAGTGACTGATTTAGGAATGAACAGATGATGGAACACAACATTTATGTGTCTGAGTTAATTTATGGCCAAACTGGAGCACAAACTGGAGCACAGATTTTCTTCCTTCTTCTACTTCTTTGTCTGTTTCAGAGACAATAAGTGAAGCCCTATTATTTCTTGGGAGAACTGGGAAACCAACTAGGGTCAACTTGTCCTTTCCAATAACAAAGGCTGTGCTACTTCTGGAAGGGAACAAGTAGCTCTGTCTTTAACAAAAGTAAGGAAACCACTTCTGAAATTTAACAAGGGGTTTCCAATTAAATTTCAGAGAAATTTTAATGGGTAGTCTCAAAATATGCCTTTGGATGAGAAGAAAAATTGTGACCTAAAATCCTTTCATTTCTTCCCCACCAAAGGGGAGAATAAAATGATATAATCTCAAGAAGAACTTGTTTGGGGCTGGGGATTTAGCTTAGCGGCATAAGCACCTGCCTTGCAAGCAGGCAGTCGTGAGTTCGATCCCTGGTACCGATAAAAAGGAAAAAGACAAAAAAAAAAAAAAAAGAAGAACTTGTTGCACCAACACTTGGGGACAAATAATTCTTTGTTGGGGAGCTGCTTTAAGCATGAAGTAAGATTTTTGCAGCATCTCTGACCTCTAAACACAAGATGCCAAAAACAACCTCGACCCTTCCACCAGCTGCAACAAAATGTCTCCAGACATTGTCCAGTATCTCCCAGGTGGCAAAAATCACACTTCACTGAGAATGGCTGCTGTAGAAGGTCTCTCATATAGTGGCTCCTTCACCCTAAACAGTGCTGAGTAGCTGAGGAAAGGACTGGCATGTGTTTTACAGTTAGTTCCTACCTACACTGGGAGAAGGAATGCACACATAGTCCCTCACAGACTAAAACAAGAGGTTCCCAAGATGGCACCAGCCACAAGTCTTAACTCTGAAGGACAGCGAGCATTGACACAAATGCTCTACCACTATAGGGGACATCAAGCTAGACCCCAGAATGCCTCTCAGGGAAGCCTTAATCCAAAGAACAGTCTTCCCAGATTATATCGGATGAACAACACAGAAATGAACAAAGAAAGGTTTTATTTCTTTAACCTCAGCATAACAGAAATGGGTAAAACTTTTACCAAGGGTCCTAGGTTCTTTCTCTTTTCTGACCAAGTACTAAATTATTCCCTTAGACCTACCAGGGAGAAATGCCAAGAGATGGGGAGAAATTGTCATTGTCATTCAAACTCAGGGGATGAAAACAATGAAAAAAAGAAAACCATCTTGTTGTAATTTCATAGTTTACAGCCCTGTCATATACAAGTAGCGCTATTCCCATTGTATATGTTTCAGAATTATGGCTCAAGGTCACTGAGAGAGCAAATGGTCAAACTGAGACCCAAACCCAGAAATTTAAATTCCAACACTGGAGTTCTTCTGGTAGCTAGAAAAGATAATGGCTAACAGTTTAGAAATATATCCCAAAGGCACATATACTTGACAAACGATATCCAGGATGACCACAGAGCTGCCCTTCTGCAGAGCCTTATGGTCCTGTGATTGCAGTATCATATGAATGTTACCAAAACTGTGCTTCTGAGAGTTGGCACAGAAGGAAAATTGCTGGAGAGGGAAATCCTACATTATAAGAACTCGCTAACATAAATACATGTTCTTTGAGTCGGTTTTCTAGTAGTGGTGAGGGATTTCTGTTGATCTTCTGCCCACACGCTTTTTCTTCCCAGGTCCCCCTCAGGGCCAGGAACAAGCAGTAGTGAGATGGCTAGCCAGAAATAGAGCAGAATCCAACCAATATCCCATAGGGGGTTGGCCCCCAGTACTGCCCTTGCTAGGAGAATGTGCTAATGAGCTTCACTGTCAGATTCCAGAGAATGGATGTGGAACCCAACCTGCCCGTGCAGAGTGGCCACCTACTGCTCCTCCTGCCACTACCCCCATATCAACCATCTACCAGCAGCACTACATCTCTGTGGGCCTTCCCCCGCTGCAGTGTTCCCAGGTGATGACCTGCTGGCTACAGTTCACAGGTTCCAGGCAGGAAGTCCTCTTCTCTATCTGTGTGGGTTAAGGAATTAGAGTTTGGGCCAATCTCTCGGGATCAGCTGAAGTCACAAGATAAAAGGCTCAGGCACTGCTGTCATCCATGTTCTCTCTCACGGAAAAGAACAGACTGCAGTGAAAAAGAAGAACACAACTGACCCCAGATAGGTGAGAGGGTTTGAGAGTAGGGAGGAAATCTGCAGGAGCTGGAACCGCAGCCTGTTCCTCCAGCTCCTGAGGTTCAGTATTTCCTGATCTTGCAGTGCCAGATAACCCCTCCTGGAGAAGCTCAGCTGGCTCAGGCTAGTCCAAGTTAGGTTTATGCCACTCAGAAAACTGTTCAACTCTCCTGTCCAGATAATATCATCTGGAAAAAAAAAATCAATGTGGAAATGGATATAACTGGCTTAGCCAGACCTATAAGAGCCAAGAGAGACACAAGATAAAGAAGGAAAAATCCAGAACCCTGACCCTGGCATGGGGTCAGTATACCAGTTAAGGAATGTGCAAGCTTTTTTTTTTTTCATGATATCCCTTTAGCAAGTGGCTTCATTAAGACACTGAAACAACACTCCCTTCCAAATTTTGCAGGACTAACGTATTATATTCATTTGGGATCCATCAGGGACCAGAGACATCGTCCCAAAACATCACACACCTGTGAGTTAACACTGGATGGTAGTGTGACCAAAGGTACCCATCATTGTGGAAGAGGAATAAAGGCACCCAAGTAATCAAATTCTACCTTCTCACAGTGTTGTGGGGTAGAACGTCTTTTTTTGTTCCCTCTCTTGGCTGTCTGGGAAAGAACCTGGCTTAAGCAATTTACCCGAGTGTATAAAACTTCAAATAAATGATCCTTTCAGACAAATCAGAGATCCATAAATTTGAGAAAAAATATATTTGTCCATTGTTCTACTTTCCTGCTTCTGCCTACAATGTCTAAGAGATTGATTTGTATGACAGGCACTTGGATTTTTCTTTTAGCATGACAAGTTTAAAAAAAAAAAACTAGGTAACTTTTCAGACTTGCACAAAAGATAAATCTACAATTACAGGCTTGATGAAGAGGCAGCCATGAAGTTGTTATAAAGTATCAACCATCTGTAGAAGCCCTAAGTGAACTACAGCTATTTGTTAGAGAAAACAAAATTCTTTTTATTTTTTCAAGTCATTAAACCAAAATTCATTCTAGTACTTCTGAGTCATACCATATCCCATGTGACTTATTTGGGATATAATAGAAATGAAAACAATTTTAATACTTAAAGCATTCTATGTGCATATATAAGGGAATGGTTACCCAATCTATTTGCGAGTGATATGCAATCACAAAATAAGGGGTTTTATTATGCTTCCATTGTGTATAAATAAAATTCTGCATTCTTGGAGGAACCAAGCAGTCACTCCTGCAACAGGGGGACCAAGTGGCATGGCCATTTTCTCACAGACTTTTTAAAAAGCACTTTTCTATTCATAAGGAATAATATAATGCATTTATTAATAATGGAGTCTAGACGAAAAGAATGCTGCCCCATGCACAAGTGCTGGGATCTAGTGTCCAAGTTTAACTGAATGCAATGCTTTCTTCTCAGTTCTGAAGTTATTTTTAACCTTGCTTGCTATGCAAATTAGACCATGACCTCTGATCATGAAAGAAACCAGGCTGGGACAAAGTTAATATTTTATGAAAATACTGTGAACAGCCAGTCCTGATACTGAACTTCACATACTATGTAACTGACCCTGTATGGATACAGCCATGGAATCTGTTATTCTGGAAATACACCAGAAAATAATTGTAGAGTACTTGCTTTACGCAAATAAAATCTTTTGAGAGAAAGGAGAGATATTGCAGGATAATGCCGTAGTTACTCTATATTACTATTAGTTACTGTTGTTCATCTCTTATTATGCCTAATTTATGAATTAAACTTCATCATTAGTGTGTACCTATAGCAAAAAATATTTATAGTGTATATACATAGGGTTTGGTTCTTTGCGAATTCAAGCATCCACTAAAAATCTTGGAATATATTCCCCATACATAAGAAAGGACTACTGTATTTCTTTGCGTTTATCTTATTTTCCAGAATTTTTCCATTAAACTACACTCTTTCTGTTGTCAGAATAACTACACTTTTGAAGGCAAGGTTGTCTGCGGCAACTCCCTAACCTTCTGCGGTTGGTGACATGGCAGCAATTCACTGCTCTTCCCAGCGGCCACTCCGTATGGCCTGTACAGGAGGCCCCCACACCAGCTGAGGATTTACAGCTGTAACAAGAGCCACGTAACATGTTCTCATTTGTAAATTTCAAATACGACTAAAATGAACACACACAAAAAAAAACCTCCAGTAATCACTAGTCCTTACTTAAAACAAAACCTCCTAATACTAATGTGGACTGAAGGCTTCTAAAAGAAGCAGGTAACCTCTCTCCTTCATGTATGCTCTGGATATCATGCTCTCTGCCATTCAGCGCTGAGCACTCCACCTGCGTTGGTCTCTATCTTCAACCCTGTGCTATTTCTTGACACAGCTCTTCCCTACATCTCAAAGTACCCTCCTCATCTTCACTGCCCTGCCCAGCCTCTGAACCTGGTGCCTACTTGTACCCTCTGCCTTCTCAGCCTGCTGTGCTCTGGCTTCTGACCTTACCCTTCTGTGAAAACGACTTTCATTAAAGGTCATCAGTGGCCTTCAGGTCTGCACTTGTTGGTATTAACATTGTAGTATGGGTGAGCACCCCTAATCTGCAAATCTGAATTCAAAAATGCTTCAAAACCTGAAAAATTTTAACACCAACATGACAACTACAAGTGCAAAATTCTACACTTCATCTCATGCAATAGGTGACAGTCAAAACACAGGCACACTAAAAATACTGTATAAAATTACCTTCAGGCTATATGTGCAAAGTTTATATGGAACAAAAGAATATGTACATAGACCTCAATTTTATCCCCAAGATAACTTGCAATGTATATATGCAAATATTTCAATATCTAAAGAAAAGGGAAATAAAAAAACCTAAAAGTCTTCTGGTTCCAAGCAGAAGTCGGACAGGACTGAGTATAAAAGTGGGTCAGTCTGATACTTCCATAGCCTGACCACAGCCACAGCAGACCCAGAGGATGCATCGCACTGGCACCCTTCTCATCCCTTTACTGTATCCTGAGACCTTTGACCACAAAGCGCTGCTGAGCCATCTCTGTCCTCTCCTGGAGCGTGAGGAGCCATGAAGGGTAACTCAAGCAAAGCTACGCTTTAGGCAGGTCACCTGGAATGGTGTGAAACGGAAGGAAGGAGAGACACTGGCTAAGAGATCAAAGTCAGTAGAAGGTCCTCTCCCAAGGGAGCACGGTCTGAACTTGGACAGCAAGCTGAGCCTTCCAGAAGCTGGCACCTAGTGGCACAGGGGGAGCGGCGGGAATACTGATCCTGTCATTCCCTCAAATGACACTCAAACACCCCGAAGGCCCCGCCCAAGCTCCGTCTGGTGCCACGGGGGACACAGCTCCGTTTTTATTCTTACACCGCATGATGCTCGTGCCTGCTCATCTCACCTTCCCTGACATATTTAAAAGAAAAGAAATGGGAAGCAGTACTAAAAATTCTGTGTGAACTCTAAGGCTGTGAAGTAGCAAATCATCCCTAGCCCTTCTTCCAAACCTGTGTTTTACACCTCTTTGTAGCAGCAGCCACCGCCACCATACCAAACATGCTTTGGTTTTCACTCTAATAATTAGGCACCTGAGCCCTGCAGAACTGGAAGCTTTAGTATTTCACTCCCTCAACATGACCAAGTGTCCCCTGCCCTGACTTCTTCCCATCAGCCCCAACATGTGGCCCAAGCCAGACACCTTCCAAGCAAACGCAAAACAGGAAGCAGATCCTCAGTTCAGGATGCACCTTTTTGGGGGAAAGCAGATCCTAACTGTGGAAAGAAAGGAGCCACAGGTGGGTGTCTGGAGGTGCGCTCTCTGGATGAGTAATCCACAGGACACGAACAAGCCCGTACAACTGCTCTCTGCCCCTCCACCCACAAGAGCCCTCCCATTCCTTCCATCAGGCAAGAACTACTCAGATGGTAAAGGGAGCCTAATGTTTTGGTTCCTGGTTTGGAGCAGGCTCCTGTGGGACACAGAAGGCAAGAGTGTCTCACAGGGGCACCACAGAATGAAAATGTGTAAGAATTCACTGTCCTGGGGCAGAACCCTACATCAAGGTGCAAGGTGTCCCTCTACCTCAGAAGAACAAAGGTGTCGATGCCATGCTGGCGTGACATCTGGGAAGAGATACTCTGGACTACTCCATATAACCCTGCATACACCAGAAAACCCATGTGTGACCCCACCATTACAGTGACCTCCACTTTGGCCATGTCTTTGGGCTGAAGGAGGACATGCAGTCACCACCAGTGTACAGTAAAGCTGGTTTCAGTAGCTGGAGGACTATGCACACCGATGCCACTCCAGAGCCACCGGCTAGACAAGGCCTAGGTTTCCATCAGTCTCAGGACATTCATTCCTTTGGAAGAGTTTAAAAGGTAAAGACCGGAGGAGCTTTTTAGAACTACTTTCCTTTTTACTGCAGGATGGGTACATGCTATTCAGACTGACAGGAGCCCAAAGCTTGGGTGGAAAAGAATTCTCACTTTCACTTATTCATTCATCCATTCCTGCAAACATAAACGCTTCTGTTACATTAAGATAAAATATTCTATTTCCTGTCTCCTTTTCAGAATGTAACAGACTACATCTTCAAAGAGCCAAGGGCAAAAGTAGAAGAGGATAGTTCCTGGGACCATGTAAGTCTTGACTTAATTTTTCATGCCTCAGTTTCCCCAGTGAGGAAGTAAGGCTGTGGGTATCATGGGGAAAACAGCTGGTTTTATTCTGCATCCTGAGAAGTCACAGCAGAAACACGGAGATAGCACCAGAGTAGACAGCTGAGGCTGAAGTTAGGGGGTGAAAGAAAAAGAAGAAAATGAGAATCAGTGTAAGTGTTTAAGAGTCCCTCCCTCCGGATCAGGCAGTGCGGCTCTTTACTAAGGACCTCTGCTGACTGGAGCTGCAGGAAGCTGCACAACTATGAGAGACCGTCCAAAAGATGCTCCTCCCCTCCCTGTCTTCCTCCTCCACACAGCTCAGCAGGCAGAGAGCTAGTCCCTTCTGGGTCTAGTACCAACAAATACATTTCTGAGAACCTTATAAAAATAAAAAGTAAAGGATCCAACAAATTCTTTTAAGAAAGCCACAGTGCAAGGCAAAGTACCTAAACATTTTAAATAATAGTGGCTCAAAGAGATCTAGAACTTTGAAGTCCAAGAAGCATTTTACCATAAACATGTTCTATCTCAGCATCTCACCAACCCCACAAATATTTTGCACAGGGATATGTGTGCACATGTTAGGGAGGATCGGACTGAAGCACACAGCTGAATATTTGCAGTTGGTCCTTAGATAAAAGCTGTAGCAGAATCACACTTGAACCCAGCCTCCTGCTCCCAAAGTCAAGCCCATTTAGACCCAACACGACAGAATATCCACACCAGCAGCTGTTGAGAAATGGGATGAAGACAAAGGTCTTGGAAAGCTGAGCAAATGTCTTGATTTCCAAAAAGAACATCTCAGAATGACAATCAGTAAGCTCACTGTCAATCTCGTAATTTGGCAAAACATTGGTTCCACATTTGGGAGCAAGGAGAAAACAGAGACAATCAATGCATAAATGTGATTAATGGGAAATCCATTAGAAAAATGCTAAATATTTGGTATTTCTGGATTTCAGCAAGCTCCCAATAGAAAACCACTTATGCTATACTGTTTCAATGGTAGTGAGTATCACTTGATGAGCTTCCAAATTGAAGTCTTTCCTAAATCTTACTGCAGTGACTAAGGAATGAATTTAAACATTGACTTTGCAAATTAAAGACTATGTGACCTTTAACAACTTACCTAGCTGCTCTGTAATTCTATGTCCTCATCAGAAAAATGATAATAATTCATAATAGCTAAATTTTGAAAGCAGCCTATATGTCTATCAACAAGTGAAGGGATTAAAAAATGTTATTTATACAGTGGAGTAGTACTCTGCTATGAAGAATGATAAATTTGAGATGTTTGTAGAAAAACAGATGCACCTTGCAAACATAAATGTTAAGTGAAATAAATCAAACATACAAGCTTAAATCTCACATGGGAAATCCAAAATATAAGTAAAGAGCACAATAAAAGGAAACAAGGAGATAACCCTAATGCAGATGGGAAGGTGGCCAAATGATGGAGGGAGGCGGGAAGGTGGGAGGGGCAGGGGAATCAAAGGCATTAAGGTGTGTTATGATCCTGTTCCACTACCCACAATGCAAGTAATCATTGTGTATTGCAAACATGTATTCATAAATAAATTTTTAAATGATTGTTGTAACAGCCAGATCAGACCAATGATTAATTACTAGATGACAGAATAATGAGCAATAAATTTTAGATATTAATATTATTATGTTATAATTTAAGCCTACAGGGAGGCTTCTAGAGTTGAACCAGAGTTCCATTATTGTCTCTGTTAATTTCAACATATTTATCAACAATTTAAATAACAGCAGCAGAAATGTACAAAGCTAGAGAATAGTGTCAGTTATTCACGCGTGAAGGTTCTGGTAATGACAGATAATCTCCAGCTTCATATCAGTGAGTGGTGTGATCAGGGCACTACAAAGTAACTCATACTGTTCAAAAGCATGTCGTGTCGTCTGTCCTGAAGTATTTTGCACTGGCCGGACCAGTTAGAGCACTGTGTTCCAGCCTGCATGTCATATTTTTGTTCAGCATGGTTTTTGAGACAGAGTCTCATTACGTAGTCCAAGCTGGCTTCAAACTACCTGCTTCAGCCTCTCCAGTGCTGAGACTGCACATGTGTGCCACCATAACCAGCTGGGTGTCACATTTTAAGAACAATACTGAGGAACCTGGGGGGCATGGGGATACCTCAAGGGGTGCTGAAATAACATCAGATGAGAAACAGTTGAGAAATGTATGAATGTTCTGTTTGTCAGCAAATGGATAAAAGCCTTTACTGCTTTGCTTACTGCATAATTTGAGCCAGTGGATCAAATCAAAAGAGGCCAGATTTTAGCAGAGGAAGGGCATAAAACCCAGGACCTACCCAGTAATGAAATGCAATGCTTTGCAGGCTCACTGTCACATGCAGAGTCAGGGACTCAGTGTCCGGAAGTTAGGGATACTAATTGCTAGGTAATCCCTAAAAAGGCTGTGAACCTCATTCTCCCATTTCAGCCCCTCTTCCGTGCACACATATCTTCCCCCATCTAAGTTGCTATGCAGCTAGTAATCCCATGAATTGGTCTATGATGATACGTATTCAACAATAAAGGATTCGGCTGGCTGATCTTCCTGGTCAGCCTGAAGATTCTGTCACCTCTGGAATCCTAAAAGAACTGCCAAGAGCATCAGGAGCCCAGGCTCCAGGCAGCCTGCACTGGGGACCTCAGGCGCACAGGCCAAAAGCTGCATCACCACCTCCCCCAACCACCCATCGTCACCATAGCAACCACCAGGCCTGCCTGCCTAGGCAAGGCTCTTGAATTTAAGGGTGGGGGGGGGAGGCCCAATTTTTCCTGCAATTTTCCCAAGTAGTGGGTGTTGAGGGGATGCGGGTAGGAGGACAGGAGTGGAGCAGTTTATTCTGTCCCTCCCCACAGAATGCTCCAAAGCCATCTTACGACATAGCCAGCCCCATCTCAATAATTTGACCTTGGCATCTCTCTTACTTTAACCAAAACAACAGACGAAGGAACTATGGGGGAATCTCATTTTTAGAAGCATAATCACTTAGCAACCTAAATATCTCATTCTTCCCCACCCCTCCAAAACTCCAGAGAAATAAATACACAGAATTAAGGATTCCAGTGTTTGGGTCTGATATAGCATGAAGATGCAATAATAATAATAATAATAATAATAATACTTTCTATTTTTGTAAAAATAAAACTTACCTTCTAAGGAGCTCTAAGAGTCTTGCTAAAATTAAGGCACTGATTTTCACACTGGCCTCCTCTCCTCTCCTTCTCAATGCAAAGTAACCAGGGACTGTTTCCCTGCCATTTGCTGAAAGCCCAGAACCAGAAAAGATTTTATGCATGGACTTTAAGACACAGGGCAATAGTGATTTCATCGCTGTATGTGGCTGCATGTTACAAAGAAAAGTCACTTATTTCTAGCAAGGGAATGGAAAAAGGTCAAGACTGCTCAAACAAATGCCAGCAGTAACTTTCTTCCTCACATTTCACCCTGGTAAACATTGGCTTCTTCTGGAAACTCCTTCTCTTTTCATTTCCCTGCTAATGATCTCCTCTATCTCCTTACTCTCCGTGGGCTCCGTCAGCCTGCATCCCAGGTCACCCATATCTAACTCAGATGTCCTCTGAAGCCTGTTCTTGGCCTCATCTCTCTCTCTGCCCACTCGCCTGTGACAACCTGACCCTTGTGACAGTTCAGCTACCACCAGACAGCACTGAGTCCCAAAAATCCATGCAGAACCCTGCCGCAAGCCATGCCAATCCCAGCCTTCCTACCAGAGTGTTACCCAGAGGCCCAAAGGGTGTGCTGAGCTCATGAAGCCACAATCATCCTCATGACTTGCCCATCACTGACTGTTGTTCACCCAGAGTGTTATCATCTACTCACAGTGTAGAGAGACACCAACTGCCCTCAATTCTAGGACTCAACTTTGATCCTTCTTTCTCATCCTTTAAGTTTAAAGATTCCTAAATATCTCCATGTCTGTCAACTTCTTTCTGGTACCACTGCCTCACACCCTCATTTTTTTTTTCCTGTTCAATAAAACCTGTGAGACACAGGTTCCTAACATGTCCTGCTGGCTCCAGCCTCACCTCTTCCTCCCTATGAGACTCCCATAGTCACATCCACCAGGGCAAGAATTGAAGCCTCTGAGAAGGAAGGTCTACATTTCCAAGGATTCATTTATAATTTTTCATATTCATTCTCTTTCTCTCGCTCCCTCTCCCTCCTCCCTCTTTAATGACCCCCTACTGCCTTCATAATAAAACCCAACCACGTGACCACAGCACACAGGACCCTCAGTTCCTACTGGCTTGCTCAGCTGCATTCGGAACCACATTTCTTCCTGCTCCTTACACTCCACTCCCTGTAAACACAGGCCTGTAATTCTGCAAATATGGCGCAGGGGCCCCTACTGCTCCCACTCTCTGTGACTTTTTTTCCCAGCTCCCTGCAGGGCACCTGAATGTCTTCCAGGACAACATTAAGGCAAGCACAGTGGGAGCTTAAGGGTGACTCTCCCGCTCCTATTCTCCTCCTTAAACCAAGTCAGTTTCTAAAAGTTTCCAGAAAGTTCCAAAGTCTTGAGGCACTATCATTAAAAAGGAGTTAAGGAACCAGAAAGCAGCCTGGAAGTGAGCTTCTGTATCTATATTACGCCCCCCTGCTGACTTACAGCATGATCTGGATTTCTTTTTTTTTTTTTTTCTTTTTTGGCCTTTTTCTTTTTTATCGGTACTGGGGATCGAACTCACAACTGCTTGCTTGCGATCTGGATTTCTTTATTCTCATTCTTTTTCCAGAGTGGGGAAGTAACCAAAATCAGAAGCAAATGTCACCCATCCCTTTCTCTCCAGCCCTTCATTTCTTTGCCTTTTTTGCCCCTTAGTGATTCCTTCCATTCTCCATATAATCCACCCACTTCTGTTTCTCAAAGCACCGTGGACAACCTGGCTGGGTGATGCTGCCCCAAGAGCCTGGTGGAGCTGTGATGGTGGGGAAAGTCACCCAGAGCTCACGCAGCTCGTCCCGACCCCACGCTTCACCAGCCCTGTGACTTCAGGCTGCTTTCTCTTTAGGAGCCTCACTCTCTTTATAAAATGAAGTTAAGCTTTTTAGCTCTCAGAAGCTTAGAATCAATAAAGAGTGCTCCCTCTTTGTGTCCACATTTCCTTTCTGTTGTTCCTAGACACCCCTATCCTTTCCACACCATTTCATTCTGGGCAATTAGAAAATGCTGCTATGCCTCGTTACCCAGGATTTCCTCTATTCTGTGTGCCACAGCATAAACAACAAAATGTCATTTCTTTATTATCTGGGCTGATGGAGGAAGAAGCTTAGCCAACTAAATATGATGGATAAGACCAAAGAAATTTATTGTATATTTGGCTTTGAGATGTGGTTAGAGATATGATCAGAGACACACAACTATTTCTGCCCATTTGGAAACCATCCCAAACCCTCCCAGCCTGGCCTGAGTCCCAGTCTTGGGTTTGGCCACAGTGTGGAAGGAGGCCCTGAGTTTTGCAGGATAAGACCCTGGTAACTATGCAGTTACGCATAATACTCAATCAACAATCAAGTACTGAGCCAAGCCCCTGCAAGACACTATGCGGCCAAAGAAATCCATCAGCCATACAAAGAAGGATATTTTACTGTCCCTAGAAACTGAAAATCCAAGAGGAGGCAGGAGTGTTCTCATAATTATCTATATGATATGAGTGGAAATAGAGATTCTAATAGTATTATGAGAATAGAGGAGAAAGTATGTTAATTCTAAACAGGTGGCTTTGGAAGGCCTTGGATTAAGAATAATCAACAGTGGTGTGGGTGGGCAGATTTCCATCATCACCAAGAGCTCAAATGTGAGCCTTGCCTCGAGTTGTCCTTTAAAGTCATTGAATTAACAAATAGATAATGTTCTATTCCATGCCTGAAACTATGTGAGATACCACAGCCACAAAAGAAATTTAAAATGGTTTTGACTTCCACGCATCAAGTAATTAGCAAACAAGACAGTGTTATACTCCGATGCCATAAAGGGTTTGATGTGTGGAACTGACAATAAGAATGAGAGTAGGACAGACTAAAGTGCTAATCGCATCATGACAAGGGTGATGAACAAGAAGCCCTCCCCAAACATTGTTCTTCACTGCCACTGCCTCTCCCATGTTGACGACAAAGTCCTAGCTAGCTGTGGACAAGGTCATTTCTTCTCATCTCTGGGTAGCAGGTGGTGACGGAAGTAGCACTGCACTAGGAATGAGAGGTCTGGCACCAGAAGGATTTGCTGGGTGGTCACAGGAAAGCCATTTCCTTTGTTGGAGGCCCTGAAAAGGAGCTGGACTCAAGGATCTCCAGCATCTCTTCCAATTCCCCAAACTTCAGCTGTGAATGCAAAAGGAACAGATGACATCCCAGAGAAAGGATCTGAGAGAGACAGAGACCAGAAGGGAGCACAGGAAGTAAGGTGGGGGGAATCAAGTGGAGGAGAGCAGCTCACAAATAAGCAGTAGAGAGGGGCAGGTGGCGACAGGGTCCAGGTGAGTATGAACAGTTAGAGTAAGGGCAGCATCAGAGCTGAGAAGATAACCTGGGGATGTCACTCAGTCGTAGAGCACTTGCTTAGCAAGCACAAGGTCCTACATTCAATCTCAGTAACACAACTGAAGAAGGTGTCACAAGTCATGCAGAAGTGGGTAGATCCAAGGCCACAGGAAAGGGGAAGCCATCTCAGGTTCCCAGTCAGGGATGTCTCTCAGTGTAGAAAAGGCTGGAGGGAAACACTCATCACAGCCGACAGAACAACAGAAACTAAGGAAGAAGCAGAGAAGAGGCCAGCCAGGAAGCCAGGAAGTCACCCACGTCATGAGGTGCTAAGGACATGTGCTGGTGGCCAGGAGGATGGTGCTGAGGGAAAGAACAGAACACTCGTCTCAAAGACTGTCAGGACTCATGAAACTGTCAGGCATGAAAGATGCAGATAAGAGAGGAGGTCCATTCCTGCCTCACTTCTGACCCCAGATCTAACACCTGACCCTCAAATCCCTGGAGTGGGAAATGTCTCAGCTCTCATACCCAGAGCATTTTATGTTCTTAGTGACAGACAGTTGTCATAAGAGGCAGATGACAAGCTGACAGGTATGCACTGTCTCTAGAGGCTTCTTGAGGAGCTGCAGAGAATGTCACAGTGGACCATACACAGCAGCAAGCACTGCGCTGCACAGACTGAATGGACAGCAGCTGTCTACAGAGAGGCCCCTTCTCTTCACAAACTTAAAAAGCTTTCCAAAATAGCAGAGCCTCTGTTCATGAACTCTCTGTCTAACCCTACATCTTCAAGATTTTTACTTACTTTCTCTTTCAGTAGATTAAGTGCTTCTGTTTTAATATTTGGATCTTTGACCTATTTTGACTTTAATGCATGGTGATAGACATGCACTTTTAGTCTTCGGCATGTAAAGAGCCAGTTTTTCCAGCACTGTTTATTAATGAGGTTATCTTTCCTCCAGTGAACACATGTGGCCCCTCTGTCAAAGATAAGATGGCTGAGAGTGTTTATAGTTGTGTCTGCATCCTCTAATCTGCCCCCCGATCTTCAGGTGTATTTTTTGCCAATACCATACTGATTTTATCACAGTAGCTTTGTAGTATAATTTAAAGACAAGGAATGTGATGCCTAATGCTTTACTTTTGTTACCCAGAACTGCTTTCTCTACTCTAGGTCTTTTCTGACTCCAAATGAATTTTAGGAATGTTTTCTCTAGTTCTGTGAGGTATGCCAATGGTATTTTGATCAAGATTGCATTAAATCTGTATAACAAATTGGGAGTGTGGCCATTTTCACTGCTGGGTCTTCCCATCCATAAGCAAGGGATATCTTTCCATTTTCTGATATCCCTTTCAATCTGATATCCCTTTTTCAGAATACTGTAATTTTCACTGAATAGATCTTCTACTTCTTTGTTAGATTGATTATTAAGTATTTCATTTTGGGAGTGCTATTGTGAAGAGTGTGTTTTCCCTAATCTCTCTCTCAGTGAGTTTGCCATTTGTGTACAGGAATGCCATTGATTTTTGAGTGCTAACTTTTTACCCAGCAAAAGTAATGAATTTGGTTACAAAATCTAGAAGTCTTTTGGTGAAGTTTTTGGGATTTTCCTATGTAAAGTATCATGTCATTTGCAAATCGTAAGTGAAATAAATCAGACTCACATGTGTAAACATAGTATTGTGTCCCTAATGTAAGAAGCAGAAAGAGTAAATAGATCCAAAATGTTCAATAGATATTGTGAAATGGGAAGAGAAATTGAGATGGGGGAAGGAGAAAAGGGAGGAAGGGATCTTAATATATCTTTATATATATATATATATATATATATATATATATATTAGTTAAGATAGTCATACTACTAATTACTATCACTTCATCGAAAAGAAAGGTTTGTGCCTGTATTGTTTGATCATGCCTATATCCTATAGTCTGAGCAACTGCTTTGAAGATAATAATATGCAATATATAAACCATTGTTACTCTCTTACTATCTTGTTTTGAAATTTTGCATCCTTGTCTTTATTGTTTTTTTCTCTTTATAAAAAACAGTAGAACACTGGTCTGAAAAAGAAAAGGGAACAAGATGAGAAAAAAAGAAAACCAAAAGGCTCCGGCCTAGTGGGCTATGTGGGGAATCAAGGACAGGAGGAAAAGTTCGGTAAAGGACGAGAACTGCAGTGTCTCACAGGCCTGAATTCCCATCTCTGCTGAGAGGTCAGTGGAGGGCGCTGCCCACTCTCAAATGAGAGGGCAGAAGTTCAGGGAAGGAAGAAGCTGGCACCTAACTCTCAGGCTAGAGCACTCTCTGCCAGATTCCCTCTCCTCAGGGAAGGCACACACTGGCAGGCTGCCCAGTGGCCCGAGACTGCTTTGAAACTTGAATAATTGACACTTGCCCTCTTCCAAACCAAGCCTTTGCCTGCTGGCTGCGAGCTTTCCCTTTACAAAGCCTCGGGACCAGCTGCTTCCCTGTCACTGAGCAGCAGCTTCCCTCTCAATGCAGACTGGCCCTCAGGGCACCCCGCAGCCCCCCATCCAGGGTGCAGCCTTTTGTTTGTCCCCAGTCCCTGAAGGAGGACTGGATGTCATCCGTCCCTCAATCACAGCCAGGATGTAAAACAAGAAAAGGCCACACCTGGAGGAATGGCAAGGAAAGCCACTGAACTGTGGAGCTCCCACAGCAGCTCTGAACCAAGAAACAGAAATCTCCCGCTCCTGAAGATGACAAGGCAAGAGAGTTTGGAGGCTGGAGCAGGGACAGAAAGGCAGGTCCTAGCGTGGCCCAAATATGGAATCTACCCAAACTCCCTGAGCAACACAGGCAGGCAGGCTGTGGTTTCCTGCTCTTCCTCCTGTTTGCTGTTCTCCCAAGAGAAATCCTGCCTCTCAGCTTGCAGAGTTCCTGTGTCCTTTCCTGGTGGGCACCCTGGGGGAGCAGAGAGTAGCTGAGGACAGCTCCTCGCAAGCAGAAGGCCTGTGATGGGCCTACCCAGGGCTTAAAAGGTGACAGCACCACCATCATCCAAGCCTAACAGGAAACACTGAGTGCTCTATTCTCCACTTTGGTTGGTTTCCCAACATGGTTCTAACATCTAAAATTCCAAACATCTAAAATACAAAATATGTGCCATTAATGAAATGGCTCAAGCTTTCTAAAAACAATGTAACACGCAATAGCTCCTGTTATATTTAACAGGAGCTAACATTCCTTGATACCTGTTTCAAACCACTTCTTAACAGTCATGAACATTTTGGTAAAGACTCCACCCCAGCCCTAGTTTAATCCTCTTTGATTAGGTCAGCCTCATGTATATTTATAAACTTTTCCAACACAACTGGATATTTTTTCAATATAGTCCAAGAATCACCTGTATCGGACAGAATTATATGGGTGTTTGCTTTACTACAGCCTCCTGATCCTGGGGGATGAAGGCCAACAGTTCTCATTTAAACAAGAGTCCCAGATGATTTTAACACACTCAAAGTGTTTAGAGTCACTGTTCAGACAGTCACCCTTCTTAAAATGCAAAAATAATCACAATGACCAAAGCAAATAACCAAACCCTGGGAAGGGCGGCCTTTTAAATAGCTCCCTGTCATTTGCTGCCCCGTGTGAACGACAGATCTGAGGCAGAGTTTGTACTCTCTCCTTTTACTAAACCATCTAGAGTCAGCCTGTGGCTTCATCACTGCCATAACAAAACAACAAATATATGCTATCTTCACAGGAGGAAAGGAGGGTGGAGAAGGGAGCTAAAGACCATCTATAGCTAAACGTTCAGTTTGCAGCAGCCCAACTCTGCCACCATTTAAAATAAGTATCTGGCACTTTGGAGGTTAAAATAGAGTTCCAGTGTATACTGTAATGGGATATTTGTATTTTTGTGGCTGTTCTAATTTACATGCTATGTGCGTTCTTTTTTCATAGTGGCTTTATTGAGTTATACAACGACAAAATTCATTCCCTTAACATGTCCAACCCAATGTATCATTTTCAGGATATTCAGACAGTTGTGCAACCATCACCACTATCTAATTTTAGGTCATTTTCGTCACTCCAAAAAGAAATCTACAAACCCATCTCTGGTCTCTCCCTACCCTACTTCCCTCAGCTTTTGCTAACTATTATTATACTCCTATGGATTTGCATATTCTGAACTTTTCTAAATAAATGGGATCATACAGTTTGTGGCCTGGTGGGAAGGACATTTTTATCTTAACATGATGTATTTTCCAGTTTCACCCGTGTTACAGGAGTTCTTTTCCATTGGTCAACAGTGCCCGTCATATGATAGGCCTGATCTTGTCTATCCATTCATTGGCAGATGGACACGCCCACGTTTTATTACAAATAATGCTACTACTATGGGCACTAGCATACAGGTTTTCATATGAACATAATTTTTACTTCTCCCAAGAATATGTTTAGGAGTGGAATATTTGGGCCATGATTAACATCTTGAAGAACTAACAAGCTATTTTTAAAAAAGACTACACCATTTTACATTACCAGCAGCAATGTTTGAGACGCCTGATTTTCCAGCATTTCTACATAACACTTGTTACTGTAGTTCTTATGTCATCCTAGTGAGTATGAAGAAATATCTCACTGTATTTTTTATTTGCATTTCCCTAGTCAATTCTGGTTGCCACACAAATATCATAGGCTATGTGGTATAAAAGGTAGAAATTTAACTCTGCAGGATGGGGAGTTGGAAATCAAGTTGTTGGCCAATTAACTAGCTTCCTGATTAGGCTTCCTTACTAGTTTGCAGAGAACAATTTCCTGGTGTGTCCTCACATAATGGAACAGAGGGCAGGGGAGCAATCTCTCTCTATCTCTTCTTATAAAGGCACTAATCACCTTAGAGGCTGCCATCCTCATGACCTAATTACTTCACAAAGATCTCATGTCTAAATACTATCTGACTGAAATTTTGATATGAATTTGTGGAGAACAGTGACAGAAACAATCAATCCATAGAGATGCTGAGAATCTTTTCATGCTTTCATTGGTCTTTTACATACTCATACTTCAAAGTTTTTACCAAGGAGCCTGGAACTCTTGTGAAGCGGTTCTCAGAGTGTACCCTCCACATCCATCAGCAACATCACTATTGATCTTATTCGAAAAGCAAGATCTTGAGTCCTCCTCCAAATCACCTGAATCAGAAATTGTGGGAGTGAGGTCCAGTAATCCATGGTCTGAGTTAGGTGAAAGTCTTAGAATCACTGCTATAAAACAATGTCTACTAAGAGGAGCTCCTAGTATTTATCTGAGTGCTACTTCATAAAGAAATGTCTTGCTAATATATGTTTGGATAAACACTGGACTAAAAAACAAACAAAAATCCTTTATTCAAGACTTCTTAGAGTCATTTTTATTCTTTTATAATCTCCTTTATTTCCCAGATTCTTTAATATGCTTATAAACAATACGAATCTTCCAGAAGGGAGATCAACCTCTTGTATATGCAGCATCTTACAGGACTAGGATATCACAGATGTTATTTTGATTTTGTTCATCTAAAGATCAAATCAAGTTAGCAAATGGATACAACTAGCCCTTCCTCTGAGCCACTGGAAGCCATGTGGGGACCTGGGAAGAGAAACAAGAAGTTAACTCACCCTTCCCATGAGCCAGCCAGGAGACCAGAAGAGTGTTCCCTCTTCCTGGAAGTAACAGGCTGATTCAGAGGAACCAGATGCTGAGTTGATAGCAACTGAGATACAAAAACAACTTAATGCTTGTGTTGTTTGACTGCTATTGCAGGCCTGAAGCCAGTAGTCTGAGCATCTATTTAGAGGATAACAGTGAAATAGAGAAACTATGGGGGATTTCTTTTGTCTTATTTTTTAAATTCAATATTGTTCTCATTTTGTTTTATTCAATATTCTGTTTTGATTGGTTTTATTCTGTTCTGTTTTATTTGACTTTATTATGTCTGATGGTATGGGCAGCAATTTTGAAGATAATAAGAGGTATTTTGGTAACCATTGTTGATTTTCTATTATCCTGTTGTGAAGTCCTGTATCACTTTCATTGTTTGTTTTTATTGGCTTTATTCTTATATTGGCTTTATTGGTTGTATCTTGTTTTGTTTATTCTCTTTAAATTAAAAAAATTTAAAGGATATAACTCTATTTTTTATCAACTTGAGTCTGTTGCCAACAATCTTTTAATATATTCTCTTAGGAGCCAGATGTGGTGGCCCATATTTGTAATCCCAGCACTCAGGAGGCTGAGGCACAAGGATTGCCATAAATTTCAGGCCAGCTTAAGATCAGCCTGAACTACATAGCAAGACAAAACTTGGAATCAAAAAACGTAAATATATATGTCAAAAAACATACATATATTTATATACGTGTATGTCTAATAAACACATACACGCATATATATATACACACACACACACACACACACACACACACACACACACACCTATGGAAGTCATTTGCTGCAGAGCAAAACTTAGTGGATTAAATATTTATCATGTCACACCATGTGTATGAAATGTGGCTTTCCTTGGTGGTTTTTACTTAGAATTTCATGAGGAACCCATTAAGGAGTCAACTTAGACAGCTCTGATCTGAAGGCTTAACAATTCTAGGTTGCCAAGATGGCTGATCATGTGTCTTCAGCAGGTGTCCCCAACTTCTTCATCACATAGCCTTCCACAGGCCCCCTTGAGTGTCCTTATAACATGGTGGCTAGCTTCTCCAAGAACAAGACGTCTAAGACAATGTAGCAGAGGTGGCAATGTCTTTGATGACATACCCTCAAAAAGCCACATTCAGGCCTGGGATATACTCAGTGGCACAGTGCCTGCCTGGCAAGTGCAAGGTCATGAGTTTGGTTCCCAGTACAAAAAAAAACATGCCCACTTTTGCAGTGTTCTAGTGGTCACCCAGACCACATCCTCAGCACAGTTGGTAAAGGCAAGAGCCTATTACAGGGCAAAGAGACCAAGAGGCAAGGATTCCTTCTAACAAGTGAGAGAGCTGCAGTGTGAGCCCAGTAGCCTGGTTCCAGAATCCAAGCCGCTGTGCCCTGCTACCTCTCTGCTATATTGATTAGAGAAGCTCTGGGAATTCCTTTCAGAACGTGTAACACAAAAAGACCAACCTTAACAGGTCAGAGCTTAGCGTGTGTTCCTCTGCTTGCTGTTACATGTCCACACCCTGTGCAGCTGCTGCTAAACACTGCCGCTTGCCCAGAATCAGCTTTTCAGAGCACAGGACTGGAAGTGTTTATTAGCTAATTAGGCTGTTCTTAACTAATCTGGGAGATGAGCATCAATTTACTTCTGTTTGTGCTCTCAACAATCCTGCTACTACTAAACTAGAAATCATGCCCTTCCCTTTCCTTTCTTTGTCCACCTCTCTAATTATGGAAGAGACTCATAACTTACAGAACCTCTGAACTTCTAAACTCCAATTCCTTAGAAATTCTCATCTTTTTTCTAGGTATATCTTTAACTGCCACAAATGTGGCAATAGAATATTGAGGATTCACAGTGAAAGCTACTATATTTTTGCCTAAAGTGCTGTTGGGATTCTTAGGACATTAAAAATATTCTTGAAATATTCTGTCTGTGTGAGAGCGGAAAAAAATCTTTTCCTTCTAACCTTCTAATTTCTTGGCTAGAGTTTAGCAGCAGAAACAGTACATAAACAAAAAGCATACAATTGTATTTATTTAACATAAGTTTTATGTGACCCAGGAGTCTTCATAAGGAAATGAAGAACCTAAACAATGATTAGATCTAAGTGTGTTTATACCAGATTTGATAAAGAGTGCGGTGTTACAGGAAAATATAATAGGACAAAAGAGTCTTAAGCTAAGTGCAGGAAAAGGGAGACTTCATCAGCCCATCGATTCAGATTCCTCTGCGTCCTTCTGTCTTTGGAGATAAAGATCCGCCCTCCTTTTCTCTAGTGCTATGGAGGGCACCTCCCACAGAAGGGCTTGCAGACCTGCTTCAGATGAATGTCAGAACATCTTTCCTGCACATACACCATCTCACAGAGTCCCTCAGCTGCAAATATTCAGTATGCCAAGATGCCATGTCTGAGGCTAGCATTGTCATCTGCCTTCCTAATTCTCCCCTTTTTTGTGTCTGTCATTTAATCATTCATTTATTAGCATACTCAGTATTCATCATGGTTTCCTAAATGACAGCTAAGTGCTAGGCACATAAAGAATAAAAACTACAACTACATAATACACAATTATGACATAAAACAAGAGACTGTAGTGCTGAACATGGGGGAAACTGCCTAACATCATGATTTAGGAGACAGTGATACAGGAAATTCCAGTGACGAGGGGACCTAATCAAAGACCTCTGTTTGCTATGTGTATGTGTGTATGTGTGTAATTGTTATCCACTTTACAATATGAGTGTGAACTTTGCACCATCAGTACACAACAAGACATCATACTACATAATAAGTGTTCCTTAGGCATCTGTGGGTGGTGATGAAAATCAGGGTAGGGATGAAACAAGGGCTTAGTTGCTTTCTCATTACTGAGGCCCAATACCTTAACATTCACAACTTGAAGGAGGACAGTCTTATTTTGGCTCACAGTTAAAGAGGTTTCAGTCCATAGTCAGCTGCCTCCAAGGCAGGGAAGCATGATAGAAGGGCATGGCCAAGCTGAAAGTGCTCATCTCAAGGCAGAGACACCAATCAAGGAAGGGGGAATATCACACCCCAGTAACCCAACTCCTCCAGTCACACATCACCTCCCAAATCGCGTTTAGCTATACATACATCAGTGAACTAATCCACAGATAAGTATGTTTCCCCACCATCCAATCATCACCCCCAAAGTCCCACTTGTGAAAGCATGAAGCTTTGGGGAAAAATCTGGATATAAACCATAACACAGACCATTTTAAGCAGGGAGCATTTTTATTTTTCACAAGACGAGGAGCCTGGAATCAGATAGCCAGTTTCTGGCTTTCCCTTTGACCTATTTTAACTTAAGACCCTATAACGAAGAATATGGTGGTGCTGTTGTGATACACCATCTTTACATATGGGATCTGAAAGCAATATCTTGATTCTCAGTCCATCTGTGGAGAAAAATGAATTTTAATAGGAATCTAACCCATGAAGTAATGTAATGGCTTTAAATATAATATCCAGAGGTTTTTGCTGGATTTCCGTTAACTAAGAAAAGGCATATCAGGGTCTTTTCAAATTGCTTTTATTCATTCAAGAAAGGCTTTATTGATACTCAGAAATTATAGGACACATGCAGTAGAGGTGTTCATATACAGTATTAGTCATATTAAAAGCATAATTAGAGAAGAGGTAGAGGAGACTGGGAATAATATATGACTCTATCTATGAAGTAACACTGGACAAAGATTGGATCAATAAAGCATTTCTTTATCAGGCTTAAGAGTGTTCCCAGCCAGACATGGTGGTACCCACCTGTGATTCCAGCCTTCTGGGACACTGGGGCAAGATGGGAATTTAGCAACTTAGCAAGACCCTGTCTCAAAATATGAAATAAAAAAGCACTGAGGAGGTATCTCAGCAAGGTCATTTTAGGTTCAGTCTCTAGCACTATATAGAAAGAAAGAAAGAAGAGGAAAAAGCATCGTTGAGGTATTTTGCCTGTCTTCTTAAATTCTCCTTTTATATATGTCACTAATTTATTCAGTCATTCATCAGTTCATCCTGTATGGTACAGGAAGGGTTACTAAATGGTAGGCACACGAGAAGTTCAAGTGGAAGTGAGGCATAACCCCTGCCCTCACACCCTTGCTGAGCAGTCTGTGTGGTGCAGAACACTACTGCCAACCACAGGACTGAAGTACAGGGTGAGCCCAGCCGAGGAGGATGAGAATGTGGAGGGACGTGAGCAGCAAGCAGACATAAACACTCAGCTGAACAGTCATGAGCCAGAGGGACGGCAAGGATGGTGCAAAAGAGCACATTCAAAAGAAAAGAGGCATGAAACACAGCAAAATCCCAGAACTGCAAGGAGCCCAAGTAGCTGGAGGGTAAGCTACAAGTGGTCCAGTCAGGAAAATTCTCAGACTCTGCGGTAGAAAACACTGAGGCCCTGGAAAGCCTTTTAGGTAAGACTGTGGAGTCATACTGCATTTTCAAATGCATGCTTATTAATCTCTGCAAAACAGTTTTCAAAATTCAACAGAAACCTTTTTATTGCCACTATACAGATGCTCACTTCGTACAGTCTCAAGACTCTGGTACTCAGCTTGCTCTGTACTGGGGGATCTCCTCCACTTTCCATGTTGAATGCCCTTCTTCACATGCCCTTTGGCAACACCTGCCCAGCCACAACACCCAGCTGAATCAGCATCACCTTCCCTGTGACTTTTTTTCCCAAATACAGTCTCCTTCTCCTTCCTCCATGCTATCAGCATGTATTCCCAGAGCACTACTGTGGTGATGTATTCTAGTTACTTCTTGTAAGTCACTCTCTTCCATTAGGCTCTGGGTCTTAGGAAGGCAGATAGCATTCTAATTTGCAGAAGATACATACTCACATGTAACACAGAAACAATTCTATTTACTTAGCAATACTTTATTCAGTGTTTGTTCTTTGTCAGACATTGTGTTGGACACTGGTATCAATACAGTACTACCACATAAAGAATGTCTTCCCCGTGTGCTCTACATAAATGTGCATGTAATTTGTATATACAGTCAGCTCTCAGTATTCATAAAGAATTGGCTCCAGGACCCTCCATGGATCCCAAATTCTTCAGATGCTCAAGTGTAGTATTAACATGTACCTTGTACACATCCTCCTGTCACTTCATCTCTAAATTCCTTATGATGTAAATGCTGTGTAAGTGGTTGTTGAGCTGTATTATCTAGGGAAAAATGACATGGAAAAGTTTCTACATGTTAAGCACAGATACAATTCTGAAAAATTTTTTCTATCCAAGTTCACTGAATTCATTGATCTGGAACCCTGGAGATACAGGGCTGACAGTAAATGGAAATTAAATTTTAAGTTCCGTAAAGATAATATTTTTTTCAGCATCCACAACATGAGAGATCAAAAAAATCCACATTTACAAAACATATGTATAAGGTCCTGGATTTAACTCAGCAGCACAGCGCCTGCACGGCAAGCATGAGGTCGTGAGCTCAATCTTCAGTACAAAAACAAATGTGTAAACTAATTTATTTGCAATTACATCAAATTACAAAGCAGAAGTTTAAACAGTACCAAACACCAAGAATTAAAAATATAAAATCTAAAATAGTGAACTGATAGTGTGAGAATCAAGTAGTGAATGTCCTGAAACCCACAAATTTTTACACTAGGACAAAATTTCTGTCCAACTACTTCAACATGATATTCTACAGACCAAGTGAAACATGACTTTTGGTGATGTTTCATTCATTCTAGATATACTCATTAGTATCTATCACCAGGCAGTTGTGTTGTTCACACTGAGAAAAATAGTAGTGGCCTCCTTTTGTGGCTTTACTATGTTTCAGACACCATAATGAGTGTTTCATGTGTTAGCTCAATAACCTTCAAAGTATCCTATGAAGTAATGGCGCTTATCTTGGTAAATCACTTGATTTTCATGTGCCTCATTTTCTTTATTTCTAAGATGGCAATAATAATACAGTGTGAATCATGGGGTTGTTGAGGGATTAGACGAGTCCACAGATGTGAAGGTAGACTAATGCCCAACAGATACTATACTCTCCAGCATTCATTGTCATATCACTGCCACCACCGTCAGCCACTATCGTCTCCATCTTCCTTTCATTTTGACCCTAAGAAGGTACAGGTTAAGTGAAGCTAGACTTTGTTTCCAGTGCTCTCTCAGACAGGCAGGCTGAGCACCCGCTATCTCTCCATCCCCAAATGCCCTGAAAACATTTTATTTACATACACAACAACTATACCAGAAAACAAGAAAGGCACCAATGTCTCAGCAGACCAGACGTGGTGAGGAGTACTCTTAGTACAGAAAGTATGTCAACCTGATTTCTAAGAAGAAACCATAGCCCAGTCGCCAGAGGAGAGGATAAGTGCTGTACTTGTGAGCACATTGCTTACCACCGCTGCTCCTGAATGCATGGACTCTAGGATCTGGAGGGATGATGGGTGACCAATGGTGTGACGGTTTGAACATGGCAGCGGAAAGATCAGGCAAGCATTTTAATGCCTTCCTCCCAACTTCCTTACCTGCAGAATCCAGGCAGCAATAAAGGAAATCCGCCCATAAGCAGGTGAAATGGGCATGGAAGGTGGGGGCAAAGGATAGTGCCGTTAGTGGCCATCTGTGCCCAGGAAGATCTGCAAGTGATGATTCCCAGAAAACCAGCCACCAGAGTGAGCTACCTTTCAGGAGTCTCATTAGTACCAGACTCACTCGACCACCTTTCTCTCCAAGTAGTTTGCACAAACAGATGACAGGCAAAAGATGACACTACAATCAAGAATCACCAAACGCTTGAGGAAATTCAATACCATAAAGACAGAAAACAAACTCAGCAATCAAAGAACTTGCACTCCTTGAGAATGAATGTATATAAATAATAGTTTACAGGACAGGGTGAGAACATTGCAAGCATCTTTAAAAATTGCATAGAGATAGTGCAAATGAAACATTCAATAACTAAAAATCTTTAAGATGATTAAACATATTGAATGGCAAACTAGACAGTTGAATTAAGGATCTGGAAAATGGAACCGAGAAATACTTCGAGAAATTAGCACAAAGCAATTTTACAAAATGAAAAGTATAAAGAAAAGTATAAACAGTATTTAAAAGTATAAACAGCATCAAAGTGAATGCTAGAAATAAATGATGAACAAAAGTGGAGAGAAGCCAATATTTTAAAACTTGAAAGGGATTTTTTTTGTATTGATAATTGAACTCAGGACCTCACATTTGTAAAGCAGGCACTTTGCTGCTGAGCTATACCCCCAACACCCAACCCCAACCCCAATTTTTGAAGAAAAGAAAATAATATAAAAGAACTTGCCAGTACTGATTGAATAAAACTATGAATCTCTGGATTAAAAGGGCCTATGCCTTAAAATGCCATGGAAAAACACAACAAAAGTTTAAAAATTAAAGCATCATATAAGTAGTGAAATTTTAAAACATCAATAATAAGTAAAATTTTTAATGTTTTTAGAGAGAGGAGAAACTAAAGTTTTCTATAAATAATCATGTTTATGTTGAAAGTGTCAGCAACCACAAAAAATAAAAGATAAGAGTAGGGTGGATTACATTTTTAAAGAAAATTATATATCTATATATCTGGGGGGAGAGAAAGAGAGCGAGAGGAAGGAAGGAAAGAAGGAAGGAAGGGAAAAAAAGAAAGAAAAAGAAGGAAGGAAAGAAAAAAAGAAAGAAAGTCTACCAAAAATATACACTCTTCAGGAAAAGAAAAATAGGTTTTTTCAATAGATGGTATTGACCTCTTGGGGGACCCTAGAGGATTTCCCACATCACAGAAAACCCGCTATAATTTCAGTCCTTGGAGAAGAAACTAAAAATGCATGTGCAGCAGTCTCAGGGACCAAGCAGCAGGTCACAGCATTAATAAATGTCTGGAAGCTAATGACCACCACGTAAAGTACCTCTTGTAATTGCAGAGGCCAAAGGCACTAATCTTGGATTAACCTCATGATGTCTCAATAAATTTAGCATTAAAATAGTTATATAAGTTTTTCTTTTCCTGAAGTGTGTATACACTTTTTGGTGGACTCTCTAAGTTTGTGCATGCATTAGGTACCTATTATATATGTATATTATATATTTATTTGATAAATATGTATACTTAGCACATATACACATTTATACACACTTAAGTTTTACTCAAAGTTTCAAATACTTTTATTAATAGACAAAGTAACCACAAATTTTTATGAAGAAGCTGAATAAACAAAAGACTGTCAGAAATGTAGTACCTGCTTTTTCTCCTTGCTACCCAGTATCATTCAGATTTTATGGATGTTTGAACCCCCAATATGGTACTAAATTTGTTTCATAAACAAATTGAAAAAAAAGGTTTATTTAATACTTACTCTGAATTTTTAACAGACATCTAATTCTCTTGATAGATAACTTTCAAATCTTTTTGACTGGATTTTTTTTTTTTTTTTTTTTTTTTTTTGTCTTTTTCGTTTTTATCGGTACCGGGAATCGAACTCACGACCGCCTGCTTGCAAGGCAGGTGCTTATGCGCTGAGCTAAATCCCCAGCCCTGGATTTTATTTTTATCAGAATGAAAAAGTCACAGTTGACCCTCTGAATGCTTTCACCTTGATTTCTTTTCTTAAATCAGTAGTAACTTTCTTTGGTTAGCATTTGCCTGGCATATCCTTTAGGGTCATTTTATTTAGCTAGGGGAAATCACAGGGTTTCTTTCATAAAATGAAGTTAATCTGTTTACATTTGTTCTGGTTGCTATTAATTTGACTTCTTTTCTCATTTTTCTCTCTGCCTTATTTTCAAATTATTTTCTTTCCTTTCATATTTTAATGGACTTGATGATTTTTTTGTTACTTTTTTCTTTTATTAGGTCTAATTGCCTATATATCCTCTATTTGGACTTGAAGAATACCACATGTTCTTTGGCCATGACTACAAATTATTGGTCCATCACAACTCATCTCACAGATTTCTGGCCTTATTCAGTTAAGAAACATTTTTAAAACTTTGTTTATAAGATAATACCATTATCCATTCAAATTCTATGCATATTGTCACTCCAGATGAGTTTATTCGTTAACATTAAGTTTTGAAGCTAATTTTCAATAATATTCATAATTTGAACATTTAATTTTCTAAGAATGAGCATCTAAACCTTGAATTTATATAAATTGAATGAAAGTATTGAACTATCATTGAAACTCATTTATCTGTTATTCTTTATTTCCTTTATAAAGTGTATTCACCGTTCACCGCAATACTATAAAGAACATCTGTCTTGATGGAGTTTAAGAAGAAAACAACCTCATTGCTGTCATTATTCCACATCTTTGGAGAAGTTCTGGCACACAATAAAATAAGAAAAATAAGTACATTGTAAATGAATAAGAAAGCACACAGTGTATGCCTGGCAAGTATGAGTCCGATTCTCAGTACAAAACAATTAAAATTTAAAACTAGAAAAAAATAACACGTATTTGCAGTTGGTATAATTTTTACACCAACAATTAAGAGAACATATAAGCAAATGATTTTAATTAGTGGATGAGCTCTACATGATTGCGGGATACAACATCAACAAATTTTTAAAAATAACATTTCTACAAAGTAGTATCATTTGATTGGCAATGCAAATAAAAACTCATGCACAAAAGTAATAAAACTATAAGATACATAAGAAAAATATGAACGAGGATATTTAACTACTAAAGGAGAAGTTTCTAAAACTGTTATGTTGTAGAAAATAGTTCATTTAGTTAGCTTACGAGCAAGGCAATTAGTGAGAGGACTTACAGTAGAGTGGGGTGACCAGCCATATGGATAGAAATTAACAATAGACAGCAAACTAGGATTTTGGATAAAGAATGAACTTCCTCAGACAGCATGGGATGCAGCCTACACCCTGCTAAAGGGAGGTGCAGACACCCCCTACTATCTTGCTGAATTTCAAGGAATTATAATGCAAATTAACCAGTTTCTTCTGAGATCCCAGTTTCCTGTATCTCTCCTTGAACTGGCTTAAAGGCCAGTCCACTGATCATTTTAAATCCACAGAGCCACCTGTGATGGGTGACCACTAAGCAACTAAGCAGTTCCTGTGCTGCTCATCTATAATTAGATCTAGATCAGGGGGACATCTGGCCACCCCATCAGGGACCCCATCTGGAAATCCCAGAGCTATTCTGCTCCTTATGCCAATAAAAACTCTTCTGATTTCTTTCTTTTGTTCGGGACTTTATTCCTCAGCATTTGGAAAACCAAATACACATGGTACCGATATGACAAAGTATATCCCAAATAAATGGAGATACTGGGGGAAACATTATAAAAACGTCAGTCCTTCCCAAATTAGTCAGTAAATCTATTGCATTTCCAAACAAAATCTTAGAATTTTGACAATTTAATCCGAAATTCATATGAAATTATAATACCCAAGATGAGTCAGTTTTAAAGAAAAATGAGTTATCAAAAACATAAAAATATAGTCATTAATAACAAAAAATGGGGTAGAATGGAAAACCTAAAAACGTTAGAGTACACATATATGGAAATTGGTATATAAACAGAAATGAGACTCTAAATCATCTGGGAAAAGATGTCCTATTCACTAAATGGAATTAGAAGCTATGGAAAAAATATAACTATAATTATGTCTCACACAATATATGCAAATAAATTCCATATGGATTAAGGACCTAAATATAACAAAACAAATATAATTTTAAAATTATACTAGGGGCTGGGGATTTGCTCAGTGGCATAAGCACCTGCCTTGCGAGCAGGCGGTTGTGAGTTCGATCCCCGGTACCGATAAAAAGGAAAAAAAAAATTATACTGACAAATATAGAGAAATATTTGTATGACCTTCCTGGGATGGGGGTAATAACAATAATATTGCCATGTCTTCATCAGATTCTTGGATTTCATTCATACATTGTCTGTGTCTCAACTTGGCTCAGAACTTAGTATAACACACTTATTTCTCCAGAGCTGCCTTCTAAGGCTCCGGATACATTCAAGAGTCTCAACTTTTCCCATAAAATGAATAAAACAGTGAGGTTTTGTAGATAGAGAAGGATATTCTTCAATCTCATAGCATCAATCCCATGGACCTGTGCTAAGAGTGTGTAATAACATGTTTCTAAAACAAGGAAATGCTATGACGTAAAAGGCAACCAAGTTGTTCTTCATCTCTAGTGAAGGAACTATAGAAGGTGACAGAATTAATGTAGTAACAGGGATTATCTAGGCTAAGAGCTAAAGAAAAACTGTCTGGGAAAGTTTGAAATACTGCAATGCAAAGGAAGGGAAGATGTCTGCTTTCATAAAATGTTTTGGAAAAAAGGGAATCAACCAACACTCTTGGAGAACGTGGATAAACTGGCTTAGATGTGATAAACTCCAATGTACTGACCAATTTGACCAAGACAGAAGCACTGGTCTAGAAGAATTGAAATGTGAACACCCGGGGAGAAAGAGAACATTGCTTTCCTGAATGAGCTCTGTTACTGTATAAATATAAAGTGTCCCTTAAAGACTCTTGTATTGAAGGCTTGATTCCTAGTACAGCAATGTTCACTGGGTTCATTAGAGAGGGTTTGGCTTCCCTGGGCTTAGAGAGGTGATCAGGTCATAAGGGCACTGGCCTCATCAATGATGAATTCACAGCTGCATGAGCCAGCAGGTATTGGGGTCCTGCTACTAGCTCGGAAAAAGTGGGTCACAGGGCACGCCTTCAGAAGGGATAGCTGGCCCCTCGCCCCTTTCTATCTGGCTGTTTTTTGTTCTCTTTGCTTTCTGGCTGCCACGAGATAAGCAGCTATCTTCCACCGTGCTCTTCTGCTATGATGTTCTGCCTTAGGGCCATTTTACAGACTGAAACCTCTGAAACTGTGAGCCAAAATAAATCTTTCCTTTTCGAAATTGATTCTTCTCAGGTATTTGCTCCAGCAATAAAAACCTGACTTTACAAGCACCAATTCTCTCCCTTGGAAAGAAAACTAGAGAAAGATCAGGCTCACTAAATGGTCTACACAGTCCAATCTATTGAACCAAGGAGAAGCCTCTGACTTTTGATATGACATGCTGCTGTCTCTCTCTCTCTCTCTCTCTCTCTCTCTCTCTCTCTCTCTCTCTCTCCATCCTGTTGCTCCAGCATATGGGCCATGAATCATTCACAAAGCTTCTGAATCAATTATTCATCCAAACCAAAGACCAAACACTTTGCTAATTGTTGGAGGCAGGATGATTGAAGAAAAAGAAATCTCTGCAAACAACAGCCAGTATTAATACTTCATTTATCTTAAATGAAGTAACAATAGTGCAAACACAGGGAAAGAAATGAGCTCCTCCAAATTCACAAAAATGCCTCCTAAGCAGGAGGAGAGAAACTCAGTGATCTGCCCTGGAGTCCTGGTGCAAGGACCCACTTCCTGTCCCTGCAGGCTGCACCTTCATCTCAGCTGGACTATGAGCTGAGCATCCACATACGCACTGCCAGAGGCTCAAAGTCATGGCCCTGATTTTTATTCCTCTGGGTGGGCTCAGGAGTTGGAAATATACCCAGAGCCAACTGTGACTGAACTTACTTCTCAGGCAGGTTTACACAAGACCCCACTTTTAAGGCCTGCGCTTACTTTGCATTTGTTAGATTCCTGTTATGGGTCTGAGACTAATCAAGTCACCCCCAAAAAGCAGGGAAAGGAGAACTGGACCCTACCTCGGTTTCAGGGAGGAAATAAGAATAGACAGGAGGGAATAAAATTTTCTCCTGCTTATGGAGGGAAAGCCAGGAAAGTGTAAGGTGGGTACTCATAGCAGATTGGTTGTTTCCCTAAACAGCCAACTCTTGAGCTGGTTCCCACAAAACACAGCATTGTGGCATGGACTGGTAAAGGCAGGGTAGATACAAAATAAAGCAGGGTGGCAGCAAGGTATGGAAATAGAGGAAACCCATTTGAGATGAATGACATCATAAAGTCTGCCTCACTGTAAAGGATCCCTGGTGACAATGAGACAAGCAAGCCAAAGGACTTCTTGGCAGGAGGAAGGAGAGATTCAGCGGAGGCAAGACTCGATACCTCACACCAAACAGCTTCTCTTGCCTATCAAAGGGGAAGAAAAGTTCGTCAAAAGGTCCTTATCAGGAGAGATGAAGAAAGAAGCCTTTTAAATTGACCATGTGATGACTGATCACAGCAAACACAAGCCTAGGTTAAAATATGATGCTCTTAGAGGGAATGGGGCTACTGATGATCCTAACAAGGAGACATATGACAGAAACAAGCAGGAAGAAAAATAAGATCTTGGTGACTAACTACAGTTGAGCAACATCAAACACAACACAATAATCTAGTGACAAAGAACCAATAAAATGTAAATAAATTCTCAAGTTCAGAAGTTCCTTAACAGAATGGTCCTAAAATGTGGGTCATAGGCTCATCTGATAAAAGCAATGGGTCCTTTCCCTGGGGGATAAAGCTCCTACATACAAGCTGTTAATACAATGTCAGGCAGTTCCAACTCTGTAAATCCAGCCATCCAAAGCTTGAAAATTACAAATAATGAAATGGCTGGGGTCGTAAACAGTCTGCCCAGACCCCTCAGTGTGGCCCAGCTACACCTGGAGCAGACTCATTTGAAGGTCTTTACTTTACAAACCAAATGGACACTGACTTCATGGGCAGAAATGATGTTGGGAAGTGTGCCATTCTGTAGGAAAAAAATTTCCTGCTCAAAGAGAAAATGTCAAAGAAGTAGGAAAAAATTTAAAAGAAAAATTTTAGTGTGAGAAGTTATCCTCTGTAGAAGGTCTTTTTGTCTTACTAAAAAAAATTATTTCTATTCCTTTTTGTTGTTTTGTTTTGTTTTTTGGTCTTTTAGAGATAGGATCTCACTAACAGTTCAGGCTGGGCTTGAGCTCACTTTGTAGCCCAGACTGGTCTCAAACTTGCCATAATCCTTCTTCCTCAGCTTCCCAAGTGCTGGGATTACAGGCGTGTGCAACCATGCCCAACTTTTCTTTGTTTTTATTATATAATAAGCTTAAAAGAAGAGTTGCCTTTCAAAAATCATTAAACAGGCTTTCCTTCACATAAATACAGAGAAGACAATCTTCAGTTTACCTTATAGGAAAATGGGTCTGCTCCCAAACAACAGGCAAGGATCATTAATAAAATAAGAGCTAAGTCACTGTGGTCCCTATGGCAAAGTATTTTTCAAACATCCATCCAGGAGGCTTTGCCTGCCAGACTAATGAACTGGGGAAACCTATCCCCAGTAAATTCTCAGGGTTGGATCATTCAAGCAAACAAAAAGGCAAATTGGTCAGGGTTGGGGCATTAAGGATGCTAATGCAGGAGAAGGATAATGTTGGAATGACTTACAGAAAGGCAGTGGAATCCAGCCCTGATACAGTTTATAGAAAGAAGTTATGGTTAAAGGAAGGAAAAGCCCTTTAAATTCTTTCAACAGAATCACTAATAAGGAAAAAAGAGCTGTGAGGGGAACACACATTCCCACTATGCTGCTTACATTCAAGAGTTCTATTCTAGATAATGCATAGCACAGAGAATAGAGATGAAATACAGATGCAGTCAAAGTTTGATGCAGGCATAGATATGATCCACAGACAGGTGCACTGAAGGGCAGGTAGTAAGCCTTAAGCCTGCACCATCTTCTTCAACAGCTACAAATTTTCTTATTATTCTCACTTCTTATTTTTACGTGTCTCTTCCATCTCATCTCTCTAGCCCAGCAGCTCCTGGAAGCCTAATCAAACTTTAATGGGCTCCTTTCCCTGCGGCACTGAGGTGTGAACACAGATTGCTGCCTAATGTACCTCCGTGACCCTTCTAATGCTGGAAGGGAAGGAAGGAAGGTGGACACGGAAAGGTACCAGCGGCAACAAAGGCATCAGACATTTTCGCCAACACCCTCTAACTTCCTCAACACTTCTGTGAGCTACAATTGTCATCTCATTTTAAAGTAAGACTCAAGCAGGTGGCTAAGCCTCTATTAATACCACCAATAAGGACCACTGCCAGGATCTGATCAATTTTGGACTAGGTAGGATTTTTGCTGTAACACACTTTATTTCTCACTGGAATTGACTGGGCTTAACTGTCAAACTAATAGGTACACCTAATTGTAAGTTCAGCATACAAATTAGTGCTATACGCGTATGCAGGCTTATCGGCCTACAAAGAAGTAGGGATGGGAAACAAAAATTTTAAAAGATAAAAAGTAGAGTCACCATCACAAAATTTAATAATCGCTTGATAATTACAGGAAGCTGATTTAGGAGATGACGATCAACACAGAAAAAAATTAAAAATGAAACAATAATAATGTCCAATGAATGGCAAACAAAACAAATGAAAGCAAGAGAAACATTATAATAAGTACCAGTGTGATATGTCCCCTCAAAACACGAAGGCTCAGATAACCACCAAAAAACAACACAACATAGAACTAGTGTAGGACTTTGATTACGTAAGTGTGAAGGCACAGAAAGTAAACAAGGAAATAGAAAAGAAATACAATTGATTAATTTTTTGGAATAGGTACATTTAAAACAAGAAGTGGAACAAGAATTCAAAAACGGGTTAAGAAGAGAAACAGAAGCCCACACACACCTGCCTGGCGTTATTACAGCTCCTAGTCAATCAATAACCAAGTAAATACAGTTAATCATCTATACTCTGAAACCTGGATCCTGGGTAAATTGAGAGCTGTGAATACAAATACAGCAAGTGATTCCAGGACACTAAAGTCTGCAGTATGGACTAAATACCTGTATACCCCCAAATTCGTACATGAAAACCTAGTCACCAGTGTGATGGGTATTTGGAGGTGGAGTCATTCATAGGGAGTTACTTTGTTTTCCAGAGGATTTTGCTCTTTTGAAGGATTAGTGCCCTTAAAAAAAATCCCAGAGAGCTCCTTTAATGTGAGGAAAGATAGTTGTCTATGAACTAGGACAAGGGCCATGAAACTGCTTTGATTATGGATTTCCTGGTCTTCAGAACCATGAGAAACAAATTTACATTGTTTCAGTCCATGATATCTTTGTTGCAGCAGCCCAAATAGACTAAGACACTTTTTCGATATTTAGCCAATGATAGAAGGCAGTATGATCCAACACAAATAACGATAGACTGAAAATACAAAGATATCACCTAATCCCAACTACAAGAATTTCTGAGACACTTAGAGTGACTCAGAGAATGTATTTGCTCAGTCTGTACCTTCTTTTCGTTATCAATAAACTAGGAAATAGTAATAAATATTATTTCTTCAAAGCCTACTGTGTACAAAGTGCTCCATATGTATCATCTCAGTTAAAACTCACGAAATACTCACAACCCTTAGTTTCTCAATGAGGAATCTGAGTCAGAGGTAAAATAACGTGTTTCGGGTCACAGAGCCAGATGCAGATTTCCAATGTAGAACTACTTCCTTTGTTCCTTCCATCCTGCCAAGCAATCCTATGCTATAACACTAATCTGTTTTTAAAGGCTCAGTAATACATCTAAAACGTTTTCAAGATCAAAATTATGTAATCCCAGCACTTGGGGAGGCTGAGGCAGGCCGATCAGAGTACACAGCCAGACCGGAATGCATAGTAAGACTATCCAAAAGAGCTGCTATTTAAAAATTCAATAATCTGTTGTCTTCTTCGTCTTTTAAAATAAAAGACATTTCCCGATAACTAAAACAATAGTCTTTCATAATTCCCCTGGGTGGATTTTGACATATCAACAGAAATATCCTTTCTTAGTTAAAATGCAACATGAATTTTTTTAAAATCTAAGGTAGCTTGGGGCTGGGGATTTAGCTCAGCGGCATAAGCGCATGCCTTGCAAGCAGGCAGTCGTGAGTTCAATCCCCGGTACCGATAAAAAGGAAAAAGACCAAAAAAAATAAAAAAATAAAAAATCTAAGGTAGGCAGCCACCAGGATACAAAACTCAGAGAAGGCAATGTAATGTTGTAGTTAAAACATGGGCTCTAGAGCCAGATACCTCAACTGAATTCTGTCTCCACCAACTACTAGCAGTTTGATCTGGGGAAAATTATAGCTAAACCTCATGTGTTAGTCCTCTGCTGTAACAAATTACCTGATTCTAGGTATTTTATAACGAAAAAGGGTTTACTTAGCACACAGTTCCAGAGATTCAACACCTTGGCACCAACATTTATTTAGCTCTGATGAGGTCACAGAGGTCACAATAAGGCAAAGAAATAGAAAGGGAAATGGTTGGAAGCAGAGGACAGCAAGCACATACGGTCGCTTTGCTTTATTGCAACCCATTCTTGCAAGGCCTTGGGTTTAATCCCAGCATGCACGCACTCACACACACGTGTGCGCAAGAGCACACACACACACACACACACACACACACACCAGCCCCCTTCACCTCCCACATCATAGAAGCTCCATCACCTCTCAGCATCACCACACTGGGACCAAGCTTCCAGTATATGCACCCTTGAGGACACACTCAAACTGCGTAGATCTATAGCACCCTAGATTCCTCATGTAGTGGGCATAAGAATATTTACCTAACAGGATCATTTTGAAAATTAAATGGAAAAATCGTTTCATGCAGTTATAGCACTGACTGCAGTTGCTAAGTCAGCACAGTCCCATTACTCGCCGAATCCCAGCTGCCATGCTCACTCTTCCCCTTTTTGCCTCCTGACCAGTCTCACTACAGAAGGGCCACTGCTGGACTAATGAGCCCATTTCCACAGTTATACAAGGAAAATCAAGGGGGTTGAATAATTTGGGAAGTATTTCCTGAAATTCCTTTCCTTAGAGCTACAAATAGGATACCAAACTGGCTTCTTCTCTTGCAACTGAAAAAAAGGACAACTTTCATAGACCCAGTTTCAGTCCTATCTAGAAGGCAGGCCAAAAACTTCAGCTAGAAGCAACATAACTGACCTCCAAGGACCATCCCAATACTGTAGCCACAATAATACAGCAATTCTTTCTCTGAAGACCCATTCACAAACATCTATTTGCTTCCAACTCTATTTGGTGTAGCTGCAAACTTCTAACTCCTCAACCTTCTTGATATAAACTAAGAGTAGAAAAGACATTACTAAATGGAAAAGTTGGTTTTTCCCCTAACATTGGCCTCTGGTCCTCTGTCCCATGGAGCCACAGAGTATGCAGTTTGACAAATGTTAACCGGCAGTGATATCCATATTAACATGGACATTTTATAAATAGTCTCAGCTAGCTACCTACTTTTGAGCTGTGCTATCTGAAATACATTGAAAACAAACAAACACAAATATGAAACAAAGTCATTGTTTCTCATATTTTAAAACTTATTTGGAATAAATAACAAAAGGGCTCAATGGCTATTTACGCTAGTGCCTAGCATCAAGTGTCAACAGTTCTATATTGGAGCAAAAGGAAACCAATTTCCAATGATCCTCCGCTTTTCTCACTGAACTCTAGGGCTGCACCTCTTACCACTCATCACTAGGCCGTCCACATGGCAAGGCGTCCATAAAAGGGGGCAGATGGACAGACGGTGAGCCACGTAAATACTTCTTACCAATGGGATGGGATACAAATAATGGTATGTAACTTTTATATACCAAAAAATACGTGAAATATTTCTTCTTTACACTTGCTCTTGCTACCGGTATTTAAGGATATAAATCCTGAAATCTAGAGGATGGCAGAATCACAGCTAGCCTGGGTCTCTAAATTACCAACTGGAGAAAAGTCAAAAACACCATTAAGAGCACATTGGTCTGTTTAACAAACATGAGATAAACCTGTTATATTAATCCCCTGAAGTTGGGGAGGTTATTCGTTAAAGCATCTATCTCTGCTCTGTCCAGAACATCGATATTGCGAGAGATACATTTATATTTTATATAAGTGAAACTCAAACATGTTAAATAACAGGCCCAAAGTGACTTCTAAATAGCAAAGCTAAAGTTCAGGCTTGGGTCTGCTGACACCAAAGCCTTCAATTCTTCTGTTGAAGGTAGTTTGTATTGATGAGACGTGAGTACACATCTGTGAAACTACTACATCCTCCCAGGACCCAGTGTGGTCTAGGCAACACCAGACAAAACTTTTTGATTCCTCCTTGACCTGATTAAATGGTAAGCTCCACATTGGCAGGGAACATAACAATCTTTATTCATCACTGGTGTATTCTGCACCCAGTATAGTACCTGTCACTCAACGGGCACTTAATAAATGTATGATGGCTTGTTAGATGAAAGCATGCATGGTTAGCAGGAGGGAAAAAGATGTATTATCAAGAGCAGTTTAATGAAAGAGCACCAATTACCTCTTCCCACCCACATCCCACTTCTTCCTGCAGTAAGGACCAAGGATGGAAAGATCATCACAGACATTAAATTATATTTTTCCTAATTCAGTTTCCCTTGCAAAATTTTAGCTTGCCAAGAATATATACATTTCCACAGGTAACATTCAAGGTGCAGAGATATTCCTCCCAGATCTAACTTTGCTCTCCTCTCTGGAGCAGTAATCAAAGCAAGATATACATTCTTGTACAACTGTAAAACAAGGCAAATATATACATGCCTTGTACTAGGGACTGAACACAGGGCCATTGCATGCACCACCACGCTCACTTATACAGCTTTCTTCTTGATGCCACTATACCTTCTAGAGAAGCTTTCTTCAGTAGAGTCCACAACAGCTTTTTAAAATATATGTTGCTTTCTGCCCCTACCCTCTTCTTAATGCAGACATTGAGGCTTACAGAAGCTGGGGCACTTGTCCCTCACCAGAGCTGGTAAACAGAAGAGTAAGCTGTAAATTCAGGTTTGTTTGTCTACAAGCCCAAATCATTATTTGGCTTTCCTCATTAATCCTCAATAATCATCATTATTGAGCTTTCCTGACTCACAAAAGAAAAGAAAAAAAATCACTACTTATTCCACAGTGCTTTTGAATATATTTCTGTTTACAAATCACAACAAATCCACACATCTCAGAACAAAAATTACACCGTGACACATATTTGTGAAAACATGACTTGAAAACAGGTAGTGCTGGGTGTGGCAGGTGGGTTTATCCACTGTAATAACCCGACTCCAGAGCCCACGGCCCACAGGCTGAAAATCCTTCAAGTGATGATTCTTGAGATCTGTTCCTGCTTTCACTTGCCATGAGTCTGTGATTTTAAAAATTTGAGTTTCTGAATAACTTCTTGGTGCTTACCTTCACTTTGGTTTCAGATCAGTCAGAGCAGCAGTGAGGGATTGCTGAAGGCAGATAACTGAAATAAAAGAAGTTCCTCTTTCTATACTTGTAGTTACTACCAACTCAAGCTTCAAATTTGGGATGAGACTCTCTCTCCTCCTCTATTGTTCTAATCGTGATAAAAATGGTACTCCTAGGACCTTTCCCAGAACAGCATAATACTTAGGGCACTGGGAAGCCTCTGTTTCCCTTTCCAAACAGAGTTCAGGAGAGGTAAATTACAGAGCACTGTGCGCTCCCCACAAGAAGGAGCCCCTAAATCACAAATGTTACATTTATGGTGATTAATAACCAGAGTCCATTTTCGATTCCAGATTCAGCATCATGATGTGTCACGAGCCTAAGAAACAGGGAAAGGAGAAACATCCCATAAACAAGCACGTGGGTTGGCTTGATCTTTTGACTATTGTTCTATTTGGAAAATAAAAATCATAATAATCATATAGCAATGTTCTCAGCAAAGCATTTTTAAAATAATTTCTCTGCTGAACACTGAAAATAAAAACCCACACACTCATCAATTCTTACCCATTATTTGAATCGGTAGGAGATGCTCAGAGTGAATTCTCATAGTGCAGGAACTATGTCTTCATTCGGGGCCGGTTAACAAATCTTTAGACTGTAATGAGCTAGATTACAAGGTCTGTAGACTGGGTTTTGGTGCAGCTCCAATAGGTTAAGCAAAATTACAGTTGAGGGCCAATGTTTGAAGGAGGAGACAAGAGGGAAGACAGGGAGTCTTTGAGAATGTTAATTCTAACCCCCAAATTCCATTCAGGACAGCAGACAGCCATTCAGGAAGTTGTTTTTTCTGTTAAACAGTTTCCCTCCCCTGCAAATCTGAACCATTCAGTGGCCTCCCACTGAACCCACAGATGCCTCGGAGGCCGTGGGGGAAGTGGTCCTGGCCTTCCTTTGGTCTCCCTTAGTTGACTGTCACCGTGGGCCTCCCTAGGCTTCCTTTATTTTTCGAGACCTGCCAGAGCCTCTCCCATCCCCAGCCCTACACACCTGCCCTACCCACTGCCTAAAACTCTTCTCCTCATCCTACCCACTTCCTCTTCTTTCCCTACCCTAGCTAAAGGTATTGCAAGGTTTTATCAATGGTTTTATGAGCATCCTCCCTTCAGATTAGGTTAGGGTTACAATGAAAAGTTCTCCTAGCACCCTAACACATCTCCTTTGTAGCAGCTGATACACCATCAAATTGAAATTTAATTTTATGTCTGTCTTCTCTGCTAGACAGCAAACTCTAAAACAACAGAAACGATATCTCTGTCCACTGCTACACCCTTAGCAATCAGCATAGTGTCTGAAAACAGGATGTGCTCAATAATATTGGCTGCCTCTATCTTTCATTCCCTCCCAAATCTGTCCTTACCATGTAGTCCCACATCCCATAGTGGGTACCAGGCCGGAGATGCATATCCTCCTTGCTGTTGTCCCCTCAGCCAGAGTTCTGACTAAGCCTCAACAGCAAAGATACTGAAAACCAGTTCAGATTCAGATGAGTTTCGGCTTTAGTCTCCCCCCTGCCAATCAAATGGACAGAGAAAAGACCCCCACAAAGGCTAGCTGGGCCCTGGAGGGGAGCTGGGGGAGAAGACGAGAGATGGGCATTTCCCAAGGTGACATAAATCATTAGGAATGCATGCGGATGCCACCTAAAGTGTGAGACAGCCACACTTGTCACTCTGTCTCCCAGTCACTGTCCAAGAGTTGGAAATCGGAAAGGAAAGTCATGGCCTTGCGCCCTTTTGCTAGCCGTCCTGTCACACAGATCCAGGCTCCTGACAAGAGTGACAGCCAAGAAAGAAGGAAATGAAAGACAGGAGGAGGAGGAAGTGGGAGCTCAGCCCGCTCTGCATGCAGCCTCCCTGACGGATCTCCTGCTGAAGGAAGCCAACTCCTCTGCAGTCCTCCCCCCTGGGCTCCAGATGGGGGAGAGGAAGGGCTGGTCCTCTGACCTTGTGTGTCTTTAGGAGAAGTGGGGAGATGAGTGGGGAAACCAAAGACAAAGATAAAGAAAGGGAAGAGAAAAACAGAAGTCTCAAAGATGTAATATTATTAATATTATTAATAAAGTTAAAAATGAAGGCCTTTGTTTCAGTCTTTACTCTTGAAATTTCTTTGCTGTTCTTGTTAATAATTAAGTTGCATAAGATTTTACCAGTGTTGATAAAATCAGTTATACTACTAAGGGGAAATAAGATATATCCATTGTTTAATTTGGAATAAACACCTGTCTTGACACAGAATGATAACTAGTGGAAAATTGAAAATTAGTCATACTTTTAGAATTTGCAGTAAGTTTCAGTAAAATTTGTTCTTCTGGTTACCAAGTACTATAGAGATAAGAGGCTACTCTGAGAGAGACCCACAGTACCATAGTATTTTGCATACCTTCAATTTTCATACATTTTTTAAAATGGTACTCAAGGTGTTTTATGTGCTTTTTAACATTATCTTCATAATATCACTGTCCTGGGGGAAGAGATTGCTGTTCTTTGACTTTGGTGTTTTTACTTCATTGTTTTATAAAGCATTTGCAGAGGAAGTTTATTGTACAGTAGATAGAGCATGAGCTTTAGAACTGTTGGTCACAGAATTAAAATGTCAATGGTGGTAGGTATGATGGTGCACGCCTATAACCCAGCACTCAGGAGACTGAGGCAGGAGGGTCTCCTTGAGTTCAAGGCCAGTCTGAACTACATAGCAAGGCCCTATATAAAAAAAACCCAACAAATGAATAAAATACAAAGCCAATGTTATCCCATATTTAGGAGCTGGTTGGTCTTCAGCCACTGACTCAGCCTCTTTGACTTTTGGTTTCCTCATCTGAGAAATGGAGATAATGTCTGCCTTATGTTTCTATACTTGCAATAATACAGTTGCATACTGAACAATGATTTGGTCAACAATGGGCTACATTAATGACAATGGCTCCATAACATTATATGGTCTAGGGAAACCATAGTCTTCCTTAGGTTGTATAAGCATACTCTATCATGTTCACATAAGGGCAAATTAGTTAAAGACGCTTTTCTCAAAACTTATCCCCATCATCACTGAATGTGCAAGCATGGATATGATGTATGGAGACTTCTGCACTGAAAACAATAAAACAAGACACAAGCTCCTGAAAAAAACGGGAGTGGTCACTATTGTGTTTGCTTGTCATAAGCCTTGATGAGGAAGCTAAGGAAAGTGTTACGTTCTTCTCATAAATGAAGCTTCATAAAGGAAATAGAAGCAAAGAGAGTTTACTGTCACTAAATCTCAGATGGAAAGCACATGGGTCCAGTACCAAAGCCCAGAACCCTGAATCGCTCAACCCATTATATTAAACGTTGTGTTTTTATGGAAAGGGCGTGTGTGTGTGTGTGTGTGTGTGTGTGTGTGTGTGTGTGGTTCTGTGTGTCTGTGTGTTTCAGCCAAATATAATCATCTCATTTCTCAACACCACCAGCTGGCTGGTCTGAATACAACAGTGAAGGAGCAGCAGAGCTCACTGCTAAGGGCAACAAGGTCCTGCTCTCGGAGCTGTGCACGCCAGGTTCCGAGCCCCAGTTTACACATCTCATCAACATGATCCCAGACAACCTGCTTAGCCACTGGAGTTTCTGTTTCTTCTTCCAGGAAAAACACAAGGGAACCATAGGCAATTTATTATTCCCTTAGACCTGAGTCCCAGCATTTCAGCTTTGGTAAACCTAGACTTGTCTTTATGCCTCTTTTAAAACAGTGCACTCTCTTTTCCTCTCAATATCTGTACAGCCCCACCTCTTCTTCCCTTTGAAATCACTCTGTACTCAACATATCTATTTCTGGACTTCCATGACACATATATTAAATAGCCCCAGTGCATTCTCACATTTTACACTGACTCACTCATAGTTAACTGTAAGCTATATTTACAACATATGCACAGTGTGCAAATCTCTACCCAAGTGAGGAGATACAGTTCATCCACAGAAAGGAAATATAAACATTCATTTAATCCTCAATTCTGTCTTGGAAGCCTACAGAATGAACACTTACACTATAGCCACCTGGGCTTTGCAGACAGGCCTTGCAATTTTCACCACCCTGTTCTCCCTCTTCTCCATATGCTCTTAAGAGTATATGCATTTACTGCCTTAAAATGGGAGTTCTAGGCCACTCAGGGTGGCCTGCCTTGGAAAGCACCTTGCCATAAAGCCTCTCCCTAAATCACCCAGAGTGAAAGCAAGCCAAGACAAAGACATCCTAAATCCCACTGACACAGCAAAAGAAGAACTGAGGATCAGTAGAAAGGAGATAAGAGAAGTCGTAATTTTTAGATTTTATACTTTTAAGAGAAACTGCAGCTTTGTGACACAAATCTTACAATCCCTTTGTCTTTCCAGGAAGCTCACTTAAAAAAAAAAAAAGCTATTTCATGAGGTGGATGCAGTGAGCCCCTAAATCTGGGTCTATGCTTTTCACATGCAAATTGCTCTTCCTCAAACAGACCTCCATGCTCAAGAAAGCAGCATTATTAAGTGGGCAGCACCTCTCCAAACTCCAGATCCACCCATAGGGCTTGAATTCTAACTTAGCCCACCAAATGGGCAGCCTGACATATATGACAGTGTACACCCTAGATCACCCACCTTAAAGACAACTCCAAGACCACATAAAACCCCAGCACCAGACTGTGAGGCACATCTTTCTTGATGGCCTACAAGCTTTTCTTTGAGTGTATACTTTGTAATTCTGCTTAATATGCCTCTTTATTTCTCTTACTGACACATCTTACAAATTCTTTTTCTGTGATAGAAGTCAGTGTATCTACAACTTACTGCTCTTTAGGAAAGAACTGCCCTGTGACAAAACCACATAGAGAATTTGAAATTTCCTACATTTCCTCCCTCTTTGTTTTCTTTGCAGATACCAAAGCTAATTCAGGACCCAATCTCTTCTGTCTAATTGAGCTCCTACCAGCAGAGGTGGCAAATAGACTTCCTGTAAAGAGAAACCATCAGACACAAAGCCTTAATCCTGGAACACAGTAAGTGCTTAATAAATATCTGTTCAGTGAACCGATGTGCGTGAAGGGGAAACAAAGTTAATATATGAGAAAAAAAAAACTACTACCCAAGGAACAATTTCCCATTAATTGGAAGCCTCCATGAAAAAGCTGGGTTTGTCACCGGCACAGAACTATAAAGAATCCTCTAAGTTTTATATTTTGCCTTTTTGTTTACCTCTTATCCTGAAATGAAATTCTGTATTCTAAGAAGAAAGAATAAAGACAGACAAAATTCTGCATCTTAATCTCATCTATTCCGCCATCCACCCATCTCCCTGGACCACAATTGAAGCTAAACAACGTTCGGATAAAAAGAAACACGGTCAGTAGCAGTTAGTTGTTCTCCCCAACGAGGAGCTAGAAATGAGAGGCAAGGAGCGGGTGGAACAGCTACCACTTTGCTGGGAGAAGGGTTGAGAAGTGTGAGGCCTAAAGACTCAAGAACTCTCCACTCCGCCTTGAGGCGCTGCATTCCTAGTCTCCTGCCTCAGCACAGCTGGGCAGCCCCAAGTCCACCCAGTATGTCCCTTCATTCAGCCTCAGCTTCCTCATCTCCAAAATAGTAAGCTCCTAGGCCTCCTCCCTCTATTTATTCTTTCCTTGCTCCCCACTTCCCAACCTCACCCTCTTCACCCACCTAGCACAGAAAACCTGTGAGTCAAAAATAGGTCTGTAAAACCCTGCTGGGCTCCCTGGCGTGGAGATGCTATATAATACCCCAGGCTATGGCACTGTTCCTGCAGAGATTTAAACTGGGTAGGGGCTCCCCCACCCAACCCCCCGGGAATGCATTTTCAACACCTCCCCCACATTCCCAGCAACAGAGAGACAGTGTTCCCAAAGGAAAACTGCTTTCCTCGATCTTTAGCTGCTAGAGAAATTCATATGTTAGGACAGCCTCCTTTACAGAAAACCCTCTAAAAATACCTATTGATATATATTTAGCTCCAGATATCGTCCTCCTACCAAGAGGCTGCGGGCTGAACCACCCTGCATGTGCCACTGGCGACGAGCTGGGGGTGCACACTGGCAGCTCTTGGCTCTTCTGCAGCATTCCCTGGGCTTTTCTCTTCCCTGTCCCTGTTTTCCTTTGTCTTCCTTCTCTGCTTGGCTATGCAAATTCTCCCAAACTGCAGCTAGTGACATGGAGATTGCTCCCTTCTCTTTTCCATGCCTTTTCTTAGAGGCGATTTCAGAGTAAAAAAAAAAAGAAAGAAAGAAAGAAAAAAATTTACACAGCATCTAGAACAGAATTAGAACTAGGATTTCACTCCCTTTTCACCCTTGCTTAAAGCTTTGAGAGGTCCCCTGCAGCTTCCTGCTTTAAGTACAGGCTCCCAGCTAGACCCAGGCTGTCACACACACACACACACGCACACACACACACACACACATCTGATCTCTCAGGCATATGTCTCACTACTCCACGTGCCAGGTTCCCAAAGTTGTCCTGCTGTCTGTCTCTCCATGCTCCCCAACTCCTCCTCCAGCAAAGCTCTTCTTCCTCCTTTTCCTGCAAAGTTCCCCTATTGGAGCCTCACTTTGCATTGAAGTAACTTCCTTCAAGAAACTTTCCCTGAGAAGTGCCCTGAAGGAGGTAAGATGCCCTTTTCCTAAGTGTCCATGGCACCACCACCGTTGTTCCTGATGTGGGACACAAAGACCCACCTCACCCATAACTAGCACCTGCCTGGCACATTGGTTATGCCTGATAATATCTCCAGTAACTGCCTGGATCAGGGGTGACATTCTGGACAAAGAGTGTCAGACCCTTCCCAGAGCCTGCACTACATCAACAGTTAAAGCACAACCAAAACAGGTCATCTCCTACTGCAAAACTGGCAAAACAGATGGCAGAGTGTGTTATAAGCTAACTTTCACTTTTTGGTGGGAAAATAGAGTACATCACCATCCACGAGTAGCTCTGAATTCAAGTAAAGATATGTATTTTCACCAGCAGTTTAACATAAAACAGGAAAAAAAAAAAAGAGTTCCTAAGTGGAAAGGGACAGTGCATTCCTCAATATTATGCCTGAACCTAAGGGTGCACAAGGGAAATAAGGATCGAAGGCCACATTTCTCCAGCAGCACAGTAACAGCCACGGTCATCTCTGAGCAGGGGCACCAGTGTGACTCAGGCAGGGAGCCCAGTCACCAAAAGCAAGCATGTCCTCGTTTAAACTCTGGCTTTATCACAAATAATCCCTCACCCTGATCCCATTCTCTGCAGGCTCTGGTTCCAAGACCCCCAGTGGCTACCTAAAAGCACAGAGTGCCTGTATATATTGTTTTTTCCTACGCATACATACCTGTGATAAAATTTAATTTGTAAATTAGACACAGTAAGAAATTAACAACAATAATAATTAAGCACAACAGTTACAATAATATGCTGTAGTAAAATTGCCTATATCACCACTCTTGCAATTTGGGGCCATTATTAAGTGAAATAAAGGTTACCTGAACATAAGCACTGTGATGCCATAGTGGTGGATCTGACTACAGAGAGGATAGCAGGCATTACGTGTGGACGGTATATACAATGTGGATACACAGGATAAAAGAATGATTCATACCCCAGGGAGACACAGAGCGGATGGCTTAAGATCTCATCATGCAATTTAAAACTTATGAATTGTTTATTTCTGAAAATTTCTGCTTAATATTTTCAGACCACAGTTGACTAAAATTAACCACAGAAGACAAAACTGTGGCTAAGAAGAGACTACTGTACCAGTCATTTGGGTAAGAGCAAGTTACATAAACTGCCTGTGCCTTAGCTTCCTCACCTCTAAAATCGGCCTGGGTTATAATCAATCCTACAAATTTCACCTCATGGTACCATGTTTTAGGGTTAGAAATACTATTTATAAAACATACTATTTGATTTCAACATGTGGCAACACTTATTATATGTCCAATGCACTTGCTGAGTTACAGACTGGGCTTTCTTTTCTCTCTGCCCGCCTCCCACAACCTCTCAAAGGTTAACTCTTCAACTTTGAGCCTTCACCTCAGCCCCCTGGATAGAAAACAATACCCAGAAGTAGCACTGAAACCCTGGTAAGCAACCCCCAAGGACTAAAACCCAGTGTCTTCTCTGGTTCCATGGAGTGGGGTCCCAGCCTTCATTTCCTTAAAATACAATGATCAGAATGCGAGCAGGCCAGATAGATGCAGCTATAAACATAGACCCCCAGGAAGACCACAGGGAAGGTGCAGAGCAGACAAACCCTCTCTAGCCCAGCCCAGGCTTCCCTCAGTATTCACCTTTGTAGCCTATGGGTGCTAAGAGCATCTGGGGACGGAGCAAGTGACCCATTGGCATTTATTGAGTCCTGACCGGCCGCCAGACATTGGGCATACAGGGATGAAAATGTGTCTGTCCTACCATGGCTTAGAAGTGCCATTGACCTCCTCAACAGGAGCCATACATTTCAGATTTGATAGTTTATTATTAAGATTAATGTGTAGGGGCCAGGGATATAGCTCAGCACTGGCAAGCGCAAAGTTCTGAGTTCGATCCCAGTACCAAAAAAAAAAAAGAGAGAGAGAGAGAGATTAATATATAATAGCAATTAAAACTCAAAAAAAAATATATATATAATAGCAATTAACAACTTCAAATAATTTGAAATACTCAGGCCAGCTGAGAAATGTTTAAAAATAGCATATCCGAAGCTGGGGATTTAGCTCAGCGGCACAGGCGCCTTGCCTTGCAAGTGTGTGGTAATGAGTTCGATCCCTGGTACCGATAAAAAAGAAAAAGATCAAAAAAAAAAAAAAATTAGCATACCCTGAATTTTTATCAATACAGAAGAGATCCCAAGTTCTAAAAGATAAAAGTTTTTAAAATAGCAAATTATGATATGTAAACATTAATTTGAGTATTTCTCAGTCCCAGCATTTACTTTTGCATTTGAAAATAACTAGTTTTGCTTAATAAATAAATGGATAAACAAGCCAATTAATAAATGATCAGCTGGATCTTCTCATCTAGTTTTATTTATCACACCATGTTATGCTGAGAGATACGTAACATGCCTCTACGCCACAGAACAGGGAGTTTAATTCTAAGCCCACAGAGAAAAGTCTTAGGAAGGACACACGGGCTCTTAACCTGCTCAAATCACAGGTACAGCCTCAGCTTCCAGCTGGAATCATTTGTTTAACTATACCTTCCCTGCCTCTCTTCCACACACACCTGCTTCTCAGAAACCAAAGGAATGTGAAATCATAGAGCATTAGGACTACAGAGCACTTGGTGTTGTGAGGTGAACGACAGTGTGGGAATGAAAAATATCAGAACTTGGAGCTACAGGTGTGGGCTCAAGTCCTGGATCAGGCGCTTCCCAGCAAGCTGCATACCCTTGATGAACCTCAATTGCTTTATCTGTAAAGTAAAGAAATAAAATCCTTTGTATGGCCTGAAAGTCCCTCTGAAACTCATGCAGAATATGCATCAATTTCCCAGGATAAATGTGGTTATTATATAGGATAAACGTATACTAAAAAAAAATGATGTTAAAATTTAATCGCCATTGTAGCAGTATAAAGAGATGAGACCTTTCAGAGGTCACTGGGCCATGAGGGCACCGCCCTAGCAAACAGATTAAGGCCATTATCACTAGAGTGGGTTAGTTATGGTAGGTCATAGGCTCCTGAGGAAAGGATTCGTTTGTCAAATTTCTCCTCTCTATGTACATGTTTCCTCACTATGTGATGTCCTTCATCATGTTATGTTACACCAGACACCAGCACCATGCTTCTAGACTTCTGAACCTTCAGAAGAGTAAAAAACAACCCTTGTTCTTTATAAATCACCCAGTTCCGGGTATTCTGTTGTAGCAGCAGCAAATGTGCTAAAAGAATCATTTCTATAGGATTATAAAGATTAGATGAAGTAATACACATAAATGTACTTTCTAAACCATGAAATGCAATCACAACCTACAGAAACTAAGAATACTAAACATGAGAAGATCAGAGGTGGCAGGGAGCAAGTGGTGGCCCTGGGAGCAAAAGGTGGCAAAGGTCTGTGCTGAGCCACCTACCTCCCTCTCCACTCTCCCCCATCCTGCCCCACCCCCACCCACCTCTCACTTGCAGAGCTGAGATGTACAGACTCAGCCTGGAGGCACTGTGTCATGCTCCAGCACCTGTCATTCGTCCTCTGCACGGGAGTAAGATGTGAGGTGACACCTGGAGATGAGGTGGGAAGGAAGAGCTGTCAGCAGGGACAACTGTGGGTGCAGGTGTCTGGAAGGTAAAAGGTGAGTGCTGTGCAGCCAGGAGGGGGGCTTCCTGGAAAAGGGTTTCAGCTCTGGATCAAAGGGTACAATTTGACCTCCAGAATGTCCCACCAGGAAGCAAGTGACATGGCAAACGCCTTAACCTCTCTAAGTACTAGATGACTCTGCTCTGCCTCCTTCACTAGGCTAGTATTACAACATATTCTGTTGACTCCGAGACCCCAACTGTACAGTGCCCCAAAATTTAATGTACCAGTAGGAAAGAAAGATAAAACATGCCATCAATTAAACTCTGCCACGCCACTATTGTAAGACACAGGCTGATCTCAGAGATGGTTCTCACCTGAGAAGTGATGCAATGTAGATGAACACCTAGTGTGAAAGCAAGACTGAATATGCTTATTCATGCCCATGGGTTAGAACCACAAGCCTCAGTCCTCAGCAGGGAACTAAGCGTTACCGCTTTGTCTGCACCTGTTCCCATATGAACGATAAGGAGAAAGAGATCCATGGGCGCCTGGCAGATGGCTAAGCAGTCGACTAGAAGGGCACAAGACAAAGTCCAGTAGGTTCAGATGGAAAGCACAGGCCCGCAAGGCTATCCATGGAGGCAGCAAAGTGGAAAGAGCCTCTGGGAAAGGGAGAGGCGAGGCAGACATGGCAGACAAAATCAGTGATCTAGTGTCATCCAGCATCTGCACCCTGGACATCCAGCTGAGGAGTGGAGAGCCTTGGCCATGCCAGCAAATGGCTCCTGCTGATCCCCTCAATCTTGCTCCTTCAATAGCATTAGCAAGGCTTATTACACTTCCCAGGGTCCTCCTCATCCAGTCAGATGGCCTGGTTCCTCCATCTCCTCTCACACATCATAGTTCCCAGATCCCACACTAGAACAACCAGATTCCTCTATAAAGTACAACTGTCCCATGATATCTGCAGGAGATCTGTGCCAAGACATCTTATGGATACCAAAGTCCGTGCATGCTCAGATACCTTATATAAAATAGCATAGTATTTGCTCACAACCTGTGTGTATCCTCCCTTCCACATATTTTAAATCATCTCTAGATTACTTACAATACTCATTACAATGTAAATGCTATGTACGAGCAACCAGTTGCTATACTGTACTCCCTAGGGACAACGACAAGGCAAAAAGTATATGTGTGTGCAGAACAGACACAATTTTTCCACAAATCTTTTCTATCCACGCTTGGTTGAACCCATTACATGGCATCCATGGCTACAGAGTACTTCACTCATTTCAACCTGTCAAAATAACGGGTAACGCGTGACATGCAAAAGATGTATGCCGGAGTATCTTTAACAGCTATTTATTATTACAAAAGACAGAAAGCAATCTAAGTGCCAAATAACCACAAAAAAAGAAGCTATATATACCTCTTTAACAAAGTGCTGACCAGTCATTATAGAATTTTTATCAAAGTATGGAATAAATAACATGTGATAGACACATACTATGTTGAGAAAGGCAACAAAATTACAGGCATTTAAAGAAAACTTGTTTAGGGGTCTGGGGATTTAGCTCAGCGGCATAAGCACCTGCCTTGCAAGCAGGCAGTCCTGAGTTTGATCCCTGGTACTGATAAAAAGGAAAAAGACAAAAAAAAAAGAAAGCTTATTTAGCACTAAAGGGCTGGGAAGAAATACCACAAAATAATGAAGAATTTTTCTTAATCAGTGAACCGATTTTCTTCTTCTTCTTGATTTTTATCTATTCTTTTAATTTTTATGTATTTTTGTATTTTCTTTAATGAGCACATAAACATCTAAAACTAAATGAACTAGAAAAGAAAAATCAAATGGTCTCTGACACATGTAGTCTGAACAGGACCAATCTTGACAAATAATACTACAAACTACACAGCACTTTACTTTCTAGACAGAATCATAGCATTTCTAAGTGATTCAGATTCCCACTTAGGCCTTTTCTTATACAGTACATGTTTATTTTAGAGACATTTAAAACATCATCCAAGCATGCTGTATTTTTCACAATGGACTTCTATAATATTGTGTACAAAATGCACCTTTTGTACTAAATCATACTCAAAACCCTGCAGCAGAAATTTTTAAGAAAAATAACCTCCAGGAAAATCTCATTAGAAGGTAACATCTGACTTTAAACATGAAGAGTCACTCCTATCGAGGTACCCAGTCCCTGTATTAAGGGGTTCACTGCTTTCAAGCTCTATCCCAATCCCTTACACCTTCCACTCCTTCCGTTACTCAACCACAATAAGTATAAAAGTCAAACATGAGTGCTTGTCTCCCCCACAAGACAATGGTTCCCAATTCCTTGCCCTTTACAGACGTGGCTACTTCCTATCTTACCTGATTATGCTTTAGAAAACTTTCTTCTTTTTCCCCCTCTCCTTTTATTGGTTAGAAGGTGGTGACACGCTCCCAGGTCTTTAGCTTTTCATGCTGACCAGGCAGGAGGGAACTTCCAGACCACACTCATAACTGCCATGTCCACACAGCACTGCTTCCCCCTCCCTAAAGGTTCCAGGACCCCTCTGATATGAAGACCCTCAAAGCCCCAGGAATGCAGTGTGGCAAGCCCACTGCAAGCACTGCCAAGGCTCATTCCCTCTGCCATGGAAGTGCTGGGTCAGTCCCATGTCCTTCACTATGTCATATCCCAAAAATGCTTTATTAGATATTTAAGAAATGTACTAGCATTACTGTGACACCAGATCAGCCCCAAGATAGTATCACTATATTAATTTCCAAGGAATTACTTATTAAACATTTTATGTGATGCAGTGTTATATTATTAATAAATATGCAAATCATTAAAAAATCTGCTGTCAGAACATGAGATTTAATGATCAGTTTAGAAAATGAGGTCAGGGTCTTTTCCAGAACCCAACACAAGCTGTACTCACCTGTATCTTTTGGTTCATCTCTCGGGAGTACCTGTCAGGCTAGGGCAATTGCCTGCTGAAGTAAAAAGGCTCCCTCCCCAGAGGTTCAACAATCTAGCCAAGCACAGAACAGGAGTCCAGACCTGCCCAAGAGTTCACGGTCTCTGTCCAATACCACAAACATCTGACAGGGCACTCCCACTCCTCTTGAAGTGGGTCCTCTGTGGTCCAACAACACCACAGGGAGTCTCATCCTTGAACATTTTTTTCTGTGTCTGCTCCACACTCTGCTGTCTTTCCACCCTAGGGTACCTGTATCAGCCACTACAGACACACACACACACACACACACACACACACACACACACACACAGTATATGCCACTACACTACACATACACAAAGAAGGAGAGCAAGAAAGGGGACTCACCCGCTGAGGACCACGATGAAGTCCATGACATTCCAGCCATTGCGGAGGTATGAACCCTTATGGAAGATGAACCCCAGAGCCACGATTTTGATGCCAGCTTCAAAGCAGAAGATCCCAATGAAATACGGCTCTGTCTTTTCCTGTGGGGATAAGGTGTAAAAGCACCAGTAAGAGAGCTGTTCCTTACCAGATGCAAGCAAGACACGCTCTGACCACTTCCTGTGTGCTTGCACTGGGCCAGTCCCACTTGTGGGGAGAAAGTGAGAGAGGAATGAGGGACCAAGGGACATCTGGGGCCACAGGCTTACTGTGACTCATGGAGTACACAGACATGTGTGGCGTCACACCAGGGACTACACTCCTCCCGCTGCTACAGGTCCCTGATGGCTTTGCCCTGAGGGAGCTGGTCTTTCTATTCCCGGTCTTCACTGCAGTTAGAAATTCAGAGCTCTCATGGCCAGGTAATCAGGCCTGAACTGCTCACCCACACACTTGGATTTTAAGCAATTTGTTTGCCCTCTTTAGGGAGAATATATTAAGACATATGAATCATTTCTTTGGGGAGAATATGGACATCAGCATTTAGCGAGTTTATGATCACCACCCCAAAAGCTTTGAGCTTCTTTGTTCTTCTCTCCCTTGTCCTCTTTTTCTTCTCACTTGGGAAATCCCGGGGGAAAGAGGAATAAAGCAAATGGCTTTGTGCCTGCCCTTTCTTCTTGCCTGGCTCCCATGTGGTACACACACGTGTCTGCAGGATCTTTTTCCTCAGGAGTCCCAGTGGGGTTTGCTCTTCCCTTGTCTTGGCAAGGAACAAGCTCCTCACAGACAGGGAAGGGAGTAAAGGAGAAGAGAAGGTCACAAACCCAAGTAGAAGGGAAGCAAGCAAGAGGAAGAAGAAGGGGGAAGGTGGAAGGGAGAGAGACATACCAGTCTTCGGGACATCGGGGTCTTGTCATCCTCGGGAAGATGCTGCTCCAGGGCCAAGACGATGCAGTTGGCAATGATGGTGGCCAAGATCATATACTCAAATGGCGTGAGGAAGGAGAAGTTAAGGAACAAATTCACCTAAGAGAGAGGGACACAGCCTCCCAGATGGCTGTGCACATAAACACACAAGCTATCAAACCCTGCCATGCTCATGATTTGCATGATTTGTATTAGCAGGCAGGCAGGCAGGACAGTGTATGGTCCTCAGCATGTGAAACATAGCCATGTGGGACAGGTGTGTGAAGAAGCATCGCCTGCAAGAGAAAGAAGGAGCCAGTAGGTACCACGGTTAGGCATCCAGCGGGTACTCCAGATACCGAGTGAATTCAAAGAAAGTCCAGTCCGGGAGCTAACAGGAACTGCAAGTGAAAGGGGGAAGAAGGAAGAAAAAAACACAATTAACATGGTCGGAGGCACCTTGCTCTTCTAACTGTTCAAACCCCTGGACTGTAACATGACGCTTTAGCAAAGACTCCGTGGTTTCTGTCGTTTGCCCTGCGGGAATCACATCTGGAGTCTCTTCCTCTAGAACTTCTGCTCAACTGAGTAAGAGGAGAACCCTAAAAAATAAGCCATTCTTCCCATGTGAAGTCCCTTTTATTTTAATACTCCACTCACAAGAATACTTCAAGGGGCCACTAGAAGCTTGTTTTGCCCCATCTTATTTTCTCCTAAGCTTCTGCATCTACAGGAGTAGCATCCTGAGGTGGCAAAGCCCTGGCCTTTAGGAATTAAACTGAGTCAAATGAATGAATGCAGGCTTTTTTCTGTTGTATTTTTCAGAAGGCAGAAGAGGGGCTCCCTGGGTCTTTTTGAGAAAATGGGACTATCACTCAAATCCAGCCTCCTGACTCTGACAGGTTTTGCGGCAAGCCAAGCGCAAGGGAAGGACTATTAAAAAAAGAAAGGGAATCACCACTCTCTCCGGGTGCCCAATCATCCTGAGTATTCAGATTTTATTCTGTAACTATTGTTATGACAAACACAAGCCAGCTGCTGTCACTGGTCTTGAAGAGAAACCTGTGCTCTGGCAGATTCCAGAATCTAAGCAAGAGAAAAGAATAGATCTGGTGAAGAGAAGGAAAGGACAAGGCCATTCTCCTGCCTCCCCACAGAGCCAGGCTGGCGGGGTAGGATACAGGACCTGAAGCCCTCCTTTCCAGTGGAGAGGGAGACAAAAACATAAATATTCACCCTGATGCCTTCCACCCCATCCTCACGGTGATTCTCTGTCAATGACAATACTGACTGAGTACTGAGGGAGCTTTGGGGAGGGCCAGATCACAGGGCATTCTGCAGTCAGACGTTGAGTGTGTGCAGAAATGTGAGGGGCCCACCAGTTGCTCTGGCCGGGTGCTAGCACAGGACACTGCAAAGGGGAGGTGACTGACTGCGTGTGAACCTCAAGTCCTCTTGCTTCCCATTTGGCAGTGCCATCTCCTCCCCCGTCACCGTGCATCCCTGAGTCACACACATTCTCCAGAAGCTGGCCATCTTTCCTTTCCCACACACTCCCAGCATCACACAGCACCCCTCTCCCAGAGACAGCTCTGCTGGCCTCTGCTTCCCTGCCACCAGCCACCAAATCTGGAACCTCTGGGTGAGCCTCAGAGGACCTTGAAGCCGGACTCCTACTTCCACATCCCACTGCGCTTGCTTGAGCCCTCCGAGCCAGAGGGGAGCCACAACAATGAGAACCCCATCAGCACCCCAACCATTCTTCCTCCTTCAAACTCTCTGGATACCACCGTTGATTTCTGAGAACTAAGTGTAGCACAAGCACACACCTAGATCAAGTGTCTACCTTCTCGGGTCAAGTCCACCAACACACCCAGTCAGGGACACCAAACTCCCTGAGCACAGTGTGAGAGTTCTTCCTTCCCATGACCAAATACACAGCGACAAGGGGCTGCCCTGAGACAAGGAGCAAGGACAGGACACAAGGCCCTGTGAGGGCCAGGCTGTCCTGGGGTTGATGGAGACATTTGAACTCCCCAGATCTATCGGATAAAATGGAGGTGAGAACATGCCAGAAACGGTGGCTGAGGATTCCATGCCCTTTGCTGAAAATGGGCTAGGAGATAGGTCCAGAAAAAGAACTAATCGTATGCCTTCAACTCACGATGAATGACAACAGACTCTGAGAGCATTTACAGCACAGTGCCTACAATGTAGGCCATGAAATACTAGTGCTATAGGAACTTGCAATCAAATAAATGAGGGAAAGCCTGAGTTAAATAAAGCTGAGTAGGCTTCTTCCCAGCAAGACCTCCTGCACCTTTCAATACTACTATATACAGAATGCCCCCACCTCCATGCACACACACACACACACACACACACACACACACACATACACACATGCGCACACACACGTGGTTGGGAACAGGACATGGTGGATCCATTTGTTTAGCCTTATAAATTTCTTTTTCAGAGTATCTCTCTTGGGAATGCTGTTCATAGGAACATACTTGGGAAACCCTAACACAGGACAAGTCCCTCTGCCAGTCCTCCAGATGAGCAGAAAGAGGGCTGGTGGCTCCAACTGAAATAAAACTAGTGTCTCTCTCATGTCATACCCCATCTTCTCTCTTAACAAAACTTCTGAGGGTTTAGTCTTCTTTGCATGAAAGTAACAACCATACATCTAAAAGTAGATGAACAGGCAAGACAGGTCCTGGCAGTTGTACACCCTGAGACTATTCTCCACAGCAATACCCACCCCTCACTCCTTGTCCCACTGGCATCTGTCTAGCCAGACTATCTCAGTGTTGCTAGCACCTTTAAGCTCCATTAGTATAGAAAGTCCACAGGCAGATATATATGTAAGGCTCACTGGAAACTCAAATTAGCCCCAGAACATCATGGCTATCGCCACTGCAGGACGCGCAGGACAGGAGTGCTCCTGGATGGAGGAACTGATAAGTCAAATTTCAAATGGCCAGGTATCTGGATGCCTGAAAAGTCACGAGGTCTCAAAGACTGTCCTGTCCAAGGCCCCAGAGAATAGAATCAGAAAGTGAGAGTTTGGCAATTCATAGGTTCTAAAAATACTTTATCTGCAATTCCTCCCCCACTCAAATCCTCTGCCTCCTGTTTGATGTCTAGAGATTCATTCAAAGCTTCAATCTTTTATCTTACAATTTTGAAAACTGCTTAAATGCATACATCCTTGACAAGGATGTCCCTTTAGGACATCTAGAACACAGGATGAATTCACAGTGGGTAGTAAGATTGTGGTGTAGAAACCGAGGTGAGACCATGGAGATCCATCCCATGTATCTACAAGGCTGGGGAAAGAGGATGGAAACCAGAAATTCTCAGGGGAGGTGAGCGAAGCAAATCTGCAATGTTGCCTGGCCAGCCCGTCTCCTTACAGCCCTTGTCTGTAAGTTCTTTTCTACTTCCATCCTGAAGAATGTATAAAGGACAGGTACTGACCAGGCGCCTTTGCTGTCACCTGCAGTACCCTCTCTCCTCCCTTCTGATCAAACTCCAGGTCCAAGTCAAAACGTCACTGTGAGGTTTTCCTGGGCTGCATTCCTCTTTGCATTGCATTTTTCAGTATGTCTTTTATTTTTGTTTTGCACTATTTTTTTCTGTCTCCCTACCCCAAGAAACTACACCTTTAAAGAAGGTGCTTCATTTATCTGCCCACTGGCAGAGGCCCTGACACACAACAGGAGCTGCTAAATGAAGGAACGAATGAAGGTGAGGAAGCCCACTGAGTAGTCACTCTGGCTCAGGCTGATTCCTGACATCGCAGGTTGACTCCCTTTCTTCCTGCTAGCTGAACTTCAAACCCAGCGGCAGAGGCCTGCTATATCCCCAAAGGGAAGACAAATCTGGACTACGAATAATGGCCCATGCATGGGTCATGATACTGTACCTCACAGGTGACACAAGGATGAGACTTAGGAAACTCAAAAGAAGCTCCACATTGTCATGGCTTCCAGGAGGATCTCATGCCTTTGAACTCTTCACGGCATGGAATCATATGCAAAGGCACAGTGAAAGGTCTCCTTTCTGCCCAGGAATCCAGCATCTCCCAGCATACTCAATGCCTGACATGAAGCATGTTTTGAACAAGTGTGCCCTTTCCTGCTGTTCGGATTGTTTGTGTTTTAAGATTCAAAACAGACACAGCTCCTGAAATAGTGAGGCCTGGGAACCTGAGGCTAGAGACTTTGCCTATCTTGTTCACCTCTGTATCCCTGGTGTCCAGCATTGTGTTTGTATATAGTGGGTATCCAAAAACTTATTTAATTAATAAATTAATAGTCAGTTATAAATGAATAGCACAGGGAAATGGAAGCCTGAGGTATCCTTCTTTATAAAAGGTAGCCCATACTCGTTCTACATTATATACCCATTTGAGCTTTGTATACTGTGGGCATCCATTATCTATTAAAAAAAATGACAAGGGGAAAAAAAAAAGAAACCATCATGCATAGAAGAGCCTTTAATGTTAAAAGAGAAAAAGAGGGAAAGAGGAAATTCTGTCTTGCTGGAAGGATAATGAGCTTTTCTGGGCAGGAGGGCTGTTTCCACTTTCTTCTTTGCTCCTTTATCCATTGTCTAAGTGTTATAATGAGCATGTATTAATTTATAATCATAAAATCAATTAAAGCTATAGACATTGAGAGGGGAAAAAAAAGGTGAGGGTAAAGAGGAAGGTGACAGTCATGGGAATCAGAATAAGATTTCTGACAGCATAAAAACAAGAGAACAAAGGGATGGGCCAGAGCAAATGAGGGGAAGACCATGAAAAGCACTTTGAAAACTCCCAAGACACTCCCCTCCCAGGCCCCCTGCCTGCTCACTGGGACCTCACTTCATAAACTCTCCTATTGGTCTCCCCAAACACCACCCCACTCCTCTCTCCCTCTGAGCCCATTAATGAGGACTTATGTCGCTCCAGCTCGCCTCTCCCTTTCCCTGTCTAGCAGCTTCAAGACAATCATTAGGGAAATGATAAAAATAGGTTCACTTATTGATTTATCTCCTTTACCCAATGCTCCTTCTTCAACCAGTTGACTTGTTTCCTTAGCAACACAGCTAATTTGAACAGTGCTGCTGGCAGGCACACCTGCCATTTGTTTAATTCCTCCTTGAGCGCCAAAAGCTGGGGCAAGGGAGAGTGCTGACCCCAGGGCTCCATGCTGGTCGCACTTGCCAACAGAGCCCAGGCCCCGGCCTGGCGCTGAGCCTATCCACTGCTTGGCCTTTCACTAATTCCCAGCTTCAGATCCACACACAGGTCCAGCACTAGGAAATACTTAAGTGAGAGGCAGCAGATGCAGGACTCCCTAGGAAAACATGCACCTGTGTGACCACCAGGTGCTGCCTGGACTCCTTGCTTCCAGCCGTCTCCTCCCAGAGCTTCTGATATCACAGCATGAGGACACTGCATTATTTGGAAGGCTAAAGGGGCACCAGGGACCAGCAGGTAGACAGTGCTGTGGGCTCCCAACTCCAGGCCTAATGGAGAACACGCATCTGTGGAGAGCAGCCTGTGGTCCCTCTAGCACTTCCGAGAACAACTGAGTATGCCTAGAAGAGCCAGTCTCCAGAGAGGCATGTGTCAGCATGCCCTTAGGGTTATCTTTAGCCATAACTCCCCTCCCTCAACCACCACCACACCAAGACCAGAATCATCTCCCACAAGAAAATCTTGTCTCCTCCCCAGCCCCATCATTCTCCTGATGGGGATGGCTAACTCCAAGAGACATAGTAGACTCTGAAGATGCCCAGCACAGCTTTGTGTAAGTCCTTTCACTCCTTCCACACTCACACGTAAATATCCTCTGTGTGCTTACTGGGAAAGGGCGTGTCTATTCAGTGATTACCTCAAAAAAGATATTTTAAACATGAATGATGATGAAATACAGTACTCAAGGCTTCCAGACTATATTTCTTTTTCATCTAAGAAAAATCAGGATCTTCCTCAAGACTTCTAATACAATGAAGGAAATATAACTCAACAATGGGAAAACACAGCTCTCTGCAAAAACTGTCCTGACACGGCACTCATGAATCAGGGGAAGGCCACCTCCATCCATTCCAACAAAAGAAGAAATACAAAAGGTTCAGTGGCTAAAATGCAACACGAATATTAAAGTCCTCAGAAACTGTAAGGTGCTACGCAAATGCACCATCACTTTTATTATCCTACTGAATCAATCTTCAAGCATCTGCTGTGGCTCAAAGCTTTGGGGAAAGCATCAGTTAGTGGTCACAGCCTCCGGGCAAGGGCTGGTTGGCTGCAGCCACAGGCTGACATTGAAGAGACCCACCCCAATAAAGGACTTAAAAGAAAATTATGGTAATGGGCCTCCGGGAAGAAAGCAAAGACATTTGGCCCAGAACCTCTTGGGAATATGGAAAGCACATCTAAACACCAGTCCCCAGCAGAGGATTTATGAAGCTGATGGCTCTGATGCAATCTCTCCCAGTGATTAGAAGGGGCATTAATCACACCCAAGGCCAGGGCTAAGAACAGGAGGGGTTGAGCCACCAAAGAAGTCCGGCTCCAGCTCTACAGACCCTTAGAGAAATGCAATGAGATCATGTTGGTGAGATCATAGCCCCCTCGCCTGAGCCCACTGAAAAAGATATATCTGTCCTGGAGAGACAAGTATTATCAGAAAAATAGGGCCTAATGCCAAAACCCAGACACAGCCATCCATATAGCCATCACTCCAGCAGAGTGTGTCTGCATCTCTCATATTGTCCCTCAGCCCTCCTACAGTAGACATCCTTACAGAGATCTCTATCTCCTAACCTGACTACATCCACCAGGAGCGCAAATCCTAAGTCCTTCAGTTTGAAAGAAATTCAAACCAGCCCTGGTAAAGTAGGCCCAGAGGAGCTCCCTTCGTTGGGGGAAGTCTCATCACCTTCTCTTCTGATCACAGTAGAAAGTGTGAGTGTGAAATAAAGTTGGAACTCCAAGAGGATTTCCTAAAGTCTCTCAGCAAACCATCCTCACCCTCTAGAGCAAGAGGGCACAGGAGAAGAGGTAATCATAACTCAAGGCACCAGAGTTGAGAGGTGAATGGGCTCTATTTAGACTTCTGAGCACTCATTCCTATGGTTGCCTGCAAAGTGGGGCAGTCCGAAGCCCAATCCAAAAAAGGGGAATACAGAGACTCTCCATTCCTTTAGATTCTAAAGGGCTACAGATGAACGTCTCAATTTCCCTCAAAAAATGTTAATTTTCTAAATTCATCATGTATGCACCACCCCCATATTTGGAGGTAGTTACTCTCTGAACTCCATTTCTAGCTTCTTCCTAGGTGCTCACTTTCAGATTTCTAGTCTCTGTCCTTGACAGATCAACAGAAGGTGGGCCACATATTACCTTCCAAAGGCAGAAAGGCTAAAGCTCTGAACTTCTCCATGCGACAGTTATCAGTGCACAGCTTTGACTACAAACCTGGAAAATTATACTGTGTTTCCTGCTCACCCACCTAGCAGGAGAAATACACTGTTAACAAACAGAAAAAGGAGAAGGAAGGCTGTGCATATTCCATGCTGTCCCATTTAATTATTTGTTCCTTTCCTTAATGCGTTTTTTCTCACCACCCAATCTCATCTTTAAAAAAAAAATCAAACTGAAAAACCAAACCCCTTTTCTTTTTTTGAAACACAACAAAACAAAAATGCATCATGTGACTTCCAGCCTTAACATCAGTTTTTAAACTTTGGTTTCCATGGTGGTGGGATGCAACCTGCCATTGCCATGACAACAGCTGCCTCTGTTTAAATCCACCATCTGACAGGCAATCCTGAACACAGATGCACACCTCTTTCTCTCTCTCTTTTTTTTCTTCTCTCTCTCTTCGGCTGTCAAGATGGAAATGCCATTACTTGTACTCTTAAAGACTTAAAACTTAATGAATGAAAGACAAAAGAAAGTGATATTGGTAACAGAGACAATCTCTCAAAAGGCTGTTTTCCAGAACAGTCACACAGCTCTCCAATGGAGGTCAATGGACTCAGTTACTCAAAACAAAAGATTCTTTGCAATACCCTTTTAATTATCAGCTATGAAACCATTTCCCAAATCTCATTTCTTTTAGATCAAAGGACTCTGCCTGACTCCCATAACCTGCATAATACATAAAATCACTGAAAAGAAGGTCACATTATTGCTGCTTTGGTGGACCAGGACTGAGGTCAGCTCCAGACCATTCTACTCTCCTCATAAAGGAGGAGAAGCATATCTCTGGCTTCGTCTCTCTTTTTTTGCTGCTGGTGCCCCTTTCAGGTGCTGTCAGGTGAAGTTTTAACAAATCATGGTTTTATGTCTGACTGGATCCTAGATTCAGAGTGCTGTCATTTGAGGCATAGTTTTGGTGATCAGGAGACAGATGACTGAACGCATTAGAAAAGGGAAGAATATAAAGGGGAACATTTTAAAAGACTCTGGGGCAGGGGAAACAGCAATGGAGAAATTACTTGTGTCAGAAAGTATCTGTGTTTTGATGATTCTCTGACAAATTGAGCCCATCGAGAGCTCTGGCATCAATACACACTTTTGGGAGGGATCATGAACTGCAGTCAGCAGCCACACCTGAGACTGTACCCTGTTTCATACCAAACCTCTGTGTTACCATCAGATGGCAGAACACATGAAGAAAATGCAAAGCCTTTTGTGATCTAGACATGGTGGTGCTTGTAATTCTAGCATTCTGGAAGTTCAAGGCAGTAGAATTACAAATTCAAGCCCAGCCTAGGCAACTCAGCAACTTGGTGAGATCCCATATCAAAACAATAGTAATAGTAATAATAGTAAGGGGCTAGGAATGTAGCTCAGTGCAAAGACCCAGGTTCAATCTCCAGTACTTGGAGGTAAGGCTTTTGTGAAAAAGTTTATAGATCACTTCTAGGAAAGTACTTGTTTTATTTGAAAACTCTACAACTGCACCTCAATACGCAAAGGCATCTGCTGAGCCTAAAAAATGCATATGAAAATGTTGAAGGAATGGAGGATATCCAGTTTGGAAAGAGAACACTTGCAATATCATAGCTGTTTTTGAATGTCCAGAGAGCTGTCTTGTTATAAGGGGCTTAGGTTTTTCCTAAATTATTCCAGGTTAAGAGAAGAACTTTTGTGACTCCATAAGTGAATGGGCTATTTTTTAAAGGCATAAACAAAGTGTGGTGCTCATTAATGTTAAATATTGAACATCAAGGTGAAAAGTGCTCATGTGTTACATTTGCCAACTTCTAAGGTGTAAATATTCTCTCCCTGACCAATTTCAAGCTACCAGTTTACATCACTAATCATGGAATCTGGAGGAGATACACACACACACACACACACACACAGAGAGAGAGAGAGAGAGAGAGAGAGAGAGAGAGAGAGAGAGAGAGAGAGAGAGAGAGAGAGAGAGAGAGAGAGAGAGAGAGAGAGAGAGAGAGAACACTGAAGGGCCGGGACAAGCCAGTGCCAGCAACCACTTACTAAAGTTCCCTGTCTCTGGGAAATTCAAGATCAAGGACATTGAGGAGAAGATTCTTGTATTTGATGGCTGTCATGCAAAGCCAACCCTCCCATGCACAGGGCTTATTCTACAGGTAGGAAACAAGGCCAGTGAGTCTTCAGTCACTTATCCAACAGCCTCCTGGGTGAGCATGACTCACTCTGTCTCTTAGCCTCAAATCGCCCCTTCCTTTGACTTGCACTCAGGAAGTCTGAGCATTGCCCTCATCACAGAAGGCTGTTACCTGTGCAGCTCGAAGCATGCCAGAAGCAGCCACAGGTGAACACTTTTGCCAATATAGCACAACGTAAGAATTAATCATCCTATTCTCTCAGGTTGAATCCAAGGATGCCCAGGGAGCTCCCACTATTTCACTGCAGCCCACCAGAGGACTGAGAGGAATTGACTGGTACATGTAATCAAAACACAATCAAAAGAAACAGAAACAAATCAGGTATGGTTTACCTCTCTCTCCAGAAGATCAGTGGATCTCAGCCTCAGCTGAACTGCAGAACCACCAGGAAAGCTTTTAAAATTACGGATAGCGTATACACAGATAAAGAGTATTCAGACATGTCTTGACTCCAGTCTGAGCAGCAACATTTCTAGAAGTTCCCAGATTGATTCTAATGCACATCCAAGAGGGAAACACCTGCTGTCAAAACTGGGGGCCAAGAAGCTAATGTGTCCTCAAATCATGTGCAGCAACAATTGTAGAAACTCAAATCCCACAGGTGCATAGGGAAGAAATGAAGGCATCTTTAGTGTTTCACTAACACTGCCAGCACGTTCATCTTACAGAAGATATGGAGAGTTGTGGGAGAATGAAATTTTTTCAGTCTCTTCAAACTCTCAGCTCCATACACTGCAAATCTGGGGAACTATCATTAGAACAATCAAGTAAAAGCCTCTGACTTCCTAGCCTGAATGGAGAATTCCAAAAGAAGGGGATCTTTTTATCCAAGCTCACTTTCTGCTTCCCAGGACTACTCGGTGGCTCTCAAAAACCTATCTACTAAGGTAAAATCTGGACAGCCCACCACTGAACAATTCAGCAAACATTCCGAGATGGATTCTTGCTAAGAAGTCATCCTTCCTCCCATCTGCTAAGAATTAGATGGGTTTTACACTGCATAGAAGGGTTCATTGCCTATGGAGTCGTATCAGTTCACATGGTTCTCTGGCCATGTTATGGGGAAAGGAAAAATTAATCATTGTCCTGAATCACTGCTTCCAGTCCTCAATAGATTTATGCCAAGAGGGTTTACCTCTGTGAATTATCCTTCTCTTGTCCATTCCTATTTTTCTTAAGACCTTTCCTACTAGTAATGATCCTTATATAAAGTCCCATATGTTCCAAGAGAAACTCCCAAAATGCGTATTTGGTAACCAATAAAAGGACACAGTCTCAGAACAAGAAGGAAGAAGGAATGGACTGAACAAAGAAAGAGTATGGGGGAAAGAGAAAGGAAGAGTGTGCAGTCAGAAGCCTTGGATTCCACCTCTGTCTTCATTTACTGAGAGACCTGTGGCAAGACACTTAATATCTCTGGTCCTAGCTTTCTAACAAATGAGTGAGGTTCTGATTAGAGTTGCTCTTAGATCCTGGTAATATTCTGTAATACTAATAGGGAACATGATTAGAAGACAAGTAGGGGAGAGAAAGACCATTCATTGTTACAATTGAATGGAATCACTTTTGGTGAAGCTACTGGTGAGAAAATCTAACAGCATTCAAAATGGAAATCCTGGCACAATCACAAACACCTAGCAAGTGTTCATAAAAGTATTTCTAAATTTTCAACGAGAGGAGCTCCATGACCCACTGGATTGGCTAGAAACTCCTTAGTAGATACTAACTGAAAAGAATTCTCATAATGCTGACCTGGGAATAAACATACGGCTGCTTTTCCATAAACCCACTGTAACCCTCACCTGTACTCTACCAAGATATGAGTCTTTTCTCATGGTAGGCAGCCTCTCTACCATTCCTATCCCCATTTCTTTAAAAAGTTGGAAAAGCAGATGCATACAATAAGTTAAAGTTCAAGAAAAAGTGAGGAAAAAATTCCACCTCCACACTGCAACTCACAATACCTGCACCCTGGAACCCTGGCGACTGAGGGGAGGCTTTTTTGAGGGCTGGGCAAAAAAAGAAAATGGTCTTGACATGTTAATATGGAAAGGAAAACTGACATTTTCAAATCAAAAGTCATCTGCAAAGTGATGAAGATAGTGCAACAGTGGAGCTTTTGGGCAAGAAGCAAGATAAAATAGCAGAGATTCTAACCCAAACTCCCTTTCTGATGACTCAGGTCCACTTGGCTATGACCTTGATGATAAAGGGAGTCCTACTCTTCTCCCATCTACTAACCTTCCACTCATCCATAGCACTAGCCTCATTCTCTGTGAGTGTCACAGATACAGAGTAGTTAATAGTATCATCCATAGTATCCTAGGATACTATGTTAGGGAAGAATACTGCCCATCTTTAGGTGTGACCGTTGGTAGGGTGGTACAGAAGGGAGACTAATCAATAGAGTTGATCCAGATCACAGCTATGTATGACCCTGGACTAATCATGTGTAAACTCTGAGCAACGCTATCCATTCTGCATAGAGTTAAGTTACATTATATATGCTACTATAGTGCATTATAGAGTACTTCTCATGCAGTGGACATTCATTAAAGGTTAGTTTCCTCCATCAACCTGCAAGGACCCATACTAAGGAACCAACAGCTCTCTCAGCCTCAATGACCAGCTCTATAGAACACTGGTCAGATTATACGATAAAAATAAATCAAAATAAGAGAAAAAGATGATAAAACTTATGACTGTGCAGAGTTTTTTTTGAATCTAGCCTCTTTCTAGCAGAAATGTGGAAAGTGCTGGAAAATTTTAATATGCTAGAATCTGTATCTTTGCTTTCCTGTTTTGAGTCTATCTACTGATAGGATGAAAACAAGCTTGAGTTATTCTGCACCTTACATTGAGGGTGGGTGGACATCTGTTACCTTTTAATCGTCACCAGGGATGGAAGTTACCTAGGGATGTAACATCTTTATTCACAGAACTTCAGGAGTGTGTGTGTGTGTGTGTGTGTGTGTGTGTGTGTGCATATGTGATATAAAACATGGTTAAATACATACATATATAACTGTCTGTGAGAAAGGAGAATTAACATGTCAGAATCCCCAGATCCTTTGAATTTACATAGGCCCACACTCCCCAAACCTGTATTCATATTACCACATCCACCCACTTCCCCCACCTCCAGACAAGCCCATATCACAGCTCCTCATATCAAAAGAAGAACACATGTATCCTGTGTGCCCATATGGCTCGGTTATTGCACAAATACAAGTTTCCACGCAAATACAATCCAAAGTTAGCAGGAAGGAGAGCTGTCCCTTTAACTTGGTTAGGCTCACTCTGATCTCTTTTGAGACTTGTCTCTTTTCCAGAATCCAAGTCATTCATCCTAACTCTCCATTCTCTCCTGCACCAGTATCCAGTTCCCACAGGTACAATACCCTCCACTATGCCAGGCAGATGCCCTTCCTGAAGCTCATTAGGCAAATTCTAAAGGCTCAAAGCCACGGAGGCACCAGCCCCAAGTACATTGCTCCCTTTTAGAAGTTTCTTTCAAGGTTCTTCATCCCAATCCTAACTCTGTTCTCTGAACAAAGACAAAGATCTTGCATCTAAGAAACCTGAATGACAGGAAATAGCTGGGAAGCTGGCAACTCCTAAGAAGAAAACCTGCTCAGAGGCCAAGCTGAGACTTTCTCGGAGGGTTCCTTCCATATGCTGTCAATTGGATCATCTGAAGTGTTTGGTTACTATTTTTACACACACAAAAATAAAAACAAGTGAGTTTATTTAAGATCATATGGTTTTGAACATCAGATCTGCGGGCTGGCAAAATTCTGCCCTATGACTGATCTTGCAAATACGTTTTTCTGGGTTATAAAATCCCAATGTGCCTTGAAGGACAACATTGGTATAAAATTAACATTAGAAATTTTAAAAGGAAAATTTGATGTTGGTATTTTAATTTTTTTAACAATGCAAGCATAATAACTCTGAGAAGGAAAAAAAGGTTCATGTTCAGAGTACCTTGGTGTAGTGACTAAGAACACCAGGCCTGACCAGGCCTTCAGTTCTCATTCACTCTCTGATCTCGGACAAATATGTTAGTTTCTCCGTATCTGAGTCCCCACAAATGCAAAATGCAGAAAATAAAAATAAGAACGTGCATCTCCATAGGGCTGTCATGAAGCATAAATGCAATGATCCACAGGCATATGTAGTGCCATACCTGTCATGCAGTACCCGATAACTGTCAGATATTTATACAGTCTGTCAACATTAACACTAGGGTTAATGCTCAATATGTTGATAAAGAGCTGTCACACACTTCTGCTACCCCTTAGAGGGGTAGCAGAGCAGGGACCGGGAGCTCTACCACCGCCTGAAGATCCTGAGGCTCAGAGAGATAGAGAACGTAAGGTGGCAGGAGCAGTACCTGACAACAATCAGGTTCAAAAACTGCTCCAGGAGGAAGTAAGTTGATATTGTTAGAAGGAGAAAACTCGGCTGCAGCTGTTTAACAGTGAATCATCCAGAATTAACCAGAAACTAACAGCTAAGAATTATTCACTATTTACCACATGCCAAACACTGTTCTATACACTTTCATGTATTATATCATCTGATCTTCACATGAGATAAAATTACTATTTTCATTTTGCATTTGAGAAATCTGAAGCACAGCAAGGCTGAACAGGTTATGAGGCACCCGGCTAGGAAGCAGCGATGATAATGCTGAGAGTTGAATACTGAGGCCATGTTTTTGACAATGACACTCAAATGCTTCCAAAACTCCAAACTCTAAAGTATTCATCCATTGTGCATCGGACTAGATAAGGTCTAGCATCTTTTCAACTCCTGAGATTCTTTTATTGTCTAGCAAAGAAAAAATAATGTCTGAGTCTCTGAAGATGATACCTAAAATGGACTTTGCAGGAAACAAGATGCTACACCCTAGCTTAAAATAGACATGAAATAGTCATGGAAGCATGTATTGATTTCAGTAAAGCATGTGATAAGGATATCTCTCACAATATTTTTGCAGACAAACAGAAATATCAGTTGGCTATAGCACAGTTCTGAAGATTTGAGAAAAGCTGAGCAGTCGATGAGCACTGACTAACGCACTGATGATAAGCATACGGAGAGGGGTCCCAGTTCTAATCATGTTTTCATCAGTTATCTGAATGAAAGCGTAAACCACATGCCTATCAAATGTGCAGATGACACAGAGCTCAGAGCAGGGAACTTGCTCATTAAACAGCCAAGTCCAGAGAAAACATATGAGAGAAATCACTGAAATCCAATTAGAATCCAGTCGTTTTGATTCAAGTTCACTGATAGTGACCTTTAGCAAATGACTTAAACTTCTCTAGCCTCAGTTTCCCTGTATTTAAAATATAGATAATACTACTTGCTGAACTTGTTTAAACGTAAAAATTTTAAAATTTGGAGGCAACTCAAAGAATATTGACCTCTTATTCTTACTTGAAAAAGATCTGTACAGAATAAATTGGATCAAAAGCATGAAGATAAAAGTTACCTGAAATAAATCCAGAATCCCAAATCTACATTCAAAAGTTAAACTGAATGAGAACAGAGTGAGGGGAAACAACACTGTTATCGATTCATATTAAAATAACCAAGGCTTTTAGCTGACTAAAACCTCAAGTCAAGCCAGAAATAGAATGTCATTTCTTTTTTAAGAAAGAAAAAAAATCAAACCATAAAAAGTATTTTAATTGAAACAAATGTGTTAAATGCCAATGTTAATGAGCACTGTTCTATACTCTGATAGTCAACCACGCTAATAGATAATGTCGCCTAACCTTGCAGGGATTTTAAACCAACACTAAAATTATGTGGTAAATGTTACAATAAAATAATATAAGAAGGGGCTGGGGATTTAGCTCAGCGGCATAAGCGCCTGTCTTGCAAGCAGGTAGTCGTGAGTTCGATCCCTGGTACCGATAAAAATGAAAAAGACAAAAAAAAAATAATAATAATATAAGAAGTGCCCAATGGGAACCCAGAGAAGACAGTAGGTCTTACTCTATCAAGGGAAATCAAGGAAGGTTTCACGGGGAAAATGACCTCCAAGAATTTAGGAGTGTATACTCCTAAGCCAAACTTAGGAAAAAGGATCAGGAAATGTGGTGGTACAGTGGCTCTGAAACAGGGAACTCTTTGGGACTGCGGGGCCAGCTGGAACAGCTGACCAGATGGTGATTATGGTAACTGAGGTAGGTTAGACTGATAATCATAATGGATTGCAAGAAACTCTGCACACCAAAAACCAAGAAAAACTTGCCCAGCTCAAAACTTAATAAATGAGAAACCAAGGGGGGGGTTAGGCTTTCTACCTCATCATTCCCTTCTCTGCTGCTGTCTGGTACAATGGCCACTAGCCACATGTTGCTGCTTAAGTTTAAATTAATTGGAATTTTAAAATTCAAAGTTAGTTTTTAATCACACTAGCCACATGTCAAGGGCACAAGAGTATATACCGTTAGTGGCTGCTGTACTGAATAATAACAATAAAAACACATCCATGATCATAAAGAGTTCTAGTCAACAGTGGTGCCAAATGACACAGGACCTAACAGAAATAAGAAGTAAATTTGGTCGGTATTGCTTTACAGAACAAAAAGAGCAGGGGGTGCACAAGGGAAAGCTATAAGCAGGAGTATTTCAACTTCTGATTCCTTAAACTTTTGAGTAACAGAAAAGCACCTTGTCATTAAAAGTGCTCAAGCGTTGGGGGCTGGGGATTTAGCTCAGCGGCATAAGTACCTGCCTTGCAAGCAGGTGGTCGTGAGTTGGATCCTGGGTACCCATAAAAATGAAAAAGACAAAAAAAAAGTGCCTCAAGCATGAGGGTCATCTGTTGGAGTGAAGGAGAGTTTGCTATTGGATTAATGCTCTGATGTGTGTGTCTTGTCATGCAGTCTGCCTAACAGACTACTGCAAGTACATCTCACATGGAGTTCCTGACACATGCGGAACAAAGGTTTTGATGTTTCATGGTAATCACTTTCCTGAGGGTCCAACACCCCAATATCTCAGTGTGTGGGAATTTTCTAACATAGTAGTTGTTTTTAAACTGAAACTCATAAACTTCTGAAACCGATATATAAAACCATATATATAAAAGTCTATATATATTTTTATGGAGTGAGGAGGGTGTAGCATTAATCATTTTAATAGGATTTGTGACCCCAATGTAGAAGGAAATGAATAGGGGCTGGGGACTTAGCTCAGCGACATAAGCGCCTGCCTTGCAAGCGTGCTGTCAATAGTTCAATCCCTGGTATTGATTTTTTAAAAAAGAAAGAAAGAAAGAAATGAATAAGCACTGTACTAGAGAGATTAACAGCTCCAGTACTTCAAAAAGAGTCACGCAGATGTCACTAGACAATCAATCAAGGAAGTCCCAACTCAAATATCACAGATTTAGAACTTACCTTTAAGAGTTTAAAGAATACCACCCCCTTCCAGGCATGGTGGCAGGCACCTGTAATCCCAGAACTTCAGAGGCAGAGTCAGGAGGATCACTGTGAGTTCAAGGCCAGCCTGGGCTATGTAGAGAGTTCAAGGCCACCTTGCACTACAAAGTGAGACCCTGTCCCAAAAACCAAAAAAAAAAAAAAAAAAAAAAATCATGCCTCAGTTGAGCAGTAATAGAGTCTAGTATTCTCTAGCCTGAATTGAGAAGCAGGGAGACAGGAGTGGAAGCACATGGAAATAAGCCAAAGACACAAAAGCTGAATAATTCGGAGTCAAGTTAGGAAAGATATCATCTGACAAGGTCTTGCTGAGGTGTCTACTATAGACACTCTTGAATATCTTGAGGTTCATTTTCAGTGTTAGCCCACAGAAACAAATAAACACACCCAGCTAGATATAATACCACTTTACCAGCCAGAGATCTTGACCTGCACATCTAAAGCCTGCTGAGCAATCAATTCATTTGTGCCAACTGCCACCTGCTGATGTGACAATGGCACCCGGATTCATCTCTAATTCTATAGCACTCTTAGAGCTGAAAGTGCTGATTACTACAGCAATGCAACAAATCCTGTTACCTGGTGTATCTATATAGAAAAGAAAACTTTGGTTAATTAAATGAATATGATAAAAAGCTCCTTTATATATCAATACAGATTACAATTCATGCAAGTTCAGAACATTGCAATAAAAAGCAAATACCAAACTACGCTGAATGTAATATAATGAATGTTTTATTGGCAACATTCAGAAAGCACTATAGGGTAGGCATGATGGTACATACTTGTAATCCCAGCAATCCAGGAGGCTGAGGCAAAGGGATCACAAGTTTGAGCTCAGCCTCAGCAACTCAGTAACCCTATGTCTAAACAAAAAAATTAAACAAAAAAGGGTTGGGGATTAATCTCAGTGCAAAGGCCTTGGGTTCAACCTCATGTACTGCAAAAATGAGAGGAGAAAGGGAGGAAAGGAAGAGAAAGGAAGAAAGGAAGGAAGGAAGGAAGGAAGGAAGGAAGGAAGGAAGGAAGGAAGGAAGGAAGGAAGAATTATTGAGCACTACTGCATTTCAAGTGTCTGTGTGCATGGGGACCATCCTCATACTCTGAATCATCATTTATATTATAGATCTCTGTTTTCCAATTAATAGAGCTGTTAATAACAAAGAGCTAAATAATAAATATTCCATGTTTTTTAATAGTGGGAAAGTCCACACTGGGTAACAGAAATTGGAGCAATCATGAGCAAAACAGTGAGATAGTTAAGGCTTATCTTTTACAACTTCCCAATTCCTATATGAAGACCCTTCCCTCCACTCCCAGCTGTTCAGTGTCCTCACCCTACCACCAGGCCACACCTGATCTTAAAGCCCAGTCAGGGTAACACTGGGCATCTAATGGGCACTTCACTGATGCTTCTTACACCTACAGTAACTGATTTAATTAAAAATCATTCAATGAACATTTACTGCATGCTCACCACGTGCCAGCACTGAGCTAGATGCTGGAATCAAAAGGGCCACGTCCATTCCCAGAAGAGCCTGCTCTCAGTTATAAGGCCAGGAAGAACAAGGTGAACTAACTTGAAATTGACAAGGTCATATATTAGCTTAATGTGTTTTGATGCCCAAGGTCATCTGCATTTTATAGAAAGGTCTTAAAGCTTCACTGACACCAGAGAATTAGCTTCTGCTAGCAGCTGGGCCTCAGGCTAGTATATAAGATAAAGCAGGGAATCTCCTCAGCAATTTATAAGACTGGTTTCTCAGATGGCATTGCCAGGCAAAAACAAAACTGTTTAGCACAGTAGTTCTTAATGTCTGGCTCTGAGACCACCAGCAGACCACCAGCATCAGTGCTCGCTGGGAACTCATGATGACGAATGAGAATTCTCAGGCTGCACACGGACCTGCTGAATGACAAACTCCAGCAGTGGGGTCCAACGATCTGCATCTAACAAACCCTCCAGCTGATCCTGAGACACACTGAATCAGGAAGAGTGCATATGTCCCACGTCAGCCACAAAGGAAATAAATGAGGATTAATCTTGATGCCAAGGGAAATCACCTGCTAGAAGGGATGGTGGGTGGCAGAATGGAAGCAAAATAGTTCTCACCAGCACGTGGTTGGAAATTGCCAGGGCATTCACAAGCGACTGTTGAAAATTCATTTCATGCCTTTTTGACGCTGACCAGCCCCTTGAGATAACAGGTAAGAAAGAGGCATAGAAAGCTTGAAACTTTCAACCTACAGTTCAGTTGAAGGCTGGGAAAGACTTTTTAGGACCCATTCTTCTCCTCCGCCTAGTTCTCAGAGCATCTTTCTCAGTGCAAGAGGCCACTCACAGCACCACATCTCGGCTATCAGAATGATGCCAGCTAACTTCATTCATCACGCTAACCAGACCAACGCTGCGTCCCCACCTCACCTGTTACCTGCCACTACATTCTTCTTATCTCACTCCTGGAGAGGGAGAGGAAATAATGAAGCTTTCCAAATTCTTCAGAAATGCAGTCCAAATGCAGCAAAAATGCATCAAGACATGTGAAGCAAAAACTATAGCCTCAAAATTATACAAAGTTACAACAGCGATTCAAATCAAGTCCCACAGGCCAAAACACCTCACTCTCTCTCTGAAGCCTCTTCCCAAGGTCTGCCCTCCTGTTTCTGGAATGAACTAGGACTTGTAAACTGGGTCTGTTTAAGCCAGGTGTGGTGACACACACACTTGTAATCCCAGCATCCAGGAGATTCAAGGATGGCAATTTTTAGCCCAGCCAAGACAACTTCACAAGACCTTGTTTCAAAAGGGGTGGCAGGGTGGCTGGGGAGTGGATACCTGGGGACATCGCCTCAGTACTGCAAAAAAAACTTACTTCAAGCCCTCCCCACCTCATTTAAAGCACAAGAGGAATAACAGTAGAATTTGTTTAGTCTTATAAATTTGGAATTCGAATTACAGTGAGAGGATGGGGGATGTATCTCACTGCTAGAACACTTGCCAGGCATGCACCAGGACAATGGGTTCAATCCCCAGTGCTGGAAAAAAAAATCTATTAGAAGCTCTTAAGAAGTTACCACTGCTGGGGCTGGGGATTTAGCTCAGTGGCATAAGCACCTGCCTTGCAAGCAGGCAGTCGTGAGTTCGATCCCTAGTACCGATAAAAAGGAAAAAGACAAAAAAAAAAAAAAAAAAAAGAAGTTACCACTGCTCTGTCAGGGATGTTTGGATAAGTGGCACTACTGAAAGCCACCCATTGCTTTTCTCTTTAATCCAGCCAATTTTTCCATTCTAAGTATAAACCTTCTAACTGTTTCTTGCTTTCCAGAGGCAGAGACTCAGGGCTCATCAGGGTTCATAGCCAAAGATAGCCAAAGATGCAAGGAATAAGAAATTCACAAATGTATTTGTTTTACTCTTTAGTGAACAAAAATACATCATACACATTGCCTTGAAATAGGCTTAACGTATAAGAAACCACTAGACTGAAGGAGCTTAAAAACTGTGTGCCATTCTCTCTGTTCTTAATTAAAACTGATGCTGGAAACTGACTAGTAAATCAGTCGTGAGTCCTTTGTATATAGCTTTAGCAGATGGAAAGAGGAATGACCCAAGTCTCTGATATTTCTATCTCTCTTCAAGAATGACTGTTTGGGGCTGGGGATTTAGCTCAGCGGCATAAGCACCTGCCTAGCAAGCAGGCGGTCATGAGTTCGATCCCCAGTACCGGAAAACAAAAAAAAGAATGACTGTTTGAGAAGTCACTTGGTGGTAATGGTGGCAGTAGTGGTGGCGAGGGCTCCTTCTCACAACATTCCCACCTATGTGAATTCACTCTGCAGATAGAAATGTTTAGAGAAGCCTGCTTCTTAGCTCAGTGGTTTAGCATTTATTAGCTAGAAAATACAAACTGATGTGAGGACTCAGGAAGCACACAAGTACTAGGGGACATAAACACTTTCTAGTGAACCAAGTCTCTAAGTAGAGGAGGAAAGTAGCTGTCGTCTATACATGAGACTCCTAAATGCAATAGGGTTGGAAGGAAGTCATTATAAAAACAGCAAAAAAAAAAAAAAAAAAAGCATGTTTAAAAACAACCTTTCCGGGCTTGGGATTTAGTTCAGTGGCATAAACACCTGCCTGGCAAGTGCAAGGTTGTGAGTTTGATCCCCGGTACAAAAAAATTAAAAAACCCTTCCCCATCAGCTACCTTTTCCTATGGTGTAGTCCCACCATAGAAAACAAAGAATTTAGAGAAAAAGTTGATTTCTGAAGCTGGCCTCTCCCAAGAGATCTTGGTCATATCCAAGAGGAAGACAATCTTTCTCTTCTAAAAATCCTAGGAAAAACCCACACATATAATGAATTATTCACAGAAGCTGAACCTAAAAATGAGATACAGAAATATAGAAGCATGAAAAGATGGGCGGACCACTGAACCGAAAGAGAAAGTAAAGAACTGGCCTCTGTCTCCTTAAATAAAAGGGTATTAATTACAGTTGCACTTAGGTTCTGTCTTTCATGTCTTTGTGGTCAACGATAAACAAAATAAGATCAGCACTGCAGCCTCTGAAAGACTGGATTGCACAGCAGAGCTTTGGTTTCCAGTGAGCTGCAGCTTCCCAGGCAGCCTGTGCAGGACACAAGGGAGGCCACTGAGCTGCTGATCAAACACATGAAGGCAAAAGGTTTGCAAGAGTTCTGAGCTTAGCAAATCTTGACTCAATTTTGCTTTAACTGAGAGTCTGGAGATTGCAAGAAACCAGATGTTCTCATAAAGAGAGGGGGAAACAGCAGAGTTTGAGGAGGAAAAAAACCATGTACATATTGTACAGCAACAGTTAAAAAGAGATAAGTAATTTTTGATGAAGTTAATAATTCTAGAGTCTGGATCTTTCAGGAGGAAAAACAAAGAAGGCTTGTTCTCATTATCTCCCTCCTCCTTCTCCTCCTCCTTAAATTCATAGTGTGCACTTTGCCTATTGTCAGGAGGGAAACTGCAGGGAAGTGGGGAAATAATGACATACAAGCCCCCAGACCAAACTATCGCATCCAAGGTATTTTTGTCCCCATCCTCAAATAATTTCACTCTGTCAAACTGCTCCACTCCAACTCACTCTCCAGGCTGCATCCCAGTTTCAAATGGTCCCCAGCCAATTTTGGCCTGGCTTCCAGAGGAATATTACCCACACCTCATATCAAGAGCAAAGCCAACAACCAATTCAGAGACTGTCCCAGGAGCCTCAGGAAACAAAGCCCTGCATCCTGCAGCCTCAACACCAGCTACAGTCACTATCTGTCTCACTGCCTGCATCTGTGCACAGGTGCCTGGGATGTGCCTTTCTATATTATCTGATCAGAGAACACGATTACAGACTGCATCCTTGTTAGTTCCCAGCCTCTGCCCTAACCAAGGCACCCAGCTTTATAATCCAATAGTTACAGCAAGCCTGAAATTCTAACCAGAACTACTATTTACTGTCCTGCAGGGTTGCACTTTTATAGATAAACAGAACAGGAGAAAAGTATATGTCAAAACAGGAGATTCGTGAACTATAACTTTCAGTAAATCTCATCAAATCTTCCAAAATAAAGTTATCATTTCTTGGCTAGGAAATTTGTCATAATAAAACATCTGTTCTCTGATCCATATCAGAGTGCTTAGGGGATACCATGAAAATCTCCACAAGAAATCAGGGATGAATAGCCACAGGTTCATTATGAGGTTCATCATCTTAGTAGCTACAAGTACATGTGAGCTTCCTACTTTAGACCATGTTCATCTCCACATAAAACGTGCTCTCCTGCTGCAACAACCAATGTGTAGGAAAAAAAAAAATCTATGATGCACAGAGCCTCCAACTCAGATACAACATTTCTTCCCTGCATCTTGACCTGAAAAAGTGTAAGCAAGTGTAGGGCATATCACAGCCCATGGAAGAGACCCTGTGTGCCCGTCCACAGGGTAACTGGTCCTGAGCACAGACCATCTGAAGCTGGTTCGCACTCAGCAGTGACTGTGGGATGGCATTCAGAACAGCTACTGCCTGAAAAGAGAAATATTCTTGTTAGATCTATCAGATGAGCAAGAAAGAGAAGGAAGAATCCTATAAAACGTAATATCCTTTTTAAGTCAGGTTAGGATTTTCAAAAAGCCTGTGGTATACCCTGAGGAGTGTCAAAATTATAAAATTATCTCCCTACGCAGATGTAGCTTCCAAGTAAAATACATCCAAAGTAGGCTGTTGACTTGCCTCCATCTCTTGTGCCAAATCTGGGTTATTTTAGGCATTTCCTCAAAGAACTAGACCTCTGCTATTAACATCTGAACACCCCATCCCCAATCAGAGTCCTACCAGAAGTTAAATCATTCTTTTACTTAGCTCACCCTTTCAGACCAACACACCCTGCACAGAAAGTGCACGCTATCCTCCAAGCCCCACAGTGACTTTCTACAGCCAAAACAAGTGTCAGTTTCACAAGGTGTCATACAGCAAAAGCAATCAAAACCCTCAAGCATGCTGAATGCACATCAATAGCAAAGTGGGTCTCGACATGTTTCCTTAACAACATTCTTTCTTTTCTTTTTTTAAGCCTGGCCTTTAGAAAGAGTAGAGAAGTACATCTCAAGGTAGTCACCAGCACAGGGAATATATAACTCAATTACACACACACTAATCACTTGGGTATATTGTCATAATGCAGATTTCAGTCTCAGCAGTCTGAAGTGGGGCCCAGGATTCCAAATCCTCAAGCTAACTTAAGGCAGCTACAGCTTCTTTGAAAGGTATGAATCTAAACAAAGGACTTCACATTGAACGAAGGTCCCTCCCTTCAGGTGTGCTAAAATTCCCACAGGACTCCTTTCATACTAATAGATAATGTTTACCAGATAATTACTTAATGTTCTTATTAATTACTTATTAACCATCCTCATTTTACAGGTAGGGAAACTGAGTCACAGAGTAACTTTTCAAGGTCACAGAGCTTCTGGAGGAAATAGGGTTTGAATTGAGGCAGCCAAACCTCAAAGCTTTTGGGGGGAGCTACTACTCACACTGACTCCCAATAAGAAAAAGCAGCTCTGTCAGGAAGATGGATACTGAGAAGTGAGGACAAGAGAGACTAGGAACTTAGATACAGATTTGGAAAAAATGCAGAGCTCACTGAAGTGCACTGTTCCCACGTAGACACCACCACCAGAGGGAATATATCAGTCAATTACGTTGTACAACTAGGGAAAAAAAAAAACACGTGTATTTTAAATTTTCCAACTGGGCTCCATTAAACACCTTAGCAGATGTTCTCTGAACACTCTTACAACACCCTGCACGCTGTTGAACCACTGTAAAATTCCCAACTATGGGGGAAAAAAGACCATTGGGACCGGGCTTGTGGCCAAGACACTGAGCACGATGCTGGAATTGACTCCCTGGAGCTTCGCTCCTCTGACTCTCTCTCTCTCTGGTCCATTTTGGCCAGAGACAAGGAGAGGGAGGAGTAAGACCCACAGCCGCACCTTGCGCTCCCACAGCCTGGCGGAAAGGCGGTGTCTTTGCAGCGGAGGAGAGAGTGTAAAAGGGGCAACCACCGCATGGCGTGGGCAGCATGCTTCACTTCCCAACCGGGAAACGAGGCCTGCCGGAAGTACTCGAGGTGCTGAATCTCAGTCACTGGGGAACCCGGGGGCCCCTGGAGGTTCGGGTGGCGCTGTCCAAGGTGCCAGCGGTAGCAGCTGGCACACTTTGCCACCTGCGGGGCGGCTGAGCGGCTTTGTCTATCTACCGCAAGGAAACGGGAGGGCGCCGGTCTGAATAAACACGCCTGAAGCCAGGGGCACAGCAAAGCGGCACCTGGTGGGTGGGAAATTTTAGAGAACTGTAGAAGGCAGGCGAGGCAGGGAACCAGCTGGGAAATCGTAGAGACCTACCCTGAGGAGTTATGTGCAACTGCAGCACGCAACACAATGAGAGCTGTCCTCTTTGTGCAGCTCACTGGCAGCTGCGACTGCAAGGACAGGACCCCTCCCCCGCCTCAGGCCCCCACCTAGAAACGTTCAACTCCGGCCCTGGATGGGCAGGGATCACTCGGTGCGGGTGAAACGGGGAGAGAAGAGTGCAGGGAAGAGGTGAGAGGGAGAAGCCCAGGCAGGGGTGGTTGTGGGAGGACGCCAACAGCGGCAGGAAGAATATCAGCTTAGAGATACTCCTCCGTTTCTAATGAGGGGTGCTGCCTAGAAGAACCAGGCGCCAGCCAATCGCGGAGCTGCTGAAGCAGGGACCTGAGGAGGAGAAAGGCAGGCCAGCGACTGAGGTGGGGGTGGCAGAGAGAGGTCCAGGTCCCAGGGAAAGCAAGCCCCGAGCCTGGCGGATACTAGAGCCCTCGCTGCTGGCTCCAGCTATCTCACTGCTGCACACCTGGAGGGTGGGGGTAAGGGGGACGGCGTGCAGAGGAGGGGCTTTCTTTGCAGGTGCACCCTTCCCAAGAAATGTCTCTCCGCAGCACATCAAAGTCTCTGTCTCCAAACCCACCCCCATATTTAACACTGCATCACTAGCTACCTCCTACAAATCCCTCTCCCTTCCCCCAGCCCCCCTTACTAATGGCCTTGCCAGGCATCCAAATTCTTAGAGAAGAGCAAGGCAGTGAGATGCCTAGTCAGCAGCCTGCATTTGGTGTGCTGGATTAAACCTGCAAAGAAGCTCCTTCCATGCCTGTTCACCCTGACACTACCATCATCAAACATGCTCCACGAGCTAATAGCGAACAGCAGTCCCTTTGCAACTAGAGACAGATTGCTTGCACCTCCGGCGCTCAGCAGACAAATTCAGGCCCACCAGATCTGTCTGATCCTAGATACTCAGGAAGCAACCAGCTGAGTTAAGAAACATGAGTACCCACCCAGGACCATGAAAAGGATGGGCCTGAATGAGCTGCTGGTCCTCAGCTGAAAACTCCAACTTTGAACGGTGGTGACAGAGATGGCTTCCCTGACACACACTCAATCCACTTTCAGAGAAATTTAAACTTAGTTCTCAGCCAAAGACTTCTTTCATTTATTAATTTGTCTATTTGTATACATGGTTTTGGTCCAGTGCTCTTGAAGCTTATGAAATGATAAATCCCCTGCCTGCACCTCCACTTGCCTACTGGCAGACTGCAGGTGTCTCCCCAGCTGGCAGGAATGGGGACCCGGGATTGGCACAAGGGTGGAAATGGGAGACTGATTATGAAAGAAAGCTCTGAGCTTAGGGGCTACCCAAGTCTATGCAGAGTGCAGCTCGAGGAAAGACTGAGTGGGTTGGGGGTGACTGGGATTCACACAAAGCCCAGCCCAAAAGGGGGCAGACACTGCAACATCACACACCCAGGGACGCTAGAGACTTCCACATAGGAAAATGCAAAAACCAAAAGTCTTACCTTGAAAAATACTCGTGCCCAAACAGGTCTCCAAGGCACCATGCTTGCCCCTTAGATGAAACAGAGCAGCGAGCGCACTTCAGCAAAGGGGCAAATTGGCACCAGGAAGCAGGGCAGGGAACAAATTCCACGCTAGGCTCCCCCTCACCCGCAGAAGTGCAAAGGGGGAGAGGGGAGTCATGGTGGGCTAGAAAGGATATGGCCAATCGATGAGCTTCTTGGCGTATTTCCTGACAATGTTATCTTCTCCGAAGATGAACAGGGATCTGTTGACGGTGAAACAGTTCTGCCGGACGGGAATGGGGTTGTACAAAGCCATAGTCCGCGCCCTCTGCGCTTTCGACTGCTTGTAGGCGGCCGCCGGCCCCGAGGCCGGCACCGGGGTTCCTTGCCGGTTCCTGCTCTGGTCCGAGTCTCCATCTCCCGACCCCGGCCTGCCGACCACCGCCTCCCCGAAGCGAGCCATCCTGAAGTTTAAACAGACAGAAGACACACAAAGGTGATCGCCGAACACCTGCACACAGCAACAAGCAGAGAGACACACGGAGACTCAGAGCCGCATCCAGAGCCGCGGGGGGGACCACCGCCTCCGGGAGCCCCGCGAGCTCGAGCTCGTGGAAGAGGCGGCAGCCAGCAGCCTCGCCGCTCTGAACTGTTGAATCTAAATACAACCTCCGCGACGCTCCATTCCTCAAGAAGGAAAAGGGGGGTAGGGCTTGGGGGTGCTCAGCTACCGGAGGCAGTTTTTCCCCCCTCAAAATGCCAGTGTGTGGTGGTGATGAGGGGCCGGAGAGAAGACGGGTGAAGTAGGCTGCTCTTCAAACATAGCTCCTCTTCGGGCAGGCGCACCACCTAGTCAGGGAGAGAGGCAGGCACGGCCGCTAGGTAACAGTTTGGTGATTTATTGGCTGGGGGAGGGGTAGGAGGGAGCGGGAAATGGAAACAAAAGAACTTTGAAGAAAAGAAAAAAAAAAAAAAGGCAGGACCGGTTACTGTGACATGCTTTATAACGGCAGCTCCTACAAGTCCATCTAAGAAATTCCACAGCCAAGACTTGGGTCTTTAAATCTACCAGCGCAGACGCATCCAAAGGTTGGAGAGAGAGAGAGGGAGGAGGGAGAGCACTATTGAGGTTCCTGCGTAAACCGCAACGCCCAAAATATCAAAATCAGAAGTCGATCCAGCCGAAGAGGGACAAATGACTTCACAGCTCCTGCGTTTGGGGAAGAAGCTGAGCAGCATCCAGAGAGCAGCGAAGCCCGAGTGCCAGCATCCGCCCGGAGCGCTGCCGCTGTCGCCGCCGCCTCCCCGGATCAGCATGCAACAGCGATCCGCGGCTGCGCCGGGAGAGGGCGGGAGCGCGAGAGGGCGGGCGCTGGGGCGAGGGAGGAACAGGTTGCAGCCAGCCTAGCGGTGGCCCAGCACGGGACTTGTCCAAGGACCGAACTTCCTAAAGACGAGGTCTTCCTCTTCTGCACCAAGCTAAGAAGATGCGGAAGGAGAGTGGGGAGGCAGGCGCGCAGGGCGAGCTCAGAGGCGCAGCGAGGGGGCCCTGGAGCGTGGGGGGGGCGCGGGGGAGGGGCGAGATGCGGCCGGAAGGCGGAAGGGTCCTGGGCGGGAGACTGGTTTGCCTTGTTTGACCGAACAGCACCGGGCCACTCTGCAGTGGTGCAAGGAAGAGTCACCTTTCCCCCAGTGATGCCAACAGTCTGGCGCAGCGACACGGCAATCTCCGCTAGAGAGCGGGGACTAGCGTGGAGCGCACACGCACGCGCGCCTCCGGTCCCCGCAGAATGGGGTCCCTCGTGCAGAGCCTTGTTGAGCAACTGGCGCGGTACTGAGCTCGCCGCCGCCCTAGCTGGGAATCCGGGCCTTAGCGCCCTGCGCGCTGCTCACCAGGACCGCATCGCTGCTGCTCTGCACTTCCTGAGCTCTACGCACATCGCCAGGGATTTCCACAGAGAAGACAGCACCCTAGCTCCTTCTCCCCACTTAGTTGCCAGGAGTCCCGTTGGGAAGGCTGGGATTACTGGGGGTTCCACTGTGGAGGAAGCCTCTGCCCTCCTCCTTAATGGCATCAGCCCAGCCACCGGGGTTAGACTCCAGTAGAGCCCAGTGCCTCACCTCCTAAAAGATTATCCATTTATTCCTGTGCTTGAAGGTGAGGGCTGAGCTGAAACTTTCCTTCTCACAATCCTAACAGAGGGTCTCTCTGGCTCCCACATTTTACATCCAAATAACCACCACTGACTTGATTCCACCTATTCTTATTAAAAAAGGGGAAAAAAGCCGAAGTAGGATCTGAGCAGCAGATAGGAAAGGGAGACCACAAGCTCGAAAAGAAGAACCCTCGTGTTTAGCAGCAAAATCCTCTTACAGGTGATTCAGTGTACCAGCTGTCTCCTGTGTCGGCACTAGCCGAACCACGCCTTTCTGTCCTTTTTCCTGCCTTGGGTGAATGCATAGTTGTGCCCAAACTCTCCCCAGCTGAGCAATGGAAGGGAAACTAGGAGTGACTGGGGAAAGAAACAGGCTGACCCAAGCCTAGAAGCTGGAAGTCATGAGTTAGTGTAGCCTTGTGTGTGTGAAAGGCAGTTTCTGTGTGTGTGAGGTTAACTGGTGAAAGGCGAGGTAACTCCTGCGTGCAAGTTTGTTCATATGGGTCGGTGCATGGATGAGACCAAGTGAGTACTGGCATATGTCTGTCTAGTGTGTGAGAATGTCTGTGCATATGGATGAGTGTGTGTGTGTGTGTGTGTGTGTGTGTGTGTGTGTGTGATTGTGCACATTTGAAGGAAAATGCTTGGAGTATGGGAAGCCCAAAAGAAGGTCTCAGCCTGTCACCATCCTCCGGCAGCACGGCTGACCTTGAGGACAGCATGTTGACCTTTTGATTCAGGGGTGTTTATTTCAGGCCAAATTACTATTCAAGGTGAATCAACTCTAATTGTTATTTTGATTTCATTTTACTGCCTTTCTCAGTCCTTTCTTGTGGCTTAATTGGAGTCCTCTGCTTTCTGAATATTTAGCCAAAAAGGGTTGAGGGTTGTGCTGTGACCAGGAATTGATTAACCAGACAGTAATTTAGAACCAGTTACAGTGGTTGTCTCAGTACCCTGTAAATTTCATAGGACCAGAAAGGGCTTTCTGAAATCATCAAGTAAATGTCTATACTTTCCAGGAGGACCATAGTTCATTGCACGAAAATTCACTCAAATCATTCATTTGACAAATATGTGCATGTACCTTTCATGCAGCAGGCACTGTTTGAGACACAGGATTTGATAATGAACAAAATGCAGAATGCCATACATAATGTACCTTCTTAGCATGAATCAAATTGTATAGCCTCCCTGGCTAAAATGATCACAGACTTTACTCTCGTGGTGAGACTTCACCTCTTTCCTTCCTTCACAGTGCACTTTGATGCCTGTTTGTTGACACTCAGGATAAGCAGGGCTTCCTTGCCTCTTACCTCCCACAAGTAACTGTTGGAAAATTGGGGACCCTGACTTGTCTCCTCAGTGCCACCCACTGAGCAAAGATCCAATGCTAATTCCCTGTCTTGTCAGTACCATGCCCTGCATTTTCTGTGGCTGCTGTAATTTTTAAGAGATCTGAAATAGGATATTAAACGTGTACTCATGAGTAGCTGAGACCTGCCTTCCTGCCCCTCAAGAGGCAGGCTTTACAAATGCTGGCTGGGAATCCCACGGAATACACTGAGAGAAAGCACCTGTGCAGAAGAGTTACTAGGAGGATTCTGGAAGCTCAAGAGGACAGGGCAATCATGGTAGCATCAATAGCCTTGGGAAGGGACTTGGCCTACAGGTAGCCATGCTGATAAGAAGGCATATTCTCTGCTACACTCTTTATCTAGCTGTCACAGATTTTGAAACCTCCCACATCTATGAATTTCTATATTGGTTTCTTGCTTTCCAATCCTCCATTCTCCTAGCTGCCAGATGGCTATAATTTTATTGATTAAATTTTTAAATGTATTTGATTATTGATTTCCATAAAAACCTACAGCTGGCCCTCACTGCAAACCTCTGAGGTCAGTCTGGCAACACACATATTATGACCATGATGTGACTCACAAAGCAGCAGAGTTTAAGAAATGTGAAGTGTGCTCAGGTCTAATAAGAGGCAGTGTGGACTTCTAACAAATCTGCTTTCCAGTTCTAGGAGTACCTCTGTTGCATAATTCCGAATTGTTCATCAACAAGAAAAGAAATGCTACAAAGACACTATATCTGTGGAAATTCTGTGCTTACTGTCCTCTTGGCACCATGCTAGGATAGCACTTAATGGGAACATGGCTACTGCCCTCAGGAGACACTATTGCCATAATGTCCCTATAAGAGAACCTCGTGGGCATTTGTCTTCCAGTCCCTTTAAAGACTCCTAAGTAGAAATGTGGGAAATCAACTGAACTCTTAACTGGAAACCTCTTTGAAAACCATTTGAAAAACCCTTTCCAGCCTCAGTGACAGTAGCCCTTATTTTCCTGTTGTCAGAGCACCATCTACTGGTAGTTTGTGAGACGTCACTGTGAACACAGGCACTTGGCATCCTGGCATCCCAGCAGTCCACATATGCGCCTCAGACCCCAGACATTCCTAACAATTGATCTCTGACCACCAGTCTTTTACTCCTCTATAGAAATTTATGAGGTTCAGTCCTTAAATTTCACAACAGTTCAACCAGCTCACCTTACAGTCCTGAAAAGTATAGCTCTACATACTGGGTATAGTTCACTACCACACACCATACTACAAAAAGTAAGACACAGCAACCAAATGCCTTCAGTGTTTTTATACAAGCAGTGACCTGCACCGTAGAAGCCCAACAGGAGCAAAGAAATTGAGTGAAAGACTTTCCCAGATTATTGATCCTGTGAAAATTATTAAATTTCCAATCCTTTACCCTATTGCCCTGCTATTCAGGAAACCATCCAAGATGCAAGCAAGAGAGACACATATTAGTGGGCAATTCCTTCAGCCTCCTCTGTAAAAGAGAAAGAACAAGGTGGGTCACAGTGTTCCCAGATCAGGCATACCACAGGTGCGTGTGAGCGGCAAGGTTAGACAATTAGTCAACCTATTCCCCAATTCATAAAGTTTCCCAGGTCAGATACTCCTGGGTCATTTTCCCATTAGGCCATCACTAAGGAATCTGCAAATCTGGGCCTCATCCAAAAGGTCCCTCCCACCAGCCCTGCTCTCTCATCTGCCCCCACCCTGTCAGTTTCACTTAGATAACTTATGCTTAACTATCAGAACCCCTTTTGTTCTATTTTTCCCGTTGAGCTTTTCCAAGAAATAGACTCTTATGCAAAGCAGTGCTCAAAGGAACATAATGCAGAGAGGATTTGGGAGTGGGTTCTTAAGAAAAAGGTTGGCAAGAAATCATGTGCAAATGCATAGCAGAGCAGAGGAGCAGGATGGCAACGCAGACAGCTCAGGAGTCTGCTGGCTTTTACAACCCCACACAGCCCTCACTTGGGTGAAAATGTAACGTCCTATCTTTATGTAATGTCCAGCTCTGGAATCAGCATCTCTCAAACCTATGCCTGAGAAACCCCACAGCTTTGACAACCCATCAGCTAGCAAAAGATCCAAAAATGTTGCAAAAAAAAATATTTTTAAAACCATTCGATGATGGCAACCCGACATCTCCTGGATGCCAATCATGTTAGTGTTATCTCATTGCATCTTTGCTGCAGGGTTGTAAGCCACATTCTTTCATCTGAAGCTCAAGGAGTCAGGGACTTGTCTAAGTGCTCAGAGATGAAACATAGTAGAACCAGATCTCCTGAATATAACCCAGGATATTTAACTTGTCACAATGCATGTCAAAAGAGTGTTTTCCTTGAGTCAGGTCATAGGCATGCTCTTGGATCTTGCAGAGGTTAGACATGACCTTGAGCCACAGAGTTTCTCAGAGAGTTAAATATCTACAAATGCATACTACTCTTCTCCATTGGACTGCTATGAATTTTTTTTTTAATATGTGTAAAGTTCCTAATCCAGTACCTGGCATTCAATGACTATTGCATAAGTGCTTGCTATATGCAATTGAGCTATGGTAGCTGTAACAGGGAAACAAACACTGCATACCTAGTGACTTTCTGTCTGAAACACAGAAGCACTGCCCTCCAGTGGCTTTGGTATGTGGAGGGCAGATGATGGAGCAGACTGTAAGTGTTTGAGACAAAGTCAGAGGAAGGCAAAATCTTATAGATCAGGGCCTGAAAACCCCCAAGGTTGTGGTTCCTAAGAGAGCTGTGCCTTTGTTGCTGGTTCATGAATTCATAAACTCATTTAATGAACACTCAGTGAGCACTTTTCATGTGTTGGTCATTGTTCTCAGAGAATTAAAGATAAACTAGACACAGTCACAGCCTCTAAGAACATTTAGTTTAAACAGGAGAAGGAAAAACATTCCTGCAAAGGACTCACAGGCAGAATTCAGAGTGCATCAGAGGAGAGCACTTGGGAAGAACCAAGGAGGGAGACACCTCCTTCGGCCACTGCTGACTAGAAAAGCGAGAATCCGTGAGATCCCTTTGAAAGAGATGGCATTGGGAGCATGAAGCAACACTCTGGGACACAGCTACTCCCCTCAGGAGACACCATTGCTGACATGCCCATATGAATATGGGGGACGTGTGTCTTCCACTCCTCAAAAAGACCCATAAGTGGAAATGTGGGAAACCAGCAGCTGAACTGTGACTAGAAGCCATTTGGAATCTTTTTTTTTTTTTTTCTTTTGTCTTTTTGCTTTTTATCGGTACCGGGGATCGAACTTCACGACTGCCTGCTTGCAAGGCAGGTGCTTATGCCGCTGAGCTAAACCTCCAGCCCCCACTTGGAATCTTTGAGATGTGGACTCAGAATGATAGGCGAGGTTGACTGAGCCAGGAAAATTTTAGTTCCTTTCACCCTATCTAGAGATGATAGCATTATCACTTCAACCCTTGCTTTTCCATAAGATGAGGTCACCTTTCAACTTACACATATGAACTGCATTAGGGAAAGTCAATGGGGTAGTTCAGAGTTTAAGCCCTTGGCCATCCCTTCCCACATTCCCGCCCACTCCAGGATCCAGTCCTGCTGTCCCACTGAGGCCAAGTACAGCAAGGAATTTGGCAGAGCTCCAGCCCCAACTGATGAGGGCAAGAACAAGTGACAGCAGCACGCCCCTCCGTCCACCCCCGTGGCCTCTCACTCAGAAAACACAACACAGCCTACACACTGAACAGCTTACTCAGCCTGGGTGGGCCCAGGCTGATTCATTCATTCAGCAGACATACAATGAGAACCTTGAGATATCAGCTGTCCTGTCAGCTGCTGGAGGGAGCGCCTTGGAGAAGGGAGGGCAGGTGCTGCACAGCTTGTCTTGTCTTCGTCCACGGCCTGTGTGTCTTTCTTGAACAGAATGCCTCAACAGCGAGGAGAGCAGCTCGTGCCTGAAGCAGAGCCTAGAGGAACCCGAAAGCCCAGAGAAGAGAACCAGATTCCACCACACCCACCCGGCTTGCCTCTCCCAGCGCCCTCTGGGTGGGAATCATCTGCAAATTAAGCTGCCACTTGTCCATCACCACACCCTCTCTCTCCCACTCTCTCCTACCAAGAGCAGCTGGTTACACCCACCGGCTGTAAAATAATCAAAGTGAATAAGGTATTTTTGTATGATATGGACTCAAGGCCAGTTTTAAGTGTATACCTGGGCAGGCCATGTTTTGACTTCGTGCTTTCCACCCCCCAGAAACTGTACTAAGACCCTCTCTGGCCCTCCGAGTGGCTCTGGTTTACTCACCTTTTCCTTGACCGTTTTACAACTTTTGGTACTACTGACCTCCCACCTTCTGATTAGCATCCCAGTTCAATTCTGCCTTCAACAGGAAGCCTCTGAATGTCTCCAGTTCTCTATCATTGATACAGTACCTTGTTTACCAGCTCTCACCACTGCCATGAATACAGCTTCACCCATACTTCCCTATTTAACCTCCTAGTTTTGCAGGCCTTGCCTCCTCATCACCGTGTAAGCTTCTTAACGGTGAAGGGTGTATCTTATTACCAAGGGTGCTTGTATAACATTATCCTCACTGCAAGCCTTTACTAAGTACATAGTCAAGTGAATGAGCGAACCTCCTGCAACTCTTTGGTGAAAAAGATTGATGCTTGGTTATTCAGCATCAATCAAGTATTTGGTCCCTGTGCAATGGGCTATCCTTCTCCTAACACAGTCTGGCTCTGACTCTTAAGTCTGAATTTTGTTTTCTCCACCTGTTCCTTCTAGATGGAGTGGTCATCTTCCTTTGTACAGTAAGGAAGGATTCTTACCTCTTATGTAGGAGACTGGGTGACTCGACTCAGGGAGGAGTGTTCCTAGCTCCACAATAGCCTCATTTGCATATTATCAGTCTGGAAATGATAGGTTCATCTCCCAGAAGTATTTTCTACTCTTAGAAACATGATTGAAATAAGAATTGGAGAATCAGCCATTAAAAGAAAACACTGAGATACCCACATAAAGAATATTTCCAGATCCCTTTGCACAGAAAATGAAATGGAGAATAAAGTTTTGCTCCCCCCGAAAATCAATGATAGTCTTAATTGAGTCTGTCATTTATCCCTACCAAAATCAAAATGGCAAATGTCAGCAGCTTATGAACATATACACACAGACACTCTCTCTCTGTTACACACCCTATACTCTCTCTCTGTTACACACATCTATACACAGAGACACACACTAAATCCGAACATGATTTCAGATCTGCCATCTAATCTCTATGCTGTTGAGAGCTTTCAGACAGACTTAACAGTACACTGAGATGTAAAGAATTACAAGCTGTCATATAGACTTGTAAATATTCCCAAAGTGTCATTTAAAATAGAAAGGTTGAAAATAATTTTCAATCAAAGATCCTTCCTAGGAGATTCACTTATTCTAAGATCCTTCCCAAGACAATCCCTCAGGCAAACACACACACATACACATGCACACACACACACACACACACACACACTCACAATATATTCTTTTCCCTAGAAAATTTGTTTTTTTTTTTTTTAAATAACTCTGTCACTTGGTCACATTCTTCAAAATGATTCTTCCAGATATTGTAAAGAATTAATAAAATAACTCAAAACTTCCTATTATGCTATTTTTCTTTTGCGGAAATAATCTCTATCCTCTAATAAGTTACAACTTCATTTTGAAATTCCAGGACTACTTAAAAAATAGAAAAATGGGCATGCATCAACAGATAAAAATAATTACAAAGTACAGACATTCATATTTATAGTACTAACTGGAATAAATATTAAATTTTGTTACATGCAAGGCACTGTACTAAACACTTTAATTTTCTTACTTTTTAGAATAATCCTTGGTGATCAATGCTATTATAATCCCCATTACACAGATAAGTAAGGCAATTCCAAAAAAGACTAATTTCTCTTCAAGTTAGGTAGGTGGCTAATGACAGTAGAAAGTCAACCCTAGGTTTTACTTACTAGAAAGTCCACTTCTTACCCCTGTAAAGCTTTCTACTGATATTTTCAGTAAAAATTCAAGCCAGCAACTTTATTTCATTACAATTCTATAATTCTAGGGGGCTTGAATATGTCCAGGGTCTCTATGTAGTGGTGAAGGCCTAAGAGTAAACAAACCATTGGAGTACACATGTCATGTACCTCAGCCTCGGGTAGGTTCACAACCGCTATGCAAAATTGGCAACATGTATACCTGCTTGTTGAATTGGGGTGGGGGATTGCTGCTAATAGAGTAAATGAATAAACATAACAAAGAGATTCTCAAAGACATTATTTCAGTGCATACCGGTATTCCTAGCTGACCAGCTGCTGAAGCCTTGAGTTACATTCCAGAACAACAAGGGACATGCCAAGGCAATCTGAGCCCTAGTTCAAAATCTGATTTCCAACTAGATATAAAATCTAAAATCTATTTCTCATAACTTACTCCCGATAAGCATTGTTTTAAATACCATTTACTGCCAGGGATATAGCTAAGTAGCACAAGTGCCTGCCTGGCAAGTGCAAGGTCCTGAGTTCAATTCCTGGTACCAAAAATATATGCATACATACCATTTACTGAATTTTCAGTGAATAAGCCAAATCTATCCTAAATACCCCAATTTCCAAGCTTCCTGATAGATCGGCCTCAGTTATCCATCTAGAAAAGCTACCAGTCAAACTCTGTAGGGAATAAAGGCAAGAAGAGATCACTGTTCAGTAACAGAAAATACAGGTCTGCTGCATAGTACACCCAAATATTACCCAGTGCTCTGTGTTCACCAAAGCTAAGTCTTACCTTTGAGGAACACAGATGCAGATCATTAGATATAGCTAGAATTTTTCGTGAATACTTCTGCTGCCAACACGTGCCACAAAAGGATTCAGCAAATTTAAATCCTCCTGCCTCTCAACTTGTTTTCCTGCCTGCACTCCAGCAGGTAAAACACCCACAGACTCACAGTACTCTGGGCTGTAGAATTCACAGGAGTCTATAATGTTCAGGTTATTTTTAAACTTTCAGGCCACTCTCCCTCCCCATGAACAGCAGGCCTGCCATTTAGAACAGTGTTTAACCCACACCCCACCTGCTTTGAAACTTTAGCTTTTTGTGTTAAAAGAAAAGAAGCAATCCTTCAAGCACACACACACACACACACACACACACATCTAAAAACTGAAGACAGTCACAGCTCACTGGTAGTAAAAGACCAAACTCACAGAATGATGGGAGATCGTGATACAATTTGTATGAAAACACTTTGTTGATTCACAGAATCACACCCCGGTAGATGGTATTATGGTATTATTACATGTACAGGGACAGACACCAGGTATTATAGGTGATGTCAAAAGACAACTCCTTGCTCCTAAAAAGGAGAGATAGCAGCACAGTCAAAGCATCCAAGGTCCTTCATTCTCCCAGGGCACCAGGCAAGAGTGCTTCAAAAGCATTCAATTATAATTTTCTTAAAATTAATACTTTTTTTCTCCTTAAGAGAAAAACATTGGAGAAAGAAGGAAGGAAATTCTGAAAACAGTTTAACAAGAAAAGAATTAAAAGAATGAAAGAAAAACCTTCAAGTGGCAATAATAACATTTGCAGAAGATAGAATGTGCTTGGTTTATCTGGTTTTTTTTTTTTTTTTTCTGTGAGGCAACTATGGTTAGGATCAACCATTTCTCAGATGACACAAGTAAAGATCAAAGAAACTAAGTGTCTAAACTAATACCACACAATGCTAAACCAGGAGCCAGGACCTGTCTGACGCCATAGGCCACATCTTACTACCACACTTTTGTTATGGCTTGAAAGGCTGTGTCCTCTCCAAAATTCATGTTGAAACTCAATCCCCAAAGCAATATTATTAAGAAGTGAAGCCACTGGTATGTGACTAGGCCACAATATCATAATCTCGTAGCAAGACTCATGGCTAGGATTAATGCTTTATAAAAGCTGCAGGAAATGAGCCATGAGTTTTTTGCCTCTCACTTTCTGCCATGTGAAGACAGAGAATTCATCTCCTTCAGAGGAAGGTGTATTCAAAACATCATCTTGGAAGCAGAGACTGGGTCCTTACCAGACACTTGATGTTGAACCAGTACCTTGATGTTGAAATCTCCAGCCTCCATTTCTGTGAGAAATCAATTTACGCTACTTATGAAGTATCTACTCCGAAGTATTTTCTTACAGCAGTAGGCAGGGACTGAGATGATCTTACTAAAGAGACAAACTGAACAAGCAAATGTGGCCTGCATCCTAAAGCTGGATGAGAAGGATTTCATGAGCCCAGAGAAAAACTGGGGATCAAGGAGGGGTCAATGAATCCCAAGCAACACAGAGCCTCCTCCAAGCCATAACCAAAAGAGAAAAAATAAAAAGTCCCTCTACTTATAAACCATGGGTTGTACATGAGCTACAGAACTCTACGCAGCCATTTAACCAATCAGATTATGCGACCAGGACAACACAGACAAAATCAGTTGCAGGCTGTCCTCTGTGCCTTCCACGTGGTAGTACACAAGGACTGATCAAAAACTGCAGTGTGCTTATGTTTAAAAATTTTTAAACACATATTGCCATTAATCCCCTTGAAAATATCCCTTCTCACTTTGAACACACGTAACCATCATCTTTGCCACTTCCTGAAGCAGTTCTAGAAGTCATCTTTTGTGACTGTCTTTACAAAGTGTGACCAAAACTACAGTGAATGTTGCTACCCAAAGCCAAATATATATCTCCTCACCTACTTTATTCACCAGATCCAGATCATGTAACTTCTACCTCTTTCCCAAAGTCTTACTGACCATAGAAAGTCAATGTTTTGAATCAATTCAGGTCATCAAGGCAGTCACAACAGAGCAATTAAAGATACAAAAGAAGACTTTCAGGACTGCTTCAGAAAGTAGAAAGAACGATAGGACAAATGTTTTCAAAGTGAGGGGGAATAGCTTGAGGGGGGTTAATGCCAATATTTCTTTTACAGTAATAGATATTAAAAATCTATACATTCACCGTATTTTTCAATCACATTTCATACTACTCAGGACCAAGGTTAGGGCTTCTATAGTTCCCTTGTTGCCACGGTGCTACAGGCAGCTTCTATAAAGTAAGTCAGCAGCTTCTTCCTGGGCAGTGGCAGTCCGGGTAAGCAGAGGGCTGTCCCCCTGGGGAGCCTCCTGTGCTCCCCCTCCAGTCGAGGCACTAAGAGGTACAAAAATGATCTGTCAGATATGGTCAACACTTTTCGAGCTAAACACACTCAAGAACTTTCAAAACCAAAGTGTGTCTCCTTTAAGCCTAGCAAGGCCTGCTCACATTTTCATGTATCTGGGGCTCAGGCCTCAGAGGAACTGGCCTCCCTCACCTTCCTGCTTTCCTCAGCAGCATTTCCAAACTCTCTCTCTTCCCGCCTCCCTGAATGACCCCTCCATTTTCTTTACCTCTTCTTCCATCTCTTAAATATGAATTTCCCTCAGCTCCTGCTTCCTCCTTTTTTCACCACACACACACACACACACACACACACACACACACACACACAGTGATCTCATCCATCCCCATGGCTTCAACTAAGCAAGTGTCTGGAAGACTCCCAAAGCTTTATATTTGGCCCTGTTCTTTTTGTAGCCCTGTACCATTTATAATTGCTCAAATGGGCTCCTCCAACTGGACAGACTGACAGCATCATGAATCAGCCAGTTTAAAAACGAATTCATCATTCCCTCTAAACCAGTTCCTTCCCAAGACGAATTCTGTCTGTAGCATCACAGTGTTGCCCTAATCAGCCACAAAACTTTGGGCACATCTCTGACCCCACTTCCCACACCAGCCATGCCCCATCCTGTCACATGTTTCTTTTTTTTTTCTCTATTGAATGTTCACAACCTTCCTTTCATGTCCATTTGCATCACCATTCTCAAATCAGAAATGTATAGTGTCAGCTCAGCAGACAACGTGAGCACCCTAGTCCATCTTCCACCCCCAGGTTCTCCCACAGCAATTTAATTCACTGCTTTGACCAACTCTGGCTCCATCTTCACTCTCAGTGCAACAAAATGCAAGAGCTTGTTCAACATTGCATTCCCCAGCCTAGCACAGTGACTGGTAAAAGATCATTAAGCAAATTTATTTTTTGTTGAGTTTTCTAGTGCCTATTAAATATAACTATGAAATCATTACAATTTCAGGGTTGAAAGTGAACTTAAATGGCATCCAATCCAATTTCTTATTCCAGCCCCATTATATTCCCAGCAATATCTCCTATTCCTGCTTCAATGAAGCAGGACTGTTCACCATTTTCCAAATAAATTTTAAAACTTTACTCCTGTATATTATTTCTTTCTCCCCCTTTCTTTCCCAACCCCTATGGCTATCAGTCAAAATATATTCATATTTAAAATTCCAGTTCATATACTTCCTCTATGGAGCATTTTGTGACCAAATGGCAAAAACAAGGTTTTAATACTAAGTATTTCTGGCACTGCACATCACCCTGTCCCAGAGACCTTGGTTTATACATCCCTTCTCTGCCATACAGTGCAAGAGGCTTGACTTATTCATCCTTGCATTTGCCATAGTAGCTAGTATACTGCCTCATGTATTTGCATATTTACATATATATTGAATGCGTGGGTAAGTACATGAATATTTAAACGAATATCAACTACAAACAAACAAAGTCAAGTGAATGCAACCAGGACGTGGATGCCCACGTAGTATCTCTACCATCCTGTGAAGGTTGTATGGGAGTAGCTGAAAGTGATAGACCTAACATAGACAAGCCCAGCTCAAAGGACGATCATCCATCCTCAACACTCACCTGGCAGGTACAACTGCAACTCACAAACATGCAAAACAGGAAGGATGGCCCAGGGTGTGAAGGCAGATACAGTGGTCACTGAACCTGCAAAGCTCACAGCACCTTAAGAACAAGGTTTTGCTCTTTAGTAGAAAAGGTGGAGAAATTCTCAGCTCCCTTCCCATTAATTGTATTTCCATAGATATAACATGGGTTGATGTGGTCTCTGTTAGACAGGAGGTAATTTGAATACAGAGGCTACTTAATGCAGCCATACAGATCAATCTCCTCTTCAGATCCCTCTATTGTATAGATGAGAAAAGATATGCAGAGCAGTGATTTTCCACCTCAGCACTAACCAAGTTTTGAGTCAGATAATTTTTTGTCACGTGGACTGTCCTGGGCATTGTAGGATAGTTAGCTGCATATTGGCCTCTAATTACTAGATGCCAGTCATGATAATCAGAAATGTTTCAAAATATTGCCAAACACCTCCTGGGGGCAAAATCAGAACTAGCTGAGCCCACTGGTGTAGAATAATTACATGAATTTCCCCAGATCACCAGCTGGCATCATAAGCAGCGCCACAGCAGAAGGCACCTGCCACACCATGACCCACCTCTCACTTCCCCTACCGCCTTGGGAGCTATGGGGAACTCTGGTGGCTTCATATCCCTGCAGAGAGTCCACACCTTATGATCGAAGGGACATATTCTCAGCAGAGACTGAAGGGAGAAGCCAGGCTGAAAAGAAAGGAATGAAAACAGCCCAGTATCTTTAGTTTATGGCTGAGTGACTGGATCTCAAGATTTCTCCTGACCTCTGAATACTTACAAATGTGGTGCCTAGAATAGGTTTCTCCCTTACCTCGGCCTTGTCTGCAGTGAAAAATTCTACACTTGTGTCTTCAACTCTACTCACTAAACCCTCATGCCTGCTTGTCCTGTTGTGCGCTTTCCTTCTTATTTTAAAGCCAGAACCCTTCAGCCTCGCCTTTCATCAGCGTTCTTAGTGGCTCCCATTTTGCTTCTAGAATATGTCTATAATAAAACTTGAGAAACTTTTCCCTGCTTCCTGGTTCTGATCTTTTGTTACTTAAAAAAGACTCAATCACTTCAGGCTAGATACTTTGGAGACCTCCTGTAAGAAGTTCCTTAAATGAATTTCATTAGCTAACCATTCATGCACCGTCCGAAGGGCAGAGGGTGCCTGCTCCTCGTGCACGGCTGCTTCTCCTCATTCCCTTCCCCAGTGTGCTGCCTGACACTATTACCACCCTCTCTCTTAGGAATCACAATTTGTAGTCTTACCACTGCCACCCGTGTGTGTGTGTGTGTGTGTGTGTGTGTGTGTGTGTGTATGTGTGTACACTTACAGTTTCCTATTTTAGACTATTCTCTTTGTAATGATCATTTAAAGAGTCAGTATTAGCAACGCAGTACAATAAGAAAAACCTCTTCTGAAAATCTCTAGAAAAATTAGACGAAGATTAGGAATGCATTTTCAAATACGTTTTAAAAGAGATATTATTAAACTTGCAAGATGTAAAGGAAAACTCGTAGGTAGAAAGGAAAAACAAGAGTGAGCACGTGCATTGAAACTCAGCTGTCTCATGGGCAGTGGCCAGTCCTAGTAACAAGAGAAGATTTAATAAATGAATCTTAGTACTTTCTCCAGAGCAAACAGTAGGTATAAGGCCAAGTGTATAACAGGTTGAAACTAAGACTGTGCACAAAGCTGGGTCACATGAAGAACGCTACTTTCATTTAAATAATAAACTGCATAAATATGAACTCTAAAGCAAAAGGAGATAGTGAGGGAATTTCTGCCTCTGGGTTAGAAAAAACCAGAAAAGTCAAAATCCAAGACCATATGTTACCTGAATTTATGAGCTGAATTAACAATATATATTCAGGAGTGTTCAAAAACACTTAGGGTAAAAACAAATAAAAAATACTCACAGGTCAAGTAAGAAAACCAAACGAACTCATTTTATGAGGTTGTTCTCATAGCCCAGCATATACTTTCTTGCTTTGAAGAAAACAAGCACCACTAGCCATGAGCCTGCAATTAAAACTGTAAACTCACAAAGGAAATAGCCTATCACAAGGAAAAACTCACAAACAAATTAGGGGCAGAACTTCAGAGCTTAAAGTAACAGAAAAGGTATATAAAGAAAGAAAATAATAGAATACACTAAAAAATTATAGATTTGAGAAAGTGGTAAATACAACTTCAGAAAGAATGATGACAGAAAGTACTTGAAGAATGACAGGATAGGAGCTGGGGATTTAGCTCAGCGGCATAAGCACCTGCCTTGCAAGCAGGCAGTCGTGAGTTGGATCCCTGGTACCAATAAAAAGGAAAAAGACAAAAAAAAAAGAGTGACAGGATAAATTTTCCAGTGTTAATGAAAAATACAAATCTTCAGAGTCAAGAATTTCAATGAGTTCTAAGAGGAACAAATAAAGATAAATTCAGTCTATTCATACTCTAGTAAAATATCAAAGATCCAAAAGAATGAAAAGAAAATCTTAAAAGCATCCTGAGAGAAAAGATAGATTATCTACAAGAAATAGCAAATAGATAAGCAGTTGTAGTATCAGAGGCAAGAAAGTAACAGAATATCTTCAAGTGCTAAAATTACTCAAGTATACTAGGACTCAAAATGGAAGCTGAAATAAAGACATTTTCAGAAAAATAAAAAGGCACTTACCACTAAAGTTCAGGTGAAGTAATATTATGAGATATTTCTCAAGAAATGTAAAGAATGGCATGGAAGAAAATGGCACAATAAGCAAAATGTGCAGGTACAACTACCTATTCATGTACAATATTTAATTTTTGAATAGTCACATAATATCAGCCTAAATTACTGGACAATAATCCCACCGTGGTCAGAAGTAAGATTTTGTTTGGACACAAACTTGAAGTCAAAACATATTTCTGAAATGAGTTATCAGACTGAGATTCCATTGAAATTATTTCAATTCAGTAGTGCACTTAAAGTACCAGTAAGCATAGTAAAGAAAGAAAAAACAAAAGACAGCTTGCAAAAAAAGTCATTCAAAGTAATAAGAAATTTCTCCAATGATGTTGGATATAAAATTAGCATACCAGGGCCTGGGATTTAGCTCAGCAGCGTAAGTGCCTGCCTGGCAAGTGCTAGGTTGTGAGTTTGATTTTGTAGAGTTTCCCAGTACAAAAAAAAAAAAAAAAAAAAAATCAGCATACCAAATACAAATTCTGATACATCTACAGTAAAAAATCAAAATGACACTTATAAAAAGATTCCATGAAACAAATAATAGCAACAAAATCATACAACACAGAGAACCAAATCTCAAAAAATTGTAGAATGCAAGATATAGAAAAGGCTTTTAAAGTCCCTTGAAAGATTCTAAAGCAGAACTGTATCATACTCTAGGAATAAAAAACTAAATAGTTTAGAGATAGCAATCTTCCCCATTAATCTACAAATCCATGTAATTTCAATCAAATTCTTATCTTTCTTAATAATGTGTGAAATCCTAAAAGTTATACAAATAAATGAAAACCTAATAGCCAAGATCTTTTGTCAGGGATATAGAGAGAATTTACCCTAATATGTCAAAAGTACAAAGCTATGAGAACTAATCAGTAAGGCTTGGTGAAGAGAATACACGACTAGACTAGGGGAACAAAATAAGAGGCTCACAGGCAGTGGAACCGAACTGTCTCACCATTAGTGTTGGATCAAAGGACTAGATAGAGCGGAAAACAACTACCTCATACTATTCATAAAAATAAAATCTAGATAAGATGAAAAGACAAATGTGATAAGCAAAACTGTAAAAGCTTTTAGTTAAAAATGCAAATGATTTCTTTTTTAATTTCGATATGTGAAAGGGATGTTTAAATGAGACAAGCTTAACAAAAATCACAAAGCCAAAGCAGGAAGTTTTACTACACTAAATTAACAATTGTATAGCCAAAGAGTGCCATAAACAAAGTTAAAAAGACAAGCCATGTGGGGAAGGAGACATTTACAACCCATAAATCATATGTAGAATAGACACAAAAATTCTCACAAATCATAACAAAAACATAAATCATCCAACAGAAATACAAGCCATAAATATCAAGCTATAATTCACATAAAAATCCAAATGGTAAAAGAAAAACAGATTAAATGCCTGATTTCATCATAATCAGAGAAAACTGCAATTAGTGTAATAATTGAATTCAATTTCACATGAGTCACACTAGCAAACTTTAATAATTTGAATAACTTCAGGTGTTGAAGATACACAGGAATGGGAGCTTTGCATATGGTGGAAGTGTAAATGGCAGTTGGCCTGAGAAGCAGTGTGGTAACAAAGTGAGAAATATGCATTCTATAACTCAGTAACTGCACCGTGAAGTGTCTGCCTTAGAGAAAATCTCACACGTGTTCAAGGAGAAGTGGACAAGTTTGATCATTGTAACACTTACTCGTAATAACAACCAAAAATAAAGCCATCTATCTTCCCCTTAGAGGGGCAGTGAATTAAGAACCTTCAGTTTTATTCATACAACAGAGTTCTACACTGACAACAAAATAATGAACTGTGTGTATGTAGTAATACTCTACTAATCTTTAAAATAAATGCTCACTTTGCAGCAAAAAGACATATGCCATGTATCATTTATATAAAATTTTAAAACTCACAAATACTCATATACATGTATTATTAATATTCACATATGCAGTAAAATTCCAAAATTGTACATGGTGCTAAAATACCAATTTCAGAGAAGTGGTGAATCTGAAATAAGGAATTAGGAAGGGAATTGTAGAATGCATCTGTAACAATTTACTTCTCTAAAATGGGAAAAAGATGAGGCAAACATGGCAAGTACTATTATCTATTTAATTTTAGTAGTGGGTATATGAATGTCTCTTAACTGTTTCCTATATTAAATGTTTGAAAGTATAACATAATTAAGATGAGTATTTAGGAGAAGCTCACGAAATAGTTTTATTAGTTAAAAGACCCAGAGTGGTGGACACTTCATTCACTACTGGCAGAGGTATTAGGATAAACTCACCTGAGAGAGACTGAACAATGCTTCTGGAGTCATAAATGTGTGTGTGACCTCTGCTTTTAAAATTCCAATTCTATGAATTTGTCCTTATGAGATTACTTTATGAGATTTGTTCCCATGAGACTTGCACACAAAGATTCATTTATAAAATTAGCTGTCTGGCTGTTAATTTAAATACTAAAAATATAACCAGTTTACATATTATAATAAAATCATGTAATGGAATTTTTGCAGTTACTTAAAATAATATGATAAAATGATATTTAATAATGCAAGACATTACTCACAATATATTATTTATTGGTAAAGCAGGTTACAAAAATAATAGGCACACTATAATAAACTGTGTGTGGAGGAAAAGTTTGTGGGTATACACATGTATGTTTAGGTGGGAAGGACTACAAAAATAATCTTACTAATGTTAATGATTAAGTGTACATGGTGAGATTACAGATAATTTATTTGTTGTAATTTTCCACATTTTCTACAACAAACATAAAATACTTTTGTAATTTAAAAAGCGCATTATTAAACAGGATATAGTTATAAGGTTCATACAGATGGTTCACATCAGGCACCCTCAGAGATCAATGCTTTACTCTGCAAAAGCTGATATTACTTTCAGTTGAGCAAAAGAAGAACATAACATCAAGGGAGAAATGATCTAGAGTTTGATTGTAAAGTGAGAGACCAAACTACCTCAAGTGATAGAATCCTCCATCTATAAAACAGATTGAACAGTACGGCTCAAACTATGCCACAGGGCCACTGTCAACATTCATAGGGGGATGCTATTGTGAACCCCTCAAAAGAAAACCTTCTGAATAACTCTGGAGGAATATTTGTGATGATCTATTACCTCTCTCAATGATACAAAACTCTAGAATCCTCTTGTTCCTGAAGGGAAGTCAGCCAGAAGAGGGCCAAGGTTAGAGACACTTCAGTCAAACCCCCATTGGAACTTCATTTTTCCCATAGGATTTATATATTATGGGTGAAGTAAGGGAGCAGAAGAGCATGCATCACCACTTTCCACACAGAAATAATTTAATTCTTACAATTCCAGGCAGCTCCTGTTATTAGACGTTATACTGTAGATGAGAAACTTAGACCAAGCCACATATGAGACATGATCAGAAAATATGGGGAAAGCTGCTGCTGAGTGCATTCCAGTGCAAAGCTAGAGATCTTCAACATGAGATGCAATGAGTTGAACCTTAGTAATTAATGGTATGACACAAATTTCAACTTGTTTGGTGCAGTCAGTCAGTTGGGAGCTATGGTTGAAGAAGGCATGTTTTAAAGCGTGTCATAAACCATGAATCATGATCAATCATGAATTAATGTGAAGTTTTGTCAGTTGGATTGGAGTTTTGAGGTCTTGCCAGCTTTTAAGAAATGGCATCTCAGATGTCCTCACCACAGACGCACATGCTCATGACCTCCAGGGCTGCTTCTTTCTGATGCCATCATCCCTCTCTTGCCTTAATTATGGAAAACCCTTCTCACTGCTCCTCCTGCTTCCTTTTAATCCATTCTCCTACTCCAGGCAAAGTCATCTTTTTAAAAGTGTCATGCTCGGTTTCAATACTCCCTAATGGCCTTTATGAATTCTCAGAATGAGATATAAACTGATGCCCTACAAGCCATACATTAGCTGGTGCCTGTCTCTCTGTCTTAGCCTGGAGTCCCCAGAAAACAGAGACAGAGGCAAAGGTTTCGATGTCTTTTTTAAGGAATACCATCACTTGGAAACAGGAGAGCGAGAAAAATGAAGTAAGGTAGAGAAGAAGAAAGAGCAAGCCAAGATGAGAATGTATCACCAGCTGGTGCCTCCAAATGATAACTGCATTTCTGGACAATCCATCAGAAGACAGAAAAAAATTCATCTGCCATAACTCCCATTGATCAAAAATTCCTTATCCAGAGAGTTAATCTCTCTAACTCCCACTTACCCACAAGAGCCCTGAGAATCTCATGGGTCAGTGTCAATAGCGGGATAAGAAATAATTATTTTTTGAAAGTGTGTTGGCTGAATGAATGGTGAATGGGTAAATAATGTATTTAAACGCAAAACCCAACTGAAAGCTGAAAAGGCCAATGTGCAATAATGCAAAGCACTGAAAACACAGGAGCCGTCCGTCCAGGCTTGGTGGTGCATGCTTGTGATCCCAGCATTCCGGAGACTGAGGCCAGAGGATCATTACAAGTTCAAGGTCAGACTGTGCTACAAAGTGAGCTCAAGGCTGGGCTTAACTGCATGGTGAGACCCCATCTCAAAAAATATATATAAATAAATAAAAGAAAAAAAAAAACAGGAACCTCAAATGTGAATCCATACAGATCCAATACAGAAATCTCTGTTTCTTGGACTTGGAAATGCCCAGGTAGGCCATGGTTAGTTCTCAGATATCAAAGGCTTAACATAGCCCTAAAGGTCTTCGTGTTTCTTTGATCTGGCTTTTCACAGTCAAATCCTGGTTCCTTCTTTTTTTTTTTCTTTTCCTAGTTATAGATGGAACAATCAGCTCATCATGTCTCACAGTTGTTTATTCCCCAAATAGCAATCCCACAAGAGCTTTTGCAAACTTTTCCCTAAAAGAGGCAGTTCATGCCTTGCCAGGCTTTTTCTGAGATGACTAGAACAAAAGAGAAATGTTACGCTCATCATCTCCTCCTCTCTGTTTGCTTTTTGATGGACACAGAAGGTAGTGAGAACTGCAGAGACAAGGCATTAGGGGAGCTGAGATGGGGTTGTAGCAACAGGAGTTCTAGACGCACCAGCCTGAGACCACCTGTTTCTTCTCCAGTCTCCAAGGCCTGGAAGCAGGACATTCCTGGCCTGGAGACACCTAACCGGCTACCATGGCAACAGAAGGACAAACTAAGACAAGGGAAAATCGTGGCACACAGCTGAAAAGAGCAATTTGAAGAATGGGACAGGTTTTCTGGCAAGTTACTTGAAAGGCAGGAAAAGGTAGCTGGAGGAATGAAGGAGGAGGGGCCTCTGCCCGCCACGAGGGACGACCCACAGCATGTCCAGAAAACACATGGCCTGACATTTCCACCCACTCCTAACTTTGAGATTCTTATTCTCATCCTCCCCATTTGCCCTCCCTTTCCCTTCCTGCAGTATCCCTAGGGAGAGATGGTCCTGTCCCACAGTGGGAATACAGCAAGGTCTTACAGCAACATTAGCTATTCCTCCTTTTGTCATTCACAAACCATGTTGGGTAGACACATTGCACCTATTCCTGGCCTCGGGCATTCATTCAGTTTTGTACAAACACTCAGCTCCTGCTAGAGGAGCAGATGAGTACTCAGGCTGAACCTGCCACAGGCAGTGGACTTTAAGGGGACTTGGGTTTATGCACATTCCCAGGTAGGGAACAGCAATGGCCCCAGCCTTGCTAACAACATTTAACCTGCCGAGCTTACCTCATAGGATTGTCTGGTTCAGCAGCAACAAGTGACACCACTTGTGTAGTACCTCAGACTGCCATCCACGTCCTCTGGTCCCCAACACCACAGTCATTCAACTAGTAAGGAACAACTGCTTTAGCTGGGAGCCTCCTGCCTTCCCAGACTACCCAGTGGCAGGCTCTATCTCTACATCATCTCCTCCAACCCATTTGCACACTAATCTCACTTTTCTTCTTTATTGCTATTTTTATGCACAGTCCTCAAATTCCTATGTTATAATCCTAACTCCTAAATTGATGTTATGAGGAGGAGGGGGAGGAGGGGCCTTGGAGGTCATGAGAGCCCTGGTGAGTGAGATTGGAATTAGTTCCCTTATAAAATGGGCTCTCCAAAGGGATTCCTTGCTCCTTCTGCTACATATGGACTTTGTGAAAAGAAAACCCTTACACAGAATCTGTTGGAATCTTACTTGACCTTGAAATTCCAGGCTCCAGAACTCTTAAGAATAAACTTCTGTTGTTTCAAAACTACCGAGTTTACGGTGTTTTATTATATCAGTGTGAATGGACTAAGACACCTGTCATTCAGTAGAGACACTAACACAAGACCCCTTGATTCTTCCCCCAAACCTCTGAAGGAAATCTTGAAGATTACAATTACAATTTTGCTCTTTTCAACCTCTCTAGAGAAAAATGGGTGGAAGAGGAAAGAAAAGGAAATCTTCTCTACCTCCAGCTGTCACATCCCACAGACCCATAGCAAAAGACACATGTAAATATTAGCTTCCATTGGAGCTAAAGCATATGAGAGAGAGAGAGAGAGACAGAGAGACAGAGAGAGAGAGAGAGAGAGAGAGAGAGACAGAGACAGAGACAGAGACAGAGAGACAGAGAGAGAGACAGAGAGACAGAGAGACAGACAGAGAGACAGACAGAGAGACAGACAGACAGAGAGTCAGAGAATTTCTGCTGGTCAGCACTTTCCTGGAAGCATGGGAAGCTGGTTGAATAAGCAAAACATGAGCTCTCAACTCCAGGCACATAAATAAGCTCAAACAGATTTTCTGCTCTCAGCAGCCCATGAAATAGCCCTAAATAAAGATGGTTCCCTTGGTTCCTATCTTCTCCATGCCACTTCATCCCTTTCACCTGAGGAAGAGGAGGAGGAGGAGGCATGGAAAGGAGCGAAGTTTGAGTGTGTTCAAGGGCACATTTCAGATCACCGAGAAGCAAAGAGGACAAGCATGCTTCTGGTCTTCATGCTTTTCACCCATGGTGAGACACAACTACTAGTCCAGAAAGCAAGAGTGCCCTCCCCACTCCCAAATGTATAATCTCAAAGCTAGCAGATTCTCTCACCTTGACCTCAAGGTCTCTCCAGCCTCCTACTCACCTAACTAGCACCTCCTAAACTAGCATTTGATGAGGCTGAACTCTTCAGTTTCTTCCTTGTTCACTTGGGTTAACAATGATGTGATCTGTCAATCATGAGCTCTTTGTGACTGAAAATGGAGCTGATCTTTCTCCACCATCCTGCATTTATTGTCCTCTCATCCCACACAAGTCTTCCTTCCCTAGTTCCTGGACTCATCATCAGCCAAATCCTCCCCCTCCTCCCAACAGGTTTTTCTTCCCATACTGGCTGACATGGGAAGACTCAACACAGGCTCAACTCTCCAGGTTTGGACCACAGCTCATGCCTCTTATGTTGGCCATGAACATTCTTCCATCCAAGTGCCCTCTGTAATGCATTCTGCCTACCATTGCTTACCCCTCAGAGAGCTAACGCCACCTCAGCATGGATGCTAGCTCAGGGAATAGATCCCAAGATCAAGACGACAAGCAATGTCAAGCTACCTCAAGAACAAGTTCCAATTATGATCAAGGGCAGAAGCAAGAGGTCAGAACTGAAGACAAGTCATTGGACACCTGGCTCTGAGGGATGTACCAAGGTACAGCATAGGAATGTGAAGCGGAAGGTTGGAATTTCAGTACAAGATGGGGCTGTCACTGATTCAGGGGCTTTAGCAAATAGCTCGGGACAATAACTTAGTTAATGAAGGAACTCAGAGGTCAATTTTTATTATAGTAACAACTAGGCAATATTTTTATGGAAGAGCAGATAAATAACAAGACTTTCAAACATTTTTTCCATACTATCCTATGTAAAATCCCCAATCTTGTTCCCAATGCTTTTCTCATATTATTTGTTCAAGAGGAACCTTCCCAGTTTATATAATCCATAGGGTTCCTGTCCCTAGAGATCTGCTGGAACACTCCACTGTCTAATAATTTCTCCTCCCCTTGTTTCCAGACATTATAGCCCATAATGGTTCTCTTAGCTTTACATTTCAAGGATGAGCAAAATTTCAAAGTAACCAGTACAATTGTAGTCAACTTTTTATTTTTCTAAATATGAGCTTTTGTAAATAACTGCCCCTATTTATACCTAAACATTTCATAAAAGGAAAAACATTTAGTTCTAATTTATTGAAAGGATAAAATCTCAGAAAATTCTGTAAAAAAATTTTTTTTACCTTATGAGATAATCACTTATTTGTCCTATTTTTTTTCCTTTTATAGCAAACAGATGAAAATGTTTCATCAACAGGCATAACTCCATAAAATAGCATTTGGGAATCACAGATACATATTTCTCATTTGACATTTAATCATATAGTGCTTTGCATTTTTGCTTAGTTTTGTTTTTTCTTACAAGGTTTTTCAACTTTACATGCCTTTTCTACATACTAGATAAGAATACTCCTCAGGTCAAGTTCTGTCATATTTTTTGGTAAACTCCATACTACACAAAACCTTATTTACATGGAATAAATTGCAAGGGAGTGAATGTCAGGTTGGAGCAGAAAAATTCATTTAAAAATACATAAAGAACCAAAACAGAGGAAGAATCAGCAGGAAGGAGCTGACAAATAACAACAGAATTAGAGGAAGACAAAAATTTCTACTCTCATTTGTTACATTTATGCTAAAAGTCTTTGAATCATACTGATGAGTGATACATGTTTATCTGTGATGTAAGAGGTCTAATCCCAAGTACCTCAGATGCATTAGTTCAAAGAATTTCCCAAAACCTCAACTGTCTCTTATATTTGGAGGAATTATGTGGAGGAAGAGCATTACGTTAAGAGTCAAAATAGAGCTAGATCCCCCCCTTTGCCTTTGGGGTGTCATTTAACCTTTTACAGGCCTCATCTGTTTCTCTGCTAAACACTTTTGCTTTAGATTGTATTGGAAGGTCTCTTCCCACTCAGAGTGATGTAGTTTTCCATTCCCCTTCTTATCAGTACATGAACAGGCATAATGCTTTCCCTAGACATCCTACTATTTAATACTTGCTCCTCTCACAGACTGGACATTAGTGCCATTAGCTTTGGATTTTAAGTACAAGCAAAATTTCAAAAAGTTAAGAGGACTGGCCTAGAATCTGGGAACAAGTGCCATGAGCAGGGAGCCACCAGACTGAAACAGACAGACCCCAGCCTCTCCCCATGAGTCAGTGCCATTTGCAGACCAGGGGTAGAGAGAACAAGGCCACACCAGGAAGCAAGCCCAGTCTGGGAACCAGCACCATGCATGGGCTGCCACAGGACTGGAACAGCCAGATACCAGGCCCTTCTAGTGCATGGGCTGGCAAACAAGAAGTGCCAACTCCCACTGATCCCTGCCCTGCCATAAGTGACCAGCATCCTGAGAAGCACAGGCTGTGATGATAGTTGTGGAGGTGAAATGCAATTGGATGCCTGTGGTGCTTTTGTGTTTCACTGACATTCAGGTCTAGGGCCAGTGATCTGATCATCAGTTTAGAGGATAGCAGTATGCAGTGTGGCATCTAGGGGGAATCTCCTTCTGAGGGTTGTAGCCATTGTTGATTCCCTATGGTCTTGTTTCTGAAGTCCTCTATTATTTCTATTGTTTTGTTGGATTGGGTGTTATTTTCTTTTGTTTGATTATGTCAAATCTGATGGCAGGAGCAGCTATTTCAAAGACAGCAAAAAATATTATGGTAGCCACTTTGGATTTACTATTTGCTTATTTTGAAGTCCTTTATTTCATTCATTGTTTTATTTTATTGTTTCTATTCTATTAGGTTCAGTTTGATATTTACTATATCCAAAGTTATCTGTAGCTATTTTGAAGACATCAAGAGGCATTATGGAGAATGTAAAGAAGATGGTGGAATAGTAAGCAGCAGAGTAAACAGCCGCTCTGAGATACACAGTCCAGATACTAAAATATAGCATTGAGGGGAAGACAAGAAGGAAGGAAGTGGGCCCCCTGGCCCCAGGAAGAATCTAAAGGGAGAAATGAAAACTTCAAAGAAAGAGTAAAAAGAAAAATTTAAATGAAAAAGAAGGCAGTATCTGAAGGCCCAGAGCCCACTGCACGAAAAGAACTGTTGGAACCTGGGGACACACGGTCACAGTGATGGTGGCAGCTGGTGACTCCCAAGACCTCTGAAAAGAGAAGTGGTGGTGGAGGGGAGTGGCGGATGCAGAGCACTGCACTGGCTGGCAGTGAGTGCAGAGGACTCAGTCCTCCCATGAATGAGAGCAACTGGCTGGGAGCCATTTTGGAGTCGGGCTGGATAAGCCCAGAACCAGAACTGATGCTGGCTTCCCCCACTGGGTACAGGCCCGTGGAAATTGCTCAGACTAAGCCCCATCCTCACAAACATTTCAGCAGCCATTACAAAGCTTCACTGTCAGTAATCAGCTCAGTCTAGCAGTGGTGGCCAACCCTACCCCACACACACCCCAACAGCCATCATGGGAGCTCCCTGGCAGTGACCAGTTTGACCCAGAGGTGGCAAGTACCATCCTCATGGGCACTCCAGAAGCCATCCTGGATGATCCCCACCAGTAACCAGCTAGGAACCAGCAGCCAGCTCCGCCACCATGCACACTCCACCAGCCACTGGGGAGCCAGCACAGGCTGGGAAAAGCAGCAGACAATCCTGCACCAACACACCCAATGGTCAGCATCAGATACCCAGAGCCAGCACTGGCTAGAAGAATCAAACAGTCTCACTTCAGAGAAATTGTAGCCAATGCAAGAAGTGCCCGGAACCCCACTACCCACGCATCTGGAAGAACCCAGGAATATGTCAAGATGAAGGAGCAAAAGGCAGGTTCTAGCCTCCAATCCAAGCAGAGGTGGTCCAGGAGATGTAAACATGGAAGGGGTTGGGAGATGCACACATGAAATTTCTGAAGTGGCTGCAACTGAAATAAAGAATCAACTTCACGAGGCTATACAAGAAATTAGAACAGAAATACTATCTCAGGTAGAAGAACAAATGAAAAACACAATAAAAGAATTTCTAAGCACTTCTAAAGAAGATACAGATAAAAAATAGAGGAGCATAGGAAAATGAGGGAAACCTTGTATGAATAATATAAAAAAGGTTTAGAATACATGAAACAGGTTCAAAGAGATATCCAGGAAATTAAAAACTCCATTGAAAACTGGCAAAACCACTTGAAAGAAACTGAAGAGACTTTCAAACCTTGAAGACAGGGTAGCAGCTTGTGATTGTGAAAGGAGAGCTCTTAAAAATAACAAAGAACCAAGACATAATAATTCAATGACTGCAAGACAGCCCAAAGAAACATAGCTTAAGAATAATAGATGTCAGTGAAAAAGTAGGGGTCAACACAAATGACATTAAATGTTTATTTACACAAAGAATGTCAGAATACTTCCCAAGCATGGAAAAAGGAAGTGACATTCAGATAAATGAGGCATATAGAACTCCAGAGAGCCATAATCAGACATAATAATCAAGATCCCAGAAATTCAGCACAAGAACAGAATATTAAAAGCTAACAAAGCTAAGAAAAGAAACAGATCACCTATAAAGAGAAACCACCACAATCACGACAGACTTCTCAACACAAATCATCAAGACAAGAAGAGCTTGAAGTGAAGTGTTTCAAGTCCTAAAAGAAAACAACTTCCAACCCATTTTGATGTACCCTGAAAAACTATCTTTCAAAATTAATGGAGAAACTAGATACTTACATAACAAAGAACAACTGAAGGAATTCATGATTACCAAACCAACCCTACAAAGAATACTGAAAGACATTCTAAAGAGAGATAAAAAAAATACAATGGTTCCAGGAACAGCAGTAGAGGGGGATCACCAAGTGGGGCAGACAGTGGAATGAAGGGGAAAAGTAGGCAGCCAATGGCAGGAAAATAGCATAAGCAGAGATGAGACAGTACATGTTGGCCATAAATATTAGTGTAGATGGCCTCAATTCGCCAATAAAAAGAAACACAGGCAGAGTAAATCAGAAGACAGTATCCATCAATATGATTTTACAAGTAACACATTAAACTCGAAAAGAGATTCATAAACTGAAAGTCAAAGGAGAGAGAACAATGCTCTATGTGACAGTGAACCAGAAAGAAGTAAGGGTAGCTTGCTGATCAGCGGCAGAGTGGACAAGAAAGACATGGCATTTGTCTGCAGTGGAAAGCTACCCAGCTATAACTAAGGTTGAGGCTCTTGTAGATACAACTCGAGATCATGCTTATGGTTGAAATGGTTCAGAGTCACATGCGTGAATATCATGTTGTCTCCCTAGTATAAAAACTAAAGGATTTAGGGGGATCCAAAATGCACAGTACATCCTGTGAAATGGAAGGGGGAGGAAGTGTCTAGAAAGGGAAGGCAGTGACCATTGTTATATATTATGGTGATTTGAAGCTGGTGTTGTTTTCACTGTTCTGTTCAGTTTGGTTTTATTCTGTTTTGGTTTGTCTAATTTTATTATATTTGATGGCATGGGCTGCTGTTTCAAAGATAACAAAATGTATTATGTTAGCCATTATTGATTTCCTATTATCTTGTTTTGAAGCCCTGTATTGCTTTCATCATTTTGTTTTGATTGATTTTATTCTATTTTGTTTTGTTTGATTGTATTATGTCTGATTTGGTATAGGTAACTACTTTGAAGATAACAAGAGGCATTATGGTAGCCATGGCTGTTTTACTATTATCCTGTTTTGAAGTCCTATATTGCTTCCTTTATTGTTTTCTTTTTATTGGCTTTATTCAGTACTATTTGTTTGATTTTATTATGCCTGATGGTATGGGCAGCTCTTCTGAAGATAACAACAGACATTATGGTAGCCATCATTGATATCCTTGTATTCTGTTTTGAAGTCATGTACCATGTTCATTGTTTTGTTTTGATTGACTCTATTCTGTTATATTGCATCTGGTTTTATTTTCTTCAATATAAAATATTTTTAAAAAGAGGCACTATGGTAACTATTGTTGATTTCATGATGTTTTGAAGTTCTGTATCTCTTATGCTGGTTTGTTTTGATTGGTTTTATCCTCTTTAAAATAAAATTGAAAAAAATAAAAGGATTGACCAAGATTCCTTGGAGGCACTGGAGAGGAACCTAACCTCTAGACCCTCACTTGTCTGTAGAGCATGGATTTCCCAACCACTTGTGAGAGAATCGTGTACCATTTGGGATACAGCTCTACAATTTAGGATCCTTTATCCCCTTGTAAAGCCTTTAGATGCATAATAAAAGTAATAAGGCATTATTTTTTTTGTCTTTTTCCTTTTTTATCGGTACCAGGGATCAAACTCACGACTTCCTACTTGCAAGGCAGGCACTTATGCCACTGAGCTAAATCCCCAGCCCCAATAAGGCATTATTTAATGAATTTCTTCTGTAAATCAAGTACTTTCCATGCACTTTCTGCTCTCTCAAAAACCTAGAAAGGGAGACATTACTTCCCTTTCCATCACGTGGTAACTGAGGGAAAAGGAGTTGAGCGATCAACTCAGCAGAGTAGGAAAGGGCTTGAACCCAGCCTGGGGTTACAAAGCCTGCATTCTCCGGAGCTGGGAGGAAGCATCTGACAGGTGAGCTAGGATCTTGCTTCTCACAGCTCCCGTCTGTCAGGGGTAAATGGATCAAGAACTAACGGTAATAAGCAGATTTTCAAGCACACAATTAAAATATTTTCATTTGTCCCAGCCTCACACGTCCAGAACTCTCCACCCGCAACCATACCAGCAGCTGGGACTTGACTGAACACTGCCAGCTCTCTTTCCATCCACTCAACTTCCTCCCTCCTTCCCCAGCAGGATTTGTTCATCAACCCCCTCACTTCTGGAACGGAATACAAAAAGGTCACCTGTTGTGGCACCAATGTTCTCATCTGGGACCTTGAAATAGACTAATTACTTCAGTCCATCCTCAATACTTTCTCTGTCCTCCTCCTTGTGTTATTTAAATACATGCTGGGCCCAAACAATCTGGTGAGGGTAGAAACTCTTTCTAAACCTTTTACATCCTTTACTGGATATAGACCTCAGCTTTGCACCTGTACTCTAGGTATTTAATAACTATTTGAGAAAAAACAAAAGACTCAGGCCTGTGTTTCATGAATTGTGAGTCAGAATTTGCCACTAACTTTTTGGTAGTTCTCAGAAATGGAAACCACAAAAAAAATTAACTCTTAATTTTACTATGCAATTAGGGATGGAAATGATTTCCTTTGCCTCTTGGACCTTTCTCTTTATGCCATAACTCATATCTATTGTACATCAAGTTGAACCACAGCTTTTTAAAAATAATTAATGGAAAGAGGATTGTTTTAATAAAGATACAACTTCTAAAGATAAAGGCATTGTTATCCAAATGCTTGAAATGCACTATTTTGGGGGATATATTGCCACAGAGTATCCAAATACAAGTCCATCAAGTCTTGAAGACACTAAAGCTACCTTTCTGGTGACCACAGGGTAGCAGCAACGCATGTCTGGGAAAGAATCCAAGCCAGTAAATTTTCACAGTCATTCTCACGGCGTGGAATACCAGGAATCCAGAGGAATGGGCAGGCACACAGAAAGCAAAGAGACACCATACTAAGAAGAACTTCAGTGGCACGCATCCAGAGTCTAGAGGCTGGAATCAAAATGCCAGTTAGAAAAGAGGAAGCATCTTGCTAGATCTTGTATGTCAGCCAAAAGAATCCACACCAACCTTGCAAGATGGCTTAAGGTCAGGCCCACCTAAAGACAGCCCTAAAGAGAGGATAGTATAGGTTTACACACTGGGATATGCTTCTTTGGGAAGAAACTTCCAAACAAGGCTGCCAGACAGCTGGCAGATGCTTGAAAGCAGTGGCTGAGGTAGGCTGGAGCTGGAGCTCCTTTGCTGGATGCTTCCTGGACACTTTCCACCCCCTCTTCTCTAGCACCTGCAACCCCAAGGCCTCCCTGTAAGACTCCAAGGAACACAGTTTGCAAAACACTGAGAAATGTAAAAGAGCTTGGTCTAAAGACCCAGATTTGAAGACATTCCATAATTCATTAGTGAACTTCTAAATTATCTGAGTTGTAGTTCCTTATCTCTTTAGTATCCTCTAACATACCTGCTGCAGGGATTAAATGAAGTAATTCACATCAAAGGGTCCTGTAAAGTGCCAAGTGCTATACCAAAGCATTTCATTTTATTAAAACCCTGCTTACTTATGCAGGAGTCTAGGCTTTGAAAATGAATTTAAAAGTCACTTACTTACATTCTCACCCAAGGAGAAGTCTTTTACAAGGAGGATTCCATGAAGGCTAATGGTTGACTAAGGCCTCAGTAGGCCTAACTACCAGAATAGAGATTTGCCTTTCCCCTCAGGGATCCAAACTATGCTCTGGAGAACAATCAGCCTCTCCTCTCTGTGCTACCTGACACATAGTCATCACTCCTGAGGAGCCAACTCATTTCTGAGAACCAGCATTTATCTTGCCTGCTCCAGTTGGGTTGTAAATTCCTGGAGGGCAACAACCTTGTCAGGCTTCTTTGTCACTCTCATTTTTGTGTTTCCATCCACTGTCTCATGCCTCTGCTTAAAATACTTTGTCTCCTCATATCCTGCAGAGTAAAGTTCAAATTGCTTAGCTCCAGGGCATTTCTTAGCTTAAGCCACTCTGCACGATCTTCTGGAAGATTCTCATCCATTCCAAAGCCCCAGCCGGTATACTCAATCAGAGTATTTCTGAGCTTTTTATTTCTCCAACTCTCCCCAAGGGTAGACATTTAAAACACTCAACTGGTGTGACAGGTACAGTCAAAATAGATCTTGCTATTTTAGCTTCTAGATCTTGGGAGGTCCTATGGACTTAATCAGTTGATGGAAGGGAACAAAGAGGAGTGGGGACTGAGGGTTCTTATCAACAACACAAAAATACTTCAATATTTTAGTAACCTTCCTAGTCCTGCTTGTGATAGCAACTAAAGCTCAATCTTCAACCATCCCGCATGCCCCTCAAATTCATGCATGCCCATACTATACCTCACTTTCTTACGCCTGCACCATCTTCTGTGCCCTGTGGCAACAAATGGCTTGACCGGCATCCATCCAGCTCCCTAAGCCAGGAATCTAGGTTGCAATTTCCTTTCCCTCAACCCTCTTCACCCACCAAGTCCTATCCTTTGGAATTCATACACATCTCTCAAATTCACCCACTTGCTTTATACTAGACTTTATGCAGACTGTTACTTTTATCACTTAAGACTATTTCACTGGGTCTTCTGACTCTGATGATGCATTCCTTCAAGAGATTCTCTATAACTCAACTAACAAAGTGTTCTTTAAAGTTAAATGAGATCATGAAATTATTCTACAATTATTCAGTAGCTCCACATTTCCCTGAGGCTAAAGCACAATTTACTTAGTCTAAAAATTATCATCTAGTGTTTTCTTCCTGCAAATTGATATCACCATCAACATTATTTCTCACTAAGCCTCACCCATAATCTCTTCTTGCATTTGTTGAAGTCTGTCCACATCTGGCTGTTTGTCCATGCCTTCCATTGTGCCTGGAATTCTTCATTTCTTCTTGAGCCTCCTCCACACTCCTGGCCTGATTTGAGGTTTTGATTTTAGGTCTATGCCATAAAAAAACCTTCCTGCCCATCCTCTGCCATGACTGGGTGAAGTGCCCTTCCGTGTGCTGTCTTTATACATTCTGTTCCCCTGCCTCTCGTAGCAATGATAACACTATTGTGTTTATTTGTCTTTTTTTAATTGAGAAACACTTTTGTGTTACAACACTGCAGGCATGTGTTTAATCAATACTTCCTGAAATGAAACAAAGTAGTCTGCAGCCCAGAACCTTCACATAAGGTGGTTTGTGGGTAGAAGCTGAGCACAGAAAGCGCCTACAGTCTGCTCCCCAGGTTCCTGTCAAGGTCTCCTAGGCTCTGGAGGCAGACAGACAGAAAGAAGCCAGCACCTCTTCGTACAACACTTCTGATTCTTGATACAGAAACTAACGGTGAGAAGAGATGAGCCCTCAATAACCAGCACCGAAAGAAAGTTAGCAACTTACAATCCAGATATGTCAGAATCAGTTTAACCAATGTACAAAGACAGCAAGAAATCCATGAACACACCCTGGGGTATTTTATAGAACTGGAGGCCTCCAGATATGGCCCTGCCAAGAGCCACACCAAAACTGGCACCGCATCCTGACCTACCCTATCTCCTTTCATCTGCTGTTCCTAGAAGGTTTTCCTTTGCAGAACTCTTCTAGCTCTGACCCAGGTGGCACAGCTGCTCTAGGTCTCCAGGTTCCAGTCACCTACTCAAGGACACCCTGCCTGCAGCGTCCTAGGCAGTGGAGATGAGCAGAAGAGAGGAAGGACTAATGCCAACTTTCCATTTGTTAGGGCCTCTGCCCGTCATGCCCAGTGTAGCATGCAATAGGGATAATGCTATAGTCTGCATCTTGAATGCCCCCAAGTGCCTATATGCTAAATGCTTAGTTGCCAGCTTGGTACTCGTGGAGGGTGGTGGATTCCTAATAGGGGGGTCTTGTGAGAGGACAGTAAGATACTGGGGCATGCCCTCCCTGAGGAGTGTGGGGCACCAGCTCCTTCCTGCATCTTTTTCTTTTTTATCTCCTGGCCATGAAATGAGAAGTTTTGCTCCATCATATGTTTCTGCTGCCATGTAGCCTCATAGAAACAGGGTTAACCAATCAGAGTGAAACCTCCAAAACTGTGTGCCAAAATAACAACCCCTCCTCTTTCTGGGTAATATTGGGGACTGAATTCCAAGCATCTGCTCTGAGGTACACCCTCAGCATCTTTTTTACTTGTTTATTTTGAGACAAGTTCTCACTAAATGGCTGAGTTACACAGGCTGGGCTTGAACTTGCAATCTTCCCGCCTCTGCCTCCTAGAACATCACCATGCTCAGTAAAACCATCTCTCTTTATAAACTGTTTAACTCAGAGGTTTGGTTGTAGTAATGGAAAGGTGACTAACATAGATAAGATGCCCAGCTCCTTGTTAGGTGACTCTGAGGTATGTAGAGCGCAGCCTAACCAACAGCCTTGACATAATGAGTTTCTTTGCTGTATAAATGTGTCTACCTTGTCCCGGATAGTAGAAGAACCCAGATTGGTTCTGCTTATCAGAGACTGGAGGAGGAGGAAATGGGTAAAATATACTCCACTTCAAATTCAGATTAAAAATAGACTATAGTAACATAGAGGAGATGTATATCTTCAAACAATCCTTTAAATCTGAGGTTCTTGGTTGAAATCTCAGTGGAAATGATATAGGAGGTAATAGAAAGATAAATCTGTAGACTTCGAAGTCTTGTCTTCCTGGTCTCAAATCCTGGCTCTCTGTTTTCCTAGACCTTAAGAAAATTACTTAATTTCTCTAAATCACAGATAATTAATTAGCACAATTCATCAGTTTAATATGATGTGAGAATGAGATAATGTATTGCAGGCACACAGTAGGTAATCAGTAGATGTTAGTTTCCCTGTTATCCTTTGTTATCCTCTAGAATTTAAATGTATAATGGATTTGTGAAAAGACTAAATGGCCCAAGCAAAACAATGCCCTGAAAAAGATACCCACATGCAAATGCTCAGAACCTGTAAATTAAGAGAATTAAGGTGATGGATGTAAGGCTGCTACTCAGCTGACCTTAAAGAGGAGAGATTATCGTATGTTACCGCAATCTCATCTATCTAGTTACATGATCTAGTCACAGGAACCCTTACAATCAGGAGAGACCAAAATGAGTTAGAAGATATGGCATGAGAAAGGCTAAGCCTACTATTACTGGCTCTGCAAGCGGAGGCAGAGGTTGGGGGAAAATCAAGGCCTGCAGCAGCCTCTAGAAGCAAGAAATGGCACCTAGTTATGACCAGCACCAAAGTGGAGAGCTCACCCTTCAACTGCAAAGAAATGACTTCCTCCAGCAGCTGGAGTGAACAAGAAACAGATTCTCCCTTGGCGCCTCCACGAACAGTCTGCCAGCACTTGATTATGGTCTGGTGAGGCCCAGACTGTACTTCAGCCATAATGAACTGTAAAGGTAATTCACTTGTACAGTTTTGAGTCACTAAATTTGTGGTAGTCTGTAATGGCAACCATAGTAAAGCAAAGATACTATACTGCTTAAATACAGATTTAACTTTTCAGTACAGTTCTATTTTTATAGGAGAAAAATTCAAAAATTGATTTAAAAAAAAAAAACTCGGAGGGGCTGGGGATTTAGCTCAGCAGCATAAGCATCTGCCTTGCAAGCAGGCAAGAAACTCTGAGCCTTCATCAGCACACATCACTTAGAGTTACTGCCATCAGCTCCTTAGAGTTACTGCCGTCACTTAGAGTTACTGCCATCAGCCGTGAGTTCGATCCCCGGTACCGATAAAAAGGAAAAAGACAAAAAAAAAAAAAAAAAAAAAAAAACTCAGCTAACTTCTCCTAAAACAAACCCGGACATTCTAAACATTTGAATCCTGAGGTTCTCTCTAATCCAGTCACTTTTTCCTCTGTGGCAGGCAGTTAAATGAGGTGCAACATTTGGGAAGAACTTAAGAACTTTGACAGCGCCATCAACACCCAAGAATGTGAGATAATATCACAAGTTTAAAAGGCAATGGCCCAGACTGCTGGACTTTAGAAAAGACCTAACAAGTGCAATTCCAAAGAGCAACCCTCCTGGGAACGGTGATTTAAGGATGGGAAACAAACTAGGTGCCATTAACACCAGTGTGAGTATATGGGAATAATACAGCAACCCAGGAGGTGTTCTAGCCCCACAGCCCCCAGAAGAGCTTTCTGAGTGACACCCGTGGCACACTTCACAACATCTCCCATCATGTCAGAATCCACTCTGCAACTAGACATCAAGGTGCAAGAGTCTGCAAGAGCGCATAGTATAAAGGCATAACGGGAGTTGAGCAGGAAGCCGTGGGACCAAGGCAGATGCTGCCTCTTTCTACATTTAAAGATCCCATGCCAAGAAGCTGTAAATGTTAACTCAGTGTGGCATTTGACCATCTTTTTAAATGCCTCTGACTCTTCCAGTAGTGCAATAGCTACTCCAGCACCAGGAACAAGAAGGAGCTGACGGCAGTAACTCTAAGTGATGTGTGCTGATGAAGGCTCAGAGTTTCTGTAATGAGACATATGGTCTGCTGTATCAATGAGATAATCTACAATAGCTTTATCCATTAGGCCACTGTATTCTGACGTGCTAGAATGCAACTTGGCATCAAGCAAGCCATCGCCCATTGGCTGAGGTTCACTTCATCCTCTACTGCAGGCAAAAGCAAAATCCAGGCTGAACTATGAGGACAGAAAAGTATCTTTACAGTATCTCATAGATACTAGGAAAGTCAAGCTCAATGTCTCCGGACACCTCCTTTCTTATTCCAGAAATCACATTTGAAAAAGGAAAGGGAGACTGGCCCCCCGAGACATCTGAAGTCACCCCTGCTGGCGAACATACAAGGAACAGGCCTAGAAAATGATACTATTTTACCTTTGCCTCATTTCACTATTACATCTAAGAGTATATCCGGAATTGGTGTGGTAAACAGGAATGCCACCAGTGAGCAAGAAATGTGAAAACTTTCTAAAAGATCAAAAAGCAGTAGGGGCCTGGGGATTTAGCACAGTGCATAAGTACCTGCCTGGCAAATACAAGCCCATGAGTTCAATCCCTGGTACAAAAAAAAAAGCCGTGGGTACCAGCTGAGAGAAGGGAGACAAAGGACCAGAGCTGGACAAAATGGAGGTGAGGCCCCAAGGTGGGAGCAGGTAAGGCTCCAAGCAGCGCCCGTGGGCCAAGGAATACTTGTGGTGCTGGCTGGGCACTGAGTGCTGAGAGCTCCAGCTGCCTGGCTGTTGCCTGCTGCCATCCTCCTCAGGGATGCTGGACTGCATCAGCAGATTGACCGAAGGGTAAGGCAGTGACTGCATCTTCTGGGGTCAGAGAGGAGGAACAGTGTCCAAGTGAACAGCAAGGAAGCCCTACCTTCAGAAAATAAAGTCTGTTTCTTAAATTATTCCTCTTCCCCCTCCATCTCACATCTGTTTCTCTTCCACAATTCTCTACCTCTTTCTACCCTGTGGCCACAGCCTAAGTAGGAGCCACACTTTCTCTCACCTCTATATCTCCAGACCATCACCAAGTCCTGTAACTCTATCTTTTATTGTCCTCTCCTCTCCTTCCTGAACTGTTCCTATAGGGTCAGTGTTCTGTTCTAACTCTCCTTCTCTATTCTCTCGGACATAACCAATCACACAGTCCTCAGTAGCCTTAGAGGACACCTGTTCTGCTGCTGACTGACCACTTTTATAAACCATTGGGGACACACTAGAATAACTTCAGGTGCTCACTGGACTGCCGTCAAAGTAAGCAGGCTCAGACATCTGCAGAGGTTTTCCCTGGCTGTCCTGAGTTTGAGCCAGGTGTAGGAGAATGAATTTCTTGGAACAACGGAGGAAGTACCAAGGGACCAGACGGGAAAAGGAAGAAACGAACAGAGGAACAAACCCTGGAAGTGGAGCTTAGAGAAAAGCACTGGGAAGAAGAGGTGAGATACTGCAAATGAAGTCAAGGAAGTTCATCTAGATGATGTACAATACAAAATGTCTTCATGGGGCTGGGGATTTAGCTCAGTGGCATAAGCACCTGCCTTGCAAGCAGGCGGTCGTGAGTTCGATCCCTGGTACCGATAAAAAGAAAAAAAAGGAAAAAAAAAGAACAGTAATGTCTTCATGCGGACCCCGATTCTCCAGTAAAAGCTGCATTTCTCATCAGTGTGCAGTGAATCTAGATTATTGTGAGGATTCATCAAAGCACTGGGTCCTGCTTTGGGGTGGGCACAGGATGACAGCTGTCATATCTAGGCTGCATGCATAACAAATACATTGTGCAGAGGGAAGAACATGGATTCTGGAGTGTGATGGACATGGAATCAAGTCCTGGCTTTACCACCTCCCACTAGCATGATCTCTCTGCCATCAAGTCTTGCTGTAGTCTGTAAATCACTATAGGATCACTATAGGATATCCCAACTCAGAACTGTGTGTCTTCATGAATTTGTGGTGGAATGATAAGATGGTTCCGGTTTACAACAGACTGGCTGCCTCTTTTTTATTTTATTTTATTTTTTGGCTGCATTTTTAAAGTCTACAGTGCCCCTCATACTTTTCCTCAGCAGCTAACTTCAGACTACACCCAAGACATTTTTGTAACCACTTCTACTCCTCAGTGTTCTAGAGAGCACATTTTCTGCTCTCATATCTATGGGGAGAATCCAGGGAGAAGACAAAGGAACACTGAGGTGTGCACTAGAGATCTGCACAACTGGAGCAACGTGCATGTCTACTTGTGGCAGACAGTGGAGTGTACCTGGAGCTCTAGTTGAGAAGGCTGAGACTGTGCAGTCCTGTCCAGTCTCATATTTTCACCTCATACTTAGTACTTTACATAGGGCTTTGCACATTTTATGTATCAGTTCTATGAACTGGAGAAAGTAGAGACATTTTGCAGAGGAAGGTGCTGAGCTTTTAGAAATAGACTCCCTTGTATAAAGTTACATAACTTGAAAAGTCAGATTCAGAACTCAAGCTCAAGTTTCCTGTGGTTCCTATTAAGTTCCACTTCCCCCTTGCCTGTGGTCCATCATCTCCATTTGTGCTTCTCTTCTTGGCTTATAAACATTTGGCCCTGCTCCTGCTTCACTAAGGGAAAGGAAGTAAGTCTCAATGAGTCTAGAGGCCAGAGGAACCCCGGCCTCAGGAGCAGCTGGCACGTGGGACACCTGAGGACAGGGCACTGAGAGACTGTCCTTTACGTGGGAAGGAATATCTCCCTGTGAGCTCACTAGCATACCACATCGTCACCGCTGGAAGGTAGAAGAAAGGGAGGGACAACAGGGTCTGGCAAGGCTGTGCTCTGTGGGTCTTTGGGGTTATCTGAACATGAAGAATGTCATATCCTCAAGCTTCTGCTGCAGTCTTACAGAACCGGAGAATTTTGATGCTGGAAGTGTCTTTGAGAGTACCGGCTATTTAAGGAAGTGGGAGGGGGTCATGGAAAGCTCTTTTGCAGCAGCCAAAAGGAGAAGGCGCGAAAGTACAAGAGCACAGCGGAATCTCTGGCATGTACCTGCACCGTGTCTCAGTGCCCTCCTGATCCTGGAGGCAGGGCTGCTACTTGCTGTGGCCAATGATGCAGCATGCCAGAGTCCAAGGTTCACACAGCCTCCAAAATGTTTTGGCTGCCCAAACAATAGACGGTGTGAATGAGTGGACAAGACAACTTCTGCAGCAGAGCTGACACCTGAGAATAATTCAGCCTCCCTGACTCTGAGCGTCCCTCTTATTCCACTGCCTTTTCCAAGTTGTTTCACATGTCCAAAACAGTTCTCCTAGGACCAACCACTTCCTCTGGCCTCTTTCCTACTGTGCTGTGTAGAATCAAGCAAAGAACAAAGAGTGTGTCTCCAGTTCAGACATACTTGCAGCTGCCCACAAATCCCAGCTCCCATGCAAACCCAGCAAGGCGAGCAGAGAAAGCAGAATTCATGCTGCGTCCACTTGTTGAGGCTCTGTTGTCAGTGAGCTCCTCCAGACCCAGTGCTATGCCTCATAAGTCTGAGCCCCCAAACACACAGTGTTCTGCACTAGCCAGATGGCTACAGCAGAGTAACCCAGCGAGCAGGAAAGGGAAAGAATGACCAGTGTCACCCTGATCTTAAAGCTAGCACCCATCCAATGCACTTTCTTCATGTCGGCAAGCGAATGTTAAAAGCACTAAATCCTTGACTCAGTCAATTTTAAATAATCATGGTAAAAGGAAGTCTCACCGCCCATTTTAGGACTTACATTTGACATAAACCTTGAGGCCAGAAGGCTGCTTTCTGGGGCTCTAGGAAGAGCTGAGCATTGTCACAGCAGCAGCCACAGATGAGCACCTTCTACTGAGAGTCATTTCTGTGATCCAGCAAGTATTTCAACTTTTCCAGTCACCAACACCACCCCCTTTTGCCTCTGCCTACCCTGTGAGTATGAACACAGACCAATCACTCCTACAAATTTGGAGGAGTTTCAGCTCCCTAATGTTCTGTGGCTGACTGACAGCTTCTTTGACACATACACAACTTCCAGTCCACCTCCCCTGGTCCACCCCTGCCCAGAAGCATTGTGCTCTGCAGCATATAGGTATATTTTAAAAATTGAAGTGAATTACAATTAATTTCCTTTGAAGAACTTCAAGACGCCCCTGCAGGAATCAATAAGCAGGGCTGGGAATCACTGATGTAAGGTTTCACTCCCAGAGATGGAAACTTTTCAGTCCTGGCTCCTTCATCTCCTTCTATGGAAGCATACGACAATCACTTCTTTCCCCACACACTCACACAACCTAAAAAAAAAAAACACATAGTCTAATACTGGAGGCCATTTTCCAAAGAAAACATCTACCTGATCACAGGTACTGCATAAGACTGTGGTCTACTAAACCATGCTGAGATAAGTGACATGAAAGTACCTTTGAAACACACAAAGCATTCTATAAATGCAAGTCCTTATTACTTCCCATTATTCCTATTATTGCATAAAGAATTGTACTTGATGTACCACACTCTATTTACCACTGAATCTAGATACCTCTCCGGCCATCTTGTTGGAATTGTTCTCTAAACTGCTGTGTCCTAGCACTTAGTAGGCATTCGATATATTTTTGAAATTGGATTTAACTAGCACAGTGCTCCATAAAAGTATTTCTGAAATAGAAAAGATGCTACTTCCAGGGCAACAGATTTGGCCATGGCCATTTTTATATTTTTATATATGTGACCAGTTAGACTCAGTGGATATGCTGTAATCCCAGTCCTTTAGGAGGCTGAAACAAGACGACTGAGAATTCAAGTCCCACCTGGAAAACTAAGCAAAACCCTGTCTCAAAATAAAAATTAAAAGGGACTGAGATGTGGCAGAGTGCCCATGGATTCCATCTCCAGTATCACAAAAAATAAAATTTTAATTTTTTAAAATTCTGATCTCCAGATGGCATGTTATTCTGTTGGGAGTTAATACTATACTGTCACTTTGAGAGAGACTTAAATTTTTTAGGGAAAATGTCCTAGATAAACCTCTTGCCAGGGCAAGCATATACCCCAAGAAGGCTGCCAACAAAGTGATGCAATTAAGGTACTGATGACAAGTACTTACTGAGAGCTATTCACTGCCAACCACTGTGCTGGGTCCTGGAAACACCAAGATGAATGGATTACAGACTTTGTCCTTCAGAGCTCATCATCTAGACAACAGGAACACTGGCCGGGCACAGTGGTTTCATGCCTTCTGCAGCTTGGGGCAGTTATGGGACAGAAGGTGGCACAAAAGCTTAACTTACTCAAGGTGCTCTTAAACCTAGTCTCAAAGGCAGTTCTTAAAAAGAAAACTGTAAATTTGGGTGTAAATCTGGTCTTCTGATACTTGTGGGGAAAATATTTCAAATTTGAAATTTGTCTTTGATGTTATACAACCAATTATTCTGTATCTCTAAAATGACTCCAAAGGCAAGGAAGTTTTTTCTCCTGTATCCCACTTTCAAGCCCCAGTATCCCGCCTGGGCACCTTCTCTGCAACATTAACTATTCATGTATCTATAGAACTAGCAAAAATTTGGTGAATATATTTTAAAGTTAATTAAATTATAACATGTCATGAATCTCATCCACTTTCATTTTAGCACCCAACACTTATGAAACGCTATACGTGTAGTTATGAATATATTTAGGCTTCTTCACTACACACTCCATAGTTGTGTCCACCATAGACTATTTATTCTCTTCCTAACAAGCACCTGGATTGCTTCTAAACCCTGCTATCACAAGCAATATGATAACTAAAGCTTTGTATATATATTTTCAAACTTACACAAAGAATTCTATGGAACATAGCAGTGGTACCTCGGCTCATGAACTTAATTTTCTCTATCATTTTGGAAAACATGGCCTTGTTTCCATTTGTACAGGAAAGATGGCCATGGTTGTATTTGTCAGCAGATGCACAGTTTGCAAACAGAAACAAAATTTTGTCAAATGCTCTTGCTTGCCAACCAAACTGTTTGCAAATAAAATAGATTGTGAACTGAAGTGCCACTATGTATACACAAGAGTAGGACTGCTGGATTACAGGTCAGATATATTGTGTTTTGCAGATTCTTCCAGACATGTTGTGGTGGTTATGTCACTCCAGGATTCTCTGAAAATTTCCATCTCCCACCTCAACGCCGGCTAGGATACTATCCACCTTTTTGAATTTTTCCAGTTTCATGAATATAAAGAAGTTTCTGTTTGTATTGTTCACATTTGAATTTCTCTGGGGATTTCTCATTTAAAATATCATACAACTGACAGTCTTTGATTTAAACTCCCAATCCCCACTACAATATCCATAATGATAAAGAAAAAAAAAGTCAAATACAAATGACTTTTTTCTTTTTGGGTAGTGGATGCTGGGAATTGAACTCAAGACCTTGGACTAGCCAGGCAGACCCTGACAAGTGGCTTTTTAAAACATGAGAATGGGCAGCCCCGCCATGCCAGCCTGCCTTGGAGCCAAGTGAGTATGGACTGAAACCTCCAAAAGCTCTCATTAAAAAACCTAGGTTCACTTCCATGAGAACATGGTGGATAGATAACAGCAGCTAGGGAGACTCTCTGAGAAAGCCAGCTTAGAATCCAGGAATGGTGCTGTGTGAGGAGTCCTAACCAAGGGGAGATATACCTTGCCAACCAAGGAATGAACTAAGCGGAGAGAAACCAACTGGAAATGCAATCCCAGTGCTATAACCGGAACAGATAAAATCTCAGCACTGAAGCTGGACCCCGTGCCTCTGGAAGCCACAATTTGAATTTCCTGCTGCTGCTGCTGTGTCTGAATCGGCACAGCAGGGACAGAGAGGCGAAATCTCTGAGAGCGGGAATTGGCAAACGGAGTTGAAAGCGGAACTGGCGGGGAGCCCTGCATCAACCTGCGGTGATTGAGAGGAACGGGGACCCTGTCATTGACTAGGAGGCTCCAACAGAGGACATTCTGGGCAGACTAGCCAAAACAGGACGCTGTAGTGACTTTAGTCACATATTCCCCTCTCAAGCAGGATTGGTGGGGAGCCCTGACCTGGTTGATGCCACAGACTAAGACCCAGTAGGCTAGCTCAAACCAGGTCCCAGCCCCTGGTGGTGCACCCTAGCAGTGAAGCCTTCAATAGGTTGACCTGGAGGGGCGGGCCCAGCAGAGGCTGCCAAGGTCTGTATCTTCCTAGTACACTGCAGTGGGCAGGAACACCTAGCTGGTGCAATTCAAACAAACTGTAACTGACAAAGAAAGAAACTGGGACTCCTATATACACTTGTATGGAAGGAACAAAAAGTATGGGAAGAGGGAGCAACAAAAAAGGGTCTTCGGCCCCCAATCCTGAGAACACTGATCCAGGAATGGTAAATGCAAAGGAGAATGAAGACAGAAAACATGCAATATCAAACACAGCACCAATAGACATAAAGCAATATTTCCGGAGCCTCATAGATGAGTTCAAAAGTGAAGTATTTAACGACCTAAAGCAAGATATAAGTAGAATAGTTAGAGAAATGCTAAGCACTGTTCAAGAAAAAACAGATGGTGGAATGGAAGAACAGAATAAAAGGGGAGAATTGTTTGATGGAGAAAACAGAGAAAACATAGAATACATGAAGCAGGTTTAAAGAGATTACCAGGAAACTAAAAACTCTATTGAAAGCTGGCATAACAGCTTGAAAGAATCTAAGGATAGATTATCTGAACTGAAGGACAGATTTATAATGTGGGAGCAAGAAATGAAAAACTTCTTAAAAATAACAAGAAAACAGCAATAATACAAAGGCTTGAAGATGATAAGAGGATCTATAACTTAACAATTAAGAACATAAAAGAAGAAGTAGGGACAAAAAAAATGAAGTACAAAGGCTATTCACAGAAATAATCTAGGAGAACTTCCCTAATTTAGCAAAAGGTAAAGATACTCAGATGTATGAGGCATACAGGACCCCAGCCACCTACAATCCGAACAGAACAACACCCAGGCATATAATAATCAAAATTCCAGAAATCCAATATAAGAACAAAATATTAAAAGCCATCAGAGACAGGAAACAGACCACTTACAAGGGAACACCCATCAGAATTACAGCAGACTTCTCAGCACAAACCATCAAATCACAAAGAGCGTGGGGGGAAATAATCCAAGCTTTGAAAGTTAATAACCTCCAGCCAAAATTGATATATCCTGCACAACTATCCCTAGAAATTGATGGAAAAACAAGATACTTCCAGGATAAAGAGGAACTAGGGGAATTTGCAACCACCAATTCAGCTCTACAGAGAATACTGCAGGATATTCTAAAAAAAGAAAAATACTAAGATTCCAGAAACAGTAGCAGAGAGGCCACAATGAATGGAGCAGAAAGCAAAATGAAGAAGACAAACTGACAACTAATGACAGAAAAAGAGCTCAACAGAAATAAGGCAGAGAAGGTTGGATGATAGGAACAGTTATTTTGGAGAAAACAAGACATCATAATAGCTAGTGCTGATTTAATATCATCTTGTTTTGAAGTTCCATCAAGCTTTTATTCTTCTGTCTCCATGGGTCTTAACATGTTGTATCTTACTGGATTTTATCATATGTGATAATATAAACCAAAAATTTTATAGACAAGGAGATTATACAGAAACCATTGTTCATTTTTCTGTTAGTTGGTTCTAAATACCCTATAATATTGTCATTCTCTTGAATGGTTTTACATTGTCTTGATATGTTTGCTGCTACAGTATACAAAGTTATACTCAAAGATTTCAAGGAAAGAGACACTATGGTAACTACTTTTATGTCGGGATATCTGGTGGTGAAACATATTTTGCTTAAATGGTTGTGTTTTGACCTGTGCTGTTTTGTTGTTATGTCTTCTTTTATCTCAATCTCCTTTTTTTATTATTGACTTTTTTATTTTTATCTTTTTAATGAAGGGAAAAATTTTAAAAAGCAGGAAATATTATAATAACTCACTTTGATTTCCTATTAACTTGATTTGAAACCCTGTATTTCTCTCACCATCTTGTTTTGACTGATTTTCCTCTATTCTGTTTTGCTTGATACTACCAAGTTCGAGAGTATAAGCAACAACTGTGAAGACAATAAGATTCATTATGACGCCCATTCTGGTTTGACTATTATCTTCTTTTGAAGTCCTGTAATATTCTCCAATGTTTTGGTTTTATTGGTTTTGTTCTTTACTGTTTTGTTCATTTTCATTATAACTGATGATATAGGCAATTCTTTTTTAGATAGCGAAAGGCATTATGGTAACCAATGTTGATCACTTTGTATTTTGTTTTTATAGTATGTATTATGTACATCCTTTTGATTTGACTGACTCTGTTTTGTTATGTCACATTTGGTTTTATTCTCTTCAAAAAAAGTATTAAGAACTGTGGGAGAAATAAAACCCAAAATGTGTAATTGTCATTGTACAAAAGAGAGGAAAAGAAAGTGCTCTAAAGGATATAACTGCATGTATATTTAAGTGTATAAGATAGATAACCATATTACTGAGTTTTGTTGGATCATTGAACAGACTGTTTGCAGTCTCACTGATTGAATGTCCACTTTGTATGCTTTAATTTTGTAACTTGAACAACTATTTCTAAGATGACAATATGTAATCTATTAACTAGTGATTTCCTACTGTTTATTTTTTCTGAAATTCTGTATAACTTGTACCCTTTTTCTGTTTTTTTTTTCTTTTTTACTTAAATAATATTTTTTAAAAAACCATGAGAATGATAATGGAAAAGAACAAGTCCTCTGGCCTGAAAGAATTTCTGTAAATGCACCACCTTTCATCAACAATTCCAGCTCCACACCAGAGCAAAATAGGGATTATACTGCAGAAAAGAAAAAAAAAAAAAAAAAACAATGCCAAACTTCTCTGGCATAAGCACAACCTTCGAAGTAGACAGAATACTACTGCAGATTCTATCACTTAATGCTTCTCATTCTAGAGCCATTAAGAGCTCAAAACTCCTCAGAAGTAAAGGAATAGGAATTGGGAGTGGCGGGGAGAATTGTCACATTGTGTAAACATAGACATATATAGTAAGCCCTCTGTACCCTCTGGTATCAACCAACTCCAGATGAAAATATTTGGAAAAAAAAAAAAGCCAAGTATGATAGCACACCAAAGTAATCCCAACACTCTGACTGAGGTAGGAGGATCTTAAGTTCAAGTCCAATCTGTACAAATTAGTGACTTAGTAAAACTGCGTCTCAAAATTAAAAATATTAAAAAAGACTATAGATAAATCCTAATATGAAGGCCCTGGGTTCAATTCCCAGTACAGGAAGAAAGAAAATTGTGTGTATAGAACAGGAACACACTTTTTTCTTGTCATCATTCTCTAAACAATATAGGATATAACCATTTATGTAAAATTTATGTTGTATTAGGTATTACACATAATTTACAGATTAATTGTATTATATGGGAGCATATGATAGGCTATGTGAAAATACTACACCTATATAAGGGACTTGAGCACCCACATATTTTGGTGTCCACTGGAGGTTCTGAAATAAACCCCCCACAGATAATGAGACACAAGTGTGCTACTAAATATGGAGAGTCATGTTAGAGACAAGACTTGTCCCAGTAATAGGTCCCTTGCAGGGTATAGCTATTACTCCCACTACACTCTTCCTTAACTCATTGGTATAGGCTAGCATTGGATCCACACAGATGTTGGTGTGACCCATGGGAAAGGGAAGACATGGAGGAGAAAGAGATTGGAGAATGGCTTAAGTAAAAATTTCTTCTTTGGATACACTGAAGATGCCCACTAGACACCCGACTTAAGATGTCAAGAAAGCAGATGAATTTAAGTCTAGTGGTTCAGAGAAGGTATGAAGCTGGAATCTATAAATGGTGGAGTCCCTTGCATGAAAATTTACACACATAAAAGTGAATGAGCTTATAGAGATGTGCACAGATAAGAGAAGAGGGATGGGAACCCAGTCCTGGAGCATATGTTCATTACTGAGACAGCACAGAGGAAGAAGCAGCAACAGACTAAACAGAAAACAGTTAAAAAACATAAAAGGAGGCCTAGAAAAGCATGCTATCAGCAAAACCAAGAATGGTGAATGTTCCAAGAACAACAGAGTAGTCAACTATATCAAGGACTCTGAGAAGTCGACAAAAGACAAAGGAATCATGAGGCTAGAAACAGGGATATCGCAAAGAACCTTACCATAAGCAGTCTGAGAAAACAGAATCCTATTGGGGTGGGTAGGGAGGAGATGATGGCCAGGTGATATTGTCAACTTGTTTGGCTTATAAGCAGCCTAAGGGAGCAGGGGAGCATATTTCTGGATGTGTTTGGGTGGGTCATGGAGATGTGATCTTGGGTATTGTATATGGTCCCTGGACTTTTCCTCTCTGGCACTCTTTCCAAACCACTCTATTTCCTGACCACCATAAAATGATTAGCTTTTCTCCAACCCACTCTTATACTACTATGTTTCTGTCTTGGTGTCAACTGACCATGGACTGAATCCTCTGAAACTATGAGCCAAATTAAACCTCTCCTCCTTCAGGTTATGAGTGTCATATATTGTGTCCCAGGAATAAAACCCTGACTAATACAGAAAATTGCTATCAGCGAAGTGGAATCATTGCTGAAACTACAGCTAACCACATGGCTCAGAACCAGTTTCTAGAGGAATTAAGAAAGGTTTGGAGATGTGGGGTAGACACAGCCTCGAATGTTGTAATAAGAGCTTCATGGGTTATTGTGGTAGGAGTGCAGGAGATCAGAAATGCAGACAGAAAAGCGCAGGCCAGGAAGTTTCAGCTGACATTGAGCAACCTATTATAGGAATTATTAGGAACTGAACTAAAGGCCATCATGTTATACTGGGACAAAATATTGTCTACATTCTTGCCATGTTTTGAGAATTCTTGTAAGGCTGAATTTAAGAGCAGTGGACTAATTGATCTGGCAGAGGAAATTTCAAAGTACTCCAACATTAAGCCTATGGTACGAGTACTCCTGGATGCATTTTGATATATTTATAGTGAGAATTAGGTGCAAATAGCAGAGCAGAAAAATTTGAAAAACTTACATTTTGGCCCAGAAGAAGCCATGTGTAAAGTTGGGGCCAAGATATGATTGCAGAAGATAGTAGTGTCACTAAAAAGAAATGAAGTAGACAGGCATGGAGGTTCATACTTGTAATCCTAGCACTGTGAGGAGCTGAGGCAGGAGGATCACAAGTTTAAACTTAACCTGGGCAGCTTAGTGAGGCTGTTTCAAAATTAAAAATCAAAACATCTGGAGACATAACTCACAAGAAGGCCCTGGGTTCAATTCTTAATACATCAAGAAAGAAAGAAAAATAGAAAGATGAGAGAGACACAGACAGACAGACAGAGACAGAGACAGAGAATAAAAGGACCAACTACTTCAAGAAGTACTTTAAATGGGGACCAAAAAAAAAAAAAAAGGTTCCTCGAGGGCATCTCAAGAATCAGTTTTTGGTAGGCCCAAGGGTACAAAACTATAAAACTTTCTTCTGAGAAGACAGCCCCTGGGTCTGGAAGAAGGGCTATCTGGTAACTGGTCCATTGGAATTCATTTCATTATGCCAAGTCATCCAGGTACACAGAGGCCTTAGCATCCATGGTCCACTGGGCCCAGTTACTACCTGAGCTAATACAGACCTTGTACAATTAATGCTGATTTTTCAGACATGCAGAGTGCAAGAATTATTGGGTCATGGAGGTTTCTGGTCAGATTTTCACCAAGAAAGTCCTGAGAGGCCAGGCAATAGGTCCTTGAGAAAGGGGTGTGAGAAGATGTGGAAATGAAGCTAAAAGTGTACTTGAGACCTTAGAGATTTAAAGATGTTAGAGATTTAAAGATGTTAGGAATGCTAAGCATGTGCCCAGAAAGCTGATAGCAGAAAATAGAGTGAACCCAAGAGAGCAAGAGACAGAGAGACAGAGACAGATACACAGAGAGACACACACAGAGAGAGAGAGGCCATGTGGGCTGCAACCAGCAGGATCACAGGGGTGGGGCCACCCATGCTTTTTGAAACTCACAGATTACCATCATGTACCCCAGAGGCTAAATATGGAGCTTCTTAAGGTTTGCCCCCCTGAGTTTTAGTATTGCTTTTGTCTAATTCTTTTCTATTGTTCTATTCCTTTCTTTGGGAATGAGAATGCTTACACTTACCATTGTGTACTGAGATTATATAGTTTACTTTTGTATCTTACAAGAGTTCACAGCTAAGAATTTGCCTGGAGCTCGACAGAAAACTTTGCACTTGGATTTTTCAGCAGTGCTGGAATTGTTGACTTTGGGGAAGAGAATATTACATTTTCAATTATATGTAGGATTATGTTGGGCAGAATTACAAGCTTATGTTTATATGCAAATTAAGTATTGTCTAGAGAAATGTATCTGGGTGTCACACTGTCAAGGGGTGGAAGATGATGGTAAAGCTGAATATTAACTCAGTTGTCTTGTGAGCAGCCCGAAGGATTAGTGGAGCATACTTTTAGGTGTGTCTCGGTGGGTCATGGAGGCATAAGCTTGGATTCTATATCTGCTCCGTGGGCCCTTCCTCTCTGCTGCTCTAATACATTCTCCTTCCCAGCCACTATGAAGTGAGCAGCTCAGCTCCACCAGGACCCTCTGCCACTATGCTCCTGCCTCACAGCCAGCTGACCGTGGACCAAATTCTCTGAAACTGTGAACCAAGTTAAACTTTTCCTTTCAATTGTAGGTATCGCATATCGTGTTGCAGCTATGCAAAGCTAACATGAAGTGAGATGATAAAGGGGAGATAACACTGACACCTCTTTCAAGGTGTGCGGTAAAAAGAGCAGAGGAGAGGGACAGAGGACAAAGAGGACTAACATGTCAAGGGAGAGAGGTTTTAGGTTTGTTTGTCCTTTACTGTGAGGTCCTACGGGACTTTTTACACTGCCATAAAGAGCTTCTAGAGAAGAAGAAACTTATATACAGGATGAAGAAAGTTGAGTTCAAGAGCAATTGTGGAAATCTGAAAAGGAGAATATAAACTTTCAGAATTTAGGCTGCACACACGAGCCATTTAGTGAGAAGAGAAGCCTGAGATAGTGTGAGGTGGCACATGGACTTTAGGGTCACCAGGGTGCCACTGGTGAGCACTTAGAGAAATCGCTGCAGCCACAAGGGAAACATGCAATTAGTGGTGGTTCTTATTTGTCCATATTAATGAGTAACATTAAACAATGGGCATTTGTTTTTAGTTAAGTAACAATAATATATTTATGGGTTATTAAGTGATGTTTTGATGTATGCAGGCATTGAAAAATGATTGAAACAAATTAATTAACATATCCATTGCTTCACATAATATAATTATTTGTGATAACAACACCAGATGTTTCTCTTAGCAGTTTTGAAATACACAACACACTGTTATTAACTATAGTTATCATGCTATAAATAGATCTCTAAAATATATTCTGCTGCTTAACTAAAAATTTGTGTATCTTTTGAACAACATGTCTGTCTTACTTACTTTTTACTCGTCACTGAGACAAAATACCTGATGCCCAAGTTGGGAAAGGAGAGGTTTATTTCTTACAGTTTTTGGAGGTTTCAGTCCACACTCAGTTGGCTCCCAGGCAGGTGGGCATGGCTGGGCCGCCTTTCATGGCGGCTGCAAACAGCAAACCCGAACCGGCAAAGAGCAAGACACACCTTCTTCCTGCCATTACATCAGATCCTGGCTCCACCTCTATGTGGGTGGAGCACTGACACCATCAATCCAAGCACTAGACAATGAATCGATCACAAATACACAATGCAAACTCATGAGGCCTGGGGGACACAGACATAAACCATGACAATGTCCCATTTCTCATTTCTCTCCTCCCAACATCTGGTAACCACCCATCTATTCTCCACTTCTATGAGATCCATTTTTAGGCTCCAAATATAAGTGAGGTCATCTGGTTTCTCTGCCTGGATTATCTCACTTAGCATAATGTCCTCAAGATTCACCCATGGTATCAAAAATGACAGAATTTTCTTCCTTTCCTAAGGGTGAATAGCATTCCACTACATATTTGCATCACAGTTGTCCTTGTTCATCTGTCCATGGACAGACCCTTAGCTTGACTGGCCATTATGAATAGTGCGGCTATGAAGACAGCAGTCTCTCTTTGACATACTGGTTTAATTTCCTTTGAAGTTATATACAGAAGTAGGACTGCTAGATCATATAATTCTACTATCAGCTTTCAAGGAACTGCTATTACGGTTTTCTATTATGGCTATATTAATTTGTATTTCCACAAGTAATGTACTAGGGTTCCCTTTTCTCTACATCCTTACCAACATTTACCTTTGGCCTTTTTGTAACAACCATTCTACCAAGTGTGAAGCAATATCTCATTGTGGTTTTAACTTGCATTTCCTAGTGATTAGTAATGTTGAGTATTGTTTATAAATCTGTTAACCATTTATATATCTTTTTTAAAGAAATGTCTATTCATGTTTTTTGCCTTTTTTGATATTTATTTTCTTGTTACTGAATTGTTTGAGTTCCTTATTAGATAGAAATTTTTGCAAATATTTCCCCCCTGTGAGCTATTGTTTCAGTTGAGTAACAAGTGTTTTGAAGTCATATTTTACTGTATAATGTTTTATTATAATATAATGTTGCTGTACAATATTTTGTTATCAATCACTGAATTTTTTTTGTACTTAAGATACCTTAACTCAGAGATATCATTAAGCTGCAATTAGCCAGTGCTAAACATTCCAATGAAAAGAATTCCTTTGACCATAATATAATCAATGTGAAAATTCAAAAAAGATGCACAATAACATTGTCAAGAGACAACAATATGAAACTGTACTAAGTATAAATAAATAGCCATGGTTCAAGAAAGTAAGTAATTTCATATTAATAAAGCAGTCAGGAGAGTCCTACAGGTGGAGAGAAGATATGAGCCCAGACCTGAAGAGCAAAAAGAAGGCGATTGTACAGCAAGTAGAATGTAAAGTTCTAGACAGAACAGACTCCACAAAGTGCTACAGCAGGAGAGAAGAAGCGGAGAGAGAAAGCCACCTGTGCCCAGCAGACATGTTATCATCTGGGAAGATCAGATCAAATGTGGGATGGTGAGGCTGGAGGGGCAAGGCAAAGCCAGGCTGCACAGAGTTTCCCAGACCCTGAGAGTTCAGATCCCAGTGGGATCTCCAGGCAAGTGTTGAACAGAGAAAAACCAAAGCAAGAAACATGTAATCAAATAAAATAACACTTTTAAACTAACAAAGTTATCTTTTTCTGTTGGGAAGAGGGAGTAATGTTGGGTGTTATCAAGAGTACAGGGGAGAGGTCATGAGTTCTATCCCCGGTACCAGAAATAAACAAAATACACACTACAATAAAAGAGTACAGGGGAATTATATCTTGCTATTAGTGGAAGTTAAAACTGGTGAAACATTTTAGTAGGGGGAGCAATTAGATAAGTTTATGCAATAATCTCACTTCCAGTAATTTCTCTTACGGAAATTCTCAAAAGTGCACATCAGCTCTCCATAATTCATTCTCTACAGAGATAAGGAGGTGTTTTAAAAACTTAGATCAGTTTGTTCCAGTGGCATGCTGGTAAATGTTCAACAACTGGCTCGCTGGGAGAAGAAAACCCTGACTCATAACATCTGCTATGAATCTCTGTGGTATAAACGTCTCACCACAGTTGATTTCAAATTACCAATGGGATGTCATTGAATGCAGAGTAGGAAAGAGATGTACACACAAACTCTGAATATCCTGTAGCAGGCTAGCTCCGGCACACCAGATTTAGTGCTCCTCCCTATGCAGGACCCTCCAACGCATGTCATGACACCTGGCAATAATGTCCTGACCTCCACAGTGCTCCACGAGCAGGTGGCCCTGCCCCCCTCCCATCCCCCTCTCACCCACTGCTTCTGAATTCTGATCTGAATTCTGAAATCAAATTTCCCAAAATCAATCCCACTTCAAGGTCTTTCATTTGTTTTTCAAAGTCCTCCCCTTTCACTGAGGTGTCTGCTCAAGTACGGGATGACTAGACATCCCGAGAGTTCCTCCCTGGTTACTCCCTGGTTACTCTCCCTGCAGTCACCAGCCCTTGGTTCCGTGTGCAGTCTTGCTGCACTGGGTTGACAGCCTTTCTCACCATCTGAACTTACCTACTTGCTTACCATGTCTCCCCATCAAATTTAAACTCCTTAAGCTCAGACACCAGTTTAGTCTTGGTTATCTCTGTCATTCCCAGTATTCAAAGAACTATTTAGAACATACTAATCACTCAACAAATATTTTGATTAACAAATAAGTTTATAATAATAATATATGTAAACACACATAACGGTTCAACAATGGGGAAATGGTAAAACTAACATTTATGGATGATTTACTATCTGTTAGGGATTGTGATAAGCATCTTGTCTGTTTATCTCATTTAATCTGCACAACAGCCCTATGAGGTGAGCGTTTTTATCTTCCCCATTTCACACATAAAGAACTACCAAGAGAGAGCAAGTAATTTTCCAAAGCCACAGAACCAAGTAGGTTAATCCAGCCCAAGTATGTTCCACAGGGCTGGCTCTTCTTAGAGTCTGCTGGGATGGGAACCAGGAGTCTCACTCAGACCGAGGAGCTTGGAATGTGGCCACGATCTGCTCACAGTGCTGCTGGGCTGGTGTTAGTGAGGTAGTTCCTCATCCCACACTTGGCCGCTGCTCTTCTTATTTATGGCTCTTTGCTCAAGCGTGCTTCGGCAAAGGACTTACTGCAGCAACTGCGTTTTTCTGAGTTTCTAGCTTAATGGCAGCAAAATAACATCAAAATCCCTCCATGAACTTCAGCATTAGCTGTTATAAATCAGGTTTTCACACCCTACCTAATGATACAAAGTAAAGGAAACAGAATAGCAAACTACATATTCTGTAAGAGCTCGAAGAAAAGAAATAAAAAGCTCATTTATGTGTGTATATAATGCTTAGGAAAAAAAACAAAGACAAACACACCAAAATGTTAGCAGTGGTTACAGTGACTGGATTACGACTTTTACATTCTTTATACTCATCTATGTTTCCAATTGTCTCCCAATGAGCTCATCTTTTGTAATGTGAGGTAAACATCAGCATTATTACATTTTTTTGCATGGTCGAAGATTTGTAAGGCAATGGGATGCAGAACAGATGGAACATTAGACAATAGGGCAAAGGAGGCTGCATGTGGGATTTCTTCAGGGGCCCAACAAAGGGGAGCAGCACAGGAAGGAAGTACAGACAAGGAAAGCATAGGACAGAGCCCAAAAGGTGGAGAAAGAGATCCTAGAGTGGTTTGCACTGCAAAGACTCCTCACTCATCCCTGCAAGATGGTGAGCTCTAGGCCAGGGTGGATAATATCTGTTAGATGGAGGCCCAGAGCCTCACAGCTGAGAAAACCCAAAGGTCAGAAGTGGAAGAAATCTTGGAGCTTAAGGGCCACATCTCATGTCTGATTGTAGGACATTTAAAAGGTACAATTATTTTCCTTTCAAAAACTCAAAGTTGCTGTCCTCTGATATTCTGTAAACTTGAAACGACTCAATTTTTTCCGTTTTTTTTTTCCTTTCTGTTACTTTGAAAGCAAACTTTAGGAGAACATTTTAAATTGTTTTCATTCATGTATTGTTTAACACAAGCAAGTGTGTGTGCAAGGGGGGAGGTTCTGTGTATCATCAGGTAAAGCCTAGTTGTAACCATTACCATGGGAAGATGTCTTCAAGTTTCCTGTTAATAAAAATGGTAGATCCTGTGTTTCATCTACAGCTATATCCTTTGTTTACACTATATCTATCTAAGATGGAAAATTACCAGAGGCTTAAGCTTACCTGTTTTGGTTTTAATTTCATTGTAAAACATTTTAAAAATGCTACACTGTATCTCACTTTTGACGAGTTCAATTTGTTCTCTAGGTACTCAAAAGCCAAACAAGTTTTGATACAGGAGCTCACAAATGTATTCTCGTATCTGTCCATCACATGGTATGAAATGGTTATAAGAGAAGACTATTGTAAAATGCAGGAACATTCTCATAGCTTAAATTGCTACTGGGAAAAAAATGTATTCCTAAAACATCCAGAACGCAGAGCAAAACGGACCCAAGGCAGCTTCAGAGGCCTCCTTAGGGCCTTCTACCCTGGGGATGGCTGAGCTGCTTTGAAGCTTGGAGCACCAGGCAGGGAAATGGAAATGATCCCCATCAAGTAATAGCCAGCACCCAGGGTCATTAGCATATCTCTTAGTACCTGGAGTAAGTTTTTAAGGACTTAGGAGCAGCCCTGTTTTTCTTCAGCTGTTAACTGAAACCCCCGTTTTCCATTCAGTCTCTGGCTTTCATTGCCTTGTAATACTCCAATATCAACTCAGAAGAATTCCTATACCGCGAACCCACAAAATGTTGACAGCTGTGAATATCTTTTTTTTTTTTTAGTTGTGAATATCTTTCAAATGATGAACTTATTCACCTGAGTCTCAGGGCAAGTACTGGTTGAAAACAGGTTGAAAGCAGCTTAGTTGAGAAGGTGATGTACATATGGCTGCATAAAAATTCCTATTTCAACTCCTTATTTAAGGAAAACATCAATAATATTCTCTTAAATTTACTTTTCAGCTTACTTTACTTTTGGTTTTTACTTGCATAATTTGAATCTTAAAATTTTTGTTTTAGGGCTGGGGAGATAGTCCAGTAGAATAAGCACCTGCCTGGCAAGTGCAAGGTCCTGAGTTTGATTCCCAGCACACACACATACACACACACACACACACACACACACACACACACACACACACAGAAGGTAAAGTTTTTGTTTTAAATTTATGCATCTATGTGCTTATATTGTTTGAAGTTCTGGGGACTGAAATCTAAGCTTTGTATATGGTCAGTAATTATTCTATATCCCCAGTCCCTAAATTTTTTTAACTATTAAAAAAAAATGATGATGGCCATGAGTGTTTTGGTCCTTGAGCTTCCATACACTGCACAATAATAATAAAAATAAAATTTGAATTTTGAGCAAGGAGCATAATTCTTTGGAATATCATTTTCTATTTTATATATATGAAGTAAATCAATAAAATAAATTATAAGAAAAATTGTTCATGTATGTGTGGGTGTACATGTCTATGTTCCTGGCAGTGGGAGTCTATATATTGCCTGGGATTCTTATTATAGTCTAGAACCATGGGAAGCCACCACAGCACCAGGTCTAACTAACAATTGCCAAAGCCATGGAAAAATAAACAGCAGTAGCCTTGTTCCTATGTAACAGTGTTTTGGCCCTTGAGCTTTCTAGGTGTTTAGTTATTTATCACTATACAGAAAAGCAAGGTCCGTGTTCAGAGAAGTTTGTAAGGAAATCAAAAGGTGAGTTTGACCCCAGCTATAGCTATGTAATGTGGGGCAACACACTGCTACCCACAACTGGCCAGGGTGGATGTGCTTTGTCAACTAGTATAGACATGTGGTGTTCTTACTGTAAGGCACCTATTATCCTATAGTGGGTGAAACTGGGGTACAGGAGACACAAGAAACTTACCCAAAATCAGACAGCTGAGAACTACTGAATTCAAATCCAGTTAAGTCTCCCCTAGCCCATCACCCCGGGACTCAGCCTAAGGAGCACACATTATGATCTAGTGAGCCCTACACATGCACAGAGATCCAGAGTGACCCAGAAGAGCAGCTGGTCTCCAGAAGAGATGATGCAGAGGTAATAAGCAGATGGTCTCAAATGATCTGCTGGGTCCCAGGAAAGATGACAGGATTCTGTCCCAACCAAGGCTGGGCACAGCTGGATAAGACTCTGCAAGGACCTGGTATCTGCCTATTCTAAGGGGCTAGACCAATACTTTTCAAATAATCACTTGAAGACCTTCAGATAGATAGATAGATAGATACATAGATACATAGATAGATACATAGATAGATACATGGATAGATAGATAGATCTCAATACCAAAACCCTACATAGACTAACTATGATCCTTTCAGGGGTTGAGGTCTAAGCATTCTTGTTTATTAACACAGATTGGGAATGGGGCAAGGTAAGGCCACTGGGCAGCTCACTACGAAGTGGTGTTCTTCCTGCAAAGCCACAGCCTGAGGAAACCAGGATAGAGAATCACGAGAAGCATTAGTAATGATGATATTAAGGACTTTTCATATCGGTGCCCTCGACCCCAGAAAGAATGAGGTGTGTCCAGGCTCTGGCACAGAGACCCAGGCACACACATTCTAATGGCTTCTTGGCTTCCACTGACCCTGCTGCCTGAAACACCGCCAGAAGCCTGAGACGGCAGAGCTAGGCAGACAGTCCCTGCTGGCAAAAGTGGGAGAAGACTCAGATTCTCTACTGAGAGGCACCAACGCAGAGCTGCAGCACCCAAAACAGGGAGCCCCAGGGACCAAGTGGCAGGTAATGCTCCTGAGGGTTCCTGTGCCCTGTCGTGGAGCAGCAGAAGCTGCAGAGCCCCCTCTGGAAGAGGCGAGGCTGGGCTAAGGGGCTGCCAAGATCCCACCCACCGGGACAGCAGGCCCTAAGGCTGTGAAGTACATGCTGCAATGTGCCCCCCATCTCCTACCAAGGTTGAGATGTCCTAGTCCCCAGCTGCTGGGAATGTCGCGGGCACACAGACCACAGCTGCCAGTACTGCTTGGGTAGCTGAAGCTGGCCGCCTACACCAAGGTCAGGACATCTTCCTGGGGGTGGCTGGTTGATGAGAGACGGTAAAAGCCTGGCTTCTTCAGCCCAATTGGGGACAACTCTGTAGGTCACCTGCAGCCTTTATTGGGATAGCATCACAGTCCAGCCCTGCTCCCTCCTTTCCCGTTCCCTTCCCCAGCGACGACCCCAGGAGCAGCCCTAATAAACTGCACAGCAGCCTCATCTCACTGCTTCCCAGAAGCCCACCTGCAGCAGCAGCCTCACTACCCCTGCAACAGAGCAGGACCACAGTCTGGGAGCAAAGCGGGAAGATGCCAGGCACCTGGGAAGGGAAGCAGGGACGATGGGCTGGTGAAGCCACTCAGCCAAGCCAGGGTCAGCAGAGGCCAGACACTGCATCAGAACCAAGACGATGTGGCTCTCGGGTCTTGTGACCCCAAACTGGCTTCTTGGAAAGCAGTAGGAAGAGGGGGAAGGTAGGTAGTAAAAAGGAAGAGGCAAGAATTAGAAAAAAGCGTTGGAAAAGAGGTGTGTGTCACAGCCAGGAACTAAAAGATTGCATCCTGAGTCCCTCTGTCAAGCGGTTTACAGTGTAGTGCAAATGACTTCATCACATTGGTGTTCACGTTGGTATCAAATGATGGTTAGTGCACTGCAATAAAGGGATAAGACAGAGAGGTCCAGAGAGGTGAGGCAACTTACTCAAAGCTAACCAGCTTGTTAGTGGCAGATCCAGGAATAAAACGCACCCTGCAATTTGTGCCCTTAGCCTCTAGGCCATGCTTCATCAGATCAGAAAGGGGGCTGCCTCTAATCTATATTAAAAGGTAAAGAAGCTTGGCTGGGTCACACAGCTTCTTGGTGGCAGCTTCCTTTATGGAAACTATTCTTAAGCAACTTTCATGAGCCTGGCACTGCATCAGTGCCAGAGTAACATTGCTCTCTAGGAGTATACGGGCTCTGGGGGCAGAATAAGACTTTTAGAGGCAGTCTTCCAGGCCACCTCTCACTTGAGAAGCCTGTGGTTAGGAGGCAGCATCTTCCTGAGACAACCACATCCAGCACAGCTTGCCAAGTGTCACCTGCAGCAGAACCAGCATCACAAACCCTCCACCTCAGCCGGAGAACTGCACCAGCAATCAGCACCATCTGGACTCTCATGCTCCCATTCCCCCATTACTGCCCCACCTGGGTCACTTCTGCCCTCCCCGACCCGTGAGTTCCCTGGAGGAACTTCTGAATTCAGCAGGGCCACCCACACACACCCAAGAAGGCACAGAGCTCCCCACTGCATGCCAAATGCCACAAGCTGAGCCACAAGCATCCCCACAGTCTCACTCTGGCTCTGTATAAAACAGGAGCTGTCAGCATGCGCATTAACAGCTGGGAGAGGCTAGGCACACTGACTGACAATTAATGCCTCCAGCTCTCTATTTCCTGCTGGTGCATTATTAATTCATTCAGCCTCTCCAGTGGGGCTGGGGAGATAACACAGACTTGGAAAGTTCACCTTTCAATTTGAGGCTGAGATGCAGAGCAGGGGTGTGGGGAACAAGCATCGGTCCTCAGGGGGAGCAAGGGCACAGTGTGGGAAAGTCCCTGGCCCAGAGCCACTTCTAGGACTCTATCCACAGAAGTGTAAGCCGTAATGGCACATATCAAAGGCCTTCTATGGCAACGGCAAAGGGACCAAAACTCCTTTTGACAGGGACTGCGTGCAGTTCATCGGTGCTCAGAACACCATGCAGCCTTAAAGAGACAGGAGGAAGGTCTTTCTAGAAACTCTCAAGGAAAGATGTTATTTTTTAAGTGAAAGAGTGAAAAAGTAAAATATAGACCTCTATGTGTGATATGATCACATTTTCTTGAAAAGAAAGAGACAAAGAGAGGAAAAGAGGAAGGGACGAGCTTTCCTCAGCCTGAGGACAGACACAGGGAAAGGAGCCAGCAGGTGACCGCAGCCTCAGTGGAGCTGAGATCAGATCTGAGGAAAGGGGTGAAGTTGGACTTGACCCTGGAATGCATAAGCAAAGTATCTGGGCAATGCTGTGTTTACCCCAAGGAGCACCGCCCACCAAAATGGCTCTCCAGAACAGAAACTCCTCCCTGCTTTCTTGTAACTCTGGAAAGGGATACAGCCTCTCGTCACTGAGGTCCTAGGCCAATTCAAACTTTCAACAATAACAAACAGCTGGCTGAGGTATGCACGCCACAGGTTCGCCACAGTGGTCCTCGGCAATGAGGCTGCATTGTGGCAAGCACGGTGGGCTGGTGGCAGGGCCGGAGGATCCAGCAGATGAATCCCCAGCCAGAGGGGGAGGGAGGGACAGAGTGAACACGGGAAGAGGGGTCCACTCCTCACCCCCAAGCTTACATCTATTCATTTCTTTCTGTCTTTGGGATTTGGAAAGAGGAGAAAAATGAAGTGGTAGAAGAAGCCAAAAGAGGAAGAGAAAAAGAAGAAGCTAGTGCAAGTGGGGAGGGGTTTGGAGAACAGATGCCCTGAGCCAAAAAAGTAGGTCCACAATAGGTGACCACATGGCTGGGCCTCATCTGTCTCACCTGCACACTGTCGAGGAATCATGTGAGATGACATTATTACAGGCTGCATTTATCACAATGCCTGAAACACTGTACGTGACAACCTTGCTGTGTGTATGTGTTGTGTGTTTTCATTAATTTCCTATTTTTTCAGCCAAAAGACCAAAGCAAACTCCTTTAATTGCGTTCCCTTTCTCAGCACTATTCCCTTTTCTACCCATGACTTCATCCATCCTATCATGTCCAAAGAAACTCCATCTCATCTTGTCTCTGGACTCTCTGCAGCAGGCCCCAGGGGGGCTCTTTCAGGAGTGAAGTGGGGACAAGCCATCGGCTGAGATGGGGACCCTGGAGCTGGGTGCACCTCTTGATCTGCCAAGGTCCTTTCTGTTTCTGCTTTTGCTTTCTGGCCAGTGATTTCACATTGACCTCTACTCCCCCTTGCCAGACCTTCCCAGCAGGACAACAGAAATAAGAAAAGCTTTCAGCCTGTGGCTGCAATACACACAAGTAACCACCGGGGGGCACCATGAAAGAACGAAAAAGAATCTCAAGAAAAAGAGGGAAAATGTGACAAAATGTGCAGCCAGCACTAGAGGGCGCCGGGCTTGCTTGCTTGCTTTGTCTGTGTGTCTGTCTGTCTGTCTGTCTGTCTGTCTCTCTCTCTCTCTCTCTCTCTCTCTCTCTCTCCCTCCCCCCCCCCCCACCTCTCACGTTTTGACCTCTTGTTAGGAAGGCTGAAGGGTCTTCTTTTGAAGATATCCAGACAAGGCCCATAAGGGCAGAGCAAAGATGGCCTGGGGGAAGGGAGCACGGGCTCATCCGTCCCTCAGAACAGGGAGAGCCTGATGGTGGTAGGAAAACAAGTACAGGCCTGGTTGGGACCCTGGGCACTGCAGGACCACCTCAGGCTGCAGATTCACGGGCTTTCCCGCTGTCCTCTTTCAGGCCTGGGCTTTGATGGCAAGAACAGGCAGCAGGCCCCTGAGCCCTAGCTCCTGGTGCTCTGGAAAAGGTGGCAATACCTCTGCTCCCCCCGGGACCTTCACACTGAGTCACATCTCCAGCCCTTATCTTTTCTTTTCAGAGAAGGTCTTGTTAGCTTGCTAACTTGCCCAGGTTGGGCTTGAACTTGAGATCCGCCTGCCTTCCAGTGTGCATGCCTACTGACAGACGACAGTCACCACGCCCAAAGCAGGGGCCAGTCACCCTACAGAGGAGCCCTCCACCTGTGTGCCGAGCAGCCTCACTACAAGCACAGAAACCTACACTGCTCAGCCACAGCACCATGTTTGCTCCCATCGCCTGCCGTCTAGGGGAGCTTCCCAGAGCTGTGAAAAGTTTCATGGGGGTGAAGGATACAGAGAAAGAAGTGTCACTAGAAGCTAGTCCTAGAAAGACGCCACTGTTTTGACTTCTCCAAGGACAAGTAAAGAAAATGCAAGAGTATGTGATTAAGAGAAAGTAAATCTCTAGGAGTCCTTGGAACCGTGTCAGCTTCTGGGGGAGCCCATTTCTCTGGATTCTCTAAGCCTCTGGTTCTGCTCAGAATTCCCAGAACACAGGGCATATGCTGCAGGTCCCTTCTTGGCTGGTGGATTTCAAATGTGTTGCTGGCTAGTGCTACCACAGCGTGTTGAAGGCTCATGATTTCTGCATTCCCTTGGCACATGTCCTGGCTTCTGCAAGCTTGTTCTCAAGGTGCCTCCTCTGTGAGTAAGAAGCTTAGACTCTGCAGGGCTGCAAACTGAGGAGCCTTCAGGGACAACCTGCCATTCCAACCAGAGAATTAGCCTAGTGTAAGCCAGCAGAGGGGAGGGAGCTGGGTGCTTCTCCTACTCCAAGCATACACATTTAAATAGAATTCAAAGACTACATTATTCAAAGAAGTATTTCTATTCGGTTGAATTTTTTTTTTTCCACGCAGCCTCCCAGCAGCACATTTTCACGGATTTTAGCATTCTAAGAACTAAACCAAGTGACGCTTGATTTTGCCAGCAGGTGGCAGCACATGGAATGATGTCTCTACTTGCCTCTACTTGTGGGGTTGGCCGCCTTTCAAGAGGCCTGTGAAAATTGGTTCAGTGGCTTTTAAAATTCAGCTAGACAGCCTCAGGGTTGAGATATTTGTTTCCTTGCAGAATCTGTGGCAATCCTGAGTACAGTGTGAATGCTGGTGAGAATGTTGATTGGATGTTTGAGTTATCATCCCTCCCAGTGGCTGCCCTTCCTTGCCCCCAAATCAGCACAGCATCAGGGCAGAGACAGATGTGGGGGTCAGAATTATAGGACTGGTTCCTGCAAGCCTGGGCCATCAATCCATGACCTTACAAACAGAAGAATGGTTCAAATAAATCACCAGTGTCAGCCTACCTCTCTAGACTCAGCTTCTCTAGCCATGAGGTACCAGTCTATAGGATAATAATTGTTGACAGCCAGGGAATGGGTAGGGGGTGTGCACGTGAGCATGTGTGTGTGTGTGTGTGTGTGTGTGTGTGTGCGCGCGCGCACGCGTGTGTATTTTCACAGCTAACCTCATGTAAGCTGTCTGTGCAGCAGACCAAGCCCTAAACACAGCCTCTGCACTGTGGCTTCAGTAACCCTCAGATGCCTGCTGTGATAGCAAGTAATGGGCTCCTGAAAGTGAGGAACCAGGCATTAGGAGAAAAGCAACTAAACAATGGAGCCTGTTGCATGCTGCTTATCCTTTTGACAACTCAAAAGGGTTGCTGTACTGATCTGCAATCTACCAAAGGAAGAAAATAATGCTCAGAAAGGTCAAATAAGACAGGGTTTCATGGTGATCAAACCAATGCAAACAGGACAGCACCCATACAGCCTATAACTTAAGCAACTTATACATGGGCTCCACCCCAGGGGCTGAGCCTTGCGTAGATCTACAGGCCCTGCTGCCCTGGGCTTCCTGGGCTGGACCTATCTGACATTCTGGCTAGGAACTATCAGAAGCTAAGTGAACATCTGAATCATAGTGATAATCATGATCGTATGAATGAAGCATTCCTTCCTTCACAAGCTCACCCAGAGCTCAGGTGTCCAGCATTGCTCTTGGCTTTGTGGTTCAGAGAGGACTAAGAAGTGCAAGTCATCCCTTCCATACACTGACACTCCTGTTGGGGAAGGCAGTCAGCTGCACAGCATGATGGGACCCAGAGAGGCCAGACATCTATTTTAAAATATGTGGTATAGGACAACCTTTCTGAACAGATGCATAAGGTCTAAATGACAAGAATGAACCAACCTTGCTCAAATCTGGAAAAAGAGCATTCCAGACAGCGGAAGGCTAGTGAGTGGGAGCATAGGGGAGAGCATCAGAGATGAGGCCAGGAATCAGGCAAAAGCCAGTGTGGGCAAAGATTTGTAAGCCAGGGAAAGGGGTCCAGTTCTACTACACAAAGAGGAATTGTGCATCTTCACATGTCCCTGTCTGTTGTATGAAATAGACATGTTCTTTGGTCCCAGGGAAACAAAGATGCCAAGGGATAGGCCAGTTCAGAGGCCACTCCAATTGTCCGTGTGGCGATGGCGTGGTGAGGATGGAGAAGTGTTTGCACTTGGAAAATGTTTAAGAGATGGTGTTGACCAGAAGTAGAGGAAGAGAAAAATAAAAGATAAGGAGAATATTTAACGAGGGCAGCTGAATAGATGGCGGTGCCATTTGCTGAGACAGAAAAAAAATGAGAGGGCCCGACTGGATCAGGAGAAGATGAGAAGTTGCATTCTAGCCATGTGATATTTTAGATCCTGAATAGTAGTGCTACAACTACAAGCAAAAATCGGCTACAAGAGTCAAGGGTTCATGGGAAATGTACGTTTGGGAGACACCTGCAAATATGCGGGCCCACTTGATGTCACCCAGGGAAACTGTACACAGAGATGAAGCCCAGGGTATCCTTGGAACTTATCAATATTTGGAGGACCCCTAACTCATCTCTCTGGTTTAATAAATGTGGTTGAAAGTTACAATGTGGGTATAAATATCCCACCTCCACTTTGAAGATGCAGAGAGCTGACAATCCGCCCAAGTTACAAGTAGCATTGCAGGACTTCAAGCATGAAATGGATTCCTATTATTTGCTTAATGCTGTGCTGGGCTCTAGAGGAGACATGGAAGTGGATTGGTGCCTTGCATATAACATGAATCCTCACCGGCCCTGTGATACCAGGTAAATAACTTCTGTAACTCTTAGTTTTCCAGTGTGTAAAATAATGTGTGGCTGTAGTTACTGTTTTCATTTTGCAAATTAAATGTCTATTAGGTGCCATGCATTATGCTAAGTGACAGAGAGCAGAGAGACTTCTCTACTGACAGTGGAGTGGCAGATACAGACACGTAAACAGGCAGTTTCAATGCAGCATGGTAAGTACTATGATTATAGCAATACTGCTTTCCTCTGTATGGAGTAAGTCATACCAACCTACGCAGACTTTAAAGTTACACGTAATTTCCCTTCTTCCAAACCTATATGTAATAATAGTCCCTTATGAAATGTTTCTGTTCTTTATAATAGTACCTATTATTTCCATTAGTATAAATAATACATGCAAAGCACCTAGCACATAGCCAGTGCTCAATCAACTATAGCAGACTTTGATCTAGCACCGTCTCTAACTATGGGCTTCATTTTCCTCTTCCATAAGTTAGGAATAATAACAGCTAGTTCCCAGGGTCATCATGAGGGCCAGATAAGAGAGTATATAGAAAAACATTTCATAAGCGGGAGGGAATTTTATTAAAGTGTTTCATTAGTGAAGTGTGGTTTCATGCCCACTTGCTAAAGTTACAAACCTTCATACACAAGAAACACTTGGAATTAACCAAGAGGTCCTCACATCCCACACATTATGCCTGAGGAAACCTATTAATAGGTTCTTGGGGAAATAACATTCTGCACAAGAAAATTGCTTCGTCTGATAACAGATGAGCAGTCATCTTTGCAAAGCACCTAACGGCTTTCCCTGGGAAAACAGACCGTACACTGAGGGCCATGTTTCCCGCCCTCTTGCCTGCTCACATTTGGCTCACACAGCCGAAGGCAACAAAACACAGCAAACCTCCTGAGCTGGCTTCTGGTCTGCTTCCTGCATGACCAGAGACCTGTCTCACTGCCTCGAAGGCAAGATTTGCAGAGCTGGTGGTGTGTGCTGCGGCCTTTCAGCTGTGTGGGCGGTGGGCAGGGCCACGGGGCAGGGTAGGGGCTGACAGAGAAGCCTTTCTAACTTCCTTCTGTGGCCAATCCATGCCCTGAAAAAGGACCAGAGGACCCTATCCATAGAAGTAAGTCAGAAGAATGCAGAAGGCAGGAGACAGACTGCTCAGCCCCGCTACTGATTCTTCAGCTTCAGCAACCCGCACAACCAGACGGCTGAACAGGCAACGCAGCTGCTGCCTTCCCAGAAGTTAGCGTGACTGGAATCAGTCTCCTGGGTGTATTATTGCATCGTTCCTTCGACAAATACTTATCATGAGTCAAATATATACCTGGAACTGTTCTGGACAAAGTCTCTGTTTAAGGAAGTGTAAACCCAGTACAAAATGCAAATGAATGAGTATGTGCCCCTGTGTGTGTTCTTGTGAATGTGTATTCACGCGTGTGTGTGTGTGTGTGTGTGTGTGTGTGTGTGCACGCACACGTGTGTTAGGGAAGCAATATGAGCTATGATGAAAATAAAGGGAATACAAAGGTAAAGACAGTGACAATGGGAAATATTATTTTATATGGGACAATCAAGCAATAGCTGGGCTCTCTGAGTAGAAGCACAGATGCAGTAAGTGGGGAGCCACATGGGAAAGCATCCTGGGCAGGGGGAACTACAGAGGTAAAGGAGGTAGGAGTGGTCTGCGAATCCACAAGCGATGGCAAGGGGCCAGCATAGCTGAAGCAGAACGATGGGGGGAAAGGTGGAGAGAGGAAGTCGGAGGTGCTTCACAGCTTAACAGGGGCAGTCAGGAGGTAAGAAGAAGGAAAGGAGACCCAGTGGCTCCTGCAGGCCACGTGGTCAAGCGTTGGGCCTTGTGGTGTGAAGCTTGTAGCGGCTTTGGAGCTGAGGGCTGGTGAGATTCATTCCTGAAAACTCTTTGACACAGACTCCTTACAAGGAGGAGATACACTACCTTCTCAACTCATTTGTATATCTAAAAAATAAGAAAAAGATAGCAAAACGAAGAGGTTTAGCTGCAGAACGGGGAAACACACTCGTAGGGAGCAGAGGAAGCAGGGAAGCTGGTGAAGAGTGGTGAAAATTGTCCTCCTGCGGTAGATACTTAAATTCTGTGTGCCCCAACTGTAAAAGCAGAAAAAATAACAGTACCAGCCTTGTTCAATTGCTACAAGGATAAAGCAGTTAGTGTTTGGAAAGTATCTAAGTAAGGGCTGAGGGTCTTATAAAGGACCACGAAAGTGTTTATGGGATAAAAATAAAACAGGTGGCTTGGGCCAGGGAGCTCATGTAAGAAGCAATAAATGTGATCAGATAAAGGTAAACTTTGACAGGAGGACCACTGGGGGTTGCAAGAACTGGGTGTCAGTGTGAAAAATCAGGGTGGTTCCAGTATTTTCGGTTCCAGTAAGAGGAAGAATGTGCGTGCTGTTTACTGAGGCAGGAGACTGCAGGAGAGGCAGGTTTGGGGAAACCCGTATTTCGGTGTTGGACAAGGCAAGTTTGAGAGGCCTGTGGGTGTACAAACGAAGGTACCGAGTAAGAGGAGGCATCTAAAATTCAAGGGAGAATTTCCTGAATGCCAAGAAAACTCATCAGAGCTACATAGTATTCTAATGGCCGTCTCCCTCCTCCTGCTCATTTTTTAAAGACGATGAAGAGACTTCCGTTAGCTCACACCACCACCTCAGTCATCTTGGGAATTAGTCCCAGGTCTGCCAATCCCCACACCAGTGCCCTTCTCATTACATCTCAGGGTTGCTGAGTTAAGAAAGGCCCTGGAAATCAAATTCAGAGACTATGTGCCCTTGGCTGAAATGATGGATTCTAGTAGGGCCAGACTGTCAGGGTTCCAACCACTAATTAATATTAAATCACAATGACAATGCAGTTATCATCAACTGACCATGAAAAAATCTCTTGATTTCTCTGTGCAGCATTGCCTCAATGTCGGCGACAGCTGTGCCTATCTCCTAGTTGTGGCGAGGATCAACATGAGCTAAGACCTATAAGGTGCCTTATTAAGCGGCACATAAAGAGAGCTACACGTGAAGTTTTAAAGACTAAAGGTGCCAAGAGATGAACTACAGAGAGGTTTGTTGATGCTAGCTGTACTCAACTCCTTTTTTTTTTTTTTTTGCCTTTTTGAGACAGGGTCTCACTGTGCAGTTCACATCACAAAGTGGCCTTAAGCTCACTTTGTAGTCCAGGCTGGTCTTGAACTCACAACGATCCTCCTGCCTCAGCCTCCCGAGTGCTGGGATTACAGGTGTGCACCACCATGCCCAGCACTTCAACTCCTTTTTGAGTCCCAGAAGCCCGCCACACAGTAGTATAAATACATGAAACAGAACAGCTGACAAACCCCAATTAACACCACCAAAAAATGTCCACAGAAACAAGCAAGTAAATTCACCTGACTAGTATTACTTAAAACAAAATGTTACTAGTTACTAGTTTCTGCAATTGATGACACGTAACAACCCAATAATCTAAGGCAAAAGGAGATAAAGACACGCGGACCACAAGACAGGTAAACATGGACAATAAACTGTCATATAGAGTATAAACTTGAAGCAATTGAGAATTAAATGAAATACCATCTTCCTTTAATATGGTACTCCTAGGGATAAAAATTTACATTGTCAAGGGGCGTGCATTAAAGCCATAATTGAGATGATGATTCACCCGGTGGCTGACAGCATCTCCGTGGTTGGCAGGAATCCTCCGAGTATGACACAGACCCAATTCTGTTCCCTGGGGTCTGTTTTAGTAAAACAGCTGCGCTGGAGGATGACACCCCACTTGACAGCCCTGGTAGGGGTAGTGAGATCAGGCCCCGCACAGGACTCGCTCCTCAGAGGGTCCCGCCCGGCTGATGCCGCGGACACAAGCGCCCCCTCCTGCGCCCCGCCCCCTCCTACACCCCCGCCCCCTCCTGCGCCCCCACTGCCCGCCCCCCGTACTCACTCCCACTCCTTGCGCCGGGCCTGCGGGGTGCTGTGCATCTTGTGCGCCTCGTGCGCCTTGATCACGTCCCGCTGCTCGATGAGGCCGCCGCGCCGCCGCTTCATGACCTCGGGGCTCACCGGGAGGAAGGGGCTCGATCCGCCTTCCCAGCCCGGGCCCTCGCCCTCCTGCACCGGGAAGAAGTTGTCGAAGCCGGCGACGGTGCCGCGCGGGGAGGCCGGCAGCATGCCCACCTCGTCCGAGGCGTCGGCCTCGAGCAGGGCGCACTGCTGGGGTCGCCATGCCTCGTCCTCGGGCAGGGCCAGGATGTGGCGCCGGCGGCCGGCGGCCCCGGGCTCAGGGCTCCCGCCCGCGGCCGGGCACAGGGCGGACTCGGGCAGCCTTCGGCCTGGGCTCAGTCCACGCATCTCGGGCACCATCACAGAACATTGCTCTGCCAGGGGAAGGGCGGGCAGAGACAAGGGGTGGGCAGGAGAAGGGAGGAAAGGGCGACGGGCACAGGGAAATAGAGACGAGAAAGAGGTTAATGACTTCCATGGTGCAGTAAGGCTTCTGGCTTGCTCAGGGCCACATCCTAGCCCTGACCAAGAAGGTAGCACGGTAGCATCTCAATAAGTGACACTGGTGCATCCATTTACCTAGACATGTCTCACGTTTACCCTTATGACTGAGCAGTACTCTGTTGTATATATCTATTTTCAACAAAAACCCCATTCTTAAGTGAAATAAATCAGTGACCCCTGTAAATATCACATTGTTTCTCTGGTGTGAGAAACCAAAAAATGTAAATAAAGGCCAAAGTGTATAATAGGCATTGCGAAGCAGGAAGAAATTGTGCAAAGGAAGGAGGGCTGGGAGGGGGACAACTAGAAACAAAGCTTTGTAAATAAGAAGGGGAGTCGGGGGTGAAAGGGGATTGGGAGAAAAGGAATCAAGTATATACAGGTACAAATTCTCTATGAAGAACATGATCATTATGTATATCCAAATTGTATCAATAAACTTAATTTTTAAAATGTTGGTGAAATAAGAAGCATCTTCTGGGAATTGGGCTGGTTACCAGGTGTCAGGTATCAGGGTTAAAGCAAAGTGGTTTTGATTTTTACCACAAACTTCACAGTCTAATGCAGAAGGCAGAGATTAAGGAAGTATATGATACGATCAAAATATATTATGAATATTTACATTTCAGAAGTGTCTTACACTAAAAGATGCATTGCCACTGATCTTTCTCAAAATACTCTCCCCTCACTTTGAAAACTTATCCTTCTGTTCTTGCTACTTTTTGAAGCAGTTCTGTTTTTACAAGGTATGATCAAGCTATGATAAATGCTGCTGCCCACTGCTGTCCCTTGGAAAGGACATGAGGACATGAGGGTGTGCCCTTGTCCTCCTTATTCCCTGGATACCACGTGAGTTGTGGCTCTTCCCTAAAGTCAAAATGACCAGAAAAGGTCAGTGTTTTGAATCATTCCAGAACACTGAAGCTGCCATGACAGCAGGATTAAAAACACAGATGAGACCTTCAAGAACCGCTTCAGAAAGTAGCAAGGATGATGAGCTGTGTCTTCAAAGCAAGGGCGACTATTCTCAGGGGGATTCATGGCAGTGTGTCATTTACTGTAAGAAATTTCTAAAAATTTAAATATTAACTATTTTTGTCACACCTGTGCATAATTACAGATGTTCTCCAATTTATGATGGAGCCACATCCAAATAAACCTATCACAGATTGAAAATATAAGTCGAAAATGCCTTTAGCACATGTAACCTCAAGTACATCATAGCTCAGCAACAGCCCACCACGGAGCGCCCACTGCTTCCCCTGCGATCACACGGCTGACTGGGAGCTTTGGCTCACTGCTGCTACCCAGAATCATGAGATATCAGTAGCCCAAGGAAAGATCAAAATTCAAAATTTGAAGTACAGTTTCTATAGCATGTATATAGATTTTGTACCACTGTAAAGCTGAAAAATTATGTCAAGTCATTGTAATTGGGGACAATTTGCATGATGTGCAACAGGGATAAATATTTTGGATTCTACCCCTGTAGGGAAAGACCTCTACAGGTTGAACTTCTCAAGGGCAAAGGGATCTGGCTGTTCTCTTCCAATTGGAATGAAAGAACCTTTCTCCCCCTCTTCCCAATAGCCCAACTCTTCTGGCTGCCTGCTGTTCCTTCTGTCCTCCAGGGCCAGCCACAGAGGGCTCTTCTTTAGAACTTGGAGTTCTATTGAGCTCCTTCCTCCTTCCCTAATACACACATCCAACTCAGAATCCAGGGAGCACATGTGGACTCACTTTCCCATACAAGCTTCCCTGAGGCTCCTTTTTTTCCATTCCAAGGAGATTTGGCCAGTGTTATGATTTGTGTCTAGATACCCCCTAAAACCTCATGTGATCATAGGGTTTTTGGCTGAATCTAGAATGTGCAGTGCTGGGATTAAGGATGGGTGATTGCTGGACCAGGCAACTGATTGAATTGACATCACTCTAATCCCCATAGAATGAATACAGTATAAGGGACACAAAGAAGCTTGTCTACCCCCCCATTTGTTTTTTTCTGTCTTCTGCCACCATGAACAGTTGCCCCTCTGCTATGTGCCACCCTTCTTTAGAGCCAGCTGATTATGGACTGAAACCTCTACAAACTGTGAGCTAAATAAAAGTTTCTGCCTTTGAGTGTCAGATATTTTGCCTCAACTATGAGAGAAAAGTAACTAAAACAGCCAGATTCACCCGTGAAGAGGTTCTCATCCAGTCAACATTGACTAAGTGCTTACCATGACCCAGGCACAGTGCCATGCCATAGGCATACCAAAATGAACTGGATTTAATCCACGCTGTTCTCAAGGGAAGGATGGGAAAAGAACACTTCTGATTATATAGTGTGATGTGCTGAGTCAAGGCAGGTCTGACAGCTACAAAAGCTCAAAAGAGGGCCACACTGTCATGCACAAGGGGTGCTAGGAGGGCTGTGTGGAGGAAAGAACCCTTCGATTGGTTTAAATAGAGCTTTCGGTGAGGGGGCAAGGTAGGGGAGGAGGATTATAGTCAAAAAGAAGATCCTGAGCCTGGAGGAGGATTTAGGTAACTCAGAGGATCTAAAAAGAGTTTACAGGGCAAGCATGGCTTCTTTGGGACAGTTCTGATGTGAGAGGAACTCACCTTTCAGCTTTTCAAAGTATCTGCCTACACTTTCCTTAGCCAGGAGCCCAGCTCCTGAATTCCTGACTTCCTCCGCACTCACGCTCCCCAGCCATACCCGTAGGGACCACAAGTGTCATACACACATCCCCTTGGTTCTAAAAAGTGCCGTGTACTCTGTGTGCACAGAGCAGCCCTAGCATTCAAACCTCTCAGCCACAGTCTCGTCCTCACACTACACACCGGGGACCGTGGTGGGCCTAGAGAGTCCTCCCAGAGCGCTGCCCTTCAGACCTGCCCTCCAGCCCATGCTTTCCCTGATCCGGACCACAAATCACATTGCAAATCACAAAAACAAACCATATTAAGTGGTTAGGAATTTTGATGATCTAACCATATCATCATATAGATAAAACAGAGGTCCAAAGAGGTAGAGAGACCTGCCCAGTGACACTCTGCCAATAAAAATCAGGGCTAGGACAGAACTCAGGTTTCAAGCCCCAGATCATAGCTTTTCCCATTATACTGATAACTCACCCACTGCTACATGAAGCAGAAACCACAAGATTACCCTCACTATGCTAAGGTAGCTAACATGAAAGAAAAGACTGATGATTGCATGATTTTTTTTATGGTACTAGGGATCAAACACAGTAGTATGTTCCTATGATTGATCCCCAGTACCATAAAAAAATCCCCAAACTCCCACTTATAAATTATTTTTTATTTTGAGATAGAGTCTAAATTTCCAAGATAAGACTGAAACTTGCAATCCTCCTGCCTCAGCCTCCCAAGTCCTGGGATTCCAGGTAAGCTCCACCACACCAGACTTGATAGGATAATTCTAATGCATATGTATTAAAACTCATTGTGAACATTAAATAGACCCGGGCTTCACTGGAGAGCAGTCCCTATGGTATCTTCACAAGCCTCCTTTTTCAGACTGGATTAGCCTTCTCAGCCCTGCCAATAGTGTGCTCCAGGCTTCGGCAGGGCTGAGGCATCACACATGCCGGTCAGCACAAGACATTTGGCCCCAGGCTCAAGTCAGTGTTGCAGATAGAGGAAGGGAAAGGTCCAGGCTGAGCTTGGTAGAGAGGAGAAAGAAAGGAGAAATATATTTCAAATTCTGCCACCAGTTGGGTGGGGCTCTAGAAAGAGTGATTCATGTTCCTCACATTGTCATTCTGTCTCAACTCCACTTGATGAGTTTTAAATTTATCCCTTGTTCCTACAATGTTTAAACGTCTCTCCCCCACCACACACATGCACGCACCCCTCCTCGGGCTGCTCCCACTCCCTCCAGACTGCAGCCTGTCCAGCAGCTCCCAGTTTTCTTGGACTCAGCGGTCGGCAGCCTCTTGCCCTGTGCCCCTCCAGCAAAGGCTCCTGGGCCACCACCTGTCGCCAGGCCATTAGGATCTGGCTCCTCACCTTCATGTTCTGGCCCACCCCACCCACTCTCTCTCCTTCCTGGATTCCCCTTCTCAGACACTGCCAATTTGAATCACATCACTGCCAAAATTACAGCAGCAATAATATGCACTGCTGAGCTCTGGTTTCAACGGAATCAATTTTACAAATATCAAAACATGAAATTATCTCATCTCTCCTTTAAGAATTCCTGTTAAACAACCCTTCTATTATTGATATAAATGTTCATCAGGGGAATCTGTCACCCTCACTGCTTGCCAAGCTGGCCAGTCCCTAGGTCTAGCTCTCCCAAAGCTGAGAGCACCTTCCATCTCCAGCAAGTTCACATCTTCTAGGGAACCCATACTCAACCCTCCTATCCCCCAGCCCTCAAATTCTAGCATTCCTTGAGCCTCTTGAGGTGAAGGATTCTGTCTTATTGATCTGTCTATATCCAGTACCAAGTACTGAGTTCAACACGTAACAGGTGCTTTGCTGTTTATTAGTGCTGTTTGCCAAATATTCTGGTTATTCCCTGCACCTTAGGCACACCATGGGGTGCACTTCCTATCCTTGAGTGATTAGGTGGCGCTGTGTGACGGCTCTGGCCTGTGATTTGTGAGTGGAAGTCATGTGTCATTTTAAAGCTGAGTATACCAGTATAATCTAGCTTAGAGACTGGCAAACTTGTTCCCTAAAGGCCCACAGACTAAACACTTGAGGTCTTGCAGGCCATGTAGTCTCTGCTCCAACTACTCAAACTCTGCTGTTGTGATGAGAAAACAGCCCAGCAATATGTGCATGAGCAGGCACAACTGTGCTCTAATTTAATTTTATTCATAAAGTTTTGTACAGTTTGGTCTTTCAGCTGCATCTCTGAGACTCCACCACGGTCATTCAGTCTGAACCCATGGAGAAAAGTCCTACGGGGCAGCAGGCAAACACAGAGAACAGAGATCCACAAAACAAAACTTAGGGTGGAGCCCCCATGTCAATGTCGGAAGCTTTTTAAGGGCCAATTGGCTGTGCTGTGGCCCCCATGCTGTTCTCTAAAGGGAGGACGTAACAGCCAGAGATGAGGCTAAGGAACACCCTCGGTGCACCTATGTAACTCTCCTAATCCGGGCTATCACCCACCTCTCTTCTTAGTCTTCATTAATGTTTCATTAGCATGCAAATGGACTGCCACTTTAAAGTATAGAGATGCTGAGAAGGAAGAGGGCTTAGTGCAACCCAGAAGCCCCACGAGTTTCTTCCCTTGCTTTTGAGGGTACAGTGGGTGGCAAAGGAAGGGCTCTCCTCCTCCACCCCACAATCATCCTGCACCATGAAAGACACTTGAACAAGTGGTTGTGGTCCTGGCAGGCCTGACATCATCTCTCCTAGATCGCAGTCAAGATTTTCATTCACAAAGGAATGTTATGTGCTTTAACCACCTTTCCCTTTGTATCTTATAATGTTTTTATTTTGATTCATTGATCTGTGATTGCTTTAGAAAGATGATGGTAAACCTTTCAGTGTTACAAACAGCCCCCTGTGGTACATGGCATAGATTCACAACCACTGCTTTAGAGATAATGGCGCATGTATTCCCTTGGCTTATCTGTACTCTCGGACCCTGCAGGTGAGTCTACCATGATGAGGACATTCATGCACCTCTCCCTGGGTTCAGATCCACCCCATTCCCACTCTTCTACTACTCACATTCCGGTTTATCTAGAAATCTGCCTCCTCCAACCACCTTGTGAGAACTGAATATACCAGGAGTCAAGAACATCAACCTCATGTGAGTTATTGTCGTTGGACTCCACTGCACGGTCTACCAAGTGCCACAGACTGGGAGACAGTGTCCAGAAATGGAACTACAAGGTAAGCAATGAGCTCATAAGTGTTCCCAAGCTGACTCTGAGTTAGGTGGGCTCTGATCCCTCTGTATACCCTAAGCACAAAGAGGGCAGAAAGTTTTCAATACTGAACTGCTAGGAATTAAGAATCGCAAGAGAAAGGAATTTTAAGGCATAGTGTGCCACAACTGAGATACATGCTGAGGTCCTTTCTAAACCAGGTCCCTTGCGAAGAGAGGTTGGCAAGGAATGATCCTATCATTGTCTTCATCCACCTGCTCAAAAGACAAACATCCCTAATTCAGAAATGAATATTCACCTCAGCATTGTTCTTATCTGTACCAACTTTCCACCTGATCACAAAAGGAGAGTGAAATTAAGGCATTATTCTCCCTTGCTACGCCTTTTGAAGGCCATAAATCACAGTCTGTAGTGTACACAAGAGCTATCTAGATTGCTGGTGTAAAATGCAGATGCTTAATTTTCATACAGTTTAATTCTGATGGACTCAGGAATCTGAATTCTAAGTCATCACTCTCTTCCTCTAGGCATCATGTCTTGAAACACTGTCCTAAAAGCAGTGAGAATCATCCTAAATTGGTAAGAGGTGTTGTCTGGATGAATTGGAATGTTTAAAGGCCCTAGAAAATGATAGTCTCATGAAATGAATGTGCTAAAACACATTCAGGGGAGTCCTTGACCCACCCCCACTCTCTGCTCAGCTCCATCCTTCCCTGGCCTGGCATCAGCTTTTGTCCACCACCCCCATTCCTCTTCGTGTGTCTATGTTGTTATGGTGACTGTTCAAGGATGGGCTAATGTCCAACAGCAATTTGACAGGCTGGTGCATTTTGAATATAAACCAACACCCAAGGAAAACACTGTTTCAGATCTGGGGTGTTTGCTAAGTTTGCCTGGGTCTCCATGGAGGAGTGAAAAGACCCTACAGTTTGTTGTTGGAAGCTCTGTAGTCAGCTGACAGATCTGCCACTTGCTGGTCAAGTGAGTTTGGCAATTTGTTTCTTTCTTCCAGGTTGGTTTTCTCACCTGTACACAGAGGATGATGATATGACCTGCTGCAGAATCAGTATCTGGGGAAGTATCAGTAAGAAAAATCCAGAGGAAAGAGGACAGGTTAGATGCTTGCACTCTGGAGCATGGATGTGAATCTCAGGGTGGGACTCCAAGCCCCCACACCAACTAAATCCTTAAGTCAAATCACATGGCCTTTCATTCGTTCATCTGTAAAATGGTCATTAAGTGTACATGTTTTATAATATCTTATGGAAAAGTATTTTCAGCTATTAAGTGTCAGTTCAACATTTTTAATTTTTTAAGAAAGTAAATACTGCATAAGGTGGTTATAGAATTGAATATATAAGATATATTAATGTAAAATAGTATTTGGCACATAAAAATATCTAATAAATATTTCATTATCTAAAGTGATTAATGTCTTTATTAAAGAATGCAAGTGGATCACCTCAAACAGTCCATGGCTTAAAACAATAAAGGTTAGTTTCCCTCCACTGTCACTATCTAATGATACAAGTCAGCCTGGGAGAGGGGAAGAGAGGCTGTGCCCCACTCAGTCATTCAGGGGTGCAGCTCCTTTCAATTCAGGGCTCTGCTATTCCCTAGGGCAGTTAGTCCATAGTTACTCTTAAGAGACTAGCAAGTGAATATTTCAGGCTCTGCAGGCAATGAGACCGGTTGCAACTGCGCAGTATTTCACAGTATCAAAGTAGCCGTACACAGCACTGAACACAAACAAATGAGTGTGGCCGCACTTCAGTAAAATTTTATTTACAAAGCAGTCAGTTGGCCTGCCAACACCTGAACCGCTGGCCTCAGAGTCTTCCATTGCTCTCTCTCTCTCTCTCTCTCTCTCTCTTTCTCTCTCTCTCTCTCTCTCTCTCTCTCCCCCCCTCTCTCTGTCTGTCTGTCTGTCTCTGTCTCTTTCTCTCTCTTTCCCCAGCTAGGAGGAGATCAAGACAAAGAAAAAGTACTTGGAGGGTCTTGCAGGAGGTAGAGGCCGGGCCTACAAGTGGGGTATACACTTCTCTCACAGTCTGTCAGCTAGAACTCTGTTAACTACCGCTGTTTAGCTGCAAGGGAGCAGAAATATGCTCTACTTGTGCACCAAGAAAAAAGAGAAAACCAATCTGGATAAGCTCTTGCAACTCAATGACACTATTACTATATTGCAAAATAACCACAAAGGAAGTACAGATGCATATACTTACAAATGCATCCACTACATTGGATATTGGCCGGTCTAAGGGGATGAAGTGTTACAGACTGAATAACACTTAACTGAAATGCTTGGTACCAGAAGTGTTTCAGATTGGAATACAATATTTATGTATTCACAATGAGGTATCTGGCAAAAGGACCCAAGTATAATCATGAAATTCATTTATGTTTCATATGCACCTTACGTATATAATCTGAAGGCAATTTACATAATATTTTAATGAATTTGTGAGCAAAAATGATTTGTGAACAAAACAAAATTTCATAGTGTGGAATTTTCTACTTGTGACATCATATCACAAAAAGTTTTGACTTCTGGAGAATTTCTTGTTCAAATTTTCAATTAAGGCTGCCCAATCTGTAATTAACTGCTGAAAGTGCCACATCCTAATTTGCATAAAGTTAAACTGATATAGGGAACATAAAGGAAAAGGAGAAGCTCTAAACATTGTGACAATCACCCAAAGATCCTGATGATTTGGAAAACAAAATCACTGAAATTTCAAGTGTCGTTATCCCAATCAAACATACAGGGGGCTCGCATCACAGACGTATTTTTCTTTGTGACTGGTAACTGCCCCTCGCAGCAGCCCGTCAGCTACTTGAAGACAGAGACCACAAATGTCTTATTCACCACAAGTACCCAGCACTTGTAGGCATTCAGTAAATTTTTTTTAAAAAAGCATTAAGGGGAAGAGAGAGAGAGAAAGAGGTAAAAAAGGAGGAAGAAAGAAAACTATTCTCTAGTTTCCTCTGCTCTCATTTTGCTACTGAGGTACATTCATGCTCTTTAAGAGTCAATTTCTGCAGAAGCCCTTTCATATACTCTTGAGCAGGCACAGTGGTTTTTAAGAGGCTTTTTATTTACAAACTTCTAATCCGTTTGAAACCTCATCTTCTACTTTAAGACACAGCTTACAACCTTCACAGGACCTCCTTGATTTAGGGAAGAGAATGGAGACCTTGATAAGGGAAAGAAGGCTTACTGTACCACTGTGCAAACAATTGCAAAGGAGCAGATTCATTCAACAAACATTTACTGAGCATGTCACTAAGTGCTAGGGCCCAAGAAAAGTACTTGAAGCTCTTTATGGTACTATAGAAAATGAAACTCAAGAGGTTAGGCCAAGCTGGTTGGTTTTGATAAAAAATGTTTTCTTAGCCCAGTCACTTTTTATATAAAGGAATAATTACTTCTAAACAATATCGGCAGGAGTCAGAAATGGGAATAGCTAGAAAGGAAACAAAAGGCTCAGACCTCTTGGCTTGCAGAAACAGACCGGGAGTCGAGAGCACACGTATTCCTAAATGCATTTGTCCAAGCCACTGCAGTCTGGGGCTCAGACCACATGGCTCCAGAAGCCATGGTACTGCCAAAACTTTCAGTACATTCAGAATATTTCTCAGGTGTCAATCTCAGGAGCACTAGAGATCTCCAATTACTCCGCAATAGTACATCCTTTCCACTCATGCAGACCAAGCTTATTTTGCGTGATTTGTAGAGGATATTTTTGCTTAAAGAAAAGAGACTTATTACTATAGTGAAGTTGTGACCAGCACCATTTTTATAGGCAGCTTCAGTCACCTTCCTGGGCAAGACCAGAACAGTAACCTGGGCTTTCAAAGGCACTAGTCCAGGAGGGGCCCTTCACACTGCAGTGCAAATTAGGTCTACAGGTCGGATCTTAAAGGTCCCCCAAAGAGTCATGTGTTAAAGTCTTTGTTTCCAACCCATGAGGTTAGGAGGTAGTGAAACATTTAAGAGGTGGTGGCTAGGGGGGAAGTTAGGTCACTCAGGTTGTGCCCTCGAATGGGATATTGGAAACCAGGCCCTTTCCTCTTGCTCATCCCAGCTGCCATAGGGGAGCAGCTTCCTCCAGTGTGCTCTCATGCCATAGCCCCACAACTCTCTGGCCAATTGATCATGGACTGAAATCTCTAAAACTGCAAGCCAAGATCTTTTAAAAATTATTATCTCAGGTATTTTGTTACAGTAATGCAAAGCTGACTAACACAGTTGGGAACACAAGTTGAGAGAGATCTGGTCTAAGTCTCTACCTAGAGAAGCAAGTTAAAATTATGAGAAAGATATCTGAGGCCTCCACAGTTTGGCTCGCAGGGAGGACAATACTCCAGACCTCCAGCATCAGTACCTAACATGTAGCCAGCTACGAGCCTGTGAGGTGGTGGCCATCCCTTCCAGGTGCTGAGCTCCATATGCCATCCAGGGCAGGCCCTTCCTGATCAGCTTCATATTGGTGACCTCAGAATCCAGCTTTTGGTCCAGACATCTTTTCAGCTCTGAGCAAATACTTAGGAAGGCACAAAGAAGCCTTCCAACAAGTAAAATACTGGACAACAGGTGCTGATGGAAAAGAAGAGACATCCCCACCCTTCAAAGCATATGTGATCCCTGAAGGCTTTTAGAATGTTCATCCCACCTTATCTCTGTGCTCACTGACTGCTCATTTTTATACTTTTTTCTTCCCAGTCATTTACTGTGCATGTTATCACATAATTACTACTAATAATATTATAATTGCCCTCCTTTTAAATCAAAGACTCCACTGAGAACAGAATTTGCATTTCCAGGGATAAAGTGTCCTGAAGGATTTTTTTGTTCAATGAACACACACAGAGTACAATGTTGACAATTCCAGGGGGGCAACTCAGCCTACTGTCCCCTGAAGTCGTGCCATGTGATACATACCAGCACTTACACTCAGATTGAAAGTGCCTGAAAACTTCCAATAAGCTAAAAACAAAGAGTTCAGTAGACATTATGGTTACTTCTCAGAGATCATGCCATTCCCCCAAGCTTGTACATGTGGCACAGTTTGGGGATGGGCTCTAGCTCCATAGTATGATCTGATTGAATAGGCCAGTCAAGGCAACACCCTCCCTTTGCCCGTGATTAGTTAAGGAACAGTACACAACCGATTTAAAGCCTTTGAAGTAGGAGGTAACATTTATTGGGAACTTTCAGAGAATTTCCCCCAGGTTTTAAGAGAAGGTTGGGGATAAAACGTGATTCCTTCCTGTCTCTGAATGAGGCAGATGTCTTATGCAGAAGTAAACTATGCAACTGGGGCCACCACCTCACTGCCAAAACGGTAGTAAGGACAGAGGGACCCAGAGAGAGACAGTCAAATGGTGATAACGTCACAGATTCAGTCAACCTGGAGACCTCCCTATCTCAGACCACCAGTGACACAGCTGGCCAAGGGTCATTCGAGTTAGGTTTTCTGCTACTTGCACACCGAAGCACATTAATTGAAGGAGCTGTCATATCCATCTAAGATTTCAAATATTCTACAAGCTTATAGAACCATTTGATGGATTTGGTCATAGCAAAAAGAAACTCCTCTCACATTCATCTATGTATTTCTTGAGGGTAACTAACTTCTACACATCAATGCCAGAATTTCACTTACACATATTTTTTTATCGTAGGATTCTAATTCTAAGAATTCTGGGAATAATTAGAAAATGACTCAGCTCAAACTGAATAAAGTTCAAGTAACCAAGCAGTAAGTTTTAGGAAGGAAAGTGAACATTTCAATTGGATTATTGGAAAAGGACTTGTTTTGAGTACAGTAAAAAGAAGTTTAGGTTTCATAGTGGACACCGTCATTACCACCATCATTACTGATTAAAAAAAAGCAGTTAATATTTATTGACTTTTTGTTTTACATTATATATTATACTAAGAGACTCTTGTGCAATCAATTCTTTAAATTTTCATTTAATTCTTGAAGATACACTATGAAACCACTGTTATTATTATCTCAGTTTTACAAACAAGGAAACCAAGAATTAAGCAATTTTCTTAGGATTAGGGTCACACGATCACTAAAGTAGAGTCTAATTCACCTGAGACTGTCTCTAAATGCCATGTTGTCATCTACTGTACCATGCTGTGCCCTAAAAATGGTAATAATATTTATGTCTTGAAAATTTACTCAGGACTAGAAGATTATTTTCATTATCCACCCTAAAGATAAGAACTTTTACCCTTCTCATTCAATAAGTAAGAAAACAGTGGATGGAAACTCACCCAAGGTCACCTAGCTGGTAACACTGCATCTGGAATTCACAGTCTGTTCCTTACCCAGTGATGCTTGGGGAAGCTGAGCATTAAAAGTGGATAAGACTCCAGGCAGTCCTATTCCTTGGACACAAGACCAATTGTATGTTTCATCACTCCGATATGAAGGATTGTACCAGTTCCTTCCCCCAGGGCTACTTCTATGATTAGGTCCATTCAGAAAAAACAAAACTGTACAGCACTATATACTCCTAGCCTAACAATCCAGCCCTCACCAGACAGCATCATGTAGTAACATCACAGAGCCAGCTCTGGGACTGTCCAGAGACATACAGGAAGGGTGAGCAGGTCATCCCTGTCATCCTGTCAACACCTGATAAAAATCAAGTGATAGCTCTGCTCTGGGGTGACACAAGAAGAAATAGGTCCCTAGAGTCTTAGTAGCTTTACTGCCTCCTTTCCTGGTACCTGGGCTCTCTCACAACACAGCCTCCTATCCCGTCCCCCAATTGTTCAGGGTCTTTATGCCATCCTCTGGCTATTGCCAAGTCTTCACTATCTTAACCTTAATCTTCTACAAAAGCCCATCCCCATAATCATAGAAACTCCATGTTTCAATCCAAAAATAAAAATAACTTGTTTGACAATATGTTTTGTGATCTACAAGTTTAGATGTATAAGAAATATCTATTTAGTTGTAAAAACCAATGCAGTTAGTTAACAGACTGTCTTGACTGAAACTATAGAAGTATATAAAGTGGAGGGGCACCAGAAAAGCTGGACCTAAAACACATACCACATGGAAGCCCATCCTACCTCTTTTCTATCTCTTTTTTCCAACTCAAACTTGAGTTCCCAGGGTGAGGTTCTTCATTAGAGGTGAAATCAGTCAAATAATTTGGCACCTGCAAGGCGCCAGTGTTTCAGGGCTGCCTGTCAGCGGGCAGTGTGATTTCAAATGGTGAGGCAGAAGGCCTATGCTAGTTGGATATAAGAAAGAGCGGTTATAAAACTGCAAGCCTACTACTTTCTCTCACTGTGCATTTTCAAGCCCCCGAGTCTAGTTTTTCCTATACAAAAATGAGCCCAACTTTCACTGGGACTAGTCAAATATAGCTACCATGGGAGCTTTGTGGCAATCAGCTCTCCCTTCTCATATAAATTATGAACATGAACTAGCTCTTTTTGAGACATGCACTATACTACAGGCTTTACAAGCCTTAGTACTGTGTTCCTCAATGATCTTTAATATTTTTCGTTTCTTCTTTTCTCTCCAATACTAGAGATTGGAGATTGAAACCAGAGTCCTCACATTGATCTATATCCAGACCTTTCGAAAAAAAAATTTTTTTTGAAACAGAATCTTGCTAACTTGTTCTGGCTGGGCTCTAAGCTTTTTTCACATGAGTTGAATCATTCATTCATTCTTCCCACTGTTTACTTCTTCAATATATTTTTAATGAGATCCGCATGCCAAGCATTGTGCTAAGCACTAGGGGTAATAATAAGCCAGTAACCTGATTCTGGCATGAAACAATGAATAGTCATTTTGTAAAAAGAAAAAGAAGTAAGATCCCCTAGAGTCCCCTATAAAGACTTGGAGTTGGGAATGCAGCCTGAAGGATGAGACAGCTAAGCAGAGAACCGCACATTATGTACAACTCAGCCAGCCAGAGAGGATGGAGCTGGGATGCGTTGCAGTTTAAGTAGCATAGTCAGGGTGGGCCTCACTGAGAAGTGACATGTGCATGTATGTTGGGGCCTTGAAGAAGTGAACAACTTGCATATTTGAGAAGACAGAAAAGGCCATATAAAGGTCCCAACAAGAGAGTGCACCCAATGCATTCCTGGAGCAGTAAGGAAGTCAGTGTCACAGGAACAGGAGTAGCAGGAAAAGAAATCAGAGCCATAACAAGTGTGGGGGGCAGATCATGGAGGGCCTCTGCCTGGTCCTCCAAGTGACTTGGTGGGCTGAGGGTGACACAGCTGTGACTGACATCACCCTGCTTGGCTCCTGTTATGGATGGACTAGAGGGAAGCAGGAGACCAGCTGGCAGTGATCAGAGTACAGCAAAGTGTTCCTGCTTCCTCTCTGGAACCCTGGGAGAGACAGTCCTGCAAACGATGCTGATCCCCAAGGTACAATTGAGGCCAAGCAAAACTGGAGGAAGAGGAGAGAGCAAGGCATGAGACAGCTACTCTCCCTTACTCTTAAAGCTCCTGTATTCCCATTTAGTACTTCAAGAGAACCTCTGAAGATGACCGGTCTTCAGTATACATCCCTGTCCCCAAAGCAGGGTGTGAGGATCTTGCTAGCTATCCTAAAGAGGCTTTGAGGCTCAGGCAGGCATGCAGATGCCTTAGCAGAAGATACTCTGTGGGATGTTACCAATGTCCACAACAGGAAGGGTCACATGCACTGCAACCACAGCCAGTCTGTAGCAGCCCTGACCCAGTGGCCTTGGTCTAGTTCAGAGCCACATCAGCTCTAGGAAAGCAGGATATTAGTTGGCTCTATGCCTAATTGAGGGAATGATAAATCGTGAGTTAACCAGAAAGTCTCTGGCTGTGACCAAGGGAAAAAATGAATTTGAAATGATTAAATTGATCTCCATTAAAGTGGTTGGGCACTCAGAAATCAAGCAATATTCTGGAAATAAATGAAACCTAGGTTTCTATAATGAGTTTTGTGACTGCACATTTTCATAATAATGTATTGCTTAAAAGAATGTTTAGATATAGCATAGAACTACTGTAGATAAAAATTCCACATTATTTATCTGGAATATCTGTACTATATACTTTTTAGAACATTCAGATATAAAATCCACAAATGAAGGTTTCAGATACTCATGTTCACATTTTAAGGCCTCATGTAACTTTTGAATTTCTAATATGAGACTATAGCACAGATTACCTTAGCTTCACTGCAGCAATGATACTCATGAAGTCATGAGTTGATATACTTATTATATTTTGACTGTTTTTAATAGTAAGTTCTTCACTACTTATAATTATCCAGCATACCACAATCTACGAATCATCTAATAAATCACAGTTTGGAAAACAGCGTCTTGCCTGACATGTAAGATCAACAGAAAGGTAATTAGTCATGTAAGGTGTTACTATGTCTTGAGTGTGATCCCCAAAGGTTCATGTGTTGAAACCTTAATTTCTCAGTGAGAATGGGTTGAGAGGTGCAGCCTAGTAGGAAGTTTTTGGATTATGGAGGAAAAGCCTTTGCCAATAGATCAGCAGGAGCGAGCTACTTCTCATTAGACTGGATTCGTGACTGTGAGGGAAACTTGTTATAACGTGAGACAGCTTCTGTGTTGTCTCTTTTCCTTGAATCTACTTGCCCTTCTACTTTCCACAAGTTAGTGCAGCACCAGAAGACAAGTAGATGCTGGCATCATGCTCGTGGGCTTCCTAGCCTCTGATGCCATGAGCCAATATAAACCTCCCTCTCCTCTTTATAAGTCACCCAGCCTCAGGCATTCTCTTGTAGATACAAACCAGACCAAGACAGATATGGGTCTTGAATGTCAGCTGTCCTCCTAGTCATGGCCGAGTCAGCTGTACAGCATTCTCTGCAGTCACTCAGTCTTCATTTGAAGGCCCCCACTGGCAAGGATCTCACCGCTCCCCAAGGCAACTATCCCAATTTCAGGTAACTCTATTAGGTTGCTTTTTCTTATTCAGAACTGAAATTGATGTGTACCAGCACAGAAATCAACGAACTGTGCAGGAGAGCAATTCATTCACCTCTGGCCATCCCTGACAAGCTAAGAAAAGAGGATATAATCAGTAATAAAAAACAATGAAGAGAAGTCAAAAATCAATGTATCACCTGTCAGAATATCTTTTCCCTGAAATAACTCAGTGTTTTCTCAATTGACTCACAGGACCACAAGATTTTTCATTTGCTTCTTTTTCTATCTCTTTTTCTATATTAAAAAATCTCCTTGAAGTTTTTTGGTGATGAAAAGTTAATTGTAACTCTCTTGCAAGCCATCACTTTTTGATGCAGGTTATTTTAGGAGGAGTCAACTCCCACAACTTCAGAGGGAGGGCAGAAAGATCACAACAAAAGGAGGAATCCTCATAGGACTTGGGGCAATGCAGCATGGGGACTCATTGCGGGACCTCTGTTCAGAGCAGGGTCAGGACATGCTCCCTGATATTGTATGCTCAGAGAGCATAGATGGGTTTTCCAAAGTGACCTATACTGCAGAGCTGTCCAGAAGGAAAGAGGAAGATTTTCCACTTGGCTCACTGCCACCTTTGGCCCTTTGATCAAGCTGAAAGGCTGAGCTTCAAGGATGAGGCTACCAATACCAGAGGTGTTTGCCTGATGAAGTGAACATCTGTGGAAACTACCCCTGGCCTGGCCCACCTGCCCTGATGTCTTTTCTGAACATGAGACAAGCAAACAAATGTCACAGTGAAAGGTGACCCAGGCTAGGTGTCAGGAAGACAAAGCAGTGCTGGTGTCCCATGAAGCTGCATGTCTTCTGTGAGGCCAACACATGGACAGCATTCGCTCCCTGGGGACTCCCCACATACACACAGAGTTCATGGTTGCTTTGAATTATCCTCCCTAGCTCTTCACTCAAGCCTTCACTTTGATACAAACCAGCCTCACATCCTTGAGTGAGTCGCCCAGCCTCCCTGGGACCCAGTTTTCTCATCTGCAATATGAAGATAATTGTCCTTTCCTCCAATTTTTTTTTTTTGTACCAGAGATTGAACTCACGACCTCATACTTAGCAGGTAAGTGCTTGAGCCACTGAGCTAAATATCTGGCCCATTTATCTGGACCTCCAATTTATTTATTATGAAAATTAAGTAAGATAAAGTGTGAGAAAGTACATCCTAAGCTATTGCACTTATGGAGGAAATACTATTACTATAATACAATATAAAGTCCTATACTTTCTCTTCTTCATTTTCATGAAAATGGGTAGGAAAAAAAAGAGCTGATCCTCACCCATGGAGACTCTGGGATAGAAAGAAGAATTAAACCACCTCTGACCTCACGGGACCAGCAGGGCCAGAGCCTGCGGTTTCCACAGATGTTGAGATAGCAGCAGTTTCATTTTTACAATAGACTTCAGAATAGACAGAGGTCAGTGGTCAGTTCACTGCCGGACTCCAGTGGCCCGTAGAAACCCCCAGAACTCTGGAGTTGAAGCAACAATGGAGAACTGAGCTCCATGATGGAGAAGGAAGAAGAGGTGGCTTCCCTGAGGTAGGCACCAGCTTGAAAAGGTGACATCAGCACATTAGTGACAGGCTGATTAATTGCTTTTTTTCATGTTTCAAGGGCATTTGTCTATGCAAGAAAAAAGAAGTGACCAGTAGGTTTTGGTACACTTGCTGGGAGAGCTGCCAGCATCTCTGGGATTACTTTCTTCCCCAGCCAATAGGCCAAGCACTTGTTAAAAGCCAAGAGAAACCTTGAAAACTAAGAACAAGAAGTAGAAGGACCAGTCTGTGCCCAGGTTGGCATGTGGATGCCTGAGGACTGGAGAGCCAGCATGAAGACATGGATGAACAGAGAGGAAAGGACACCAGGTCCTACTGTTGCAAGCATCACAGATGCAGTCTGCTCAGATGCTTTTTCCCAGTATTACCCTTTCCCTGGAGCCTAAGTATCTTGCCCTGGTAATAGGCTGAGCTTCTCAGCCTGTTAGCTCCAAAGCAGGGTGGCATAGTGGGGCCACAGTTCATGGCAACTGCAAACAGCAAGGCGGAAACCAGCAAGAGGGCAAGACACGCCTCCTTCCTGCCATTACATGACAAAGAATTATTCACTTTGTAGTCCAGTAAGACCAAGTAGGAGGAGAGTACTCACAAGAGGTGTGTTGGGAGCATGGGAGACACTGGGCATTCTGAGCTCTCAGAGACATCTGAGAGTTCCTGGAGGATCTTATGCTTTTCTATGGTACAGATCCATTAGGTTGGTCCTAGAATTCCCTCATCTGGAGGTAAAGAGACCAACTATCCTCAGGCCTCTGAATACACTGAAAATCAGATACTGCATCTTACAAGTTAGTCCCAGCTGTTTCATTTGCCAGGCTCACTACAGAAGTGTTCATATGCTTTCGGCAGGCTGGACAGATGTGTTCTACTCCCAAAACAGAAACTTCAGTCTTCTTTCAAGACCCAGAAGAAATGGTAGTTAACAGAATTTTCTTCATTTTAATATTTCTCTCCTAGTTTATTTTTCCCTTAGATTCTTGTGATCTGCTGTCACTAATTTTAGTTTTGATCTGGACTGTCCCCTAAAAGCCATGTTCTGAGAACTTGGAGGCCATGAGGTGATTGGACCATGAGGGTTTTAACTTTATCAGTGGGTTAATTCATTAGTAAAGTTACAATCTGATGGCATTACTGGGTGATGATAAAAACTTAGGAGGCCTGGCTGACTCGAAGGGAGTAGGTTATCTCTCTCCTCTTCCTCTTTCCTCCCTCTCTCCTTCTTGGCCACCATGGGGTGAGTTTTCACTATCATCCCCTGTTATTATGATGTTTCTGCCTCACCAAAGGCCTCAAAGCAACGGAGCAGCTGGCCGTGGACTGAAACCTCTGGAACTGTGAGTCAAAATAAACGTTTCATCTTTTCAGCTGACTTTCTCAGTGATCTCTTCGCAGCAATGGAAAACTGAGTAGTACATCCTTTTATGGAATATTATAGATGATTTTATCTGTTTTAGAATAAAATATTTTTCTGGATTAAATACACCTGTGTTTCTACATTATTCCACAAAGAATATCACGAATTTGTAGGTGCACTACCACCTGGAAAAATACGAAAATAAAAGTTCTAATTTTTATTAAAAGCAAAAGGAGAAGGTGGGAAAGTAACTGAAGCCATAGTTTTCCATCCTTACCACCACCATTATCATCAAAATCATCAAAGGTATCAAAGCCACAATTTTTAAAAATATATGCCATCTGCAAAGCACAGCTGATAATCTTGCTTCCTACTTCATTTAGAAAAAAATGGAGTGACCAAAAGAGAAATCCACATCGACCCTTGACTTTAGCTGTACACCTGCCACATAATTTATCTCAAATATGTTTCTACCTAACATCAACTTTACCGTCTTGACAGTAAATTCAGTCCCTCTCTCCTACTTAAAGAGAATCAGCCAGCTATTATCTTTTTCTCCTTTGTGTCGTACAATTTTCACTATTAAAGTATTCTTAGAAATATAGTGCTCCTTCTCTCACTTTAGACAAACTGCCTTCTTCACCAGTTATTATCAGAGTTTCCTTCTGCAGAAAATTCTTCAAAATAGTTTTCATTGTCTCAGTTCTCCTCTCCCATCCTTTCTTATATCAACAGGGGTCAAAAGTTTCTCATCATTGTTAAGATCTTGAATGTTTCCTTTATCTAACACAATAATGAATTTTTCTCGACATGTTCAGTCAACTTCGTAAAGGACCCACCTGCTGGTATTTACACTTCTTTGGGCTGTCCCTTTCCACATTGTAACAAGAGTATTCAGAGATCATGACATTTGCAAAACAAGGTCATAAAAGACTGCACCCTCCATCACGGCCTGCCCCCATCTCTTGGTTCACTTTTTCTGGGGGAAGGCAGCATATCACGGGGCCAGACAGCCTACATGGAAAAGAACTGACAACCACCAAGAACTGCAGAGTAACCTTGGAATATGATTCTCTGCCCTTAGGTGAGTCTACAGATGGCTGCAGCTCCAGCTCATAGCTTCACTACAACCTTGTAAGAAATCTGCAATCAGCACTACCATCGTAGCTGTTCCAAGATCCTCAGAAACCTCATGACATAATAAATACATGTTGTTTTAAAATACTACGTTTTAGAGGGGTCTGTTATACAACAATATGTAACTAACACACTTGAACTTCCACATTATTCAACCCTGCTGCTCACTTTCCCCCTTGAAACATTCTCTTCATTTTAACCACACTTTCCTGACTTTCCTTCTATTCTGTGGACCACCTCTCCACTCCCTCTGCTGCTCTCCTTGTGCTGGATCACCTACTTCTGCCTGACTTCTTCAAGTTGGAAGCCTTAAAACTTAGTTTTTGGCCCTCCTCACTTCTTGGCCTGCCATTATTTCCTTGGTGACCTCATACACTCTTGTGACTTTAATTACCATCGATAATGATCAGTGATCTCTTCGCAGCAGTGGAAAACTGAGTAGTATATCCTTTTATAAGAATATTATAGATGGTTTTTTCTGTTTTAGAATAAAAGATTTTTCTGGATTAAGTACACCTGTGTTTCTACATTATTCCACAAAGAATATCATGAATTTGTAAGTGCACTACCACCTGGAAAAATACGAAAATAAAAGTTATAATTTTTATTAAAAGCAAAAGGAGAAGGTGGGAAAGTAACTGGACTTTCAATTCCAAAATTTATAACCCAAGTCAGATCTTTTCCCCAAACTTCTGAACCTGTATAACTAATAGTCCGCATAACTTCTGCATGTGGACACTGACTTTGCAGCTCAAATGTAGCGTGCCGAAGCAGAAACTCTAACTTCTCTAACTCAAATTTGATTCACACTCTCCTTCTGAATTGATGGCAGCTTTTAACTGTACACACTACCTTTCACTCTTTCTCTTTTACCCCCCCATCTAAATCATCACTGGAAACTACTGAGCCCACCTATAAGATGCATAAAAGATTCAGTCTTGTCCTCAATGTCTTGAAGATACCATAAAGGCCAATGTAGTAATAAATATCTTTATACTAGTTCCTACAACATGCTAGACACTCTTAAATCCTTTGCATACATATATTACATCTTATTTGGTTCTCACAATAACACTGTAAGGCACTATTGTTAGCCTGATTTTACATATAAGGAAAACCAAGGTACATGAAGTTTATCTTTCCTAAGGTCTTATAAGTGGTAAATAGCAGAGCCAGACTTTGAACCAGGCAGCCTTCCCCCAGGCCTATGTTTAAGTAATAAGCACACTTCAGTGTGAAAGCGCATGGAACAGGTCAGTACCTGCAGCTGTGTAAACCTTCAGCACTTCACAAAGAAAACCCACTCAAACCTACAGGCAGTGTCTGGACTGGAAAACAGACTGGCATTCTACCTTCCAACATCAATATCTGCATTTAACTCCTGATCATTTCATAGACTCTTTTCTTACCTTCCCAAAGAACCAGCCCTACATTTTCCACTACATTTATTATTCATTGCTAAACATAACATTTTAAAATTGCCAACATTACACAATATCTTCATGCTAAGCTTTCTCAGTGTCATGGTTTATGTTGGTGGCCCCCCAAGCCTCGTGCCTTTGCATTATGCAATTGTGATTGGTTCATTGTCTAGCACTTTGATTGGGGGAGTGAATGCTACACCGGCCTAGGGGTGGAGCCAGGATGTGATGTAATGGCAGGAAGGAGGCGTGTCTTGCCCTCTTGCTGGTTTCCACCTTGCTGTTTGCAGTTGCCGTGAGCTGTGGCCCCACTATGCCACCCTACCTTGGAACTGAGTATGGACTGAAACCTCCAAAAACTGTAAAAAATAAACCTTTCCTTTCCCAGCTTTGGGCATTAAATATTTTGTCTCGGTGATAAGTAAAAAGTAATTAAGATACTCAGCCTGCTCCTATGTCAGCTTCTCACCATTGTCTTTTTTTCCCACCAACTTTCTGTTAATTAAGGAAAACCTTCTTTCTCTCCAAGAGCAACAGTGTCACATTTACTTCCAGTGACTGCATTGCTCTATGTTATTTCTAATGCACTTTTGACCAGGGGTAAGGAAGGGGCTGAGCAGTATTCCTTGATCATTGATCACATGCATTCTTATTTCTCTGGCTACTTCTTTTTATTGTTGTTGTTGTTGTTTTCAAACAATAGCAGCTTGAGTGTTAAAGCAGCATAAATTTCTATGTAATAGATGTGGCTCAAGCATACTGTGCACAGAGGTGCATCTCTGAGGAACACAAAGATTTAGTTACAATCTGACCAAGTAGTCAAAACTTTCAGGAGTTCTAAGAAGGAAATAAAGATCCCTGCAGGCTGGAGAAGGTGGAGTTGGGACTATTCTTGAAAAACAGAAAAAAATTGGATGAAGAAAATCATGCATGCTAAGGATGCATGATTTAGTTAGTAAGTCTGAGTTAAGTGTCAGGAAAAGAATTTCCAGTTGGAAAAACATGAGAGATGAGACTGAATGAGATCCTGCTATGATTTGTACATGGTTTGGCTGTGTCTCCCAGGGGGTCGTGTTTTGGAAGTTTGGTCCCCAGGGTGAGAATGTTGGGAGGTAGTGGAACCAAGAGAAGCTTGTCAGTGAGGGGGAATCCGGGATTTATTAACCAGGTTCTGGGCTGTAGAACTTTCTAACAGAAAGATTTGAACACTAAGAGACACTACTACTAGACTGGAAGATACAAAGAAGGAGCTAGCCTTCTTGTCCATTTCCTTCTTGGCTCTGGCTGGCACTTTATGGCGATGATACTGACCCCTTGGCATTGCAGTTTCCCTCAGTCCCTCCTTCAGAGGTCCTAGGTACCACCATGTAGGACTCTCCATAGTTAAATAGCTCCTGGATTCTGAGGCTTGTGTCCCTCGAGCATAAATCTGGTAGTAGATTCCTGCTCTGGATTGTGGGCACATCCTTTGTCTCATTAGATAGTTACAAGTCCAACTGATTTATTTCCCCTGCTGCAGTCACTCAACTGAATCACTGTATTAATATGTCCTGTTTGAAATCTTCACTAAAGATCTTCACTGGCTGGACCCTCACTAGTACAGGAAAGCCACAAAAATTCTAGAACAGAAAGATTGACAGGAACTAATTGTTTTTTTGAAAGAGTACTCTGACTGCCACAAACCTTCTAACAGGAAAGAAAGATGAGCACAGTGTTAAACCACCTGAAAGCTCCCTCAACAATCCCAGCAACAGATGACTATGTCTGTGACTTGGATAGTTCAGTGAATAAGGAGTGAAAATGATAGAACCAAACTTAGTTTTGGAGATGAAATGTCTACTGGATAGAGAGGGATGAATAGAGTGAATGTGAGGGGGATGAATAAATGAATCAGTGATGGCTCCTCTGTATGTCTGGCTTGAGGCCCCCAGTGGAAAGTACAGTGATGGGAAGGGAGGGAAGGGGTAGCCTAGAGGTTAATGGGGTAGCAGTTATCTCGGTCTTGTGAAGTCACCAGTGGTCCTTCTGAAGAACCAATTTCTCCCTCATTTGTAATCACAGGACTCTGGAGACATACTACAATGAGATAGTTACAAGCCCATTTGATTTGCTTCTACTGCTGGAGTGTACTGTAGCTCACTATCTCTTGTCCATCTTTTTGATCTCCATAGCACCTAGAGATTTTTGGATGTTGAACCACAAGGCAAAAAGCACCAAAGCAGCATCCTGATGGAATAAGTCATCTCCTGGCAACAGACTTCAAGTTCCAGTCATTTAAGAAACAAAATCATACAGCGTTAAGCAAGCACTTTGCACTGTTGCTAACAGTCTTGAGGCCGTTCCCTGACTGGTAGGCTAAACCCATTCTCCAGCCTGTGGGCAGCCATCCTTGACCTCCCGCTCAGAGGGCTTCTCTGCCCAGCCCCTTACTCCTTGCACTACAGTAACAAGGACACACAGAACTCAAAAATTGCCTTGAACTGAACTAAATGGACATCACCAAAGAGTATGAATGGTATATCTTTCATAAGCTCTACCAACTTCTTCCACTTTAATATCTCATTAAAAATAAAAATGGTCTCTTCTGTTGGGGTGATCACTAAACTCAGATGAAGCTGATTTGTTGTTCCGCTAGCAACAAATCAGCATGGTGGGAGCACAGGCCCATCGCTGGTTCTGCTGCTGTGGGATGGTCAGGATCCTCTCAGCACATCCACATGGTGGATGGAACAGCCATGCCTGGCCCAGAGCTGGTGAAGATCACTGATGGCTCACATGGAGTGCAGGCCCGACAGTCTTAAAAAGGAAAGCCCTAGAAAATGGAGAACCACAACTCATAGGTGGTACCTTTCCAACTCAGCTGACCTCGCCTACCATCTCCTTCCTGGAGCTGCACTGCTCAGTCCCTCCCTTCATTTCCTTCTGCTACCACTTCTTCTCCTTGTGAGTACATCTAAAGCGCTACGTCCTCATGTTAAGTACCCCTTAGCTGCCGGACACACACTCTTGTCTCATTTCATTTTCTCCCTCAGCTCGTTCTGTTTCAAACCGGGACTACTCTAGTCCCAGGAGCCCAATGACAATGACTTAGCCTATGCCCACTCTGGGGGAGACACTGAGCCCGACACGGCTGAGGGAAATGAGAGGCTCTCCTCTCGGAGCTGAAAATCTAAATGAGGACATGGGGCAGCAAGTAAGACGTGTGTACTGTGCAGACATCGGCCACCACCTGGGACTTCCCTGGGACACACACATGCATGGAATTTCACACATTTCTGCCTGTGGCTCTCATTCATATGTGGCTTTCACTCCACATCTGCAGAAAGCTGATTTCCCTTTTCCTCTTCCTTTGTGCTCAAGGTACAGTCCATCCTCATTCCCCACAAACCCCACACCTGGGAATTCACCTACTCACTAAAATATATTTGTAAAGCCCAAATCAGTGCTCATGGTTCATCTGTGCACACACAAAAGGGGAAAAAGAGCTTAAGTCACTGCACACACACATCCCCAGTGGAGGTGAAACAAAGTCATTCAGTGCCTGCCTGTTTTGGGTCTCAACGTGTGCTTTTCATAGTCAAATTTTTGAAGTTTTTGTTCTTTCTGTTGGTGAATTTGCTGTGTAAATAGCCTCAGGTGTTGTGCTGAAGTGCTGTCTGGCGATTCTAAGCACAGAAGGCTGTGATGTGCCTTACACAGAAATGTGTTCCATCAGCTTTGTTCAGGAATGAGTTACAGCTTTTGGCTGTGAGTTCAATGCTAATGAATCAACACTATGTATTATATAAGGTAGTTTTAAAAGAAACACACACAAAACAGGTTGTATATTGATCTCCTGATGAAAATGTTGTCAGTCACAGGAGCCTAACTTGGCATTTCAGTTTGTCAAGAAGCAGTGACCCAGCACTGGCTAATTCAGTATTTTCCATGATCTTGTAGAACAAACTGCTGCAGACGTTGAGCACCCGCTGTAATTACAGTACTAGAAAGATGTGGAGCATTGGGAATGCTGAGAAGATAGTTATGCTCTCCTTGTTTTACTTAGAGTCACTAAGCAGCTCTTGATGCTCTTTCTGGGAAGATACTGAAGACTGTCACACAAGATGATCACTTGTCTACAGCCCTAGAGCCCACAGATCTAGAAACTTCTGTATGAACTCTGGAAGTCACCAATAAAAGGAAAGACTCAGATATGGTCAAATTTTTGAGGGTTCCCGCAGGGAGGAGGAATGATCAGCTCAATTTACAGGATCTTACAGGGAAGGTCAAGACCCAGAAGTGAAAGCTACAATGAGCAGATTTCTAGCTCAACCCAAGTACATATGTTCCAATAGTCAGAAAGGTCTGAGACCAGGAAGGCAGTCTCATGTGCAAATGAGCTCAGGTGATGGAGACCAGTGGGAGACACTGAGGAAATGCAAGCACTGACTAAATATTTCAGAGTCTGTTGTTTCTATAAAAATAAGCTCTGCAAATGGGAACCAAGACTCTGACAGCACATGATCCTTGTTCCACTGCTAAAATTACTGCCTCTCCAGGCTCCATGTATGGTGAAAATGGGATAAGGCCATCTGCCCCGAGCACATGTCATAAGGGTTCCTGCTGCCACACAAGTGAACTATGCTAGAGAGAGGTTAGTTCTAAGGGTGGGAGCTTCTGAATTCCTAGCTTTGATGTTTGAGGAAAGGTGGGAAAGACGCAGATCAACAGTTACCTCCAAATTTACTAAGAGAAATTACCATGAGAACATTTGCTTTGAAGCCTCAAGCTGAGCTGAAAATGTAAGTGGGGAATCAGGCCTTTTCCCAATCATTTTAAAATTGTAAACCTCAGTGGGAAAGTGATTTGACTGGCAAGAGAAATTGTAAGAAAGAAAAACAAAATCCCTGTCACCATAAAGTACTCAGAAGAGAATCCCGAGTACACATTTGGGGTTGAAATCCGCCCTCCCGTGAGGAAGCAGAGAATCCCCCACCTCATTTGGTTTGCAGCACCAAGGTGTCTCAGGACTGGGCAAACAAGAGATTCTAGACAGATCATCAGAGGCCATGCTGTTTGGCTTCTCAGGAACAGAGGGCAGTGTGCCCTCAAAGAGAATTTGAGACAGCATACACTTCATGGGCAGCCCATTGATAAAGCTGGTATCCACATCTTTGAGTTTGTATGCACCCATTAACCCAAGAATGAAGTCAATGATTAACTTTAAAAAAAAAAAAAAAAAGCTACTCAGGGAACTTAGACATAGTGGGAACATAGTGCTTGTGGTCTTCTTTGAGACAAAAACCAGAGCTCAGGAGCAGTACTACTCTGGGAGTGTGACCCATCAAGACACAGACACACTGTTAGAATAGCCAGCCAATTAGCAGAGAGACGTAACCAGTCCAGCAGACCTCCATAGCAGGGAAGACCCAAGAATTGCAAAAGGGTCCATGAGCGGATGCTCTGCAGGACACATTTGACTGGATTATGGATGTGATAAGCAAGCTACACTTAGCTGCACTGTCCACTATAGTAGCTACTCATGTGGGGTTATTTAAATTTAAATGAAATAAAATTTAAACTCAGTTTATGTCACACTAGTCACAATTCAAGTGTGTGATAAATATTTCCTGTGACCTGTCGCAGCGGTATTGGCTGGAGAATTTCCATCATCACAGAAAATTTTATTGGACAGCTCTGATCCCTATTGTCATTACCCCACTCAGTGTCCTTCAAACACCCTACAGTGAACTTCAAACTTACCACTGTTCCCTTAGACAAGCCTTAAAAGTCAGGCTTTGCCTGGCTCTCAGTACCCATTTTTGCCATTCTCACTTACTATACATACTATGCAAGTGTTTCTCTACCCTTCTCATAGGCTGTTCCCTCTAGCAGTTAGCTAAAACACTTCCCTTGGTCCCTTTATGTGACTTGTTATGATTAAAATACAAAATGAAGTATCCCACAGAGATTCATATATTAAGGTCTTGATTCCCAATACAGCAATATTCAGAAGTAGGAGTTAAAGAGGTGACTAGATCATGAGGGTACTGGAATCATCAGCAGATAAATCTACTAAGTTCACTAGCTGACTGGGCTATTCAGAAGCAGGGCCTGGTCGAAGGCACTAGGATACCAGGGTCATGCCTTGCATTCTGTTTCTTGATTGCTGTACACACCTAACATAAAGTTTTTGCCTTGGAACCAGTCAACCATGGACTAAAACCCCTAAAACCATAAACCAAAATAAATAAGTTTGCTTTTCTTAGGTAGTGGATCACTGTATTGAAAAGATGAATAATGCATAGTCTATCTTTTTCTCACCCCGTGGGTTCAGTCAAAGTATTCCTTTCTTTCTGAGCTACTGCTCCTGAGCTCTGGTTTATTTCCTCTGAACTCTCCCAGAGGCAAGGTCTGCTGCATTGCAGTCCTACCACAAAGTGTGCACTTTGCCAATCATAGCCCTACTATGAGTTTTTCCATGATGTATCACAAACACCTAGAACACTGCCTGGCTCATGGTGAGCTCTTCCTATTGATTTGTTGAATAAGCAAATGAATGAATAACACTTTGTCAAAATTCTTTGTATCATTAGTTATCAACCATCATAATTTGAAAATTATAGGAGAGCAGAAAACTAGTTTATCTCGTTTACCATATTATCTCCACTCTTCAAGATAGTAGATCAAAACTGTCAAGAATAATGGTAAAAGTAAAAAGAAAAGGAAGAGAAAAGATGGAAGCACAGTGGGTAAGACAGCAAGGGACAGAAGAAATGGACAGATTCCTAGAAAGATATGAATTACTAAAGCTGGATAAAGAAGATGTAAAACTGCTGAATAATCCAATTTCAATTAATGAAACTGAAAAGGCAATTAAAACCTTACCAACAAAGGCCCAGATGGGTTCACTGTGGAATTATACAAGAAATTCAAAGAAGACTTAATACCTACATACCTCAAACTCTTCAATGAAATGGAAAGGGAAGCAATTCTCCCTAACTCATTCCTGGAAGCAAGTATTACTCTAATACCAAAAGCTGAGAAAGACCCAACCAAAAAAGAGAACTACAGGCTACTCTCCCTAATGAACATAGATGCAAAAGTTCTCAATAAAATATTGGTAAACAGAATGCAGCAAATCATCAAGAAGATTATATACCATGGCCAAGTGGAATTCAACCCAGGAATTCAGGTATGGTTAAATATTCAAAAATCAATAAATGTAATCCATCATATCAATAGAGCCCCAAAATAAAGAATCATATGATCATTTCTATGGATGCAGACAAAGTTTTGATAAGGTCCAACACTCACTCATGATAAGAATCTTATAGAAAATTGGAATCAATGGTCTTTATCTCAATATGATAAAAGCCATCTATGACAAACCAACAGCCAGAATCATATTAAATGGCCAAAAACTGAAAGCCTTTACTCTAAAATCAGGAACAAGACAAGGATGTCCATTATCATTACTCCTATTCAATATAGTACTGGAAATACTAGCCAGAGAAATTAGACAAGAGAGAAATAAAAGGAATAAGGATAGGAAAAGAAGTTAAATTATCATTATTTGCAGATGACATAATACTATACATAGAAGACACCCCCCCAAAAAAAAACTCCACTGAAAGCCTCCTAGGTATAATAACTAAATTCAGTAATGTATCTAGATGCAAAGTCAACATTCAAAAATCAATAACATTCTTATATACAAACAATAAACTCACTGAGAGAGAAATAAGAGAAGCCACACCCTTTACAATAGCATCCAAAAAATGAAATACTTAGGAATCAATCTAATATAAAAGACCTATTCAGGGAAAATTATAATACTCTGAAAAAAGAAATCAAAGAGGATCTCAGAAAATGGAAAGACATCCCTTGTTCATGGATAGGAAGAACAAATATTGTGAAAATGGCCATTCTCCCAAATTTCTTATACAGATTTAATGCAATCCCAATCAAAATATCACTAGCATATCTCAGAGATCTAGAGAAATCATTCCTAAAATTCATCTGGAGCCAGAAAAGACCTAGAATAGCAAAGGCAATTCTGGCAACAAAGACAAGGCAAGAGGCATGACAATCCCTGACTTGAAGTTACACTACAAAATGTAGTGTATCAGCATGGTACTGCAATAAAAACAGACCTAAAGATCAATGAGATAGATTAGAGGATACAACTACAACTACAAACACACTCAGCTCCCTTACTTTTGATAAAGGGACCAAACATATCCACTGGAAGAAAGATAGTCTCTTTAATAAGTTGGTGCTGGAAAAACTGGCTCTCCATATGCTGAAAACTAAAACTAGACCCATGTCTATCACCGTACACTAAAGTCAAAATGGATCAAAGATCTAAATATTAAAACAGAAACTAAATCTGCTGGAAGACAAAGTAAGTAGAAATTTTGAGGACATAGGGGTAGATACAGAATTCATGAACAAAAATCAAACTGCATGGGAAATACTTCCCAGAATCAATAACTGAGATCTCACCTTATTAAACAGTTTTTGCATGTCAAAAGAAATCTCCAACAGAGTAAAAAGGAGACCCATAAATTTTGAAAAAAATCTTAGTCAACTGCCCCTCAGACAAACGATTTCTGTCTAGAACATATAAAGAATTTTAAAAAATCAGATCCCTGAAATCCAAAGATCCAATCTAAAAATGGGCATCTGAGATGAATACACAGTTCTCAGATAAAAAAAATACAAATGGAAAGTAAATACATGACAAAATGTTCATCATCATTGGTCATTAGAGAAATGCAAATTAAAATCACACTGAGATTCCATCTCACTCCTGAAAGAATGGCCAGGATCAAGAAAACTACCAACAACCAATGCTGGAGAGGCTGTGGGGAAAAAGGAACTCTCCTGCACTGTTGGTGGGAGTGTAGACTGGTGCAACCACTCTGAAGAGCAGTCTGGAGGTTCCTCAAGAAGCTGGGCTTGGAAGTCCCATTTGACCCAGCTATTCCACTTCTAGGCATATTCCCAGAAGAATTGAAAACCTCATATCACAGTGATGTATGTTTATAGCAGCACAATTTGTAATAGCCAGATCTGGGAAACAACCTAAATGCCCATCAACTGAGGAATGGATAAAAAGGAATGGTATGTTTATACAATGGAGTACTAGTCTGCTCTAAAGAATGATCACATTGAAATATTTATAAATAAATGCATTCAACTTGAGAGAATACTCATAAGTGAAATAAATCAAACTTACAAATATAAATATCGTATTGTTTCCCTAGTGTAAGAAATGGTAAGAGTACATAAGATACAAAATCCTCAATAAATACAGTGAAAAGATAAGAATCTACTCAAAGGGGAAAAAAATAACTTCTCAGGGAAAAGGAGGAAGAAGAAAAAGGGAGGAAAAAAATATCTTAATTTGTACAAATACACTTAGGATAGCTAAGATAATTGTACTACAAATTCTTTAAGTTCATAGAACAAATCAGTTAATATTCATAGGATTGGAGCAATTTTGCATGTTTGTGTCTGGTGATCTCAGGAACTCTTGAAGATCACTATGTAAAATAACAATCCTAGTTATGTTCCTACCACCTTGTTTTAAAGGCCTGTATTGTCAGTGTTTTGGGCTTCTTGCTATTATTTATTTGTGTTTTTTATTTCTTGTTTTTCCAGTAATTTGTTTTCTTTCATTTTGTTTTTCCCTCTAATATAGAAAGGATAGGTATACATGTAGAGGTTTACACATGTCTAGAACTTCTCCTAAACAGTTTATGAGAATTGGTTATATTATGCATGATGAAATGAACAGCTACTTTGAAGAAAAACAGACATTATGGTATCCATTGCTGATTCTGTATCATCATGCTGTGAAATCCAGTAATGCTTTTATTTTTTGTTCAGAATGATTTTAGTCTGTTTTGTGTTGTTTAATTTCAACATACATGAAGGTATGGACAGCTATTTTGAAGAGAACAAGAGACATTATGGCAGCCATTGTTGACTTTCCTATTGTCTGGTTGTGAAGGCCTGTAATGCCTTCACTACTCTGTTCTGATTAGTTTTATACTATTTTGTTTTGTATGAATTCATTGTGTCTGAAGATATGGACAACTATTTAGAAGAAAACAAGAGACGTTGTGGTAGCCACTGTAGATCGCCTGTTGTCTTGCTTTGAAATCTGTGTCACTTACATGATTTTCTTCTGATCTGCTTTGTTCTTGTTTTAAAATCTTGTTCTTTAAAATTAAGTTTAAAAATTTTAAAAAGAGCTAGAGCAAAAAAAAGAGCAAGAGCAAGAGAAAAGAAACAACAGAAACAGTGGGATGAGGAAAAAATAAAAAGAAAAGAAGCTAAGAAGAGGTAGAAAAGGAAATGATGGATGCCAAGTCTCTACCTTAGGAGACAAAAGAACAACGATATTGTTTAACAGCACAGCTAGGGCACCAATGGCATTGAGCTGTCGAGCTTTGACTATGCAAGAATAATCATCTCTCATCAGCAACTCAAAGACAGATTGGGACGCTCCCCCCAGTAGCCCCATCCTTGTCAGCCCATTCTTCAACCAACTAAAATCAGAAGTAGTCAGTGATGCAAATTAAGCTTTTAATTACAATTAGCAACGTAACACAGGCATCACCTGTCTGGATGAAATGTGATATTTCATCTTATATTCTCATAACCATAACCCAGGGGAGACTGTGAATCAATTCACTGCCTGATTTTCAAAGGCATTATATGAAAAGAGTTTTATTCTTTACGCTTGCAAGTTGTCCCCAAAGAACTCAAGGCAATTTACAAACTTTTAATTCTCCTGACACCCTGAGAGTGAATGAAGTAAGAGTCTAGAATTTATAGATGGGAGAGAAGAACCATGCAGCTGGATGAAGCCTCTTTCTTTGCCTAAACGAGACAGATTCACTCATCCTGAGAGCCCACTCTTTTGAAACTGAAGAGAAGTCATTAGCGTGACATTCTTAAGAGTCAGCTCAGCTGAGAAAGCAAGGTGGAGCGGGTGAAGGCCTGTGAGGCTGAGCAGTAGTGAGAGCAGGGAAGGGTGCAAAGGCTGAGGACGGCAGGCAGCGAATAACGCTTGGGAGGGAGGGCCTGGAAGGAAACTGGGCCAGAAGTACCGGGAGTAAGGATACTCCTTCAAGGGAGGAGGAAATCACAAAAGATGCAGAAGGGCAGACACTTGAAAGGAGCATTTAGAATAAGAAACAAAGCTAGAAAACACAGTTTTATAGGTGAAGACAGCAATAATCAGAAAATCGATGTCCCTTGCCCAAGCTCCTGGGTGAGTTAGGATGGAGGGGAAATGAGACCCCCAAGCTTGCTGTGCTATCACAGAAGAGAAAGGAGAAGGGCTGCTTCTGCTTTTCAGTGAGACAGGGTGGGGCAAGATTGGGAGTTCAAGAAAGGTGAAAGAGGATTAAACTAAGAACTGGATTTGATGTGAGATGCTGGGCTTGTCCAGCCATGTTGCACCAGCTAAAGATAGATACACTGTGAATTTTTACTGTAAATGAATATTTATTCCTCATTTTATGGAACAGATACTATATGTTGGCATCTTAATGCAGTGAATATTTATTTTTCATACATTGCAGGTAAGCAGGAGACCTACTCTATCCATTCACTCAGGGACCAAACTCCCTCCCTCTAAAGCAATGTGGTTTAGAGTGGCAGTTGATAGCAACACCGGATGATTTAAATAAAATAAAATTTCAGTTTCTCAATCACATCAGCTACATAGTAGCATATGGCTACTACATTAAGACAGCAAAGAGATAAAAACTGCCATCACCACAGAAAGATTTTTGTTGGGAGTGGACACTGCTGGAGTGCTGGCACTTGGCTAGGTGAGAGACAGTCTAGAGGATGATGCAAGTTGTACAGGCCAGGCCTGGAGGGCCACGGCAACGTCTCCATGTCCCACAGCCAGAGGTTGCTCATCCGGCCACATCGAACTGGAAGGAAGACAGGGGATGCGGACAGGTAGTCCAGCTTCATGACCAAGAAAAAAAAGGAAGTGTAATCCAACAAGCACTTACCATTTTCTGCCACAAGCAGATTCTTCAAATAAAAACCAAATTTCTCAACTGAGTGTTGTAATAAAGTTAGACTGATGATCCTAAAAGGAGACCATCTCCCCAAAGAATGTTTTAAATTTTAAACAAGAGTTAAGACGGTGCTCAGGCTTGGGCTCGGTATCACAGTTCTTCAAAGGCATTTTGCCCAATACATATTTTCTTAATTTTAAGCACTTCTAAATGCCCCATTTATCCCCTCCATTTTGTTTCTGACACATCATTTATCCCTGTGCAGAGATAACTTGGAATCATATTCACAGGGGAAGCTTAGATTCCTTCTAATTTTTCTGCATGCCCACTGTGTCTGGAGTATGCATTTCAATTTGAATGGATTCATTTCACTTGAGCAATCTCCAGTGGGAATGAGCTTTGTGCACAAGCTATCTACCAGGAGCTGCAGAGTATAAACAGGTGAAGAAGATAAATGATCAGGGAAATCAGGAAAGAGTTATAATTTTATGGAATGATATAAATGCCTGAAAAAAGATACAAAGGAAAATGTTCAAAAGAATGAAAGATTGAGGGATGAGAGCGTCACCAAATAGAAGACGCCACAGCAGGGGTCATAAACACTGAGTCTGATTTGAGCGGAACAGAATGTTCAGAGGAGGCTGCAAAGAGAGCAGGCAGCCACCTGGCCTTGCCCTTCATACAAGGTGCCATGCACCCAGAGTGAGACTCTGGGGAAGAGCCAGTTGCCCAGCATGTGTCCCACCCTCTGAGCCTCCCTTCCATCCTATGACTTCCGCTGTTCCACCAAGCAAACACCATTCCCTACACCAGACTACTAAGATATGATCCAACCATGATCTGAACAATGGGGCCTGTGTCCTGGAAGGAGCACTGATTATGAAAACACATTGAAAGACTTGAAAGAGCACAAATTTGAGAGAAGACCACTGTTGCTCTCTGCTAAGGTATTTGTCTAGAGCAGAGTGAGAAATAAGGTGTTAGGTCAAGAAGTTCTACTACATGATCCTCTGCCACTTTCAACTCTAAAATTTCAAGGACCAGCAATCTTGTCATTGACAAAATTCCTGAACACCCCGGGCTTGTGTCGTGTTGTCATTAACCTAGGCCACATCACCATTATGCCCCACCTGAATCAAAGAGCCTCTTAGCTGATCTTTCTAATTCTTGCCTCTTGCATAAACACTTGTCTGGCAGTCAGAATGATCTTTCTGGAAATCCATCAGTGATCTTACTGTCCTGAAAATAAAATCTACGCTTACTACAATCCATCAGACCAACCAAGTCTTGTACTGCATTCCTCCTCCTCACCAGCTCTAGCCACACTGACCTGGACACAGTTCCTAGAACACACCAGTGTCTCTCCTGCCTCAAGACTTCTGCAACTGCGGTTCCTCAGTCTAGAATGTTTCTCTTTCTGATTGCTACATGGCTGGCTCAACTCAGACTCATCATTCTTGATGATATCTAAATGCCCTGCCCCAGACATTCACTGATGCTGTCCTTCCCATCTAAGTATCATCACAGAGTTGTTGGTGTCCCCAGACTTCTGCTCTTCCCCTGCTCCATGCTATCCTTCCAGACAGCTTATTAAATACCTTGCTTCAGCTCTCACCTTTGTGCTCATGTGCACATCTTTCTGGCAAAACTCACCTCTCTCCACACTGGCAACTAGCTCCTGTCCTCATGTCGATGTCCAATTTGGAACAACGAAATTCGTCGTCTTTTTGTAAACCAATCTCTGTTGCTTTCATCCTTGTTCCTGCTGATCTAAGTTTCCTGAGCTTACAATCTCACATTCATCTTTAATTAAGACTTTATATATAATTAATAATGACCTTTAATATCATATACAGTATTTAAAGGGCTCTATGCCCAATCTTATTAATCATTCAGCCTGTCCTTATTGTGTAAACAGGTTTATTAAAGTAGATTTGACTATAATATGAAACCATTGCCAAATTCACATAAGAAACATACTCATTTTCCTAAATACTTTCCTTATGCTTCTTTGTAATCTCTACCTCATCCCTCCCCACTTCCCCCATCCTCATCAGGAAGCCATCAGTATGTCTTCTGTCTCTATACATTAATGTAAATTCCCTGGAATTTCACATAGTGGAATCACATGTTAGACACTCATTTTTGTCTGGCCTCATTCAGCATATGTATTTTGAAATCCATCCCATGTTGTACTTAATATCAATAGTTATTCCTTTTTATTGCTAAGATCTATCTCATTGTATTGATACATCAGTTCATTTGCTCAGTCTTTTATTTTTTTGAACTGGAAACTGAACTCTGGACCTCGCACTTGAGAGGCAGCCATCATGCCACTGAGCTGTGTGCCCAGCCCTGTTTATTCATCCTTCTGATGAAGGATATTTGGGTTGTGTCTAGCCTGAGGCTATTTCAAATAAAGCTCCTATGAACATTCATGTACAAGTCTTTATATAGATATGTGCTGTCACTGCTCTTGAGTAAATAACTCAGAGTGGAGTAGCTGTATCATTTGTAGGTATATGTTTAACTCTTTTTTAAAAACTGCCTAACAGTTCTCCAAGATGACTGTGCCATTTGATATACTGTCATCTGTGTTTGAGTTCCAGCTCTGCCACACCCTCACCAACATTTCATGTCATCAGTCACCGTAACTTTAGCCATTCTACTAGACAGATAGTGATGTCTCATTAGGGTTCATTTTTCTAATGACTGCTGATATTGAGCATATGTTTATTTGATGATTGTTAGCTGTTTGACTTTAGTTTGAATTTAGTTCAAATTTTTTCTACTATGTCCATGAGAGATATTAGACTATAGTCCTTTCTTTCTTTCTTTCTTTCTTTCTTTCTTTCTTTCTTTCTTTCTTTCTTTTCTTTTCTTTTCTTTCTCTTTCTTTCTTTCTTTCTTTCTTTCTCTTTCCTCTTTCTTTCTTTCTTTTTTTATTTTTGAGACAGGGTCTTGCAATGCAGATCAGGTTGGTCTTGAACTCACGATATGGCCCAGGCTGGTCTCAAACTCATAATGATCCTCCTACTTCAGCTCCCAAGTGCTGGGATTGTAGGCATGTGCCGCCATAGCCAGAACTGATTTTCTTTTCTTACACTGCCTTTTTAAAAACATCTGTCAAATATAGAAAAAGAAACAGGCTCTGCAGAGAGAATTTGGGCCAAGTAAAAGAAGGAAAAGAAATGCATTCTACAGGAGAGAGCAAGCCACAGTGAGAGACCAGAGTAGCCTCTTACACTATGTTTTGTTTGCTTTTAATATGACTGTAATGCTAGTCTTATAAGTTGAAAATTAATCCGCTTTTACTTCCTAGATGAGTTTGTGCAGAATCAATGTTATTTCTTATTTAAATGCTTGATAGAATTCATCACAAAGTTATCTAGGCTTGAAGTTGTCATTGTTTTCAGCCAGAAATTATATTCCTTTCATTGATAGGCACATATTAAGTTTATCAGCTTATTCTTGTGTTAGCTTTGGTAGTTTGTGTCTTTTGAGAAATTTTTCAGTTGGATGTAATTTGTTGAATTTATTTATATCAAGTTGTTCATAATACTCTTATAGTCATTTAGATATCTGCAGAGTTCACAGTGATGCCACCTTTCTCATTTATAATTTCATAATTTGTATCTGCCCTCACTTTTCTCTGATTGGGCAAACTAGATGTTTATCATTTTACTAACTTTCTTAAAAGAACCAACTCTCGATTTCATTGATTTTTTTCCTGCTATTTGTTTTCTTGCATGTGATTTCTGCCTTCGTCTTATCTTATTTTTAATAAAACAATTATTTTACTTTACTTGGCTCTCGTGTGTATGTTGTGTGTACATGCACTAGGTCCCCGGCCTTTTTTAATTTTTTTATACAGCGTCTCACTAAGCCACTAAGTTGCCCAGGCTGGGCTTGAACTCTTATTCTTCCTACTCCAGCCTCCCTAAGTGCTGAGATTACAAGCATGAGTTACCACCACCAGGTCTTATTTCATTGTTCATAATTTTCTTTTTTGGTCTTTTTCATTTTTATCGGTACCAGGGATCAAACTCACGACTGCCTGCTTGCAAGGCAGGTGCTTATGCCACTGAGCTAAACCCCCAGCCCCCGATAATTTCCTATTATAGGTGTTTAATGCTATAAAATTAGTGTCTTCAAACCTGCTGTATGGCAGATATGCTTTTGGGCAGGGTGGGTGCTGCTTTTTTAAGCCGATCTGACAATGTCCATCTGTTAGTTGAAATATTTATAGATATGGCTGGATTTAAACCTCTGACCTTGTCTTTGCTATTTGCCACGTATATTCTTGTTGTTTCCTATTTTCTCTCTCCCTGCTTTCTCTTTGATAAACTGAATATTTTGTATGTTCTATTTCATTTCTGTTATTGGCTTACTAGCTATAACTCTTTGTTATTTTAGTGTTTATATTAGGATTTATAGTACATATATTTACCTTAGGGCAATCCATCCTTAAGTAATAGCTTACCATTTCTCATGCAGTATAAATCTCTCCCGTTTTTCCATTTCTGTCATGCTTTTAACATATACTGTAAACCCCACACTACATTACTACTTTTATTTTAAAAACAAATTTTCTTTTAAAAAGATTTAAATAATAAGAAAATCTATATATTTATTCATCAAGTTACCACACCTTTTATTCTTCTTTCACTTCTGCGGATCCAGAATTCTATTTGGTATCACATTTCTTCTACCTGAGGACTTCTTTTAGTATTTATTGCAATGTTATGATGAATTGTTTTTGCTTTTCTGTGTCTGGAAAAAACTACTTTTTTTCATTTTTGAAGACATTTTTCTCTGAACATAAAATTCTAGGTTGACAGCAGGTTTTTTTTTCCCTTTCACTATTTTAAAGATGCTGCTCCACAGGCTTCTCATTTGTATCCTTTCCAAAAGAAAAGCACTATCTTCCTTATGGTTGTTCCTGTGTTGTATATATGGGGTTTTTTCTTTCCCCCGTCTGGATGCTTTTAAGATTTTCTCTGTATCAATATGTTATGGTGTGTATGTTTATGTCACTCACCTCCAAGGTCAGACGTTGGTAGCTAATCCCCAGTCTGACGCTATGAGAGGACAAGGAGATGATCAGAAGGGTTGAGCTTCCTGTTTGGGGTTAGTCCTCTTATAAAGGAGACCCCAGAGAGCTCGCTAGGCCTTTCTATGGTGTGGGTACTGAGACTGAGCCCTTGCCAGATATCAAATATGCCTTATTCTTAGATTTTCCTTCAGGACTATCAGAAATAAACTTCTGTTGTTGAGAACTACTCAGTGTATTGTGTTTTACTATAGTAGCCCACATGATTTGATTTGATTTCATTTCATTTCATTTATGATGTGTCTTGGTTTAGTTTTTCTTCAGGTTTCTTGTGTTTTGGGTTTGTGAGCTTCCTGAATTTCTGAGCTTGTCGTTCTCATCAAATTTGGAAATTTCCCAGCTATTTCTCCCCAAATAATTAAATTTTGTCCCATCTCTTCACTGTGGACCCAATTACATGCATGTTAGACGACATGAAGTTATGTCACAGCTTTCTAATACTCTGTTCTTTTAAAATATTCCATTTTCCATTTTGGATATTTTTCTATTATTATGAGTTTACATTCACTAAACTTTTCTGCAAGTCTTACCTATCATTCATACCATTCAGTATTTTTCTTCTTATACATTGTGGTTTTCATTTTTAGAAGTTAGTTTAGTTGTGTGCTAATTCTAATACCTGTGTCAGTTCTGGTAGATTTATCTTCACATTATGAGTTTTATGCTCCTGCTTACTTGCATATTTGATGATTTTTGATTGGATAATAGATATCATTTTTACCTTATTGGACACCAAAAACTTTTTTTCATAAATGTTTGTGAGTTTCATTCTGAGATGAAATTTCTACTTGGAAATACTCCAATGCTTTTGCATTTCACTTTTAAAATTTGTTAGGCACAATCAAGCAGTATTTGGGCTGGAGATAATTGTTCTCTAGATTGAAGAAGACCCTTCCATGTATGTCTTTCAGTTTTGAGGTTTTTATGTCTTGCAATTGAGAACAGGACTTATTTATGACCCTATGTGAGTACTAAATGCTGTGGCCTTTAATATTTTTATTTTACCCCACTTGGTTTGTTTCTTCAAATAGGCACTCGTAAGTACTCAGCTGAATATTCAAAAAGAATCCTCTGCAAATCTCTAGAGGTCTCACTCTGCATCTCTCTCCTCTATATTCCAATGTTCTGCAAACTCATTTGGCTCTCAAGCTGTTAGCTTTGTCTCTACAATTTAAAAAGTCTACAAGAATCTCCCTGGGTTTTCGTTTCCTGGATGCAACTTAGAAACTCAATACAGTACACTGACACAATCACAGAGTTCACTTCTTGTTTTTCTCATCTCTCAAAAGTTATTGTACCTTTTTTGCTTTATGTCCAAAATCTTGGAAACTGGTGTTTTGTATACTGTAACTGAATTGTTGTTATTTCAAGTAGAAAGTTCAGTATGGTCTTGTTTACTCCAAAAGCCAAGTCTCTGGCATTACCATTATATCCATATTACTAATGAGTAACTTAAAGAATGGCCATTTAAAACTCCACCTTGGAAGTTTTCTCAAACCTTACAACCAACATAGCACCAAGTTCTGTCAGTTATTTATTTTTCTACATTTCTATCACAATCAATGTTTTAAAATTTTTAGTACATGTTTGTGATACATAATAATTACATTCTTGATGAGTTAGTACATGTATATAACACTTTTCCATCATTTAGTACTTTCCTCTTTTCCAAAAGATCTATCTCCTTCTGTTTCCTCTTATCTATTTTATATTTTGCTCTTTAATTTATTTATACTTCAGATTTCTCATATAAGAGAAACCATTCAATATTTAAGCTTGTGTATCTCATTTATTTAGACACAAAATACCCATTTCTGTCAAGGTGCACTCAAATTTTAATTATTGTGTGGTGGTGTGTACCATAATCCCAGCACTCAAAAGACTAAGGCAGGAAGATCACCATGAGTTCAAGGCCAGCCTGGGCTACAAAAATAAGTTCAAGGCCAGCCTGGGCTATACAAGTGAGTTCAAGGCCAGCCTGAACTACATAACAAGGCTCTGCCTCAAAATTAATTAATTAATTAAATTAAAAAACAAAACGGTAACAAATAACCCAAAAAATGTAAAAAAAAAATTTAAATATCATGTTAATTATCCAAATAATTGCCTCTAAACAGCAACAAAGGACATACATTTTATGTATATATTGCTGGCAGTTCCAGGCACATTGTTGGAGTCTAATAAATACAGGGAGGCTATATAGAGCAACATTCAGAGTATAGAATGCCAAAGTCTGATTGACTGATTACAAATCCTGTCTCCACAGTTCATTAGCAATATGACACTGGGCAAGTCACTTAACCTTGTGCTTTCATTTAAATAATAAGATGCACTTGAGCTGAATTGATTGAAATTGCTTTCAGTTTATCTTTAATTTATTCACCAGAAGATGCCTCTTCTAGCAAATATTCCCTAAAGACCAAGTATTATTTTATTACATTTCTGCTATAAAACTTTATGGCTCCCTGTGCAACCTCAAAGTGCTCCCACCCTCTAATGCCAGCTCTCACCTATAAATTGATCTCCTCCTCCCACAATTACCACATAAATTCTTTGCTCTGAGAATATTAATTCATTTTCCAGACACTATATACCTCTTTCTTCTGGCCTTTGCTTATACAATCACTTCTACTAGCCCCTCTCCACCCAAATCTACCCTCAGTCAAAATCCTCTCCACCTTTAGATATCTAATTAAAATGCCATCTCCCTTTTAAAGCCTATTGTGGCTGCTCTAAAATTATTAAATTTCTATGTTCTCTCTACATTACTCCTTGGCACCAAGAGTCTTTATTTACTTCCTCTTTTAATACTTGTTATAGACCTATACACCTAAATGGCACACAATAAACATCTACTCAATAAACAAAAGAATTTGATTCAGAGGACTAATAGGGACATCTAAGGCAAAGGATCACACAACAGGTTCTTCCCTTAGACAGTTCTTCTGGGGAAATGCTAAGCTCCTCCTCGTGCAAATGATAGGAAGAAATGAACCCCAAACAGCGACACTATTCCTGGCAGCTTCACGGGTGCAGAAGAAGCAAATGCCATGAAACTCCACTTTCCAGTCTCCAGGCTCTTGAGCCTCCCTAATTAACTCAGGCTCACTGAGGCAAATGTGCCAATGAGACAAAGAACACCCCACCAAATATAGACTCAGCTGCCACCCTGCCTGGAAATAGAAACTGGAAGACAGCAGAAGTGTAAGAAGCAAAGGAAGAGTGACATGATGTCAAAGGACTGGAACCACTTCCCACTCCACGCCAGCCCTGCACCAAGCAAGTGAGGAGTCACATAGTGGCAACCACTCTCCCTCCTCTCTGCCTCAAGAGTGAAACTAGGAGCAAGGGGAGGGTGAGTTAGCTACCACCGCTACCTCCTACCATGCAGTCCTCTATACCTGTTTTCTAGAGTCTACAAGGAGAAAGATAATTAAGGCATAAAAACCCCTTTATTACAGATTTCACATGACTGGGCTGGCTCAGGAAATGTGGCAGATCAGTGCCATCACCTAGGCTTTCTTCACTTATTGTCTCTGTCACAAAAGATAAAGGGCTTAACTTTCTGGCTGGGTAGTTCTGGTCAGGTTTTACTTTTAAAAAAAAACCACCAATAACAAAAGAGGCACCCAAGCTGGGCATGGTGGCTCACGCCTGTAATCCCAGCACTCAGGAGGCTGAGGTGGGAGGATTGTTGTGAGTTCGAGACCAGCCTGGGCTACAAAGTGAGCTCAAAGCCAGCCTGAACTGCATAGCAAGACCCCATCTCAAACAAAAAAAAGAAAGAAAGAAAAAAGAGGTACCCATGTATATGGTGTATGCTATAAAATTTTTATTCTAAAATGTCTCTAAAACTCACACCTAACCTCCCTCCCAGCCACCTTAAGTCTTGTTACGGTTTCTGTCTGGATGTCCCCCCAAAGCCTCACACAGTCATGGAGGCAGGCTTCCAGAATTTGTGATTGATTCATGATCCGATGCTGGGATTACAGATGTGAGTGCTGCACGCATGCTAGCCTGAATGCAGTATAAGAGAGAAAAAGAAACTTGCGCTCCTCCCTTTTTGCTCTTGTTGCTTTTGCTGTCTCTCACTGCCATGAATTGTTGCCAGTGAGCCACTCTGCTTTGAACCCAGAAGATTATGAACTGAAATCTCCACAAACTGTGAACTAAATAAACTTTTCCTTCCTTAATTTTGAGCATCAGGTGTTTTGTCTCAGCAATGAGAGAAAAAAAATAACACAGGTCTCTACCATGCACCCTTTATAGAGCTCAGGCACTTTCCTGGCTCTATTCACTCAGTGATTACTTACTAGTAGTACCTTATAGGTACCAAAATCTTGTATTAGAAAAAAAAAAAATAAAGTGCATAACAGTTTTTGCCCAAATGGAAATTATAGTCTAGAGAAATAGATAGACATTAAATTATAAAATACTTACATGTAATAAATACTATAAAATTAATAATTAATTATATATCGTTATAAATAATTTAACAAATTAAATAAGTGATACATACAAATAAATTGTGATTATCCAACATGGTAAATTCTAAGTAGGACAAGTGCATGGTGCTGTTAGAGGATGCAACTAGAAAGCTCGGTATCATCTGAGGAATTAGGAGAGGTCTTGCAGAAGAGACTGGAAGGAAGGGCAGAAGATAACCATCCACAGAAAAGAACTGGAAGAGACAACTCCAGTGCCTCATGTGCCTTACCAGCTAGGTGATCCAGGGCATACTATTTCACTTTCCTGTGCCTCTGTTTTCCTACAAGCAAGGCTCATAATAGTATCTACTTCACTATTGTGGGAATTAAAATGATTTAATTTAATATTTATTGTATGCATAAAATTCTTAGAATAGTTCTTGGCAAAGAAAGCACTAAGCTTTTGCTGCTCGGATTGTGGTTCCTGATTCTCTAGAGACCAGCTCGTTTCTTCTCTTGGTAGACCCCATCAGACAACCCCAGAGACCTCCATGCAAGAATCTATAAAAACACATACCATGTTCCCCCTGAACTTAATTTGTATATGTATGTTTCCTTCTCTGTCATATGAGGTTCCAGAAGGTCCTGAGTATGTCTGATATCCATCCTTGTCTTCATTATCTCCTACAGCCACCATAATGTAAACCTTGAAAAGTCATTTAAGGAACTAATGAATGAATGCCTGCTTAGGGTTAAATAAGCTATCACGATTTAAGTACCAGATAAGAGTATTAATGAGCTAAAACCCATCCTATATGAATAGGATGCTTAATAAAACAACTTTGCCAGCAATTTTAAGGTTTATTCCTCCTATTTGCACACACACTGATAAGAAACTACATGAAACTCAACTAGACTATGGGTTTCTTGTGAGCAGTACCTGAGTCTTACCGTCTCACCCTGTACCATTTTGGCAAATACAACAAAACCGCATAGACCATGTGACTTATACATAACAAAAGTTTATTTCTTCCTGTTCTGAGAAGCTCATAAATGAAAAATTAAGGCTGAATCCCATGGTTACACATCTGGTGAGGGCTCACTTTCTGGATCCCCGCCAGCACCTCACACGTGGTAGGAGAGAGAAGGCAATTCTCTTGCTTGATTTTTATGAGGAGATTAACGCTACTATGAGGTCTCTATCCTCATGACAGAATCGCCTCTGAGAAGCCTCACCTCCTAAGACCATCACTTTGGGAGTTAGGTTCCAACAGATGAATTCAGGGAAAGCATAAATGTTCAGTCCAAGCACATTCCCAGCCTCACATGGTAAGCATGATATGTACTTCTATAAATATTTGTTGAATAAATTAACAAATTCTCATTGTGTTGTTTCCATGGATAATATTTGTGTGCTGCATTGCCTAGCATCTTTCCGTTTCTTCAACCTTAGTGTCTGGAAATCTTTTCCAGGCTAAGCATCTTTCTTTTACCTTATAAAAATATGACACCTGTGACTAATTATCCTTCTGTTTTTGTTCTGGTTGTAAAGAAACTCAGAGCAAAATATGAAGCCTCTTTTTATTCTGGCTACAAAGAAACTCAGAACCAAATCTCAAGTCCACTTTACAATTGTCAAGGAATTTATGGTTCACTATGTGCCAGGTTTTTAAAAATCTTAACTGTGTTGTATTATTTTCCTTCTTTCTAGTTACTCATGTGCAGCTTTTATATTATTGATCTATGTAGAAGTGAAAACACAGACCTGAAGTGTAAAAACATTTTTAAATATAACTTTGAAACATTTTTGAAATGAAGCCCTAAATCCCTGTAGATAGTAGGGCAGGGGTTCAATTTTCTACTTACAGTTATTCACACTCTTACAACTGTTTCCCTTAGCTTATCTGTTTTCAAGGGCACAAACTGAACCAACTCAAAGCCTTTTCTCCTCTCTTCTACTAATCAAACGATGAGTTGAGAAAGCACTTGGACATCTTGGCAGAACTGGAGAAGGAGTTCATAGGTTTTCATGGGGTTACTTTGTCTAATAGTAACAGCAGAGACACACCTTGAAGTGGACACTTTTTTATTTTCTTTTCTTGTTTTTTATTTGTTTTGTTTTGTTTTTCCTTCATTGTTAGTTCTTGTTTTTATAAATGTGAACATGGTTTCTAATTTTTTGTTGTTGTTGTTATTCTATTCTATTGTTTTTATTTCTTGCTTCTCTCTTTCCCTCCTGTCTTGTTCACCAGTTCCCAAAGTTTTAGTGATCTTCCCTTGTCCTCCAACCTTGCTTCTAATCTCTTCCTCTTCTATTTATCTTCCTTTTATCATTTATCATTTCTATTTATCATTCCTTTTAAATTTTCTCCCTGAGTATAAAATTGCTATATTGAGAGTTTATTTACTGCATACAATTTTCTGGTTTGTTTTACATTTAGTTACATACCCACAAATCTAGATCACTACAGTTAAAGATGGCAAATTAATAATTACCTCAGTCTGTCATTTTCTAGTATGTATTTGGTGCTATTGTTAGTGCTGATCGTACCACTTTAGCCAAAGTGACATAATTGTTCTAACCAATTGTTCTTCCTGTTATACCAAGACTGAAATTACCTAAGCGTAATAAAAAAAATACTATAGGCCAAGCTAGGGATATAGCTCAGCAACACAGCACCTGACTGGCAAGTGTAAGGTCATGAGTTCACTTCCCAGTACCCGCCCCCAATACTATAGGCCAGTGCCAAAGAATCAGGGGCTAGGTCAAGTAGGCAGCAACTTCTCATCCCCAATAAAATGAAGAAGTAGAACCTTACAACACTCAAGACCCAAAATCCTAGAAGATATTTGAGAAGTAGTCATTTCCTAAAGGCTCTAAATACTGGCAATAAAGCTACTCACCATAGGTGATTTATAAGCACAAAACCAGGAATTAAACTTTTAAAAAATAGAAAATAAGAAGAAACTTAAACAAGATGCAACCCCAGATGTCCAGCTCACCAAAGGCAAATCCAGGAGGCAATGAAATGGAACAATCCAAAAGCCACCCACCTGGACTCTCTGAAGTGGAAACGGTGGAAGTAACAAAGCAAATGAATGAGCTTCTAGGAAAATCAGATCCAAAATAATTTCTCGGATAACTGCAGATGCAGGAAAAAAAACAGAGGAGCTTAGGAAAATGATGGAAACGATGAACACCCAACATAGGAAAGAAATGGAATCCATGAAATAGTCAGATAGATAGCCAGGAAATTAAAAATTCCACTGAAAGTATGCACAATAGAATGAGCCAACGTGAGGACAGAATAGAGATACAGAAGATAGGATTGCACTTAGTGATTAAAAGAAAGATTTCTTAAACATAGTAAGGCACCATGAGAAAGCAATCCAGTAGCTGCTGGAAGATGCAAATGAAAACTGAAAAGATAGCACAAAGGACATAAAAAACCTGCTCACAGAAGTCATGGCAGAAAACTTCCCAAGTGTGGAAAAAGAATTTGACATACAGAGAGAGGTGATGCATATGCAACTCCAATTGGCCGTGATAGGAAAAAAAAAAAAAAAAAAAAAAAAAAAAAAAAAAAACCTACAGCAAGGCATATAATAGTCAAAATTTAATATGAGAGCAGAATATTAAAAGGTGTCACAGAGAGAAACAAGTCACCTATAAAGAAAAGCCCATCAGAATCACTGCAGACTTCTCAACATAAATTCACAAGTCAAAGAGAGTTTGGAGTCAAGAATTTCAAGCCCTAAATGAAAACAACCTCCAAGCCACATTGATCTATCCTGAAAAACTTTGTTTCAAAATTGATGGAGAAATAGGATACTTCTATGACAAACTGGGGAAATTCATGACCACCAAGCCAGCACTTCTTTCTTTAGGTGTGATGCTTTGATCTAGCACCAGCTGATAAGGAAATATATTGATATGTGTAGCTCATACTTTTGTACCCTATGTATTAAGAATGCCAATGATCATCTGCCTTGTAAGCAGGCAGTCGTGAGTTCGATCCCTGGTACCAATAAAAAAAAATTAACAAAAGAATGCCAATGACTTCCAGTCAACAAATTCACAGAGAGAATATTCTGTGATGTGGCTTTTTGCACTTCACAAGTCTCATAAGCATGTAGCAAATTATCTTCCCTTCCAGGGAAACTTGACTGACAGCCAGAGCAAGGCTTTTGACACCACAGGCATCTATTTTCTCCTCTGGCCTCCTCAGACCTGGAAACAGAGACTGAAGAATGCTACCATTAAAAACACTTGGTACCAAGCCAGGTAATTTCTCTAGTTCTCAACCCCCACACTGCATTTTTTTCAAGGCTTGAATTCATGGAAATTTCCAAGCTAGAAATACCTTGGAGTCAAGGAGCTTTGAAATGTCGACATGCAACTATTCACTGGTGTACTTGCAGTTTTGAATAATTATGTGAGGAATGTCCTAAGCTGAACTAGTGGAGTTTCTTAGACAAAAGAATCCCTTGCTTCCACAGCATGTACTTTGGCCGTCCTGAATTATGCTTCTTCTAGGGTAGAGCCATCATCTTGATCAATCAGCATTAATACAAATCCCAGTAGTGATTATAAAAGAACCTACTTGTGCCAAGTGCTTTTTCTTTTTTTAACAGTCTACCAGGGAGGTCTTCTGAGATGCATTCCTTGAATAAGGATCTGAGTAATCTGATTTCAAAATCCATGCTTATTTACTCTGCTGCATTCTGAGATATTTCTTGGAAAGTTAGAAACAAATTCAGTATTAAATAAAGCTCTCCACCCCTCAAAAAAAAAAAAGAAAGAAAAGAAAAAGGAAAAAAATTTTTCTTCAGGGGGGAGGAGCTTTCTTTATATATTTTTTCAAAATTGTTTCTATAGCCATTTGTATTGATTCTGATTGTGGGCAAAACCAGCCATCTCTCAGCTCTGGTCCTGTTCTTGACACTCATTTGCTTTTCTGGCCTCAAAAGACAGACAGAAAATGTCAGACGTAAATTCTGAAAAGCAGCTTTTCCTAAAGCTGCATGGGGATATCTGAACTGTGTCTGTTATACAACTGAACAACTGTCTCTTGCTTAAATGTGTATTCTCGTTTCAAGCTAATTTTGATTTCCAGCTGCTTGTATCATTTCTAATTCAAATGCCTTTAACAACTTTTTAGAAATCTTTCGACAATAAGATTTGTACAACAGGTTCTCTGTGGAAAGAGTTTTCATTTGTCTTCTAGTTATAAACACCTTCCTTCTGGTTATTCTGAAATGTATGTGATGCTTTACCTTTTTGCCAAGTACCTTACAAGGCAATTTATCAAAAGCATTGGCAAGGTTATTCTGAAAGCTTGCTGAGAAATACAACATTATTCTCAAGGAAAGCAGAGTCAATTACAAATACATTGGTATATTCTTATGGTTTTAGAACAGAATCACATTCATTGCATCAGAAAATGATTAAAATATAAAAGCTAATTACCACATCTCATCACTTATAAAACAATCTTTTAAGTAATGAACCAGTAACTCCCTGTTATTTTACTGTCAGATTAAAATATAAACATAATTATTAATTCAAATCAAGTTCATGAGGACATCTCCAAGCTGGGATTTGATTTCTATTAATTTTTTTCTACAATAAATTCTACAACGCCCTTTGAAATGACAAGCAGTTCCTAAATGGTTTTCAAGGCTGCAGTACAGAAAAATAAATAAATAAATTCCCTGGGACCCAGAGTTAGACAAAAAATTAAAAGGAGAGATGACATCATGCCAATTTTTTTTTAAAAAATGAGTTTCTTAAGCACCATTCTGGATCAGGCACCAGATCAAAGATCTTTGACAAAATCTGAGTTTTGCTTAAAATCTGCCTTGCTCTCGATGAAGGTAACAGAGTCCCTGAGTGACAAGTGTCCAAGCATGAGGAAAACAAGGAGACACAGTTCTCTCCCTGGAAGCCAGGAGGCTAGGGCCCAGTCTGCATCCACTGCTGTGGTACCCGCCAAAAGCAGCTAATAGGACGTGTTGGGGAGGGGAATGTCTCCTTCAGTACACACAGAATCACGTAATGGAAAGAGAAGCACATTTTAAGGAATGCAAACATCAAAACCACATCCTTTAACTTGCAAAACCAAAATACAAGTAACTTTGGTGGCTGTTGAGAGGATTTCAGACCATAGGAGTAAGTGCTGGGCATAAGATAGGGCCCAAAGGAATGGTAGTTACTATAATTATCAGGGTTTGCCAGCTTCTCACTTAACCAACATAAAGTCTCCTCCTTTTTTCTTTTTCTTTTCTTTCTTTCTTTCATCTTTATTTTTTTTCTTCTGTGTGAGTGTGTGTGTGTGTGTCTGTGTGACTGTGTGTGTGTGTGTGTGTGTGTGAATGAAGCCTCAGATTTAGAGAAAGGAAACGAGTTATCTGTGGTCACACAGCAAAGAGGGGGCAGGACCTGGGTTTACACTGCTGATCATCTCAGGCCTCAGTGTGCCAGGCTGCTCACCCCTCCTTCCTCAGGTCCTGTGACATCTTGGATCAAATGTTGTTCCTATAAGCTTGCACTTGTTCTGATGGGTTCAAGTTGAAAGAAGAAGAAAAGGAAAAGGAAGAGGAAGAAGAAGACAAGGAGGAGGAGGGGAAGGAGAAAGAGGAGGAAAAAGAAAACAAAAAATAAAAAGGAAAAAGAAAGAAAAAAAGGAAGGAAGGAAGGAAAGTAGAAAAAAAGAAAGAGAAATAAGGAAAGCAAAGGGAAATATCTAGATTATACAAGGTGCCTTCAAAATGCCAAAGGTCTAACCAGTCAGCTCTAAGTATACAGTTCTCATAGTCATAACTAGGGAGAACCAGGTCCCCTACAACCTCCAAGCCAAATGAATCCAATCTGCTTCTAGCGCAGTGCATCGCCTTGAACTAGAGCCTGGTAACAGACACTGGAGAACATCAGCGCCTCCAGTTATTTAAAAAAAAAAAAAAAAAAAAAAAAAAGGTGGAAAGGATGATATAACTCAACAGGGACAATGTTTAAAGAGGTGCTTCTGCACTCTACTCCCATTCAACCAGCGTGAGACCCAAGTCCCCAGGAGGCCCCAATCCCAGGTTTTATTTGACAGCCGTCCTGCAGCTATGGCCAGTCTGGATGTGGCATTAGGGTACAGATAATATGCTCGGGTTCCCAGATGCTGATAGTCTCCTGGACTTCTGCAAGCTCTCCCCAGTGACAGCGATAGACCCTAAGAGCTAGCCCACACCGCATCTCACCTAATCTCCCTCTCCCACTCTGGTCCCCTCATCCACTTATGAGAATGTTTGTGCTGGCAGTATCAGCCAGGGTGGTGGCACAGGCCTTTCATCCCAGCACTCTGAGGCAACAGGATCACAAGTTCAAGCCCAGCTTGAGCAGCTAGCTTAATGACTTAGCAAGACACTGCCTGGGGAAAGAAACTCAGTGTGAAGGCCCTGGGATTGGTCCTCAGTATAAAAAGTTTTTAAAAGACTGTCTCCAGAGGCCACTTCCTGCTAAACACTAGGACAGCAGAGCAAGCCCACTGTCCCCAAGCAGAAAGAAGAAGCTGTCTCCGGCCCACCAACATAAATACAATTCCTTCAGCTCCTCCACTGTCCAGACAGCATCGCCTGGCTCCAGGGGAAGAAGAGGAGCCTTGCCTGAGGCAGCCCGATACAGGCTCCATTTGCTAAATTTTCAGCAGCCTGACAGCACAACAGCCATCATGCTAACAGACTGCAGCTACCCTACCAGTCCCTCAGACTCACCAGCTGCTCCAAACTCCAGGTAGCTCTCCAAAGCCAGGGTGGCCATCCCAATAGCCGTTGGCCATATCTTCCTCCACACCCATGCACACTCACTGTTAACCAGCCCTCCCTCTCCAAGTAGAAGCTCAGTGCTGCTACCAACACTTCCCGGGGAGAATGAGACCTCCCAGGCCCAGGTGGGAGTGGAGAGACTTGACTAATGAGCGTTTGCGAAGCCTTCTGCAGAGAAAAGGCTAGGGAACCACTCATTATCCCAGCAGCGCTGTCAGCAGTCAAGAGTTCTCTAGCAGGAGAGCAGGAAAAGCCTCCTGTCCACTCTGCATGGCCCCTGGCTTTCCCCACAGAGGTGTCAGACTTAAACTCAAGAAAATACTGAAGCATCCACTGACCCTTCACACTCCCAGAATCCCTTTCAAGGAAAGCCTGCTCCCTAAGACCTCCCTGTGTTGTGTACTCTTCCAACATGCTTGACCTAGAATCCTGTCGCCTGTGCCACCACACCAACTCCCCGAGTACAGCTGCTCACTGATGACACAGTGTCATTCTACTCGCCCTTGTTCAACCCTTCAAAATCTTTCTCATATCCTTCTTCCACCCTATGTGGAGTCCATCCATCCCTAGCTGCTCATCATCTGGAATGTTTAATGCATGTCTGTGGGTCCCAGGCTCTGCTTGTGTGCTCAGGGTGAACAGGAGAACAAAACAGACATCCTTGACCACATGGAGGTATCCAACTACAGAGAACCAATGGTTGTCAATAGGCAGAATAAAAATAAGTTACAAAATACAGCAGCAATTGCTAAGTGCTGTAGAAAAAAGAAAACCATGGGAGCAAGACACAGGGGTTAGGAGTGTGGGGATACCAGAAAGCACCATGCAGAGTTCAGCACAGGAGACAGAGGAGGATTTGATAAGAAAATGAACTCTGAACAAAAACCCAAAAGAGGTTCAGGAGGTAGCCAAACAGATTCCCAGAGAGAGATTTTTCAGGTATCCTGGAACACCCAGTGCAAAGGCCCTGATGGGAAGCGCCTGCCTGGTCTGCATGGCCTCCATTTGTGACATCTCCACATCCCTTCAGCTAATCTTTCTATTTTCTTCTTGCCAATTGCTCACTCAGGAATTTACAAAGCTCCGGTCAAACAGGTGATCAAGTTCAGACTCCTGACTTGGGCAATGAAGTCACCTTATGCCCTGGGCACACCTCTCCTCCCTGCAGTGAAGGTCACTGGCGCTCCGCCCAGGTCTCTCTCCCCACCTCTGTGCACTGACACCTTCTATTTTCCTTGTTTCTGACACTGGTACCTGCAACCTTATTAAAATTCTGGCCCTTAGGCTACTCCCTTGTGCTCATGCAGAAATCCAGGAGTATTCAGGATTCTATTTCCCCTCTCTGCACATGTGTGGTGCTTTCAGAGCACAGATCCTTCTCTAGCAGCTGACAAACTCCGCCATATGGTTATGCTCCAGAGGTCTTTGGGGGATCATCTTTGGACACCAGCTGGGACATGACCTGAAACTGCATCCTTGCTAGGTGTCTTTCTCACTTTGTCCCCGCTCTCTTCCCCTGAACTTTGAATTCTGCTTCTTCTGGAAACACAGTCTTAATAAATCCCTTTCATGTCAATCTTTATTTTAGGGTCTGCTTCTAGAGAAGTGACCTAAGACAATGCCTACATTTAGTTCTGGACATGGCTTCTCTACTTCTTTTCTTAGCCATTCTGGCCAGCACTCTTTCTCCCCTCAAGTTCTTACAAGAGTAGACAAGTTGTGAATGCACGCACACATGGGTGTAGTTTTGTTTGTATGACAGTTTTTCCAAATCTACCTCTTATCTTCTAAAGAAGACTGGGAGTACCTTGAGAGCAGCAATGGTGTTTTAGGCTCCTCAGAATCTTCAGCACCAGGAGGCACAAAGTCCATCCTCAGGACTCACTGAAGGTAACCTGAAGCCATGCAAGCCTGTTTGTCCTGTACATGGTTCAACATGGAACAAGAGGTGTCAAGAAGATCATGTGTTTGGCCATCCACACACCTTGACTCAGAAACATACCTGTGATGAGCTCCCTAGCCCAAGGAAAACTCAGCCCACAGAGGCTTTGGGGACATGGTTTCAGAACCGTGATGGTAAACCCTTCAACCTCTTCAGCCTTTCCTGAGGTTGGACTCAGGGTGAGGGTGAAAGCCTTAGGGTCAAGTCAGCCCAAATGAGTGTGTAAAGCCAAAAAAACTCTTTGATTTCTTCCATTTCCTTGTGATACCCTCTCCAGCTTCCCAGTTTCTTCTATCTTGCGTTGTTGTAACCCCTATGATAGAAGGTTTCGCTTAGCCCCCTCTGGGAGACGTTCATGTTTCAAAAGAGTTGCAAAACCAGGGAGTCAGCAAGTGCAGAATAATAATCCCTTTACAAAGGCACAGAATTTTACAAATTACAGAGCACTTTCTCATTCATCCTTCCATTAGACCTTTGTAACACACCTGTAAGATGAGTGAAGCAAATAGGATGATCACCTTTATCCTACAGACTGGAAATGGGTTGGAAGAAGCTGAGGGCCTCACGCTAGTACACACACCTACCTACCAAGTGGCAAAGCCAAGGCTGGCTGAGACCATGTCCATGTCAGGACAACTTCTAAGGCAAAGACTTCCTCCTACATTGAGAAAGTCTGGCTGTCTTCTGCAGCAGGAAGTACAACAGAGTCCTTCTCCCATTCCTGCACCTGCTCATGAGGCTAGAGCTCTGGGAAGAGAAGCACCAATAAAATAGACCCAGAGTATCACAGTCATAACTCAGACAAAGCACACTGCCTTGTAATCACTGATGAGGAAGGAGCAGGAGCTTCAGAAAAAATCCTGAGAAAAGGTAGATTAAGGTTCCTTCTACCACCTAGCTGTTCCAAAGCAGGCCTATGAAGGAGGTAATATTAGCCCTATTTCACAGACCAGGAAGCAAGTTCACAGTCAACAATGAGTTCAAGATTACAGCCTAGCAATAACAGTTTTATATGAGTTCAACAATCACATCAATATTTACAGATATGGGCAGAGTCTTGTTAGTAATTTGTCCAAAGTCATTCAACTGGTAGGTAGCAGAGCCATCTGAGGGACTTCAAGATCAAGTATGATCCCCTTCCCCACTACAGTCTCAGACACAATGGAGTAGTCCCAGTCCCAGGCAGACACATGAACCATAGTAGCAGGCAGAGGATCCTGAGAAAGAGACACTTGCAGTGAGGCAGGAGGAGAACAAGTAGCTCCCTTCTGGAGTGATTTCAGAGGATAAAAGCCCTTTTTATGTTGCTTCTGCCCAAGGCCACCCACTGTCAATGACTCCATCTCTTCTAAAGATCCTGGAGCAATCCCAAAGGATGCAGGAAAAAGAGCCCTACCACCAAATCTCCCAGCCTGAGAAACCTTGGAGACCTTTCCTGCTATATTTGGCAGCTGGGTCCCTGCACGTAGCAGAAGACTGTGCTGCATGAATAAAGTAATATTCATAAGTACTAAGTAAGGTTAATATTCATAAGTATTAAGTAAAGTAATATTCATAAGTATTAAGTAAGGTTTCTGTTGTATCTCAATGTCCCCCCAAAACCTCATGGGCTCATAAGTGGGGTTTTTCCAAACTGGTTGGATCTAAGCTATGTGATATTGGGATCAAGGGTGTATGGCACAGAATTAGCGCACTGATAGGAATTAACATAGTTCTGAAGGGACAATGAGTGGATAACGGAAGCCCCACTCTGGATGTGGTGGCACATCCATATAACTTGGATGGAATATAAAGGGAGAGAGGGAAAGCAGGCTAGCTGCTTCTGCTGCTTCTGCTGCTTCTGCTGCTGCTGCTGCTGCTTGCTGCCTGCTGTTCCATGAACCGTTTCTGCTCTGCAGTGCACCTCTGCTATGCCACCCTGCCTTAAAGCCAGTTTACTATGGACTGAGACCTATACAAACAGTGAACTGAAATAACCTTTTCCTCCTTTAACTTTGGGTACCAGGTTATTTTGTCCTGGCAAGGATAAAAGTAGCTAAGACAGTTTCCAGACTACCTAGGAGTTTCCCTACCCTCATTTGCCCTTCTCTCTGAGTTAATTTCCATAGTACATGGCCTCAGGAAAGAAGGACACAGAAAGATCACAGAAGAAAAGACAGTTCTTAGCTTTGGGATTTCAAAGCCAAATTTTCAGGAACAGCAGACACAATTTAGTGTCTAAACCAAGACTGAGCAGAATACATGAAGAAACAACTCCGAGAGGAAACTACAAATGGAAAGATGGTGTCAGCCTCTGAGAAAGTGGATTCCTATGTGCTGTGCTCTGTCCCTGGAGGCTAAAACTTTAAATAGGTTTAAGGGATTTGAGTGTCCCTGTACCCTTTCCCAGGAGACAACAGAGAAGAAATGGTGTGTACAGTGCTGAGAGAGATAGTGGGCAACTTTTTGGTTTTGCAGGTGTGGTGGTAGGTGATGGGTAGGGTTTTCAATCTTCAAAATTGAGATGTAATTTACATATAAAATTTTAAAGTGTGAATTTCAGTGGTTTTTAGGATATTCTTGATGATATACAGCATCATCACTAATTCCAGAACATTTCCATTCCCCTCAAATGAAAGTCTGTATGTACTGCACATGTGAGCCCAGCCTCTAGAAACCACAACCCAGTCTGTTTCTATGGATTTGCCTCTTGGACATTCCATACAAATAGAATCATACAGTATATGGCCTTTATGTCTGGCTTCTTCATCTTAACATATGGTTTCATGGTTCATAGCCATGTCAGGCATATACCACTACTTTGTTACTTTCTATGGCTGAATAATGTTCCATTATATGGATATTACACATTTATTTATCCATTAACAAGCTGAGGGTCATTGCACTGTTTTCACTTTGAGACTGTTACTAATCATGCAACTAGGACAGACATACAATTTCTTATGTACATATGTTTTCAGTTCTCTTGGGTATATATCTAATATATCTACAAGTAGAATTGCCAAGTCATATGGTAACCATATATTTGACTTTTTGAGGAACCATCAAGACATACACATGATTGCATCAGAAGCAGGATTTGGACTGCCCTGTGGAACAGTCCCTGGACTAATATGTCATGGAGGCAATAAACCAGTTATGCTTCTTGTGCTCTAGATGAGAGGGCAGCAGACCTGAAGAAGACTCGCCATTGAGAAAGTCACAGTCAAAACCACTTAGCAGTGAACTGCAAGGTAGACACCGTAGCAACTTCCAGTGTGAGTATATGACAGATATACTCAGTTGTAAGGAAAAGAGACTCCAAATCCAGTAAAATTAGGTTTTCTCCTCTAGCCAAATGAAAATTTATTGCAGAAATTAAGTGGTTTATAAAAAAATAAATAAAATTACATTTCATGCCCACCTAAACTTGTGACTAGTGGTAAGTACCCACTGCACACATTTATTGTGGGAAAAGGGCAGCTAAGCACTCAAGGAAGGTCATGTGGAGTTTTAAAACTCTTCCACAATCGAAGTCTCTCGTTACATGTTCAAAAGGGAAGAGTAAGCAGAGACCCACACAGAATCAGAAGTCGAAGGCCTCTTAGTGCCAACAGAAGTTTACATCCCTGAAAATAGCCCCTAGACCCACGCTAACTGGTTTCCAACTCCTCATCACACCACCTCCCCTTCAGCCCCACAGGACTTCTTACTGCTCCCCTCATCTGTGACACATTTAATCTCTTAATGTCAAGACCAACTGCAAATGCCACTTTCTTCAATGAGTTGTGTCCTGAGTTCAAAACAGAATGAACCCTTCTACCATTTTTATTCCCTTGGCATGTGGTATGCTTTATATTGTCTTTATGTGTCTCTGTCTTTTGCCCAAATTCTGAGCCACTTCAGCTATGTGACACTATCTTACTTGAATTCATCCACAAATATTTGCTGAGCGAACTAACCAGGCCAAACCTCCGCCACATGAATAGAGGACTAAGGATAAGTGAGGAATTTCTCAAGGATTCAAACAGTCAGCCATACTGTTGCTCAAACCTAGAACATTCAGATTGCTTTCCAAGGAATGGACAGAAGTTGCATCTAAATAAACATGTCAGTGTCTTCCTGCTGATGCCACAACTGCTTTCTGAGTTTCTAATAAAATGGTGAAAGTAGGGAAATGTCACAAGTGAGGAACATCTTTGGCATATGCATTAGACTGGTATTTGAGGGAAAGACATATGGAGGAAAATGTTACAAGGACATTATGTAGCTTTCTGGGTGTACTTCTGAGGGAGGGCAGTTTATAGAAGCCTGTTTTACATCAATATGAAAGAATAATTCATTATGAATAAATCAAGCTTAATACACGTTCTGTGATGACCAGATTCTCTATTCTTCACCACTCACATTGCAAAATAGAATATTCACATCAACCTTATTATAAGCAAAGCAGCTATCTATGCTTTTCCAAGAAATCTCCATGGAATAACAAGCCTTAATGGTCTTTAGTTCACTGAACCAGTAGCCCACAGTATTGTGGAAGCTTTTTTTCTAACCTCTAGAGTAAATTCTGCAATCTCGAAAACTTCCTGATTAGAAAGTGGGAGAATTCATAAAATATTCCTTAAATGTCCCTCTATAAGTGGAACAGAAATCATTGCAAATCTTATCTGAACATATGACCACTGGTAGGATTTTGCATCCTTCCGAGATCTTGCCTGCATCCAGAAACAGTTCCTGACCAAAGAAGAGGAGCAGTGATGGATCTCAACTGCTCAAAATAGGAGAAAAGCCACCATCAGCCTGGCCTGCTCAAAAGCTGAGGGATATGAGGCTACTCAGGCCACTGCCATGAGGAAAACATGGCAGCCCACATGGAAAGCCAGGATGTGGTCTGGCCTGTTTTGATGGCCAGCATGCTCCTGTTCTCCTGAAGGCTGCATCAAGCTCTTTCCACTCTCCGTATTCTCCGTCCTCCTGGCTCCTTTACACTTGGCAGGTGACCAGACCTCCCACTTTATGACAGGCAGAACACATTATGGCAAATGTCACAAAATGCTTTCTCCACCCTTTCCTCCACTCACCATGAATGAACAGTGGGCAAATATCCCTCACTGGAGGAGAATCAATCTCCTTCGCCCTCATTCATGACACCAGGAGGCAAAGTCCAAGGACAGTGAGCACCCAAGAAGACCTGAGGAAGACAGGCATTCGTGGCATGTATGTCATCCAGCTATCTGGGTTCATTTGTATACTTTTCCTTCCTTTTCAATTATTTTTTATTAGTAGTACAAGTGTACAATAGCTGGTGATTATATTCAACCTGAGTGTTTGATACATATACACGTCACATTTTGTATTTCCTCTCCTCTTTCAATTATTTTGAGTATGCACCTAGGAATGGACTTACTAAATCATCTAGTAAGCTTTAATAAAAGTTTACTGTTAAATGTATAATAGACTTCAAAGCAACACTTTATGCTAGCTTTAGGTGGCCAAGAATGTTAAGGCAGGGACTCAGATGTTTAAATAGGGACCATTATTTCAGCCATAAGGACCACTTTTGCCAGATTTCTTAATTACATGGTCAGAGGCTCTTCTCACAAACTTTACATTTAGTTCCTTGAGTTTCTTCTTCTCTCCTTTTTAAAACAGGTTTAATATCCAGGAAAAACATACTGCTCTTTTATTTTCCTTAAGTTAAATAGCAATGGTCTATAGACAGGGCTGAAATTCCCCATGGAGAAGAAAAAAGATGTTCTTCTGGTAATACACAAGCAATCCTACCCATGAACTATCACAATCATTTGACTCTAAGTAGGCTCACACAGGGCTCCTGATAGGACCTTTCATTTCAAAACAAGAAACAAAAATAGAAAACCAGGCACAGTGTCTGTCCTCATGGTCCAGAACTAGAACAGAGCAGCCACATGGCCCAAGAAGAATCAGTCTTATGCATCTGTCTCAATTTCCTCACACAGAGATGGCAATAGACAGGAATTTTAACACTAGAAAGTCCTCAGTGAAGCACTGAGGATTTCTGAACACAGCAACAGTGAGGTCATACCCATCCTGGGGAGTCTGAACCCAGAAAAGTAAGAGGCAGCATCAGCTTGTCAGAAGAAAGGAAGCTGATAGCCACACCTTCCAGAGATTTGCCCTAGACCAGCATTCTGTTCAGCAATCCAGTGGGTTTGATCTAAGAACAAGAATTAAGACTCCTTTCAGCAGAGGGTGGAGGAGGACACAGTAGGTGGAAAAAAAGGAGGGGAACAGCTTCAATGGAAGCAATCACATATGCTGCTAAAAGAGATAAGGAAGCCTGAGAGAAGGCAGCTCCAATTACTCGTAAAATAAACAGTCACTTACTCAAGTACAACTTCTCCACCCTCTAGCTGAGCCTCTTTGCTGCCCTAGTTATATTTAGAACTGATTTGAGCAACCAGGTTATTTTGTCCACTGGAGACAATCAATGCTCTAGGAATTCCTACCAGGGCTCAAGATGGGGGGAAGGAGGGGAAAAGGACAAGGGTGTAGAGAAGCTAACTCCTCACACCATGATCACTGGACAGGGAACTCCCAGGGCATCACAAGACACCACCTTGGTAGGAACAGCAGGAGAACCTGGAACAGCCTCTGCTCTCAAGGTCTTCCTCAGCTGGCTCTTGCTCTGAAGACAGGGCAGAGGGTTTTAACAAGCAGACCTGAATCAATTCTCCCACCGGGACCTGGTGGCAGGCTGCGTGTGCAGGGGCAATAGCATCCTTGTCTTCTAGGGACAGAAGGGTCCTGGGTTGGGTCCAGCCACTAAGGGACCAAGTCAAACCAAGATTATAGGCAACTTTGTGTTTTGTGTTCCAGACACCAGGTACAAAATCATATATTAGACTATGTGACTCAAAATCTGCCTTTTAAGATCTCACAATCCACTTGGACACACACACACAGAAGGAAACAGACGGAACAAGCTGGCTGGAGAATCCTGTTACTTCTCTCCCCCTCTGAATTTTCTTGCTCTGTTCCTCAAAATTTCAGGGGGAGATCACCAGGAAATTAAAAACTCTATGGAAAGATAGCAAATCAGCTTGAAAGAAACTAAGGATAGATTATCCAAACTTGAGGACAATTTTGCAATGTGGGAGTATGAAAGGGAAAACTTTTTAAAAATAACAAGGAAACAAGCAGTAACACCAAAGGCTAGAAGATGACAAAAGGATTTATAACTTGAGAATAAAGAATGTAAGTGAAGAAGCTGGGATACAAACAAAGGAACTACAAAGGTTATTCACAGAAATAATTAAGGAAAACTTCCCAGGCATAGGAAAAGGAAATGATATTCTAATATATGAGGCATACAGAACTCCAGTCATCTACAACCAAAACAGAGCTACACCCAGGCATATAATAATCAAGATCCCAGAAATTCAATATAAAAACAGAATATTAAAAGCTGTTAGAGACAAGAAACAGATAACCTATAGAGGAAGGCCCATCAGAATAACGGCAGACTTCTCAACACAAACCATCAAGTCAAGAAGAGCCTGGAGTGAAATATTCCAAGCCTCGAAAGAAAATAACCTCCATATCAGATTGATATACCCTGCTAAACTGTCTCTAGAAATTAATTGAGAAACAAGATGCTTCCAAGAAAAAGAGGAACTTGGGAAATTTGCAACCACCAATCCAACTCTACAGAGAATACTCCAGGGCATTCTAGAGAAAGAGAAAAGTACTAGGACTCCAGGAACAGTGGCAGAGAGGCCTCAATGAATGGAGCAGAAAACAGAATGAAGAAGATAAGCAGATAACTGATGACAAAAATAGAGCATAACAGAAATGAGCCAGAGAAGATTTTATTCAAAACTGATATGATTGATAGTATCAAGTCTGAGAGTATAGGCAACTACACTGAAGATGACAAGACTCTACGATACACATTCTGGTTTGATAACTGCCGGTTTTTGAAGTTCTATAACTGTATACAAAGTTGTGTTTTTATTAATACTGTTATGTACTGATATATTCAATTATACTATGTCTGATGGTATAGCCAATTCTATTGGAGATAACAAAAGACAACACAGGAACTATGACAGAACGATTTGTACAATGGTCTTACATGTTTATTTCATTTTGTGTGTTTATAGGAATATGTTTTGTTTTGCCTTGCTTTGTTTTGTTTCTCCCTCTAATAATTAAAGGATAGAAATACATGTTAAGACTCATGCATGTGTAGAATCTATAAAGTTTATGAGATCTGAACATATGATACACAATGAAATGAACAGATATTCTGAAGAAAAAGAAACACTAAAATACCCAGTGCTGATCCTGAAGTGTCATAATGTGAAACTCAGCAATAGTATTATTCTGTGTTCAGAGTGATATTAGCCTGCTTGGCTTTATTCAGTGTCAACATAATTGAAGATATGGATAACTGCATGTATGTTTAAATGTATAGGATTGACTTAGAAACATATTTCTAAGTTTTTGGTGGATAGTTGAACAGAACTGGTTGCAATCTCAGTGTTTGAATCCCCACTTTATAAGCTCTGCTTTAGTATCTTGAATAATTATTTGTAAGAAGACAATCTGTAATCATCAACTAGTGATTTCTTACTGTTTATTTTTTTCTTTGAAATTATGTATTATTTCTACCCATTTTCTGCTTTGTTTAGTCTTTATTTAAATTAAATTTTAAAAAAAAGACACTACATTACCCAGGGCTGATCATGGAGTGGCATGATGTAAAATCCAGCAATACTATTATTCTTTGTTCAGAATGATTTTAACCTGCTTTAGTTTGTTTAATCTAAACATAAATGAAGATATGGATGTTTAAGTTTATAGGATTGACAACCATGTACTAAGCTTTTGTTGGACAGTTGAACAGAACTGTTTGCAGTCTCACTGTTTGAATTCCCACTTTACATGTTCCATTTTTGTATCTTGAACAACTATTTGTAAAACGACAATATGTAAACAACAACCAGTGATTTCTTACTGTTTATTGTTTTCACTGAATGTATTATTTCTACCTATTTTCTGTTTTGTTTAGTCTTTCTTTAAATAAAATTTAAATAATTCAGAGGAAAATCATTCTGTTCCTAACACCTCCAACTCATCCATGACAGTCTTGATAAATGTGTTTGCAAAAGTACAGCCAATATTTTGAGCATGCCCGCTCCCGCTGCACCAGACTCCATGGTGGCTCTGGGAACACAGATGTGAGCATGACTTATCTGTGCCTACTTCTGTGGGGCTCACAGTCAACAGATCATGAGAGCAACATCCTTGGCTTCAGCAAAGCAGGATGAGCTCAGAAGCTCTCAGCTCACTTCTCACAAGAAGTGCTCTGTAGTGTGTATCACTGTATGTACCATGCAATAAGACCACCCATCTGCATGGGTGTCTCAGTTTACTCAGCAACTGTGTTCCTAGGAAGTGAAAATGAGATTATTAAATAACAGCAAGTTGCAAAAATGTATACTTACAGTGATCTCAGTTTTATAAAACAATAACAAAACAAATTCTGTCCTATACATCTCTTTTGAAATAATATCCTCACAGAAAGTTATGAACCAGTGACTGTAGGTTATGAATTTAGGAAGGGGGTGGCCCTATGTAAATGAGGATTGCAAAAATTAAAGGGAGCAATTAAACACACAACTTGACATATAAAATAATATGAAAGTGTGGATGATAAAAAACATGTAAATCAATTGTTTTGCAAATTGGATCTTAATTGCCAGATAGTTTGCCCTGCAAACAAGCATGACAAAGGAGATCTTTACAAATTTTTTCCTACATGATTACTAAAACGAATGCTTAATCCATGGAATGTCCAGGGCTAAACACCTTGTACACATGAAACCAACCACCTACAAGGTAGGTGCCATCATTTTCCATGTTGTTCAGGTGAGGAAACTGATGCTTGCAAGGATAGTTTACTCAAGATCACCTTACCAGGGCCCAACAGTAGCAAGATTCAAACCCAGGTGATACTTTGGGGCCTCTTGCAATTGAGCCATATTACTGGGCCCTCCCTTTGAAGATGGAGCACTGTCAGTTCCTCTGTGCTTCCCACCCATGTTGGCCCATGTTGGTAGAACTCACTTCAGAAGCTCTGAAACTGCCTGTGCTTGGGCCCCTGTTGGGCTCATCACACAACTGAACAGAACCAGAACTCCTGCAGGCACTGCTTGGATCACATGCTACATTTACGAGGGCCACTTACTAGGTTCATGGCGGATCATTTTAATTTTCTAGTTTGGTTTCTTCAAAGGCCAGATTTTACTTTCTTACCTTCTTCTGTGGTGGAATTCTGTTGCCCCTGCCTCCCACATCGCCCCTTTACACCTTCTCCTACCCAGAACTTTTTTAGGCACCAGGCCCTACCCTGCTTCCCCTTCTCCCTTCGTGTAATCCTGATTTGGGGTGGAAAAGAACACATCTGCTTGCACTAGGGTGAGGCTCAAACATCTCAACTACAAGAAACACTCACTAATTGAGAACTTTCTGTCCCAGGAAATTAATAGGAAAGTTGTTCATTCTGATGCAGTGAACTCCCCAGTGCAACATACACACACACACACACACACACACACACACACTTATGTAATTTGTAACTTTGTTCACTCACTTCTTTGATCTTCACTCGAAAGCCATTTCCTCTACAAGACCCTCCCCAGTACCCTATTCAGAAGCACAGTTCTTCCCTGCTACTCCTTGTCCTGCCCTAGATTTTCTCCATAGTACTCACCAACATCTATTGTACCATGGAGACTAGGTATTTATTTTCTTTATGACCATTGTCTCTCTATGCCCAGAATGTTCCTGGCTCAATTCATATTTATTCATTAAACAAATGTTCACAGCATGCCTACTATGGGACAAGCAACATTACAATGGATTCCAATTTTTTTAAAAAGGGCAAGTACACCCTCTGCTCTTATTCAGATTTTAGTTCAATATAGAGATAAATGCTAAATTTTTAAAAATAAATAAAGGTTTCAATTTGTGTGTCCCAGGGACGGGGGCAATTCAGCCAAGGAAGTTAGCGCCTAGGGGTTGATAAAAGAGGTGATTTACCAAGTAGGTATGGAAATCTTTTCATCTTTAACAACCCAACATGGCAACACAGGTACACACCAACAGAGTGTTACTGTGGCTAAGCTAACTGCTCACTTGATTGGATTGGGAGCCGCCTTGGGGATTAATAAAGCCCCTGCTGAATGTGTCTACGTGGATTGTGGACAGTGATCCCAGAGTCTGTATCTGACCCCTGTTCTCCTCCTCTTGGACACTGTCCCCCTGCTCTGCTTCCCAGCTACCATGAACTCAGCAGCTCAGCTCCACCACACCCTTCCGCCGTGATGCTTCTGCCGTGGAGCCAGCCAGGCAGGAACCGAAACTATGACCCAAATAAACCATTTTCTCCTTTAAGTTGTAGGAGTCAGGAATCCAGTCCTAGTGATGGAAAAACAAACTAATGCCAGTTTAACCTTAGCAGTAAAAAAACCTCTTCAAATTCCTTGTCTGGATAAGAATAGATACAAACTCAGCTTTCCTTCCTCAGTGTGGTGTGAACATCTGTTGATGTTTGTTCTCTAGTGAGGTCAGTCTATGTTTTTGCCTCTTGGATCTTGGTAGGTGGTCTCTGACTGCTCTGCAAATAGGATGCACTGCGAAGAATAGTTTACACTAATGAACCCTTTCATCACCCAAAGCCCTATTCCCCGCTGCAAAGGGCCTGTGTTTGGCTCACTTCTATCATTTTGTACCCTTGCTCAACATGCCATTCATACCAGACATATTGGGGCTCCCCAAATACATCATGCACTCTCAAGACTGTATCCATATACTGTTCCCAGAATCTGGAACGTTCTCCTCCACCTTTACTTGTCTAATCCCACATTAGGTTTCAGACACCAAGGGCACTCACGATTCCTCTGGAGACCCTCAAGATTGGGCTTTGTGCTCTCAGATCACCAAAACTCAGCCCTGCATCAGCCTGTGTCCCACTCTACTATGACTGCTTGAAACTTGTCTGCTTCTCCCACTAGGCAAGAGCTAACTGGGAATCAGGTCTGTATCATGTTTTGTAGTATCCCCAGGCCCTGCTCTATGGCAGAATCCCATTAAATGCTGGTGGAAAATATAAAGGCCCCTTATAGAATCCCAGGTAGATGACATCCTCAGGACCTTCTAGGTTAGTGTAGAAGGCTGTTGGCTTCTCAGAAGTCCACAATCTGGCCATTGGTTTCTAAGTTGTGTTTCTAAGATTGGCAACAATTTGCATTTGATACCCCAAACAGTGGGCAACCTGCAAAGGCCGCTCTGAGAGTGGTACTTAGGGCCAATCTAAGTCTCTGTCCTACAACCCTGGGGTCAGGAGGGCTCACTAGTCCTACTGGGGTACAATCCACCTGCTCCTCTCTTTCAGTCTGCACTGAGCCCACTGCCTATCCCAATAAGAAAGGAGCTCTTGCTTGAAAGTTTTACCGACCGAAGTTAGATCAAAGAGATATTGACGTGGTCCCCCAGAAGATAACAATGAAGGGCTCACACCCCCCAATTATAACTACCACCTCCACTCACAAGCTAAACAAGCAATTTAGCTGATATCTGCAAACTGCCACTTCTCTGATCCGTTTCTTTCCTCTCAGCACCTTAAGATGATATAAACACTAACAAACGGCAGAGGAGGCGGTGAAGGGAGAGACCAATGCATTAATTATTCAAATTTATTCTTGTTTAACTTCAGAAATAATAAGGAGAAGTTCAATATTTCTGGAAAGACTGTCTAGGTAAGAAACCTTAAAGTTTCTTTGACAGAGCTAGGAAGTACAATATTCTTCTCTTTATATAGTTGATCTTGTGTATCATAATTATTTAAGTCCATAATTTTTTAACTATATCAATAAATAACTTGGGTTTGAAATCAACAAAGGACCTTGCTAATGGCCATGGAGGCACTGCCTCCCCATCCATGCTCAGCCCCACACACCTGGACACCACCATGTCCCACTGCTCTGTGCCCTTTCACTCGTCGTCAGAAGGCTTTTTATTAAAAACACAAAGAGTTGCTGGCAACTGAAATGCCCAGGGCTTCTGCCACCCCAAACTTCTCATCTCGCTTTCCTGCTGGTCAAATCCTCTCCTGGGAACGACAGGATTAAGATGTTATGAAAAATTAAAATATCAGAGCTGTCAACATAACCAAGTATAGGTATGTTACATACTGCTGATGCAGGATTCTCTTATTCCATTTTACCGACACCTCCTGGGGTTCAAACCATGTGCCAACCACTATATACTCCAGGAGCCAATGTGTGGACTTAGCCCCAGTCCTCACCATGGTCTCTTCCTCCTTTTTTCACAATCATATATGTGATGACCTGAATAATAGCTTACAAATATGTTCACATTTTAATTTCCAGAAATAGTAAATATTCCTTCTCTGGAAAAAGAGATATTGCAGATGGGATTATATTATAAATCTAGAGAAGGAGGAGTTTATTGTGGATTATCTGGATGGGCCTAATATAGAAAAAGTCATAGGAGGAGGCAATGTGAACATGAAGGCAGTGATGGGTATGATGTGGCCACATGCCAAGATATGCTGGTAGCCACAAGGAGCTGGAAGAGGGAAGAATAGATTCTCCCCTAGAGCCTCTGGAAGGCGCCTGACTTTTCTGACACCTCGATTTCAGCCCCGTGATGCTAATTGCAGACATCTGACCTCCAGAACTGTCAACACATAAATTTCTGTTGCTTTAAGGTACCAAGTTTGTAGTAATGTGTTAGAGTATACAAACATCAGCATACTTTATAGGAGAATTCCAAATTTCTGCTGCTGCAAGAACTTGTCATGTTCAGTCCTGGAGAGCCTGAGGTGGAAACGGCCCTTTCTGCCATGTTCTGTGATGTGCCCATGGACGCTGAGCACTTCTCGTGGGTGCTTTATGTTCTGTGATGTGCCCATGGACGCTGAGCACTTCTCGTGGGTGCTTTATGTTCTGTGATGTGCCCATGGACGCTGAGCACTTCTCGTGGGCGCTTTATGTTCTGTGATGTGCCCATGGACGCTGAGCACTTCTCGTGGGCGCTTTATGTTCTGTGATGTGCCCATGGACGCTGAGCACTTCTCGTGGGTACTTTATGTTCTGTGATGTGCCCATGGACGCTGAGCACTTCTCGTGGGTACTTTATGTTCTGTGATGTGCCCATGGACGCTGAGCACTTCTCGTGGGTACTTTATGTTCTGTGATGTGCCCATGGACGCTGAGCACTTCTCGTGGGTACTTTATGTTCTGTGATGTGCCCATGGACGCTGAGCACTTCTCGTGGGTGCTTTATGTTCTGTGATGTGCCCATGGACGCTGAGCACTTCTCGTGGGTGCTTTATGTTCTGTGATGTGCCCATGGACGCTGAGCACTTCTCGTGGGTGCTTTATGTTCTGTGATGTGCCCATGGACGCTGAGCACTGCTCGTGGGTGCTTTATGTTCTGTGATGTGCCCATGGACGCTGAGCACTTCTCGTGGGTGCTTTATGTTCTGTGATGTGCCCATGGACGCTGAGCACTTCTCGTGGGTGCTTTATGTTCTGTGATGTGCCCATGGACGCTGAGCACTTCTCGTGGGTGCTTTATGTTCTGTGATGTGCCCATGGACGCTGAGCACTTCTCGTGGGTGCTTTATGTTCTGTGATGTGCCCATGGACGCTGAGCACTTCTCGTGGGTGCTTTATGTTCTGTGATGTGCCCATGGACGCTGAGCACTTCTCGTGGGTGCTTTATGTTCTGTGATGTGCCCATGGACGCTGAGCACTTCTCGTGGGTGCTTTATGTTCTGTGATGTGCCCATGGACGCTGAGCACTTCTCGTGGGTGCTTTATGTTCTGTGATGTGCCCATGGACGCTGAGCACTTCTCGTGGGTGCTTTATGTTCTGTGATGTGCCCATGGACGCTGAGCACTTCTCGTGGGTGCTTTATGTTCTGTGATGTGCCCATGGACGCTGAGCACTTCTCGTGGGTGCTTTATGTTCTGTGATGTGCCCATGGACGCTGAGCACTTCTCGTGGGTGCTTTATGTTCTGTGATGTGCCCATGGACGCTGAGCACTTCTCGTGGGTGCTTTATGTTCTGTGATGTGCCCATGGACGCTGAGCACTTCTCGTGGGTGCTTTATGTTCTGTGATGTGCCCATGGACGCTGAGCACTTCTCGTGGGTGCTTTATGTTCTGTGATGTGCCCATGGACGCTGAGCACTTCTCGTGGGTGCTTTATGTTCTGTGATGTGCCCATGGACGCTGAGCACTTCTCGTGGGTGCTTTATGTTCTGTGATGTGCCCATGGACGCTGAGCACTTCTCGTGGGTGCTTTATGTTCTGTGATGTGCCCATGGACGCTGAGCACTTCTCGTGGGTGCTTTATGTTCTGTGATGTGCCCATGGACGCTGAGCACTTCTCGTGGGTGCTTTATGTTCTGTGATGTGCCCATGGACGCTGAGCACTTCTCGTGGGTGCTTTATGTTCTGCGATGTGCCCATGGACGCTGAGCACTTCTCGTGGGTGCTTTATGTTCTGCGATGTGCCCATGGACGCTGAGCACTTCTCGTGGGTGCTTTATGTTCTGCGATGTGCCCATGGACGCTGAGCACTTCTCGTGGGTGCTTTATGTTCTGCGATGTGCCCATGGACGCTGAGCACTTCTCGTGGGTGCTTTATGTTCTGCGATGTGCCCATGGACGCTGAGCACTTCTCGTGGGTGCTTTATGTTCTGCGATGTGCCCATGGACGCTGAGCACTTCTCGTGGGTGCTTTATGTTCTGTGATGTGCCCATGGACGCTGAGCACTTCTCGTGGGTGCTTTATGTTCTGCGATGTGCCCATGGACGCTGAGCACTTCTCGTGGGTACTTTATGTTCTGCGATGTGCCCATGGACGCTGAGCACTTCTCGTGGGTACTTTATGTTCTGCGATGTGCCCATGGACGCTGAGCACTTCTCGTGGGTACTTTATGTTCTGCGATGTGCCCATGGACGCTGAGCACTTCTCGTGGGTACTTTATGTTCTGCGATGTGCCCATGGACGCTGAGCACTTCTCGTGGGTACTTTATGTTCTGCGATGTGCCCATGGACGCTGAGCACTTCTCGTGGGTGCTTTATGTTCTGCGATGTGCCCATGGACGCTGAGCACTTCTCGTGGGTGCTTTATGTTCTGCGATGTGCCCATGGACGCTGAGCACTTCTCGTGGGTGCTTTATGTTCTGCGATGTGCCCATGGACGCTGAGCACTTCTCGTGGGTGCTTTATGTTCTGTGATGTGCCCATGGACGCTGAGCACTTCTCGTGGGTACTTTATGTTCTGTGATGTGCCCATGGACGCTGAGCACTTCTCGTGGGTACTTTATGTTCTGTGATGTGCCCATGGACGCTGAGCACTTCTCGTGGGTGCTTTATGTTCTGTGATGTGCCCATGGACGCTGAGCACTTCTCGTGGGTGCTTTATGTTCTGCGATGTGCCCATGGACGCTGAGCACTTCTCGTGGGTGCTTTATGTTCTGCGATGTGCCCATGGACGCTGAGCACTTCTCGTGGGTGCTTTATGTTCTGCGATGTGCCCATGGACGCTGAGCACTTCTCGTGGGTGCTTTATGTTCTGCGATGTGCCCATGGACGCTGAGCACTTCTCGTGGGTACTTTATGTTCTGCGATGTGCCCATGGACGCTGAGCACTTCTCGTGGGTGCTTTATGTTCTGTGATGTGCCCATGGACGCTGAGCACTTCTCGTGGGTGCTTTATGTTCTGTGATGTGCCCATGGACGCTGAGCACTTCTCGTGGGTGCTTTATGTTCTGCGATGTGCCCATGGACGCTGAGCACTTCTCGTGGGTACTTTATGTTCTGTGATGTGCCCATGGACGCTGAGCACTTCTCGTGGGTACTTTATGTTCTGCGATGTGCCCATGGACGCTGAGCACTTCTCGTGGGTACTTTATGTTCTGCGATGTGCCCATGGACGCTGAGCACTTCTCGTGGGTACTTTATGTTCTGCGATGTGCCCATGGACGCTGAGCACTTCTCGTGGGTACTTTATGTTCTGCGATGTGCCCATGGACGCTGAGCACTTCTCGTGGGTGCTTTATGTTCTGCGATGTGCCCATGGACGCTGAGCACTTCTCGTGGGTGCTTTATGTTCTGCGATGTGCCCATGGACGCTGAGCACTTCTCGTGGGTGCTTTATGTTCTGTGATGTGCCCATGGACGCTGAGCACTTCTCGTGGGTGCTTTATGTTCTGTGATGTGCCCATGGACGCTGAGCACTTCTCGTGGGTACTTTATGTTCTGTGATGTGCCCATGGACGCTGAGCACTTCTCGTGGGTACTTTATGTTCTGTGATGTGCCCATGGACGCTGAGCACTTCTCGTGGGTGCTTTATGTTCTGCGATGTGCCCATGGACGCTGAGCACTTCTCGTGGGTGCTTTATGTTCTGCGATGTGCCCATGGACGCTGAGCACTTCTCGTGGGTGCTTTATGTTCTGCGATGTGCCCATGGACGCTGAGCACTTCTCGTGGGTGCTTTATGTTCTGTGATGTGCCCATGGACGCTGAGCACTTCTCGTGGGTGCTTATTTCACAATTTTATTTCAGCCTGAGAAGTTGTACAGGCTAAAACTCAGCACATTCACACACACACACACACACACAGCATGAACCACACCCGAAGCCCGGATGCTATCACTGTTAGGGAGTGAGCAGCCCAGTGTCTCCCTCAAGACATCTCACCATCTGGAATCCTGCCCTTCTGGCTCCTTCCTTAGGTCTAAACCTAGTAAACCCTCTGAGAGTCTGCCCTCCTGCTTTTCTCTGCCGCCTTCCTACTTGCTTGTCTCCTGGGACTAATTAACATTTACAATTAGTTTTACTTATTTGCTTGTTCCCTTGGTTTTTATTCTTTCCAACTGTCTCCCTCTGAAAGTGCATGGCCTCCATTTGTGTTGTTCACCTGTGTCCTCAGCACCAGCACAACACCTAGTAAGGGGCAGGTACCTCACAAATTTGTTGATTAATCAATGAATCCCCAAACTCTATGGAGTGAAAAGGATGGGCCTTCCAGATTATTTCCAAGTATAAGTCATGGCTCTGTTGAAAGGGAACCTCTGTCTGGGTAGAAATGCCTTATAGATGGAGTGCGTTGTCCTAGGGCTACCCTCACACCCAGAGATCGGGGTTGGTACAAGCATATGCCCAATGGGGTAATGGTCCTGCCACAGGACTATTCAGTCTCCATAGTGTCTTACTGCTAGGAGAGCTAAGGTCTATCTGTCCTTGTGAGGTCCCATTGGAAACAGGGTCCTAGCAGATGCCCCTCCTTTGGTTATGAAGGAAGGGATGGAGAGGGGAGAAGGACAGAGGAAGCAGAAAAGGCCAAGGAGAAAGGAGAAGGGCCACTCAGAGCCCCAAGGGGCAGGGCTGCCCTCTGCTGTCTTGTGTCCCAGAACTCCCTGTTCTTGGGAGGCAATCACAGAACTACCCACTCTCCCAAAGAGGGAGGGCACCAGGCCCCAGCCATCACTCATGTCCTCCGCTGGGCTCCAGAGGGTGTTTGCAGCCTTACTAGTGACAGATCACAGGAAGAAGAATATCACATACAAGAGTTTTCCAAAATTAAAGCAGGGAATAGGGCCTTGGGGAAGGCTGCCTGGATAATTAAAGCATTAATTCAGGCTCGGGTTTGCCTGAGAGTAGCAGGCTCCTGAAAACACCACTAAATTTCCCCCAATAAACACTAGTGGTTCCAAGGCAGTCTCCTGGGCAGCACATGGGGTCATAAAGGAACCCCCTCCATCCCAACTCCTAACTGGCTGCCCTCAGTGTCAATCCAAGAAGCTGAGGTTCTTCAACTAAAATTCCTCTCTCAGAAGGTAGGGCTGGCTGAAGTCTGAAACATGACACAGCTGTTAGCAAATAGGAGTGGAGATTTGAATTCAGATTTCCAATGTTTTTCCACTGTACATTTCTTAAAACCTCATCTGTAACGCTCTGCACATAGGCACAAGCAAGCACGCATGCACAAGAATGCGCACACACACACACACACAAACACACACACACATATTCCTGTGTGCTTTCTACACAGGCCTCAGCCTCTCTGTTTCTCCCCACCTCTATGCCCTGCTCAGCACCCCACCACCTCTAATTGTACCTTCCTTGGGGTCTCATTTCCAGACCGCTCTCCTCTTGGGTCCTCCAGTGCTAGCAGTTTCCACACAACACAGATTTCCCTGAATGCCAGCCCCCGTCTGTGATGCAAACTTGTCTCTCCTGGCCTTCCCTCCAAGGCTGCAACCTGTGAGGCTTCTTTCAGAAGTCCACTGCCCAAGCCCAGCACACAACAAAAGTCCTGGCACTGCTGGCTCATCGATAGTCAGGGCTTCCAGTGATCCTGTGTCTCCATCCCCACTCAAATACAGGGCATATATGCCACCAAGGGTCAATTTTGTTTCACAAAGTGACACTTCTCAACATAGTCTCTCAGTCCCATAACAGCAAGCAGCCTGTCTAAGCCTACTTTCTCCCCATGTGTCCTCAAAACCCCCCAAATTTGCAGCTGGCTGAGCAAACCTGTGACCACATGTGAACTGTTCTGCTGTCCCTGCTCAGAAGGAGCATGGCAGCTGATAACAGGGAGTTCTGTGCTGTCATGGATTCTAGTCCTGCCTGGCTCACAACCTTGCTGTATCCCACTGCTGTCCTTTCCCTGTCAGTTCTGTAGCTGCTAAGGCTGTTCCCTAAAGCCCTACTGCCCGGATGTTTTTCCCCCCTGGACTTTTTAAAATCTGAAGCAAACACTCATGGCTCCATGCAGAGCAGGTAAAAGTAGGATGTGTCTGTAGGTCTGGAGCACAGAGTAGGAGGAAGAGAACTAACCCCATTCCTGGAAACCTGCCTTGCATTTCCCAGGAGACAGCATGCAAGGAAATAGTAGAAAGCAGAAAGCCTGCAGAGGCAACACACACACACACACACACACACACACACACACACACACACACACCTCTTTGAGACAGATGATCTTAAGAAATGGGGCTGAGTTGATTGTTATAACTATAAACACTAATTATTCACTTTAGAATCCATAGCTTTGGTGGATGATTAGCATCTGGAGCAAGTGGCCCTACTCATTCCCTGCCACAGGCCAACCCTCACAAACATAAGTATTAAGTACTAAGGACCAGATGGTGGCAACACAAAGGAGTGACCCAGCAGAAAGTGGTCCTGTCTGAACAGTGACCAGTGTTACCTAAGGTCACCCAAGCAGGTGAGGAAACACAGCTCTTTTCTCTCCCGGTCCAGGTGACCTTGGGCAGCCCTCCCCAAGGTTCCCTTGTGTGCTGCCCAGCAGCCACCTCTAGACAGTTCCCTAAGGCAGCTTTTGTGTAGCCTCAGTAATTAATGCCCATTCAAAGTGCCTTTTATGCCTTCAGCTGGGACATTGTCATTTCTTGATAAGAAAAGGAAAATATTTATCATGTTAAAGCACTTCTAACTAGAAACATGACAGAGCGCAATACCCAAAAAATCCCTTAGGGTTTTAGAGGGTTGGCCTCAACCTCATCCAGGAGGTTGAGATCTGCTTGTTGTCACCAGCTGACACCCTAGAGAGCTGACACAATCATTAACCCCAGCTGTAACTAGAACAGTAATGTGAATTGAGGCCTTGAGTCACTACAGACCCAGAATCCCTGCAGGGGTAGAATCAGTATCCAGACAAGTAGGGGGTCCTCTTGCCAGACCACCCCTGAATCTGTGGGTCTTTAGTTTGCGGTTGCAGATAGAAGGAGGGGTTTAGAAGCTCTTTGAATCACAGCCTTCTAGAGTAGGAGCTATGTCTACCTTACGATGCTCAAACAAGCTGTGCACTGACTCATGGGCAAAAAGCCAAGGAGCTATCTTGAGGATAAAAGAAAAGAAAAGAAAAGGCAAAGAAGGGAAGGCATATTTTATTCTTCCCCTTTTCATTTTATATCTTATTTATCTTGGGAAGATACCCAGGACTTTCTGGCTGCATGAGTGGTCATACTAAAGTATGAGAAAATGAGAAATAGTCCTAAAGGAAATCAGGTTAGGGCTCAATAACCTGTAGTACCAACCTGTTGTGTGCTTTATTGCTGTGATCCTGATGAATATAAAGAAACTGGTGATCATTCATCAAAATGAGGGCAGAAAGGATCTGAGTCCAAAAATATGGGGTAGTAAATATTTCCTTGTTGCTAACTGTAGGAGAATGCTACTCAAAGCTGTGCCCCTCTTGATTAATGTGACACTCACTTAGTAAACATTTACTGTGTACCTTCTAGGTATAAGGCTCTGATCTCAGCAAGTCTGTACAGGACCATAGTCAAGGGCAGGACACAGTGCTCGATGTTTGCTTCCACAGACTTCCATATGTGCCAGGCTTTGGCCCAAGAAGAAGGAGTCAGCAGCCACTCTCAGGATGTAAGAGGCAGCCAGTGGAAGTCCGGCATCAGCTTTCTCTCTGTGTCTGGCCAAGTGATCTAGAATTCCCCTTCATGAAAGAATGAGCATCCAAGAACTTTTAGTTAAAAGATAACGAAGTAAAGATATTCACTCACACTTCAGATTAGCTGACTCCTTTTATGGAGGGTCTGGAAGCAATAGAATCCTGACCAAAGATTTGCAAAGAAGGCTTCAGGAAAATCTGTAGGAAATGCACAATCAGGGAAATCTTGGACCTACAGATGTTGCCCACCTGTGACAGAGCAAAGACAGGGTTTCAAAATCAACGCAGGCTGATTTCTTGGGTGGTCCTCCACCTTCTGCTGGAGGCCACCCAGAAGCAAAAAACCAGACAAAGATCCTTTACCTTCTACAGTTAACATCCAAATGGGGACACAGACAATATAGAGAAGTTTTCAGGACAGTGAAAATGCTGTTTTAGATGGCACCAAGGACTAAGGAAGAGAAAATAAAACAGGGATACACTGGCCTAAACTTTTGGGAAGGATGACCAAGGGGAATCTTCCAAAGGAAACAACTTTTAAATAAAGTTATGAAGAGTGATGGAATGAACTATGGAGCTATCTGAGGAAGTGCATTACAGAGAGAAGAGCTAGTTGCAGGTGCCCTGGGGGTGACACTCAGTGCCTTCGATGACCATGCATGGCCTCACCACTCCTCCAATCCTTATGTGCCTTTAAGCTCTTGTCAGAGAGGGTCTGTTTTGGGCAACTCCCACCTAAAATGTCAAATGGACTTTTTATCAGGAACACTTTGTCTTGTGTAAGAGAGGAAACCAGAACTGATCACAGCTGGAGGAGGCAAAGCTTTCCCTCAGTACCTGATGTCCTTTATCCTGACCCCCTCTCCTCCTTCCATCAGAAAACTTTTGGTTAGAAGGTAGACCTATGCTCAGACATGTCTGGGAAACTTCAGAAAGTTCTCTGACCTTCCTGGGTCTCACTTCTGCCTGTAACTTGAAGGTGTTGAGTAACTCCTTGCTAAAATCTCTTCTCTCAGTGAGCCCCAATTTCTATTGATCAGCCTGTCCTTGCCAGTGTGCATGTTTGTGATGCTTCCCACCCACTAGATGACATTCTGACAGTGGCCCTGGAGTTACCCAACCAGATGATCACTGGAGGCTCTGTCACTGCCCGATTGTGGGGAGTTATTTGAGGGCTGCAGCTTCTTCAGTGGCCAACTTATGTTGCAGGCACAGCCCATGGACCACTGACTCCATGTGCAGTTACTATGCTTGATTCATTGGGTCAATTTGAGAAACTTAGAAGTTTAATGAAGTCACTCATCGTGGGGCCAAGATCCTCACTTTATAAATATCCTAAGCTTATGCAAAAAGAGGGCATGGACATGATATGAGTGCTGCACTCACCCTAGGGTGGGTAGCTTGCTTAAAATATAAGGGAGGAAAAGAGATCACTTGCCCCCTTTTTGCTCTTCTTAGAGCCTGCTGATGTGGACTGAAACCTTCACAAACTGTGCGTTAAATAAACCTTTCTTCCTTAATTTTGGGTGTTGGATATTATGTTTCAGCAATGAGAAAAAAGTAGCTAAGACAGAATTTGGTACCAGAGAAATGGGGTCATTGCTGTGACTATACTGATCATGTGGTTCAAGAGCCTTTGAGAATGGCTTTTGGGAAGAGATTTGAAAGGCTTGAAGATGTCACCTGAAAGAGTAGATCCAGATTGCCTTAAATTGTTCAAGAGAGCTGGTCAGAGCTCAGAAGATCAAAAGGCTGATAGAAATCCTGCCTTGTCCTGCCAGGACCAGGCTCAGGAGGTTTCTGCTTGGCTCTTAACCTCCAGACAGTGTATGTTATGGCTTGGTAAAAAGTTTGTCTGCATTTTGCTCATGCCCAGAGACTTTGCCTGAGACTGAGATTAAGGATAGTGGACTAATTAATCAGAAGAAATTTCATGACAGTTGAATGTTGAGGCTGTGGCATGGTTATTGTTGTGAGCTTTTAGCCAGATTTATGTTACAAATCAAGAGCAAAGAGCCCAACAAGATGATTTAAAATGTTGTGAATTTGGCTAGAAGGAAAGTTCCAGTAAAGCTGTGGACTGTACTGCAAAAATAGAGCAGAAGGAATCTTGACTGCTGAGAAGGAACAGAAGAATACAAATGATGACCTGAGGGCATCACAAGAAGGATCAAGTCTCCACCTTTCACAGCCTCAAAACTGCAAAGGTGAAACACTTTACTTTGAAGAGAAAGCTACAGAACACCATGTTCCAGAATGACAGCGACATAGAAAATTTGTTCTTCAGAGTTGGATTCAGAGTGCCCAGAGATCCAGATACTTGACCCCTACATCGAAGAGAGAGGGAAGCCTGGCTACTGCTCCATCCGGCAATAGACCTTAGCATCATCCACATGGTATTAGTTTTAGGTGCATGTGTACTGCAAGAGTCGTGGGGTGAAGAAGGTTTCCACCCTGATTTCAGAAGGAAGCATGCCCCTAAGAAGGCGATATGTAAAGCTATGAGGGGGTGCAATGCAGACCCCAGAAGTTTGGAAAGCTAAAAACGTGGATCATTTAAGGAAAACTGCAAAAAGGGAGCAAAGTGAGCCTAAGAGAGAAGCCATGGGAGCTACTACCACAGGAAGTACTGTAGAGGTGGAGCCACCTAAGCCCTTTGGAGTTCACATCTTGCCACAGATTGCCTCAGATGCTGCACAACTTAATGTTGTTTGAATTTGCTTTGTATCCCAATTCTTTGTATTTCCCCGTTTGTAACATTTGGAATGAAAATGTTTGTTTTGTGCCATTGAATGTTGGAAATGTTTAACTTTCTTTTAATTTATACAAGGGCTCACAGCTAAGTTTGCCATACATCTTGGAGGAGACTTGGGACTTGGACTTTTCAGGAATGCTGAAACTGTTAGGACTTTGATAACTCTTGCAGATAGACTAATGCCTTTTGCGTAAACAGATGTACATAAATCTTTGGGGATCCAGGGATGGAATGTTATGGTTCTAATGTAATATAACGTTGACAGACTTAATACTGGTTCTTGAGAATTGTTAAGCCTGTGTCATAATGTTTAAGCTGTGAGATGATAAGTATGTCTATGCATTTGGAAACCAGTTTAAAGAAATACCTCTGGTTGCCAAGGTGACAAGGGGTGGATTGTTATGACTGATTCATTGTGTCAACTTAAGAAGTTTAGAAGCTTGACTAAGTAACTCAGCAGGGGCCAGGGTCCTCATTTTGTAAAAATCCTCAGTCTGTGCAAGAAGAGGGCATCGAGATGATAGGAGTCAGCAGAGTCAGTAGCTTGCTTATAATATAAAGGAGTAAAAGAGGCTTGCTCACCCCCATTTTTCTCTTGTTGGTTTTGCTGTCTTCCACCACCTTGAAGAGTTGTCCCTTGGCCATCACCACTCTGCCTTAGAGCCAGCTGATATTGGCCAAAATCTTCACAAACTGTGAGCTCAATAAAACTTTTCTCCTTTAATTTTGAGTGTTGGGTATTTTTGTCTCATCAATGAAAGAAAAGTTACTGAGACAGTAGCCAAACAATACAGTGAGGAAAAATTAAGCCATCACATGTGTGACTATCCTCCATCATCCAGTGTTTCCTAGTATAGAGGCTGACCTGACTTTAACTCAAATGTTAATCTAAACCATCAGCACTTCAAGGTAATCACCAACAATCTGCATAGCAGGTGACAACCCGCTGTGCCTTACAATGCCTCTCTGGCTCCACTTTCCAAGGAGTTTGAATGGGGATGATTGTGCAAATTGAGAAGGCCCAGGGAGCAGCATACTGTTGGGCTGCTGCCAGACCCGCTCACACTATCTTTAATTCCAGGGTCAGACTGTGTTCACTTTTTTCTGACAGGTTCACGATTCAGTTTATCAGACCTAAACTATCACCTCCTCAGAAACTTCCTTGGTCTATGGATGCTGGGTAGTGGTGGAGCAAGGCCATGGTATGATGGTGAGAATGATCACAGACATGGTTAAATTCCATGGTTAATTTCCACTAACTCAGTCAGTGCAAACCACAGGGGCCACTATGGGTCCTGACAACAGATTTTTTTAAAAAGCTTTAGAATTTTCAGGAAACATCAGCCCAGAATCCTTACCTAATGAAAGAAATCCTTTATGTGCTTTGGGCTGCTCCTATTCTACTAATGGCTCTTACAGGATTCATACCACATGGAGATAAGTGGTGGTCTGTTATACATAGTATAATTCATCTGGCTTTACCAAATGCAGTCCTGGGATCAACAGTATTTCCAACCACTCAAACTGAGGTTTTCCCTAATTGGTTCATTTTGTCCATAAAGGTAGCAGGACGGCTGCTCTACTCTTCCCTCAAACTGCTTTCTTAGTGAACTTCCAAGACCTTCAGGAAGAAAAGCATCTGCACTCTCAGAAGAATTTAGGCGACATCAATGAGCTCCCCATACCCCACCCCTTCAGGATCTCCCTTGGATCTCAGCTCTTCATGATCCTGGTGAAAGTACCAATTCCAATTGTTCCTTACATCTACCTCAGGGTCTTTACACTTGCTCTTCCTTCTGCCTAGAATGCTCTTCCCCAAGATCTTGGCATAGTCAGCTCTCTCTAGTGGTTCAAGACACAGTTAAGCATCATCTCCTTGGAAAGTTCCGTGCCCACCAAGTTTGGAAGAGAGTCTCACATCTCCCTCTTTCATATGCCCTTGTGTTGTTTTCTTCATGACACTCTTCACTATGATAAAACATCTAATTTATTTTTCTAATTACTTTCTTATTGTTTATTTCCTCCCACCTCCCTGCTCTCAAGGACTTTTTTCGTTCATCTTTGTATCGTCAGCACCTGGAACTATGTCTGACATGGATTTAGCATCCAACAAAAGCTATTGGATTGGTGGATAAATAAATTAATCTCCAAGGAAGATGTCCAGGTAACTAGTCTAGTGGGGAAGAAAGCAGAATAAAGAGTGGCAATGACTTCTAAGAACAATTGAAGAAGAATAATTAAAACAAAAAGGAGGGAACTAAAGCTCCTCAGTGCTTTAAAGCTTCTAAAGTGCTTTAGACACTACGACTTAACACAGGTAGAAGTACCTGTGTTTTGGTACCTAATAGCCAACATTCCTCTCTGTCCCTTCTCTCTGTAAATCTTCCCAACTTATAGTAATCACTATTCTATGTCCAGGTCAACTTTTTTAGCTTCCACAAATGAAACAGAGCACATGGTCTTTGCCTTTCTGTGTATGGTCTATTTCAGTTAATCTAACATCCTTCACTTCCATCCATTATGCTGCAGATGATAGGCTCTCCTTCTTGATGGTTGGATAGCATTTCACTGTGTATATATGCCACATTTTCAGCATCCATTCATCCGTCAGTGGGCATCTATGTTCATTCCCCATCTTGACTGTTGTGATTAGTGCCACAATGGATGTGCATAAATTCTTTTGATATGTTGATTTCCTTTCCTTTGGCTATGTACCCAGAAATGGAATGGCTAAATGAACAAGAAGAGAGGAGCGTAAGGAGTCGGAAATTCTAATTACTCTAATTTGATCAGTACAGACTATATTCATGTGTTGAATCTATACACCATAAATACACAATTATTATGTTAATAAAAATAAATAAATAAATACATAAATAAAAATAATGACGTAAGAGACTGAAACTCTGCCCGTAGCCAGGACTGGGCATTTCACTTTGTCACATACAAGAGAAGGCTTTGATGTGCTAGAGGGATAGATGCCTTCCAGACGGGCTGGGCCCATGGAAAATGTTCCCTGTCAGGCAGGGAACACTGAGCCTCCTTCAGAGCACAAGTCAACCCCTACTGAAACCGGAAGCTAGGTGGGATTGCCTTGAATCCTTGTATAGAGGCAAAGGAAGGTGGGAGAGTTTCATTACTCTCTCCGAGAAATCAAGGCAGCAATATAAAATAATTTGAGCTGTCAACTCATCAACCCAGACTCTGGCAGTGACAAACTCACCCACATTCTGCCTCAGTAAACATTCAGAGAGCAGTAGAAGGCAGCAGCAGACCTCTAGGTATTTCAGCTAGGCTGCAGGATGTGCTCCATACAGTTTGAAGTTCACTCCGTAGCAGACCCAGAGCTGCAAGTGTGGAACTAGGGAAGAAGAAGACTAGAATGGAGAAAAACTCTAAAATCAGAGATAAAAAGGTCTTCCTGGAGTAGGTAGGAATATGGGCTGCCAGGAGGAAAGAGAAAAAATTTTAAGACCTTGGACTGTGGTGGACTGGGAGTTCTTTTCTAGTCCATCCTTACTGTGTGATCTCAAGTAAGTGTCTTAGGTTGCATTAGTGACAACTACTTCCTCTCCAAGTAGACACCACACATACATATACAAATCTTTGTCAACCTCAGGGTTATTGGATCTAGTGAAATCATGTGTATAAAGGATTTTTGTAGAAGGATAATAAAGAGCCTCACACATTACTCAGAAACCAAAGCCAAATGGAAAATCACTGGCTGAGTTTGATGTAAATGGCAGTGTTTAAGGGACTTTATCTTTAAAGACCCTTGTACCACTCCAGGCCTTGAGAGTACAAAAGCAGCAGTGACTCTGTTTCCAAAAGCATAAGGAGATCCCTGGTAGCTAAAAAAGCATGGTTCCTTACAGTAAGAGATGAAAACAACACTGAAACATAGGAATAAATTTAATAAGAAATATGCAAGATGTATTAAGACACTTTTAACTTAAAAATGATTTAAAGAAACAAAACAAGAACTTGAACAACTGGAAAATCCTACCATTTTCATGGATAAAAAGTATTCCAAAGCTGATTATAAACCGAATGTATAAAATTACCAATACATTTTGGGAGGAGGATATAAAAATTTAAAGTTTTTTAGAACAATAAATAGATAATAAAATCCAGGAAAATTCTGAAAAATAAATACACAAAAGGTGACCAGCTCTACTAAATGTTAAAGCAACTAGAAAATTGTATTATTTAAAACACACATTTTTGGCATATGAACAGGAAAAGAATCAAAGCAATGGAATAGAAAATTCTGAAATAGATCTATAGATCTAGAAGAAATATTGAACTTCAGGTCAGTGAGGAAAACATGAATAGTTTAATAAATGAAATTGGGACAAGTGAGTAGATGTGGAAAAAAATAGGATCTTTTCCTCGAGTCTTATATCAAAACAAATTATCAATGAATAAAAAATCTAAATGTAAAAACTAAAACTGTGACAGAGCGAGAAGTAAAAAGGAAAAGTGTAAATTTTGTACTTGTGAAGGCTTTTGTAAGCGTAGTATAAAACCAAAACAGTAATCAAAGGACTGTCACATTCAACGGTACAAAAATGCAAAAATTGTCATGAAAACACAAACAACCCCAAAAGAAGTCTGTGAATTAATTTGAGAAAACATTTTCTGCCTTTGTACCAGAAAGAGCTAATTTTCTTAGTATACAAAGATTTTCTACAAATTAATAAGAAAATGCACAAAAGATATAAACAAAGAATTCACAGGGAAGGAAATATAAATGACTCTTAATGTTTGAAAACATGTGTGGTCTCACAATAAGAGAAATTCACATTACAATTAAGAGATACCATTTTTCATCTCTTAGTCAAGGGCTAAAAAGTGTTGTAATACAATGTTGGCAAGAATACAAGGAACCTGGTATTATGCCAATAAATGAATAAATCATACAACTTCCACGGAAGGTAATTTGCGACTGTGTTATAAAATTTTAAAATCATTCACTGGTTCTACAATTCTACTTCCTTAACATTTTTTACTTCACATGTATTTTCACAGATTCAAATGACATTTATATGCTTATTAATTAAAGCATTAATATAACAGCAAAATACTTTTGACCATGTGTCCCTTTCATTGTGCACATTTATATCAAGATATCATGTTGCATTCCTTAAATATATGACATAAAAATCTTAAGAAAATGAAGAAAAAATTTTAAAACTACTTCCCACTTAAAAAAGAAAAAAAAAAAAATATATATATATATATATATATATTCAGAGAAACAAGCCAGATATTAAATAGCATTGTATGATTCCACTTATAGGAAGTACCTATAAGGTCAAACTCATTAATACAGAAAGTGGAATTATGACTGGGTGGCCTGGGAGAAGGACAGAAGGAAGAGAAATTACTTTCTAATGGGTAGAATCAGACTTTGAGAAGATGAAAACGTACTGAAAAAAGATTTTAATTACACAAGGTAAATGTATTTAAAGCCATTAAGCTGTATATGTAACACGGATATCACAGTCAATTTTATGTTATATGTATTTTTGCCACAATAAAAATAAAGAGAACAACATAAATTGCAAGCAGTATACAAAGATGAGTGTGAATTTTAGTGTTGACCCCTCCAGGGTTTGAATCCTTCACAGTGTTTAATAGCTCCATCGTCTCCGATGAGATACTTACTATTTCCAAGCCTGTTTATTCATTATTTCAATGATAATAGTAACACTGCACTTAATTGTTTTAAAGTATACATAGGGCTTAGAGTAGTGCTCACCACAACATGAATGCTTGATAAGTCATGGTTCATTATTTACTGTCATCCCCAACAAACACCTATCAAGCACCGGCTATGCCAGTCTGCTATGCCACAAAGCTGGGAACACAGAAGTGAAGTGGAGGGATCCTTCAAGACACTCATCGCTTAGTAAATGCGACCGTAATTATTTCTAGCTTCAGTCAAGTCCTCACTTTAGGATCAAGTATTGAAACAGTCCTGACAGAAGTATCCTGAAGATACAGAGGACTAGGGTGTAACTCAGCGGTAGAGCATTGGGCTGGCATGTGCCAGGCTCTGAGGTTCGTCTCTAACAGCAGCAGCCGGAGGAGGAGGAGAGGGGGAAGAAGAACAAGAAGAGGAAGGGGAAGGGGGGAGTAAAGACAGAAGACAACAGGAAAAGGAGGAGAGACAGAAGGGTGAGAATGAGGACCAGGGGACAGAGAAGATGAAGAATCACAGCAGCAGCAAAAAGAAGGAAGGAGGGGAGGAGGAGAAAGAAGAGGAGCCGCAGCAGGAAACTTAATTCGACTGAAGTCTGCAATGTTTCCTAGTGCATAGGCCTGTTTGGAGATAGGAAGTGCGGCACTCTGAACGACTGCTCCAGGGATGCTGCAGAGGAAAGGGGGCTGGACTCGGTGCTCTCCAACAGCTCCGTATGGCTCACCAAGTCTAATAACAGAAGGGAGGGCGAGGACTGGACCTGAGCGGCCTGCTGGGGAAAGACCCCTGGGTGGCAGCTTTGTAGATGCCTCTGCTTCATGACATCATCCACATTTCCCCCAGCAGGGACATGCGTGTCCATATGTCAGGTGTGGATTCTAATTCAAAATGACAGATACAATTTTCACATAGATGAATGGAGAGGAACCAAGGCCGGATCATCCCTGGATGATAGATAGAAAGTAAAAAGGCCCAAAGGAGAGACCACCTGTACTTTTTTCTGGACCAATGCAAGTTTTAGCTCCAGGATGTACAAGTGAAGACAAGGAAGAACACATCCCCAGGGTCGCCTGTGAATCTAAGGAAGATTCCCCCATCCCAGATCCCAGCTAGCCCAGCTACCCCGAGGTGTCTGAGAGATTATTTTTTAAGGAAATGGAAAACAGTTTTCTTTCTTGGAAAGAGGGGGCTGATAATGCATTGCACAGAGACAGAGACGATAGAACAAACCATTCAGTTGTAAAACACCATCTTCAGCTACAGGCCCAGGCAGGGCAGAGGACAAGGAAGGGGCAAGAGATGTTCCCTGTGTAGGTTCTCAGGAGAAAGCCAGTGTGGCTTCTCTTTGCTGGAGATCCTGAGGTCTTTCCTAGAGTATAATGATCAGGAAACAGTCATGTGATCAGGAAAGGCCTCCCTGATAGTAACATTTGAGCAAAGATCTCAAGGTGGTGATTGAGGGACAAGCCATGCAGGTGTCTAGGGAAGACCAGGACATACAGAAGGAAAAACAAGGCCAAAGAGCTGGAGGAAAAATGTCCCCAGGATACTTAAAGCACAATAAGGAGGCTGTGTGATGGCAGCAGAGGAATGGGGGAGCTGCTGGACACAAGTCAGAGACGGGCAGGATGCAGAAAGGTTCACACTTTACAGGGCTTTTGGGCCCCCTCAATGATTTTGACTTCACTCAGTGATAGATGGGAAGCACTCACAGGTCAGCGGATGTGTACTGCGAGCTGCCTTACAGATTTTAAGGGGCCCATGGGTTGCTTGGCTGAAAATGCACCCCAGACAAGGTAGTATGACCACCTGTTTTAGTTAGGTGTAGAGTCAGGCAACAATCCAGGAGAGGGATGGTGGTAATGTGAACCAGACTGGTGCAGCGGAGATAGTGAGAAATGGATGTATCCTGAAGACATAACCCACAAGATTTTCTCACAGATATATGTGGGAAGAAGAACAAACAAACAAACTCAGAAGGTTATGAATGATGCTAAGGCTTTTGGCCTGAGCTATTAGAAAGATGGAGTTGTTACAACTGAAGTAGGTAGACGGAATAAGCAGGTTTTATGGGGAAGAACAACTCATGACCAGACAAGTGAAATGTGACATGTCTCTCACACACCCGCAGAGAAATAACTTGTGGGCAAGTGGATGGACACATGTCGTGGGCAGGGAGAAGGTCAGTGACAGATATATGTTTAGACGTCCTCTGTCCACAGGTGGTGTTTAAAGTCAGAGGCCTACATGAATGGCTGTGGACAAAAGAAAAAAACGAAGGCAGAGGATTGAGGCCTGAAGTGGCCAGAGCTCACAGGCTGGCTAATAAAAAAAAATGGCAGCATCCAAGAAGTTACCAATGGGGTAGAAAAAATATCAGGAAAGGGTGGAATATTCCAGAAGCCAGATGAATAAAGCATTTCAGGGAGAAGGCAATAGTTAGTCATATCAATTACTGATAGATCAAGAATCTCACGATGAGAACTGAAGTTGACCAACAAGCTGAGCAACAAGAAGGTCCCTGATGACTTTAGAAAGAACGATTGTAGTGGAATGCGGGAATCATCCTCAATGAGGGGTCAGAAAGAATGAAAGTAGTTAAATAATGCAAGGCAATGTTCTCTACATAATGTATTCTAACTAGTAAATAAGGAAGGCACAACAAGATTTTAATAGCTGCTTTTTGTAAGTCTAAAATGAAATAGTCTAGGAAGAGATCAACAAACTAAGGGCCTTGGACTACATCTGGTCTACTTACCTCTATTAATAAAGTTTTGGTGGAACTCATCCATTCCTGTCACTTATGTGCTAGCTGTGCCCGCTTCCTAGCTACAACAGCAGCACTGAGCAGTTGAAACAGAGACCCCATGGGCCACAAATTAAAGTATTTACTGTCTAGCCCTTTACAGAAAAGTTTTGCCAACCCCTGTGTGGATCCTCGGCAGCTGTGAGCGTGTCAAGAAGAGAAACAAGCAGATACCATGGGCCTTTGTTCCACCCCCAAGAATGTCACCTTGCAAAATAATAAGAAGTCAAACCTGACTCAGATGGACTTAAGTATCGAGTTATAGGGAACTGAAATGTGCTGCAATACAATAGGGATGCAATCAGCAAAATTCAGAATGTAGGGAAATGACCAAAAAGGTGATCATGGGTCAAAACCCTAAACTATAAGACCCAAAACAAAGTGGAGAAGGGAATCCACAGATTCAGACAAACCTTTAAGACAAATATATTGTGTAAAGCTTATTTGGATTCTGATTCAAACAAACCAACTGCAGAAAAAACATCACATGACTAGGGAAATTTAAACACCAACTAGATATTTGAGGATATTAAGAAATTATTGTTAACTTGGGGGAATATAATTGTCATGTTTTTAACCATTATCTTAAAAATTGATACTTAAATATTTACAGATAGAATATATTATAGTTGGGACTTGCTTCAAAATAATTCGGTGGGGAGGTAAACAAGAAAGTTTAGGTGAAAACAATTAGCCACGCACTGGTAATTACTGAAGCTAGGAAGTGGGTATGTGAGGTTCATTGTGCTAGTCTCTCTCCTTTAGTACATGTTTGAAATTTTCCACAATAACAAGTGAATTTGAAAAAATTAACCAAGAGAGACAAGGTAGAATGGGAGTGTGGGGCGCAAAGGAGCCGCGGGAACCAGAGGACACTGGTTCTCAGAAGCAGTGATGGATGTGGACTCCGGGAGACAACAACTAATTCCGGGAGGGAGTGAGAGCAGAGAGAAGAAAGAGCAGTGGGGAAGGAGAGTGAATGTGAGACCCTTGAGGAGAAGCCCCTTCCGCAGACTGTCTCATGATTCATCGTGCAAGAAGCTGGGAGACTATGCCATCCCCCTCAGCTCACCCTCGCTGTCTTCCTGGGGGCCACTTCCTGCAGGCCTTCTCACAACATCCAGACCTAAAGCTGAGAAAGGGATCCCCTCCCCTGTGGTGCAGGAGGTGGTCTCAGAAACAACCAGTTTGCACCCTGAGGATGAGAACACTGCTTCCTACACGGTGCCTGTTCCACCCAGTGTTTTACCCAGAGCAAGTTCCAGGCCTGTCTCTCCACCAGCGCTTGTCTGCTGACTCAGGCTAGTCTTCTTGTGGTGGACTTATGATATGTACACTCCCTCTCAGGTGACCCACCAAGGACCCAGGTAGGGTGTCCTTTGGCAGGCTTTGGGTTCTGATGTTACCGAGGCTTTGGGACATGCATTTTACCAGTTGGAGACCTTAGCTTCCCTCAGATTCTTAAAAATTTCTCTTGGGCTGGGGATTTAGTTCAGCAGCATAAGCACCTACCTGGCAAGTATGTGGTCATGAGTTCAATCTCCAGTACCCAAAAAAAAAAAAAAAAAAAAATCTCTAACTACAAAGGTTAAGAACCACTATACTTGAAGTATAATAGTTTTTGGACATACTAGATTTAGGGTAAGTCTGGGGGATAATTTTATCTGTTACAGCCCCTCAAATATCAATACGTGCTCTATATCCCCAAAACTAGAAAATTGTTTCTGAATCACCCAAAACAAAAATTAAAATTCGTCAGTGGCAGGCTGGTAGCAGCACAAATCTCAAACATCCTCTACCATTAGAAGCCAAATAAAACAGCAAACGTATGAGGAGCTATTTCCCAAGTAACAGCTGACATTATACACACTTTACAAATCCTACAGTTTACAAAGTAAATTATTTCATTGCATTCCATATTTTGACTTTGAGAATTGTGTCATGAAAACTTTAAAAAGGAGAGAAAATCCATGAAATGGGGTGGGTGCAAATGGGTTTTTAAACATCTTTGTGTAAGTGTCTTTCTGGCTGAGTACACTACAGATTCGCCTCCCCCAAACCCTCACACATTAGCGTCCCACCTCCTACCACAGCCACACCCAAGGGTGTGAGATCCAAGGCCCTCTGCACCGTCTGCTTCTCATGAATATTTCATATATTCATATAATCAATTTCTCCTGGGCTAGAGGCTCTGAGGTGCCATAGAACATCACATCGAGAAAGTGAGCAATGCCCAGCCAGAGGTCCACCTGCCACTCTGTCTTCCCCTGCCCAGAGGAGCCCTGCACCCACTCCTGTTCTCAGACCAGCACTGACCCTCTCTAGCTAATATGGTAGATTAGTTACACCCATTCAATCTTTACATAAGCTGTAAGAGGCAAACACTGTCCCTACATGGAGGCTCCGGGAAATAAGTCACCCAGAGCAGCTGGTCAGTACTACCTTTGGGGACTGGGTGCTCAGCATGCACCAGGTACCCGGTCTGAGGCAGTGGTGTGAGGAGTGTGCAGAGAGCAACAGTGCTGAGTTCTGGCACAACTGTCTCCCACAGGAGCTCAGCGTCAGTTCTGAGATCAGCGTCAGTTCCTCGGGAGTCAAGGACTGGGATCCAGAAGAATGGATTCCCATTCTCCTCAACTCCCTTTCATTCCCTAAGACCTATAATCCTTCATCCAACAGTGACTAAACCACTGCTATGAGCCAGATTTGGGGACACAGCAGTGAGCAATACAGAATCCCATTCCTCAAAGAAGGTTCACCCTGGAAAACTCAAACATTGCACTAACAAAACAAAACAAAAAACAAAACCTGGGGTGAGGTCAGGTGCATGCCCTTGTCCAGTCGCCAAGGAGACCCTGTGCACTGCTGCCAACAACCCCGGCAGAGAAGCTGAGGTCAACATCAAATGTGAAATATTTAAACTATCTCCACAATGCAGACAATTAAATGTGTCATTGTGGGTGATGATGCTGCTGGTAAAATAGGTCTCCTGATATCGTATACAACAAGTAAATCTCCATCTGAATATGTACCTTTTTGACAACTATGCAGTCACAGTTATGATTGGTTTTTTTAATACTGCAGGGCAAGAAGATTAAGACAGATTACGATGACTGAGTTATCCACAAACAGATGTATTTCTAGTCTGTTTCGCAGTGGTCTCTCCATCCTCATTTGAAAATGTGAAAGAAAAGTGGGTGCTGAGATAACTCACCACTGTCCAAAGACTCCTTTCTTGCTTGTTGGAACCCGAGTTGATCTCAGAGATGACCCCTCTACTATTGAGAAACTTGCCAAGAACAGACAGAAACCTGTCACTCCAGAGACTGCTGAAAAGCTAGCCCGCGATCTGGAGGCTGCCAGGTATGTGGGGTGCTCTATGTTCACCAGAAAGGCCTGAAGAATGTGTTTGGGCAGCAATATTGGCTGCCCTGGAGCCTGCAGAACCAAAGGAGAGCCGCAGGTGTGCGCGGCTGTGAACGTCTCTCCAGATCCCTTCCTGCACAGCTGGGGTTGGCACCACACTAAAAGCAATGTTCAAATCAAACTAAAGATTAAAAAGTAAAATTCGTTTCTGCAATAATGACAAGTGCCCTGCACCCACCCACACGTACTTGTGTGAGACCAGGCCAGTAGGTAAGCCTCCCACTCCTGCCAGTACTAGTTAATTTTTGACGAATTGCAATTCTCAGAAAAGTGATCAGTATTGGTTTTTGGTTGGTTATTTCAAAAAACTGTTGTTGTTGTTGTTGTTGTTGTTGTTGTTGTTGTTGTTGTTTAAAGTAAGGCATGCCATTAGAGAAATGCAAATTAAAACCACACTGAGATTCCATTTCACTCCTGAAAGAATGGCCAGGATCAAGAAAACTACCAACAACAAATGCTGGAGAGGCTGTGGGGAAAAAGGAACTGTCCTGCACTCTTGGTGGGAATGCAGACTGGTGCAGCCATTGTGGAGGTCAGTCTGGAGATTTCTCAAAAAGCTGGGATTGGAAGTCTCATTTGTTCCAGCTATTCCACTTCTAGGCATATTCCCAGAAGAACTAAAAACATCACACCACAGTGATATATGTGTACCCATGTTTATAGCAGCACAATTTGTAATAGCCAGATCTTGGAAAAAACATAAGTGTCCATCAACTGAGGTATGGATAAAAAAGTTGTGGTATTTTTACAATGGAGTACTACTCAGCTATAAAGAATGATCACATTGAGATATTTATAAATAAATGGATGCAGCTTGAGACCATACTCATAAGTGAAATAAATCAAACTCGCATGTATAAATACTGAATAGTTTCCCTAGTGTAAGAAATGGTAAGAATACACAAAAGTATGTGGTAATCATGATTCCCCATTATATGGCTTTGAAGCCTTATAATGTTTTATTCATTAGTTGGAATGCTTTTACTACAGGTTGTTTGATTTTATTGTCTGTGAGGGTATGAACAGCTATTTTGAAGAAAACAAGATATTATAATAGCTAGTACTGATTTAATATCATCTTGTTTTGAAGTCCCACCAAGCTTTTGTTCTTCTGTCTCCATTGGTTTTATCATGTCTTATCTTATTGGGTTTTATTATGTGTGATAGTATAAACAAAATTTTTTATGGACAAGGAGATAATATAGTAACCATTGTTCGTTTTCTGTTAGTTGGGTCTGAATACCCTGTAATACTTTCATTCTCTTGAATGGTTTTACACTGTCTTGTTATGTTTGATACTATAGTATACGAAGTTGTACTCAAATATTTCAAGGAAAGAGACACTATGATAGCTACTCTTATGTTGGGTTGTCTTGTGGTGAAACACTGTGTTGCTTAAATTGTTCTGTTCTGACCTGTTTTGTTATGTCCTCTTTTATCTTAATCTTTTTTTAAAATAAAAATAAAAATAAAAAGTAAAGCATGCTTGTGTTACTCTGACAAACTGATTTGAACTGTTGAAGCTGCTCCCGGTTCCACTTGAGATGGGAAGTCTTAGTATGGTTTTTTCCTTTCTTTTTTAGGGGGAGGGAAAATGTCTGTAGGGGGGTATTTTTAGTTTTGTTTTCTAAAATTCATTAACCAGTTGTCAGCCCTTAGGGGAAGAGGACGGATTGATCCCACATTCTACTCTCTAGATCTAGTTTAGAAAAACGTGTTCCCACCTGGTGCTCTTAGGAAGGAGTACAGTAAATGCCTCATTTAATAACATATTCCTTTTTGAAAGTTGCCTTTTTTCTCTCTCCACCCTTGAGTAGATCCAGTATGTGATGAAACTCATGAAAGTGGGTGGAAACCATCTTGCTCCTCCTCTTTTCTGGGATGCACTCTATGTATGACTGTGACTTTCTTGGAAATTTGTTTGCCACTTACTGATTTTCTTTTTTAAGGTAATTTTGACTTCTTTCACTGAAAAATGAAGAAAAGTATTGAAATATACCAAATGGATTGAGTTTGTAATTTTAAAAAATTTTTCCTGTTAGCCATTGTCTTATATGCTTAGCCTAGATTTGCAATTCAGTAGAGTTGGGTGTTCCTAGATTCCAGCAGAAGACCTGACACAGAGGAAATTTGAGGGGCGGTGCTACAAGACAGATGCCTTTGGGATAATTGGCATCCTCTTTCAGGGCGTGAGGATGCAGGCCTGCTTCATTAAGAAGCCATAGGTGGGCGGGGTGAGGAGAACACTTCCCAACATGGGGACAGTAGGGGAATCCCCTTACTCCTGTTTTACATATGAGGAACCTTATAGCAACTGGTTGAGGCTCTGTAGTGGAATAAAAATCATGCAAGGAGTCTTACAAATACCCAGTAAGTGTGAATAGAAACTTCATCAGCTTATTTTTGTTGCAGTTTCTAGTTTTTAAGAATGTTTAGTTAATTTTCCCACCATTCCAATATCCTAATTCTTGTAGATTTCATTAGTGCTGAACCAATGCTCTCTGTCTCAATCGTTGTATATGTCTTCCTTTCAGATGTGTTAAACAAACAAAACCTTTCCAAAAAAACCCTGGGGACTACTGTAAGCATGGTAGAATGCGAAAAGAAAGGCCAATAGGAGGACCTAAACCACATGGGCTGATGATAGCTGTCTGTGAAGTAAATGACGTTACTGAAGAAATAACATTCAAGTTGAGAATTAAACACTGCAAAAGCACTACCAGATGAATGGGAAATCAGAGATTAGAAGAGTTGGGAGCCGGACAGCATATGCAAAGGCCCTGTAATGTGAAAGAGGTTGGCATATTTTGAAAGCTTGCAAAAGAGTTGGGAAGTTGTGAGTGACAGAGAGAGGGGAGTAGGTTCAAGGTGAAGATCGACACTGTTTTATGCACAAGGCACAAAGCCCAAGAAGAAGATCTTGGATTTCAAGCTGAGGAGTGGCATGGTCCTATTTCACGTCAAGATAGTACAGGCTACCAAGTGGAGCATGGGGCTGTAAAGCTAACAGGAGAGGAAGCAGAAAGAACAGTTAGAAAGTGTTTGTGATTGTCCAAATAAGAGATGATGGTAACTTGATCTAGGACGTGTAGTGGCAGTGGAGATAGAAAGAAGAGGATAAAAGTGCTGAAACATAATGCAGAGGCCCATGTCCACGATCCCAGCTACTTTGGAGGCTGAGGCAGGAGGATCTGAAGATCAAACCAATCTGAGCAACTTATCAAGGCCCTGTCTCAAAATGAAAAATAAAAAGGCCTGAGAATATAGCTCAGTGCAAGTCCCTGAATTCAACCCCTAGTATCATGCAAAGGAAGAAGAGGAATAATACTAAAGCATAAAATTGACAGGCTTTCCTGATGGATTGTGTAAGGGTGTGCAGAGGTGTAGTCCGTAGGGAGCGGCTCAGAATGGGTGCTCCAGGCGAGGCCCATGGACCAATCCGTGGGACGGATCAGTAGTCCTGGACTATTTGTTGTAGGAAGCTGCTACTCATCTCTACTAAGAAAGCTGGAAAAGAAGCAGATCTGTAGGTAAGGTCAAGAATTCAATTTGAATATGTTAAGTTTGAGATGCCTCTGAGATCCCAAACAGCAACACTTAAAAACCCATAGGTTTGAAGCTTAAAAGAGAGGTCTAAGCTGCAAGAAAAATTTTGGGGAGTTGTGACAAACAGTAATGTTCTTGTAGTGACCAAGAAAATGTGCCTAGCAGACCTCCAGTTATGGCCAGGAGCCCCAGCTGCCTGAGTCTGAATTCATTACCATATTTACTCATAGCAGGGATAGGAAAGCAGGCCCACTTCTGGGAGACAGGGGATTCCTCTGGCAGTCAACTTGGCTCAAGGGCTTCCTGGCAGCTTTACTGAGCACTGTTAGGTTGAACAGGAGTCTGAGACCTTTGCGCCCAGTCTGTTTTCCCTCTCTGTCATTCAGGATCAAATTTGCATGATGACTAAGTGGTTCTTCCAACCTTTCCTGACTCCCTCTCTATTACCTCTCCTCGGTGTTTCCTCTAGTAAAATCCTCATCTTGGTGTATTCTTAGAGAGCCCAAGTCAGTGAAGCCCCCGTGTACTCATCTCCCTGCATCCAGGCTGTGGGCAGTCTCTTCTCATACTGAGGCTGAGCTTGGTCATGTGACTTGCATTAGCCAATAGAACAAGAGCACATATGACGTAAGTGGAGGGTTGAAAGGGCTTACACATTGGGTCTGTGTGTGTGTGTGTGTGTGCGCGTGTGCGCGCGCACTTGTGTTTATAATACAAATGTCTCATCACCAAATTATATGATATCAAATTATGAATATGCTAGCATTAAGAAGCAAGGTCAATGGGAAGTTATTAAGTTATGAGAGTGAAGCCCTCAAAACTAGGCCATCCAATTGCACTCAAGCCATCCCAGGACAGGAAAATCACCAACCAACTCACAGAACTGAGAAAAATACTATATTTGTTGTTTTACACTTCCACGTACTCAGATGATTATGCAGCAAAAGCTAAGGACAGGAGTCTGGAGTTTGAACACGGTATTCTAAGCCATGGGAAAGAGTTTATCTTATAGGAGACTTGAACTTCCTGTCCTTGCTTGCCTAACCCACAGCTTTTCTGAAGGCTCCTGAAATTAGCCAGAAGCCTTTCTGCTAATTTGTTCAGTACTTACTACATCACAGACAACATAAAGAGGGGCATAGACATACGGTGATAATTAAAACACAATTTTACCCTAAAGGGAAAAAATAGGGGTGTCAGAAAAAAATTTCTCCTTAATAAAGAAACTAAGGGATTTTCTTTAGGTTAAAAATTGTTGAATACATGTTGGCTAGAATTCTTCCACTTCCGCCTCATGGTCTTCCCCTTCTTTTCTCTCTTTCTCTTTCCCCAACCCCTCCCTCAGTTATATCAAGCCCCATTCAATCATCACTGTTTCTGAGGGGAGTTGATAGGATCCTGCTGTCACTTCACAGGCAACAAATTGTGAATCTAGTTCCCCAGCTGCAGGAAAGATGGTGCAACCAAGAAAGAGAAAATTGGAACTTGCCAAAGGTTCTAGAGTGCCTTTGTTACTTGGCTAAATATTCAATAAACTTGTTAGTTATCTAATAAGGGAAAACACTGAAAAGATATTGATAAAAGATACAATCCCCATTATCAGGATCTCACATTTACACCACATCGAGTACAGTACTTAGCTGTAGGTAAGCACCAGCAACTAGGACAGAATAAAGCAAAGGAAGTGTGACTGTTGAAAGAGAATCTAGGAATCTTCCCAGAAAAGGTAGCTGCAGTTAGCCAGGCCCTTGTGGGGAAAAGCTGAGGCAGGTCATGTCAAACTAATATGAAGAGCAGGAAAAATAGGAGGAAGAGGAGTCACAAACAACTCTGATAGTTCTGGCATGGGCCATAGGATGGACAATGGTTCCATTCTCTGAGAGAGGATCAATGATAGCAGGATAAGATTTGGTCACTAATGATGGGTTAAGTTTTAGACAAGGTGATTTTGAGATACTGTGAGGTACTAACACAGTAACATCCAGTATTGAGATGGAGAGGAATCCTGGACCTGAAAAGAAAATTCTGGAATGGAAAACACATTTGTACATCAACAACATGTGGTGATGACTGAAAAAAAAGAGAAGATCTGAAATTCCCTTGAAGAGCATGAACTACAAGTGAAATGTGTCAGTCACTCAGTTCCCATCTTGGGGAGGAACCCAGACAACACCGACTGGAGGAGAAATTGCCAAGCACCCATCAGACACCACCAAGGTACCTGCTATTCCCCTCCCAGCTGTTCTCTTTTCTCAGTAGTCTACTATAAACAGCCAGGAAAATAATTCCACTGAGATGTGAATGATTAATAACAGATGTCTCCAGAAATATTTTCAGTTTAATTAGTGGTCTAAGCTTCCCAATAACTCTGACTTTGAAGCCAAGACTTGAGTTAAATCTAGACTCCAGCATTTACTAAAATGTGAGTCTGGTAGCCTTTGTGCTCACCTATTAAACAGGAATAACCTCTACTCAAAGAGGTATAAAATATATCACGCTGTGGCACATAGCAGGTGCTCAACACTTATGTTCTTCCTCCACACTTCTAACCATGGTTTTCACACTTCATGCACATCAGACTTATTTAAAGGTGATCCACTCCTACATTTCTAATTCATAATGTCTGGGATGGGCAGAGATATTCTTGGTGGTGCTGATGTTGCTGGTCCAGGACCAACACTTTGAAAGATGCTCTTCCTGAAGGACTACTGCATGAGTGAATACTCATTCTGTGTATCCCAGGAATTGAAGTGACCATGGAGAGGGGTGTGAAATCCAGGGTCTAGGCTCTAAGTGCAGGAAGCATGATAAAGCACTAGGGTGGTGAAGGGCAGAGGCAGGGCCTGGGCACAGACTTCTGGCTCAGCTGTCACCCTGGATAGCTCAAGGCCTAGAAGTTGAATGATTCACACCTCAGAGTTTGAAAAGCTGTGACTCAAGGCCTGGATGCAGTAGGTGGGCTGCATTGACTCAACTCTCAGGGAAGTGGCAAGTAAAGAGAACCAACCTGCAGAGTGACAACCAACAGTCAGCTGAATGGACTGAGGTTTCCTCCGTGCCCTATCAGCCTGGAGAGAACAGAGAGATGTGGCCAGCTAGAAGAACTCAAAGGTTATGGAGATTGTCCTGTGGACAGTGAGGGAAAGGAGCCTTTCCCCTGAGTGTGCAGGTGGAAGGGAGGCCAGGGGCATATCTCCCCAACCTCAGAAAGGACAACCTGGGCTCTGAGATTAAAAGACCATGGAAAACATTTCATCTAAGAAGATAGAGTCTGAGTTGCATACATGGTCACAAAGGCATTTTTATTTATCTTTTTAAATGCTTTTCTTTTTTCCCACCAAAGGATTTATTTCAATATAAGTATCAGGACCACCAGCATTTGAATATGATTTTGATAGGAACTGGGAGCAGTTGGTAGGGCAGCAGGAGTCTTATAATATTTTGGATAATGTGTACCTTTGTTCAGGTCACATTTAAACTGGACACTGTGCAGAGGAGGTGACCTTTTTTAAACCATAATGGACTTGGGTTATTTAGTTCTTGTCCGGAATATCAAATAAATATTTATATTATTTCAAAAAAAAAAGACTATGGAAAGAACAGCAATTCAGGAGCTCCTCCCAAACTACTCTTGGACATTGCCTGTCCCTCTCCATCACATCATGTGTGAGGATCTCCAGGAACATCTTTTAGCAGCAAGAGGAAGGAAAGTCACTTATTTTGACAAAGGCTTATTATAGGCATCATTTTATTTTATAACTTAAATATCTCCTCTGAACTCCCAATTTACATTTGTAATTTAATTCAATCCACATTTACTACTATGCTAGGTATTAAAATTGTAAACATTAATATTGCAAATATTAATTTTCCACAATGCTCCTCTCAAAAAATTTTGCCTACTGAAATATAGGATATAGTATGTTTTTATATTAGTATGCAAAATTCTTTCACCTTAACCTATTCCTCATAAGTCATGGAAAACTGGGGATACAAATCCTATGTCATTTTTGCCATTTTGATCCTTAGCTTACATACCATTTCCTCCAATCCTTCTTTTGGCATTCCTGTACAAAGACTTACCCAATCACTATCACGCTGCTCTGTATTAATTCCCTGAATGGCATTCATCGTGGTCTTATAGTTTACAAATTTACTCATACACTCGTATCTGTTTCCCTGCAATAAAATATCAAAGATCCTTTTTCACAAAAGTAGAATATTTAGCTGCCTTGTTCAAGGCTATATTCCCAGTACCACATCAGAACTCAGCCCAGAGCAGGACCCAAGATACAATGTCAGAAGAAGTAAAGTAGAAAATGAGAAAGGGAAGGAGGGAGACAGAGAAGGAAAAAGGGAAGAGAGAGGGAGAGGAAAAGGAATAAGTAGGCAAAAGCTAAAAGATGTTTCTACCAAGTGATAAACCGAGACACATATCTGAGGCTCCCTTCCCCCAACCCTTTCCTCTCCCCACACCTCAGGGGCTGATCTGAGCCAGCATTCAGGTTCTGAGTTTGGTGCACTGACACTCTTGTCTGGAGACAGAGGTGAATGCACCTAGGACTTCAGCTCTGAACAGCTCATTAACCTTGAGCCTGACACCAACAAAAAGAGAAGCTGGAATCTGGATATGTACTCGCCTGTCATGAATCCCTTCACTAAGGGAAGGGTAGAACTTTTGCTCTATTTAAGATCATTACACTCCAGAAAACATCAATCAAGGACTGCAGAAGTCAAGAGTAACTCAATTTACTTTCCTTTTAAGAAACAGAAATGTTAAGCGTTCTTCAACTCTTTCAAAATTAAGAACAAAGAATGAAAATTTCTATTCAGCAAATTTAGCAAACAAAAAATTCTATTATATGACTAGTCAAAGGTAAGAGGGAGACACAAAGAAAAGAGGATAGAGAAAAGAAAAGAGACAAACTCATAAACCAGTCCTTGATGTTAATAGAGAAAGGGACAGGAAGTCACTGGCTTTAGATCCCCTTTTCTGAAGCTATGCCTGTAAACCGACACGTGGGAGGGATGAGAGATTTTACTGTTGGCCTAAATCATTGAGAGTTAGACCAGATCCACTCCATCATGGCCGGGGAACACATAATTTGGTAAAAATAAAAATCACACTGTGCTTAGAAACCAATCACTCAGGAGTAAGAACCATATCCTCTTCATCACTGTTTTTCCATTCCTCTTAGCAAAAGTTTAGGTACCCATTTGATTCAAGACAAGCAAAGGAAACTCCAAAACAAGCATAAGAGGGACACAAATACAGATATCCTCTACAGGACAGGAAGACACACAGAACTACTTTAATATTTTGGAAATGACAGTGGCAGGTCTACCATTAAAAGGTAAGTCCATCAGCTTAGGCCCAGACCACATTATTATCCATGCCAGCATTATTATGTTTTAAAAAGCCAGGCACAGGTGAATTCCTCCACCACAGGCTGCATGTTCTCTCCAACACTCATTCAGCCACTGCAGCTATCACTAGTCCTCCCTCAAGAATCTGGAGCATTCTTTGCTTACCCCAATCCTAGACTGGTGTTTATAGGTGAATTTTTTTTCTAGTGTAGCCAATGTAGTTTTAAATGTCCTAGAATTTCAGAGAATGAATCTTTCAAAGTTATGCTATATAGATGCGAATGGGAAGGTGTTTCCTTGATGGGGACCCATTCTGCTCTACAGCTTCAATCACTTCAGTTCCAAGTCCCAACCCTGTCTTGCCTGAGGCCTGCTCACAGGAGACCAGAGGAAATCACTGCCCCTCCTAGCATGGCTTTTCCTCGGCCACTCCATCGGACTCCTACCCATACGACCATCTGCCCGCCATCCTAACTGACAGAGGGGTTAGCATTAGGGTTAGGAATGGCTCTGCCTAGGATTTGAGAGCACAGAAAACAAAGCTACCCCAAATTAAGGGATCTAAGACTACTAGAACTGAGAAGCACCTGCAACATCTGTCTAGCCTTTATCTGGGGACCCATTAGATGAGGTCCATGTAGGCAAATGACTTTTCCAATTCCACGTGGCTACTTAGTGGGGCTGAGTCACAGTAGAAATGAAGTCTTCATGGCTAATGCTTTTTCATCTATTTCATTCCAGGCTGAATACCCAGCATGTTCTTCTTGGTCAGCAAATGATGGCAATATGGAACATAAAAAAGGATGAATAACAGGAAATAACGTCCAAGATTTTTCTGCTTAAGGCTGTATTTTTGCCTTCATGATGGAGACAGGACCCGGGGATCTATCAGCTTGGATGGTCAGATTTCCTTGCTATTTTTCAGAATTATTTCCAAGGAAATCAAAGTGTGAGGTAACCTTTTCTAAGTGTAGGTCTTCATCAGTCACAGAGTAAACTGAAGACAACTTACTGTAATCCTAAAACTCAGGTTTCAATAACTAAGTGGTAGACAGACACACATATTCTGCCTTTCCATTAGATGCTATCACTCCAGCTAGCGTTTATGAGCACACCAGATAGGGATCCCATACAACAATCACTGCAGTGATGGTCCAGTGACCAGGTGGGTGATGGGGAACACAAACCACGCACTGAACAAGGATACTGATGGTAGGAAAGACAGAGGTGACATGAATCAACATCCAGGCAGGGTAGACAAGTCAACTGCTCCATCCACGTCATGCTGGAACCAGCCCAGAATTCTGAACAGTGAGGACTAAGTCTAAGAGCCAAACACTGAGCCTCATCAACCATATCACACAGAGCCAGCCTTCTGTGGAGGGGATCAGCTGGCCCCAGACTGAATCTCAGCTCTACCTCCTAGAATAATGGTGAATTTAGACAAAGTGCTTAACTTTCTGAGCTTCAGCTTCCTAGTTATAAAATGGGGTACCTACTTAACAGGATCAGACAAGCACGCATGATGGTAATATCTGGAAACTACTTGGTATGGAATCTGGCAAATGCTAAGCACAAACAAATGGTAGCCAAACTTCCTGAAATTCTGCAGGAATTTGTCTGTCTTGCCAACTCACAGGCTGCCTGGAGGTGCAGGTGTGTGACTGACATGTTCCCAAGAAGCTTCAGTGCTCCTTCACACAGCAACAAAGTTAAAGCCAGGAATTTTCCTGCAAAAGGATGCTTCTTGAACATCAATTTCTCTGTCTGAAATCCAGGCAATATGTAGAATTTCTTTCCTCTCCTCTCCCCTCTCTCAAGCTCAATAGATACCCCCCCTGCCCCCAGCCTCTGAGGACTGGAGTAGCTATGACAGCTCTGATCCAATATCTCAACTTTGTGACTATTAGGGTGTATTGTGCTGCCATCAACACAGCACTCACAAATCCTGGCAGAAGGACAGCTGGGGAGCTCTGGGCTCATAAACACCACAACAGAAGGAGCAGGGATGGCAACAACTCCATGTAAATCACTCCTAATTTGTGAACCCCACCTAGGATGAAACTTCACTCTGGAAATGGGCATTTCAGGAGACTAGTGGAATTGAGGAGAGAATTTATCAAAAGAAAAAAATTCGTATTTTAAAAGTATACTTTCAGAAACAAGTGAAATAAAAACTCCTTTTGAAATCAAAGTCAAGAAGAACAATTTTAGGAGAAAAGAAGCAAAATCCAAATGACATTAGAGCAAAGTGTGTTGCCTCATGATTTTTGTCCCTATTGTCCCTCATGATTTTTGTCCCTATTTGGTCTCTATTGTGTGATATATGTCCACTCTGAAAAGTGTCCCAGTTTGGATAATAAATGATACAATTACCTTATATTAGAGTGGTAAAAAAAAAAGTCTCACCTGTCCCAAGACTTAGCAGGTGAGAGAACAGAAGGTGGAATCAAACCAGAAAAGGCCACTTTCTTCTGGCCTAGAGATAACTATACAATCTTACAAAGCCTTACACATTTGCTGGAGAGGAAGTTCTGTATTTTCCATCAGTAATTCCAATGGGAAGTTTTTCTCCCATGTTCATTCCAGTTCCCACCCAAGTAGAGGAAGCCCCCCTTTTCTGGTTCTGGTATCAGTGGAAATAAATCAGTGCTTTTATTTTAGCAGCAGAAATACTCTTCTTTCATGAAAACACTTCTTGAGTTCAGGTCTCACAGCTTCCTCTCCTGTTTAAGCTATCCTGGCTCCTGGCCTTTCTTCTGCAGATGCTGTCTCTATGATACAATGTGATCCTCAACCACCAAGAATAAGTAAGGGTCACTGTCCCAACACTCTGACCTCCAAGAGGAAGAGTATGAATGAATCCTGATAAGCCCAGATCCAGGTCACCCACTCTCTCGTTCAGCCTGAACCACCCGCTCTGCAGGCTCACAGTCCAGCCTGGCAGGAAGAGGACTCCCACAAACACACCTCGGTCAACGGCCAAACGCACACCCAGGTCCCCATCCTGAGGAGGTTGCCTCGACCTCAGCAGTCTCAGGGAAAGGGTGGGGTGAGGGAGGAGAGTGGCGTCTGCCATTATTCTCTCTAGGGCACCTGCAGGAGCAACAAGACCGCGGAACTGGATACCCCTGCCTACCGAGGATCAGCAAGTGCCCTCGCAGGGAGACCTAACCTTGATCAAACATCACCTAAGTGGCCGGGTTCCCTGTTGGTATTCTCTTTCCCTCTCTGCTCTAAGTCACAATTGCCAGTCCTTTCAGGAAAAGACCCTTCAACCTGCTCCACTAGCTGCGCCAGAGAAACCCAGGCCACCCTCTGTGAGACCCTAGAGCCTCCAAAGGCGCACACAGGTTCGGTCACAAAACTTCTCTGGAAGTGCAGCTCCTGCTCACTGCGTCCTTCCCTTGAGGGGTGCCCCACAAAACTTCCCTGTGCATGCGGGGCACTGGCCAAGCCTGCAGGGAGGTTCAAGAAAGCCCCCACCTGCTCTAAGCCGGGCTCCCAAGGTTGCGCGAGCCTCCCTCGCTGCAGGGTGAGAAATGTACAATCACCAGCCAGATGCCACCCTTCGGAGCCCCGGAATATCCAAACGGCGCTTCCCCGGGCCCAGGCAATTGCCATAGAAGTTGCAAAGGAAAGGGCAGCGCTTGCAGAGGAAGAACAGGCTTAGGAGAAATGTCTGGGTCAGCTAGGAATCTCCGAGGTCCGTGCACCCCAACAGGTAGCAGCACCAGGCTGGAGCCCCAGTCCCCTGGGCACCAAGACCCCGGGACTTACCTTGAATGAATGCAGAGTCCCGCTCTCAGCTGAAGGAGGAGAGTATGCTAGTATCCCCGAGACATCACTGAATCGTTCTTAAAAGAGCAAAAGGCGGGGGAAGGGGGCCACAGGTGGGGGATGGTGAGATGGAGCGGGGGGAGGGGGGGCAATCCACAGAAAGAAGGGGGAGGAAAGCAGCGGAGGTGAGGGAGAGAAACGGAAAGCAAAATAAATAAATGAGATGGGAGACAGTTGGGTGGGGTGGGGATCTGTCTGCTGCCCACACGGCAGAAAAGAAATTTCTGGCAATCAGCAAGAGAACTCGTACTCATGCCCCCCAGAGCGGGCAGCCTGGGACAAACAAGAGAGAAGGGAAGGCGCGAGCGGTCTCCAAACAGAGCAGACTCGCTGTCCAGGCACCGGCAGCGCCTGCAGGCGGCAGCGAGCGGGCGGGAGGCGGCGAGACGCGGACGGACGGAACGGAAGGCCCGCGGGAGCGCGCGCAGCGGCGGGGCGGGCGGCCGGCTTGGCTTCCTGGGGCGGGCGTCTGTGCAGTCAGCAGCCGCGGCCCAGAAATTTAGGTCAGGGATTCCGGGGAAAAGTTCAGTGACCTCAAACTTCCGCGAGGGATTTCCACTGGAGTGCGGATCCGGGTGTGCGGGCAGGGAGGCCCCTTCTCCCGCCGCCCGTGGACCTCTCCAGGGTCCTGGCCGCTTGCCTCTCCCGGCAGGGAAGCCGTGCTCAGAAGGGCACTCACGACTAAGTGTCTCTTAGGAGAAACAGACGCGGCTTGGGGGGCTTCGTGGATCAGGTTAAGGGCGCGGGGCAAGGGTGCACCACCGGTACCCAAACCAGATGCCGCCCACCGAGAGGGGCCTCCGGCCAGCGGAGGAGCTTCTGTTCCCTCTGGACAGAGCTGGAGGATTTTTGAGAGTCCAGGGTCCAGCTAAGGACTGGAAAGGAGAGCTAAAGACTAGGTAGGCAGTTGAAGAACACAAAAAACAAACGGCTTGAAAAACAGAGACGCAGTGGTATTTCCAAGGGTTCCGAGACCTGAATCTCTAGGGTAACTTGTCCCCCGTGTATTTAGATTTCTGCATGTCTTTCCCCCAAGAAAACAGAAATGACTTTCAGCGTACTACAGGCAAGCCTCCCTCCCATCAGCCCTGTTCTGCACGTCTCAGCAGGGTCCTGAAGGCACAACAAAGAAGTAACCGTCCCCTCTCCTCCTCCTTCTTACTCCTCAACCTTGACCTGGACCAGAGGAGGCCTCTGAAGGCTTCATTTGGAGGTTCCCAAAGTTGAAAGAAGACAGTTGGCCTTTTCTACTTGCCCTGAGGCTCCCATAGCAGAGAGCATGTACAGTCTCTAGCCACTTTGCAGCCCCTGCACCTTGAGTGCCTTAGGCCTGGCACATGGCAGAGTCGGGCCATGCGCACTGAGGGGAACAAAATAAACCATGAGGCCAACCACAGCTCCTCTCACCTTTTGTTTCAGTTGGGCAGAAAGAGAAGCGAAGGTCAAGTGCTACAGAGTCTGCTTGGCAAATTCATCTCCAGAGGGTCTGGCTGGAAGAGTCACCTGTGAAGGACCAGGACCACCACAGTCCCAGGTCTGGCAAATCCTAAACTTCTTGCCAAGCCTTGACACTAAGTTGATTTCACCTCTGTGAGTCAGATTCCCAGTAAGCTGAGCTGTTACCCGTACATTAAACAAATATAAAAGAGTGCAGCTGGGCCTTATGGAAAAACCAGGGCTACGCATCAGTTTTTCAGAGGCTCACAGGTTCTGGAAAGTCTTGTAGGTCTGTTCTCCCTGACCCGAAGATCTGTGTGTGTGTGTGTGTGTGTGTGTGTGTGTGTGCGTGTGTGTGTATGTTCAAGCCACAGGAGCTACTCGTACAGAAGTGACCTTGCACCCTGCATGCGGGGAGGTTAGAATCCTGGGCCTTCAGTATCTGCAGCCCCTCACTCAAAGGATAAGCAGTATGGAGCCAGGGAGGAGAGTGAGACCTTCCAGCTTTAGGAAATTAACCTAGGGCTCTTTTGGGGTCTGTAGGAAAGAAAATGACTCCATTAACCCCAAAATAAACTCTTCATACCCCACCATCACCCTCACACACACACGCACAGACAGCGAGGTTACCAGCAGTGAGGCCCTTCTGCATTCACACTGCAGTGTTTGAGCTGCTGCTTCTTTCATGAAAAGTTTAAAGAACTAGCGCTCTAGAAGGCTGATGGTTTTCCTGGCTTGGCATGTCCTTAAAGGAAGAGCATCCATGCTTGCCCCTTCTTTCATCAAAATAAACAATAACTGTGCACGGAAAAGGGACTTTTCTTGACAGCCCTTTCCTACTGTGGGAGAGCACAATGTGCACCAGCTAGCTGGTTCCGTGAGATGCCCTTTACCTGTGCAAGGAGGTGACATAATCCCAGGGAGCCAAGTATGATTACTTGGACACATCTGTCATCTTATTTCTTGCCTCTCTGGCTAAGGGATTTGAACAATTTGAATAATATGGTACCTTTTCCAACATGAGCAAAATATTGGTGTTGGTTCTTCTCCCATTTGAATGAGTGCTGGCTGTGGTCTAGGCAGGGGAGGAGAAAAAGGCTTAGAAATAGGGATTCATCTCAGCACACAGGGCCTTCTCTGTAAGCTCCAGCAGATGCACCTGACCCCAGGTCTCCACATAGGAAAGGGCCCAGTGCCCAGATGCCTCCTCTTCTCCCAGCCTTTAGCCCAACAGCACAGGCGCATCCAGGCTCAGAGCTATGCCCGATACTGTACCCCATAAGAGGTTTTGGGGACTTCTGTATTAGGGCCATGACTTCAAAGAAAAGACCCTGGTTTAATAATTCAGCCTGCTTGAGTGCCATTTAGTAGCCATGGCAACCAGTTCCCTGACATGTAGTTGTAGGCAGGATGTGGTTAGAAGGGGAAAAAAGGGGAGAGAAAAATGGAAAGATAGGAAAAGAAAGACACCCAACTCACATTTCAACTAAACTCCCCCTATTCTAACTCCGCATCAGAATCCTGACAAGCCTGTTTCAAAGCTCAGCTCTCAGTACCTTTCCCTGGCTCCCTTCCCGCCCTCTCTGACTGAGAACCCTCCTCCTCCCCACCCCCTCTCATACAAAGACAAACACGAGCACCATTTGCCATCAGGTTTCACATGTGAAGCAACTATATTCTTATGTTTTTACAAAATATGCCATTCCCCCTTGCTGGAAAACAATCTGTCACCTGCTCCCCACCTCACATGCAATCACCAACTCCTCCAAGAAGGCTCCCTGACTTCCAAGGCAGAGCTAGTGCCAGTGGAAGCACCCCTGCCCAACAGAGGGCAAGCTCTGTTGTTCCTCATCTCACTGTCCTGCAATTGCCATCCATTTCTTGCACCTCTACTGCATGAAGGCACATGAAGGGCAAAAATAGTGCCTTGTACACTGCTGTATCCAGCACTGCCGTCCGGGAGGCACTTAAGAAGCGTTATTGAATGAAAGATAAATAAGTTAAGCCACAGGTTTCTGAATCATGACTTGTTAAAGATCCAAGGCACACCCAAAAAGGAGACAGGGTAGGAAGGGAAAGGGGAACCAAACCATGCTCTATGCAAGATGCACAAAGAGGGTTTCCTCCCCAGACTGCTCTGAGAAGGAGGTGTTCAAGAGCAAGGGCCTTTGCAGACATCATGGCTCATTCAGAACGGGCCTGCAGGGAACAAGGACAGGCCAGCTGGACAGGGAAAGAGGACGGTGCTGGGTGGGTGGTTCCTTCAACTCCTGTCTGGAGCTGCTCTGGCACCATTTGGGCCAACTCCAAAGGTAACTACACATGTAGCAAAGGGGGGTTCATCCAAGGTGCCAGTGCTTCAGGCAACAGCCTAGCACCCTCCAGCCTTCTTCTGTGGCTTCTTCCTCCATGGGAGAGGACCATGAAGGAATCAGACTGAGGCTAAAGCAAAACAGCCACACATACAAGAGCCTTGTGGACAGTGCTTCAGACTGCTGGGAGAGGCCAGTGTGGGTTTATATGCTGCAGAAAGGAGTATTTCACAAGGTAAAAGAAAATAATATTGTGGTAGTCATTTTTAATGCATAAACTAGACTGGTCCTGTACATTTAAGAGCATTTAGCTGTGAATGAAAGGCAAAAATTCATAAGACCCGAGTTGCAGCTTCCTCTTGCTCCCTAGGGAATGCTCCTTCATTCATGCATCACACAAGGGGAGGAACAGCATTTACAAACACAGACACATAAGGCCTGTGCTCAGAGCTCCCATGACATGCAGACAGCTTTGCCTGGGACCAGGTGTACAGCCTCCATTTGCAACCCAGAAACCCAGGCCCGCCTGGCCCAGAGTCCCAGCCTTCACACAGATTTTTCCCCAAATAATCCCAGATGGAGCTGCCTACCCTCAGAGATCTGCCAAGTGACACACAATCTTCTTCGCATCATGCACATACTGAGTGACACATTTCAGTATAGACTTCCATGAGTTTTCTCTACCACCCCCACTCCACGTGCAACATTCATATACCCTTCATGCAACAGGTGGGTCTCTTCAAGCCTCAGAGAAGGTTTAAAACAGAAACCTAGAAGAGGGGGGAAAAAAAGACCAACACATATCCTGAAAAAAGACTTTGTAAAAGTGACACACCCACTCAGGCAATGCAGAAGATGGTGGTCTGTCCATTCAGAAAACCAACAGCACTCAACTTACCAAGGCCTAAAATTTTTGAACAAATAAGTCATCAGAGGAGGAATCAAAATATTCTTATCCCAACCTGGTGTGGTGGCACACACCTGTAATCCTGTCATTCAGGAGGCTGAAGCAGGAGGATCACTGTAAGTTTGAGGCCAGCCTGAGCTATATAAGTGAGTTCTTGGCCAGCCTGCACTACCCAGCAAGACCCTACCTCAAAAGAAAACAAAAAGAATGAGTACTTGTTAATGAGTCAGTGTGTCATTTATTGAAAACTACAAAGCCTATAAATCGAATCTATAAATTGTTAATATTCTCACTTCTAGTGCTGCCTTAGAGAGGCTAACAATCTAATTCACGCCAACAGGCTACTGGTAAAACGACTTCCTGTTACCCTCCTCTCCCCACAAAAAAAAGTGACATTCCCAAATCTGAGTTTAAATCCACACTAGGTTGTTTGAAAAGTTTAATGCAGATCCACACTGAGTTTTCCAATCCCAGGGGAATAATATCTCCCACCTGGTGAAAACATCAGCTCCTGCTTACTTTTGTGCAATAGAAACCTGAAATGGGAAAAAACAAAGTGAACACTTTCCTCTATGCTCAAACTAAACCTTCGTCCCATCTTCCACTAAATAGAAAATGTGCGAGGTCTCCCACATTCTCTAGCCATCTCTGAGTGCAACACCCAAACATTAGGAAAAACCTACGCTCATTCACCACCTATGCGAACAGAACCAGAAAGCACATAGCAGTGAACACCCATACTGATTCCATTAGATACACACACACACACACACACACACACACACAGACTGCCAAGGCATCTCAAAAACTCACCACAACACACACCCCATAAGAGACATGGGAACATGTACACAGAATCACCCAATGTACACACAACATACGTGTGTGTGTGTGTGTGTGTGTGTGTGTGTGTGTGTTTAGTCAGAAACTGGTGATGCTTTGGATTATGAGGTTTCCATGGTTACCTACTGTGGAGGGAACTGGGGTAATTGAACTCTTGGGTTCACCATTCAGCACAGATGCCGCTTGGTCATGCCTGCACACTCACTTGCTTACGCTCTCTGCTTTTCCTCAGCAACCGCTTTTAGTGACAGTTTCAAGTCAAGGACATTGTGATAGAGCCCAACCCTTCCTCGGGCTCTGGGTATACTCTGGAAAGAAGTAAAACTGAAAACTAACTTCAAAATACAGATTACCCTGGTAGAGTTTCAGGCTAATGAGATCTAGAAACATCCATAATTATATATCTTGTATTCCTTTATGCAAGAAAGACAACCACCCCATAATGAGAGGCATATTTCCTAACTCACAGAAAGCTCTAAGAACAAAACCTAAGAATACGGACCGATGCCCAATGTGTGTAATTCCTCTCCTTTTCCCAGCCCCTTCCAGCCTTCTGAATGGTTATTTCTTTAGTCAGCTTTGGATACCAAAACCAAATATCATGGCCTGGGGGGTGCCTAAACAAGAATTTATTTCTCATCAGTTTGGAGACAAAGTTTGAAATCAACATGCCAGGATGGGTTTTGGTGAGGAGCATCTTCTGGGTCACGGACTACTGAGTTTTTATTGTATTACTTTACAGCAGAGGAAGGCAAACTCCTTTCCTCTTCTTAGTCTCCATTCTTCTTACCTAAGCCCATCGTAGACCAGCTGCACCACTGGGACCCAGTCACTTACTAGAGACCCCATTTCCTAACACCAGACTATGGGTCAGGATTTCAACACGAACTCTGGGAGGGCGCAGGAAGGAAACAAACATTCAGTCCAAAATGGTTACATCAATTTAAAGGAAAATTAATTTCTGGTATATGTTAGCCTCAGACATGGTCTCCATCCACACATATGAGAAAACAGCCAAATTGCTTGTCAAACAAAACACTTCAACACATTTTGCATGCTAGTGTCTTGCTGCCTCCAATGAGTCTTAATTAGACAAGCACCGTAGGAGCCTATTGGGAAGTACTTGCCAGAACTGTCTTCAGACTTTGTTGACTTAAAGGAACAAAAAAAAGAGGAAAAAAGGAAGGAAAGAAGGAAAGGAAGAAGGGACATAGGGAGGGAGGGAGGGAGGAAGGAAGGAAGGAAGGAAGGAAGGAAGGAAGGAAGGAAGGAAGGAAGGAAACAAAAAACAAAAGAACAAAACAAATTTCATTTCGGAAACTCACAGCATCCAGGGGTAGACAGGAGCCGTGTCAGCCTCAGCCTAGCTTTGTGGCAGCCAAGGCTTTAGTTTCTTGAAGCCTCAGAATCTTACATTTCTAGGATGCTGGGAGCTCCAAACAGCTTTTTCATAGAAGAAGCCCTTTGCCTGGTAGGTCAATGTATGATATAGTACAGAAGGATCCAGTTCAAGTGCCAAAGGGCACCTGAAGAATAAGGCAGAGATCAAAATTATTATCCAAATATGCACACTTTTACATTCTTTTATCTCCTTCTCTCTCTAAATTTTCCCCAACGCAGAAGGAATACATTGAATCAATAGGAATACACAGAAAATTTAGAACATAATACTTTCAATTTGGATACAACTACTTAACACAGAACAGGAAATGAGGTACACTCAGGTAATCTATGAGGGAGAAAAAGAACAGGGTAGATAATTAACCAATTGGAAGAGGAGCCCTGGGAGGTAAACAGCGGATGTGGGACTATTCTTCACACAAAGGAGAATGAGAAACAGTGTAATAATCATTATAGTTTCAATGGAACACTCATTCACCATTCCTTATGTTATTAGCTGAATTGTGTCCTCTCAAAAAATTCACATATTGACATCCTAATTCTCAGGACCTCCGACCAAATGTGGCTGTACTTAGGGTCTTTAAAAAGGTAATTAAGGTTTGGGGTTACTGGACTGGGCCATTTTCTAGTATAACTTGGGTTCTTGTAAGAAGAGGAAATTTGGGGTTGGGGATTTAGCTCAGTGGCATAAGCGCCTGCCTTGCAAGCAGGCAGTCGTGAGTTCAATCCCCAGTACTGATAAAAAGGAAAAAGACCAAAAAAAAAAAAAAAAAAAAAAAAAAGAGGAAATTTGCACACATACACAGACAGAAAAAAGTCAATATAAGACAGGGAGAAAATGACTACTATCTGCAAGCCAAGGAGAGAGATTCAGAAGGAAAAACCCTGCTAGCACTTGACCCTGAACGTCTAGCCTTCAGAATTGTAAGACAGTAAACCTCTGCCGTCTAAGCCACCTCCCAGTCTGTGGTACTGTGTTATGGCAGCCAGAGATCCAACTGCGGAAAGCGCCACCAAGTGAAGCAAAGAGGGATGGCTCTCGATCAGTGGCCCAGGGTTGGGCTTGGCAGTCAGGTCATCTGGGCTCACGGCCAGCTCAGCCTCTAACTGAAAAACAGATGAACTTGGAGCAGTTACCTAACCTCTCTGGGCCTCAGTTTCTTCTCATCTGTGAAACGCGGAGGACACCTTCCTCCTGAGGGCAATTGCAAGAACTAAAATGACAATGCCTTCAAGAACTTAGAACGGTACCGGAACACAGAAAATAGTAAGTGCTATCACAAAGACAAATCAAGACATTTTTAAGTGAAGTTTTTTGTAAAGGCTGGAACTGAGTTGAGTGAGTTAGTCCTGTCTGCAGACAAGGAAATGAGTAAGATAATTTCCTGTGCAACTTCCCAGCTCAAGAATTACAAAGAAGTCTGACTACCTCCTTACTACTTTCCTGGGAATGCTGAAACTGTAATCCATTAAATCCACTCACTGATTAGAACATTTGAAAATAAAACAGGAGAATCTGAAGTTTTCAGAACCATTCAACCTGCGACCTGTTTCTCACAGGTATCCTCAAGCTTCTTCTATAGCCCACTTGTGGCTTTTCAGCTTTCATTTTTCTGTCTTGGATAACACATCAGCCCTGGAAGATCTCTGAAGGAAGACACCCACCGCCTGTTCTCTTCACTCCAAGGACAATCATCTGAACCATTATTTTTCTGTCCTTGCAGATGTTTAGAGGGAGAAGGGCTAAAGAAGATCATTTAACGGCACCAGAATGGAAGAAACATGAATCTGTTTCCATAAATCAGGAAGGAATGGTGGGTACAGGGTCCCAGGAAACACAGGTCTCTCACAGAGTCTTTTGAATGCCCTGGCAACAATGTACCAAATTTCCCTTTATTTTCCAATACGTGGGACCACAGGCTGCCCATCTGTTGGACCTTTGATTTGTTTACTGGTTTATCTCAGCAATACTTCTGCTGCTCTGAGAATCTCTTCAGCCTCTGCTGCTCTCAGGAATCATGGCAAGACACCTAGCCTTACAGTTCTTGAGACTCTGGTCATTCCCAGATGTCCAATGGACTACATTCCAAAGAAAAGCCCAAGACTAATGAAACAACATTTCGTTCTACATACCCAGGTGATCCAGAAAATGGTGGTTTGTCCCTTCAGAAAGTGTAACAGCACTCAACTTACCAAGGCCTAGAATTTTTGAACAAGCATAAATAAGTCATCAGAGGAGAAATCAAAATATTCTCATCCCAACCTGGTGTGGTGGCACACACCTGTAATCCCATCACTCAGGAGGCTGAGGCAGGAGGGTCGTTATGAGTTCAAGGCCAGCCAAAGTGACATAGTAAGCTCAAGGCCAGAATGAACTACATAGCAAGACCCTGTCTCAAGAAACAAACAAACAAAAAATTCTCACCCCAAATGGATAAAGAAGATGTGATATTTTTTATACACAATGGAGTACTAATCTGCCATAAGGAAGGATAAACTTTAGATAGTTTTAGGCAAATGGATGCACCTTGAAATCATACTCTTAAGTAAAATAAACTGGACACACATGTTTAAATGTCATGTTATTTCTCTAGTGTGAAAAACCAAAAGGATAAATAAGAACAAAATATATATTAGATATTGGGAAACAGGAAAAAAAATGTTCAAATGGGAAGAGGAACACGGGAGGGAAGGGGAGGGAGGGGAAAGGAAGGAAAAAGAATGAGAAGAGAAGAGAAAAACGGTAACGAAACTTTTGTAAATGAAGGAAAGAAGGTCTTCATGGAGGGGAAAGGATTGGGGAAAAACAAGATATATTATATAAAGGCATAAATTCCCTATGATGAATGTGATCATTATATATATCTAAAGTATAACAATACAATTCACTTAAAAATATTCTCATCCCAATTCTCATCTCATTCCACATCCGAGAGCCAGCCAAACAGCAGGTGCTAATGATCAGATGGCACCCTGCCTCCCCAGCCTGTGCCTGTATTGTATGAAAAGGTGGCAACTTAGCATCTGTGTCTTTCCAAGTCCATAGGGGTGGGAGGGAAAAAAGAGAAAGCAATAATCAAATGGAATCTTGGTGCAAAGTTTTGGTCCTACTCCATGGTCAATGCTGAAGACAAGCACCCCTTTGCTTCCCTTACCACGCTGAGATGCCAGCATCACTGGCACATTTTCTCAAAGAACGTATTTGTGAAGGAAAAAAAAAACATCAGTAGTTCAACCAGGAAACTGAACCTGCTTGCCCACTAGAAGCTGATAGTTCCTAGGTACCTGTTAGGATTTTTTCTAGCACAGAGATATTTATAGCCAAACCATCATAACAGAAAGATTGGGGCATTTTTTTCACTTTGAAAATGTGCATCTCCTAGATAAGCCCTGCAACTCTTGTTGCTAAGCGCTCACTTTGGCTTCAGTGTCACTTCACTGGCTTTATCAGACTCACATCCTGCCCCATGCACCTGTTACATTATTCATCTGATGAAAGACGAGAAGAGACCACACTTTTTATAAGCCCCAATGCTACCCTAATTTTACTTCCTTAGGATCTAAATTCTCCCATTTCCCATAATTTCTTATATACAAGATAAAGTCTGTTTCCCCAAGGTGAGAAAGTATCTAGTCTGACTAAAGAAATTTAATTCTGCAAAATGCAGTATCATAATGCACTAGGTCCAAATACTCCGGGCTTGCACTTCTGTCCATCTTTAATACACAGAGGCCTTCCCACCGGGGCTAATGTCAAGGTCTGCACAGTACCTCTGCAACTTGATGGCCCTGTTCTCTCTGGAAACCTGATGACAAGCTACACAAATATATTCCTCTTTATTGTGGCAAAACATGCATAACATGAATTTTACTGTTTTGGCCATTTTAAATGTATAATTCAGAGGCATAAATATATTCACACTATGCTATCACCACTATCCATTCTCAGAACTTCTTACTTAATCTTTCCCAACTAAACTAGGTACCCATTATAACTAATAACTCCCCACTCCACCCCCAGAGCCTGGTAACCTCTATTCTACTTTCTGTCTCCATGAACTTCACTATTCTAGCTGTCTCCTGTAAGTGTATTCAGACTATTTGTCTTCCCACAGACAGTCTTTGTTTCTGGTTTATTTCACCTAGCATAATGTGTTCAAGGTTTTTGCCTGCTGCAGCATGTATCAGAATATCCTTCCTTTATAAGCCTGAATATTCCATTGTATGTAAATACCATATTTTACTTTTCCATTCATCTCTCAATGGCCATATGGTTGGTTCCACCTTTTAGCTGATGTGAATAATGCTGTTGTGAATGTTGGTGTGCCAAACTCTGAGTCCCTACTCTCATTCTTCTGGGTAGGATTTCTGGATTACATGGTGAATCCTTTTGAGGAATTGCCAAACTGTCACCAAGTTCTCTTATAAAAGGACTCATTGTCAAAGCAAACTTTCCCATGGAATACAGTTTTCAAGAATTTCAAATGAGCAACTGGACTTGAGAACTGATTGCCTTAATGTGCTCAGTTATTCACCTGATCTTATACCTACACCCTTTGCAGAGTAATTGGTGGACCTTAGAAGCTGGGCTCAGCCATGTGACTTGCTTTGGCCAGGGGGATGCCAGAAGACATGCCACAGGCAGAAGCTTGACATGTGTCCCTCTTGCCCTTCTTCCACTGCCATGAAAATAATATGCCATGCCTGGCCCACTGGTCCAGAAGGATCAGGAAGAACAGGGCTACTTAGACCATTAAAACCTGAAGCAAAGCCACCCCAGCTCATGTGCTGGTCTTTGAAAATAAGTGAGTATAGTTTTAAGCCTCTGAGTTGTAAGATGGTCTTTGACAATGTGGTATTGTGGTAATGGTTGATGGCACCGTAATATGTCCAGTTACTGTTATCTTCAATGTAAATAATATTTCTGGAGAACTGGTAAAATCTAAATCTCATTCAGTTGGGGATATTTTTATAAATGGAATTCACTCCAACCTGAATTAAAAACCAGGAAATTCCTTGGCCTCACAGATCTCTGGTCTCTCTTAAAGACCTGTTCTCTCTGATGTTGAAATCAGGCTTTCCTAATATCAAGCTCAGTCTATGAAAATATCTTTGCTTGGCATCAAACAGAATGTGCCAAAAAGAAGCAGAGGAAGGGGCTTTTTGGAAGGCTGTGATTCCTTGGACCCAGGAAGCCATGATTCAGCTGAGCCTGTGTCAGTGAGGATCTGACCCCAGAAGGGCAAGCGCAGAAACTTAGTTCTGTCAGTTCCCTCCAAACTAACCAGTTTCAGAGACTGAGAAACTGGAAAGCCGTTCTATTAAATTATGTGGGTCAGATAGTGGGGAATGGGGAGTGGGTTTGTAATCCTTTCTGGATCTCAAAGTAATAATGTACTCAGGTTTTCTAGCCAGCTATCAGTGTATCTGGAAAACCACATTAGTCTTCAGAAGGCTGCTTGGTGAGCATGAAATCACAACAAAAAAAAGGAGATGGTGTTGGCATATTTTATCCAGATCATGGAAAATGCTAATAAATATTCCCCTCCAAAAATAGAGCTCCCAATTTAGCCATTTGACAATGTATACATATTTCAAAACATCACATTGTATTTTATAAATATAAGCAATTTCTATTTGCTGATTTTAAAACCTCTTTTTAAAATAGAGCTCCATGCTAGGGACCAAATACTGGCATGCTGTCTACCCATTTTAGTGCCAACTGTCTAAACAAGTCAATGATATCTTGATAAAAGAGAATAAATAATTTGGGAAGTAAAATATAAAGCATTATATAGAAAAAGTACATTATTTTATTAGTTTCCTATTTTTGTAACTATTACCATGCATTATAGTGCATGCTGTGCTGTGTAAGTAGAAGCAATGAAGACTCGGGTTTTAACCATTTTTGCTATAAAATTACTGTATGACCTTGAGAAACTGATGGTGGCACTGGCCTTGGTTTTCTGATATGTAATAGGCATGAATTGAACTGGGTGGGCAGCAAAAACCAGTCCCAGGGAAGTGCAAACAATACATGCTGGAATTGGGGATGATGGGAGAATCAAGGAGATTATTCAACAGAAGGAAAAAAGTATATAGAATAAAACAATTCAAGAGTACATCATATTGGGTCAGGAAGTAAATAGATGGATCCCAACTGTCCGAAAGCCACTTGTGTTAGAATAACAATAACTTATCTGTGTTTGTAGATCTGGAGGCACTCTGCTGAGAGGCTCAGAGTCTTCTGTGGGAAGAAGTCAGCTTGACATTTATTCAGGAGGAGAATTAAATACGACTCTTATTCGGTGGCATGCACTTACTCCATTGACGTTAAATTTCAATTCCAATTAAAACATCAGTACCGTGTCCCAGGATTTAGTCTGTAAGTCTCTAAACTGTTGAAGTGGCCATGTTTACTTTCTTAATAATCCTCATCTTGGCTTTAAGCCTCTCTACTTAAATTGAAATCTTAGTATACACAGGTCCATTATTTACTTATTTGGTTTAAAGCTTCACTGCTAATATCTTGCACTGCAGGTCTCTGGACTGGTAAAATTGTCTTGGGTCTCCCGCTGTGTTCTCGGCGTGATTTTAAGACCACATGCGATGACAATGACACATTTTCCGCTGAAACAGAGAACTCTCAGCTGCCAAAATGGGTTCCCAGTTTCAAGCTCAATCCAACTCTGCTAGTATGTATTATACTAGACCCTACTTGGTAAATAAATTGTGAAAAAAAAATGGCATCCAGTCCTCAAAACTATTACAAACTGGCCAAGAAGATGAAATGTGTACAAATGAAATTATTAAAGAACAACATGATCCATGAACACTGAGTACTTGGAGAAACTTAATGAGACTAAGAACAGTTAGAAAAAGCTTTATGAACAGAGTAGAATTTGAAAGAAAAGGGAAATAGGTGTGAAAGTTTCATAAAGTTTCATAAAGAAAGGAAAAATTGTGATTGCATTTCCCAAGATTCAGGAAATGGAACTCCATCTCTGACCCTTTTTCCTTGTGCTTTTATAGATACAAAATTCCCCTGATGGAAATGAGATGGTCCTCTCACCATCAGACTGAAGGGAATCCTCATGTAGGGAAGGTGGAAAGAGATTTTGCTTATCTCTACTCTATACCTGCTTTGCAAAGTGGGACACTCACTGAGCACAGGCTCACAGGTGGGAGGCACAACACTTGACAGCACCAATTCTACCTGCTTCCATGGCTAACAATCATCACAATGAGACACATGAAAAACACCTGACTCATTTTTCTGGTTGGAGCATAACAAGGCTTAACCTTACAGAAGATTCCCTGTTTTCAGCCTTGCCTCCTCACTGCTGTCCTAAAGACCTTTACAAGTCATGCATTGGCCTATATTTGGACCAATCACAGGCCTGTAGCTGTTATGTAAGCTCCAATCCACACACATTTCTCCAGTTAGTCTAGCAGGTGTCTCTTGCATGTACTTACCCCTTGTGCTGCAGCATAGGCCCTATTGAAATATTTACCAGGCCAAGGATACAGCTCAGCAGCATAGCCCTGGCTGCCAAGCACCACGTTGTGAGTTTGATCCCTGGTACCAAAAATAAATAAATACAAAATAAAGACTTACCTTGGCCGCCCTGTAAACTTCTTGTGATTTATTTCTTGTGTAGTAGGGTAAAGCTACTCAGGATTATTATCCTGAGTAAAGTGTATTATACTTTTAGCATCCAAGACTTTACTACATTTTCTTATTTGTAGATAGAACAAGTCATACCAAAATTCTTCCTTTGATTCTTTTTAATTTTTGAGGTTACATTGTTTGCAGGTAGTTTTTCCTCTTTCACTCTAATTCTTACTCCTCTAGATCCTTTCTCTTGTCTAATGCAGTGGCACAAGGCTGTCACAGTATGAAACAGAGAAAAGAGAATGCTTGCCTTATCTTGCTCTTGACTTTTGCAGAAGAGCTTTGGTATCTCCTGTCTGGTAAGTTTCTGTCCTTAGGATATTTGTCTGTGGGTTCATTTATCCCTCTGGTTTAATTGTAAAGTTAACTATGTGCCTTTTTTTTCTTTTCCTTTGCATTCACTGAATCTACTTTGAAGTAATATCGTTTTATTCTTAATTAGTTCCATAAGGCAGTCCTTGAAATTATTTTACTTTTCACATATGCTTCATGGCATTGTCAGAATATGTAGCTTAAACATAGTATCTTATATATTTCCATATACTCTCCCTTGTATAATTTAGTCAGAGATGTACTATTAAATACAAATGTAATATTAAGACTGTCATTTTCTTTTTTCCTTTTTAGTTTTTGAGATAAGGTCTCCCTACACAGCTCAGGCTGGACTTGAACTCACTACGTAGCCTGGGCTACCTAGCCTCATCCTCTGGAGTCCTGGGATTATAGGTGAGTGCCACCACACTTGGCCCAAAAATGTCACTTTCTAATTGCTATTTGTATATATAGCAAGAAGTAATTTTTATATGTTGATTTTGTATCTTACAGTCTTGCAAAATTTATTATTTCTAATAGTTTTTTTTGTACTGAAGATCAAACTCACAAATTAAAGCTGACATAGTTATACTATACTTAATTGCTCTAAAGTTTTCGTCTAAGTAGTCTAACATTTGGGTCATTTCAGGGTTCAAATATGTTGAATGTGTTTTCTCTTGAAAATGGCTCACATATTCTCAAGCCGTCTTTTGTTGAATAATTTTGGATTGTATCCTAGACATTGTGAACATTATATCATCCTCTTGTATTTCTCCACACAATGTTGACATTTTGTTTTAGCAGGCAATAAACTTGATTTAGACTCAGAATGAAACTGTCATGCCTGTCTTGGGTTGCAACTCAGATACTTGATTAGTTCTTTAAGCTATAGCCCTAAACTGCTTTCTGTTTGTTCTATACATGCATGATTCATAGATAATCCTGAGACTTGGACTTAAACTGGAGGTTCTCCTTTTTTTAATTTCTCTTTTCTGGGGTCCACCTTGTCTTCTTATGGCCTTGTTGTCCTCTATTCATAGTTCCTCTCGTTAGGAAGATGGAGGATTTTCTACCAGTATTTAAGTCAGCCTGCATCAGTATTGCTGCAACTCAGATCTCCCAGAGCAAAGGCACAATAAACAGAAAACGACTCCATACTGGCTGCTTGCTCCAAGCTTGGTCCTCCTCCAAAATGTGTTTGCCTTTGTTAAGCTGTCAGAATTCTCAGGTAATCTTGTTGTTTTATTTATTTCCCAAGAGCTTATTGCTGTTTTTGCTTTGGTGAGAGTTTATTCCCTTATGCTAGCAACAGAGTATCTTTTAGGACCTTAAAATTTTTTAAAGAGTCAAGTTCAGGAGGGAACCTATCCTCTGTGACAGTCCCCAGTGGGATTATTTTTGGTCCCTAGAGTCTTTTAATAGGGATTTCTCAACTCTTCCTCGAACAAAACTTGCCCTTCTGGTGGAGGCTGGAGGTTTGCTCTCTGTTTAACGAGCACGTCTCTGAAGAAGTATTGCCTGTCACTTAGGTTCTGAGCCTTACTGTTGTTGCCAGTCAACCTAGGGTTCTTTTGCTTGATTTAGATAGAAATTGTGAATTGACAAAGTGCAACTCTGCTAGCAGCTCTAATGTCACCAGTGACACTAGATAATGCTGAATGCTAATGCTGCTAATGTTGACACAGCCAGCTGCTGGTCGCTGCTGCTGCCAGATACCTCCTTTTGGTGCTGGGTGGTGCCAGACCCTGTAGGTTAACTCTAGCCTCTGGGGCTGATTTTTGTTGGCTGCTGGTTTCTGCTGGTTTCTGAGGTGTTTCAGTGCTGACAGCCCTTAGTGTTATTGCTTTTTCTTTGTAAACAAAGGAACTCAGAAGCTTAATAGAAAACTCCATTTTACTGCAACAAAAAAAAGCATAAGCCTAAAAATAAGTTCAAAGTTTACAAAGAGAATTATAATATAATTTCAAAAAAATAAAAGTAGACTTCAGTAAATGAGATGAAGTACTGCTTTTAGATAGACTCCACATCCTAAAGATATTAATTTTTAAAAGCTTTTTTATAAGGGTAATGAAATCCCAATCAAAATACCATCAGGGAATTTTTTATATTAAGTTGACTATAAAGTTCATCTGGAAAAATAAACAAGCAAAATTCATCCAGAACTATCTAATAAAGAAGAGAGTGAGAGAGAAGTTTTGTCAGCATTCCTCTAGAAGCCTCAATAATTAAAATTTATTGGCACTATCACATTATCAGAAAAGAAATGCTGGAAAATTACCCCACCGTATATGAACATTTAGTATAGGATAAAAACAGTATCTCAAATCAGTCAAGAAAAATGTGAACCTTTTGTAAGTGATATGATTACATAGCCATATGGGCACAAATAACATCAGATTCACTGCTTGAACTGCACTCCAGATTAGATTTCAAATGGATTAGAGATTAAAGTATAAAGAACAGAAACAATGTAAGTATTCAACAAGAACATGGTTAATTACACTATTATTGGGATAAAGGAAACTAGTCCTAACTAGTTTAAAACCTAACTGATTTAAAATCCAGAGTAATATATAAAAATTGACAAATTTTACCACATAAAACACAAATTGAGGATGGAGATTTAGCTCAGTGGCATAAGCACATGGGGCAAGCCCAAGGTTGTGAGTTTGATCCTTGGTACCAAAATAAACATAAATTGACCTACAGGAGGCCCTGGCTTATAGTCCTAACACTACCAAAAATAAATGTTTTTAAAACTTTGCATGGCAAAAAAAAAGTAGAAAAAAAGGAAAACCACAAGGTAAGAAAAACTATTTGTAGGCAAAAGGTTAATGTTCTTAATATATAAAGAACTTCTAAAAATAGCGAAGGAAAAAGCCAATGGTACATTTTTAAAATGTAATACATTATAAAATATGAACTGAGACTTCATGGGAAAAAATGCAAATGTCTCCTAACCATATTAAAAGATATTTACCCTCACTTATATCTAAATTTTATCATCATACTTTGTTGGCAAAGCTGGTTGAAAGGCAAAACAATATAGCCGCTATGGATAAGAGTTTATCAGTGTCTAACAAATTCCCCAGAAACAAGCATTCTAGTTATTTCAATAGACTCACTTCCTACATATTATAAAGTAAGAAAACTACTGTAATTTATTTGTAAATAAATGTTAGTATCTTTAATATGAAGAGAGCTTATAAAAATAGAAAAATAAAGAAATGATGTAACTAGTCAGTCGTTGGAAAAGATTTACATCTAAGAGATGACCACTAAGGGCGAGTAATACCAGGTAAAGACAGCTAGATGCCACAATCCCTCTTCTGGAAGGGCATGCCTCCACTCCTACCTGAAATGCAAAATTGAAACTCAGGAGACCACAACTGAAAGTCAAGCACTAGGAGGAGAAAAGAAAAGGAGAGAGAGAGAGAGAGAGAGAGAGAGAGAGAGAGAGAGAGAGAGAGAAGGAAAAGTAAAGCTAAAAAGTAGCACAAATCACAGGAAGAAGGAGATTTCAGAAGAAAGGAAGAAGCTCCTCCCCAAGGGTCTCTGGCACTAGTGCCATATGCGCTATCCTCTTTAAACAAATCTTTCTTAGACCCAGCATCTCCTGAGATCCGCCATGTTGGAACTTAGGGCGCTGGGAAACCAAGCAATCAGCTCACCTCCCTGGTAAGCAGCCCGGAGCCTACCAGCCATAGGCTGAGAATCAAACATCCCATCCTGCCCACCCCCCCCCATTCTTCACCCCCCGTTAGCAAATGGGAGCCAGAGGTCTGAGCATCTCTTGGGAGGTTGACCATATAGCAAATAAGAGGAATTTCCTGCTACCATCTCTTTGAAGGCAAATATTGTTATCACTATTTTGCTGTGTTCTGATTAATTATATTGCTCTATTCAATATTCTGTTTTGATAAGTTCTATAATGCTCTGTATTTGGTTTGATTTTGCTATACATGATTGAAAGAACAACTATTGTGAAGATAACAAAATATACTATGGCACCTATTACTGTTATCCTGGTAACCTGTTGTGATGTTCTGTACCAATTTCACTGCACTGTCTCTGTTGGCTTTGTTCTGTCTTGTTCTGTTGTATTTCACTACCTTCAAACTAATAAAAAAAAAAGAAAGAAATCTTTCTTAAACTGGAAAGTGAGCTCACAGGTAATTTTCTAGTATTACCAGCAATGGGTCAGTGACCAGAAGTTAGAGTGGGTTTGGTGGTTTTGTTTTAAATATATATTTTTAGATATTACATTATAACCTGAGAATAAACAAATCAGGTGAATCAAAACACATTTATTTCACCTTCTGCTCCTCTATCCTCATTATCAGACTCCATAGGAGCAGAGAATGAAGCTGAAGTGAAGTGTAGATCTGGTCCCAGCTGGTCACAGGCAGTACTTGGAGAAGCATTGCTAGCATGCCTTTTTCATGTCTTAAGTACAAGAGTTGTTCCTATGGCATTAATAGACGGACTGCTTTCCCAGAGCTGGGAAGGTCATGAGAGGCTGAAATTTTCCTTGGGTTCATAATGATTCCCTACAAAGAGCTATTGCAGGGCATTACAAGAGCCACCAATTAAACAGACCCACATGTTGGAAAACTAAAGTTGATTGGGATCTAATTGTAGCCTTCTCTGGGCAATGTGCAACATCTACGTGTATTTTCCATCCCCAGCTCCCTTCTGGAAATGAGTCAAATTCTATCATAATCAGCCCCTATGTGCCTTAAGCTTCCCTTCTGAAGGCCTCTACATTCATATCCTGATCAAATGCTTTGGTTTCTTCACTCCATCTATGCAAACCTGTATGGCAAGTAAAACTGCGTGACATGACCTGTAAAATAAATGCTGTATTTTCATTGTTTATAACAGAACTTAGGTCCTGCCTTTCTCTAAAGAAAATCATGATCTTTTTAATTCAAGGTTCTGTATCCTCTTTTTGACTTAAATATGGTTCATATGAAATGTACACTCAGTCACCTACACATCTTCTCCTTCTCTTCTCACGGAGGATGGTCTACATTTCTATGTTGGGGAGAGGCAGGTGTCATCCTAGGTTCTGGGAAAGATGTCTGATCTCTGAGTTGTCCTCTTTTCTGGACAACTCTGCTGAGGGATACTTCCCCTTTTCTGGTCCTTACCATTCATCACCCTGATATAGCTTGGGAGATCACTTGGATGTAGAGACATTCTGTAATCTCCTTGCAGAATCCAGCCCCAAATTCCTTAGAGCCTACTACTTGTTCCCACTTCTGCAGCCATTGTGGGTGCCTTAGCATTATGGTTTAGATCTAAAATGTTTCTCAAAGTCTCATGTGTTCAGACATGGGACTTCCAGAAAGTGATTGGATTATGGGTCATTATACTTATCAGTGGATTAATCCATTGATAAATTCACAACTGAATGTGCTATTAGGAGGTAGGGAGAAGACAAATCACTGAAGTCATGACTTGAAAGGGAATATTCTTTCTTCTGGTTCCTCCATTCTCTCTCTCTCTCTCTCTCTCTCTCTCTCTCTCTCTCTCTCTCTCTGCTTCCCAGCTGCCATGCCCTGTCAGCATGCTATTTCTCCCTAATAACCATGGACTGAACCCTTGAAAATCATTAACCAAAATAAATCTCTCCTCTTTCAAATTCTGAGTTTAGGACTTTGTCCTAGCAATAGGAAAGCTAGCTAATACTCATGGAAATTGTTTTGCCACTCTAGAGAGGCCAGAACTTTTGTGGGTCTCTATAAAGCTGTCATTAGTCCTGTTGACTAGACTTTCCTCTGATAGTGCCATTTTATAGCCCAAGTGCTGTATTGGTGTCTTTGTCTTTGGCCACAGACCAAGAAGAGAGACACCCCTTCCTTCTGTGCTTGGGACTCCTTTCAGCCCATTTACAATTTCAGTTGCCCATTCGACCCCCTTTATAATTCCTCCCAGGATAACAGAGACACTGAATACCTTTGCAGAAACTCAGCAGCTCGCAAGTTCCACTCTGTGTCTCCTCCTTCCCCCAGTTGGCCACATTTTTATCTGCCTTTGAGTGGAAAATAAATTATGTCATCCTGCTTTCTAAAATCTCAGCTCTCTACACTTTAGTTCTTGATATTTAAAGCCAAGGGTTTTTTTAGAACTAAAAAATTTAAAAGCCTCAGCTTTTAAGATGATTGTTTATACTAGACAAGGAAGAAAATTCAATCAGAAATCCAATGGTCTTTGTTCCAGCTTTATCCAACTACCCACTGAGTATAGTAGAACAAAAAGCTATTCATGAATTCTGAATTTGAATGAGAAGGGAAAGGAAATATAGTGAGATCATTAATGCCGACATATCAACTTCCTTGGGTTAACAAATGCCTAGAAGATAAGTAAAGGGAGACCCAAGATGTGTCTAGGTAGGTCAGGCAGCACAGCCTTGGGCACTATATGTCGTGTCTTGCCCATCCTCTCTGGTGCTGTTCCTCTGATCAGCTCTGGCTGCCATGGACTAAGTAGATTTTCTCTACCACAGCTTTCCATCCTGATGCTCCTGCCTTGGATCTGGCTAGCTATGGACTGAATTCCCCAAAACAGCAAATCAAATTAAACCTTTCCTGCTTAATTTGTGTCTGGTACTGTGTCCAACAATAGGAAACCTGATAAATACCTGTGGTAAAAAAAAAAAAAAGTATGAATTCAAGTTCTAAAGGTCTAACTGATGGTAGCCATCATGAGAAGACCTATTTGGCCTCTCCTTTCTTATTCTCACCTTGTTCAATTCTGGTCTTCTCTGAAGTTCTGTCCCTACATCCTTTTCCTGGAGCCAAACATTCACCACTTTCATAACATTTCTGACAGACCATCTCCTGCAGGGCATCTTCCCTGACAACACTGTCATGCTGATCATCCATTCCACATTACCAATTTTCACACCAAGTGCCCACAACGGTCAACATCAATGTTGGGTGTCATCGTGACAGAGGTTCTCTGTAAAATTAGCTAAGCGCCTCAGGGTTGTTGAGGCAGGCTGAAAAGTGGCCTGTGTGCACGATACCTGGGAGGCCAGCTGAGAAGCTAGGGAAGAAAGCTTTGGGCTTAACAGGCTCTCAGAAATTTTCAGGAGACTTCAGAAACAAGGAAAGAGATAGCCAGGCATCTCCAGCCTGCAGTGGGGACAAGGAGATGGAAAAGAAGAAAAGATCTGGAGAGAGCGGGCTAATGCTCACAACACTCCTACTCTCTTCCAACCTCTCATGGCTCAGAATATTTCTATTTTTATTTCTATCTTGTTATTAAAAATGTGTTTTTAATACTGCTATATAACAAATAGAATTATTTTTGTATGCTCTGATTTTTCATAACTCTTTTCATGTACTCTTGCCAGTTCTTTAATTAACTCCAACAATTATAACTCATTGTTCTATTGGGAAGATGAAACTGAGTAAGCCCTTATTGTAATCCCCAATACTGAGTATTATAATCCCTTTTCCAGTCCTCCTCACAATCCAAAAAGTTATATTTGTAATCCCATTGAGATGTTATTGGAATTCTGGCAAGTTAGTTCCAATCTACTACCTCCAACGCAACCCACAATGAGAATAAAGACCCCAAGACATGTTCCAAGTTTAGGACAGCCAAGGGGTCTTAAGCCCGATCCCAGTAAGGACATGCAGACAAAAGCTCTGATCCAAGGCTTCTCCCAGAAATTATTATCTTGTGAAGAAGGGGAGGCTTGAATATGAGTGCCAGTGAGGATGGCGGGAATTACGTAACTTGAGCTGCCCAGCCAGGTGGGGAGAAAAGCATCTCTGCAAAATGCAGGGAGAATGACACACAGAAGGACCAATCTGCATAATTCAATTAAGATAGCAACCGAATTGTCTTTTGTGCCCCGGAGACTCATAGCCTTTTTATTTTGAGGCTCGTACCCAGTTGACATTCCTGAAGCTGACTGGTTCTGTCATCTCGCTATGCTCATGTATTTTACAGAGAGCACCATGTGAGGAAACGGGAGACCGTCAGAATGGCCCCAAAGATTACATATCAGTACTTTAGCTGACCTTATTTGCACTGCTTAAAGTCAACTGAAGAGAGACAGATATACCACAGCCAGCTCTGTACATATCAGTATATGGAAATAAGACTCCGTTTAACTAATGTTGTAGCAACTGTTCCACATTCAAGGAGAGGTGCCCATGTAGTCTTCTACACACCCCAAAGTCAGAGAACAGTGCATGTATTTCTTGGTGCCTCCTCACACACTCTCCACAGAAGGAGTGCTCAATAAGCATGACCAGTTTGTTAAATGTCAAAAGAGATATTTAGGTTTGACAAAATGAAGTACTTCAAAAGTTGGCTAGGAACCGCAGCGTGGTTTTGGAATTGTTCCTTAGAGATCTTTTTAAAAGGAAGGTGTCACCTCCTTATAAAAGGAAAATGCTTCTTATCCACTGGTCACCCATTTCCTCAAGCCTAAGATTATCAAAGGCACAGACTACTGCTGCTTGTTTTCCCTGAGAGCCAGAGAAAAGAGATCCCACTGCTAGATGTGCATTTGCCACTTCCAATAATCCTATAATAACAACACTATGAAAAACCAGCTGTGCACCTTACGAAGTATTTAGCTAATCCCTGGGACCCCACAAATTGGACCCTGAATTAGCCACGTAGAGCACAGTAGCCACCCACTGATCTTTCCCAGATGATTCTGGCCACGGTTAGAAAAAAGATCTCCGAAGGTCTGTATGTACTAGATAGAGGGCCCTGGAGTTGCTCATCAGAAGTCAGTATCACAGACATGGAGTTCAAGGAAGGGTCGAAAGAGAAGACTGGTGTGGTCAGACTGATTACTATAAAAGACTCAGCAAGTATCTTGCTTCCTTTTACACTGGAGACCACACACACATATGGTTGTGTATACGTGTGTGTGTGTGTGTGTGTGTGTGTGTGTGTGTGTTTGTGTGTGTGTGTGTTCTTCATATGTGAAAATTCTGTGGGTCTGGGCTTCCTCAAAGAGGATCTACATTTCCTTTGGACAGGCTCCTGGAAAGACAACCAACCAACCCCAGGGCCATTTAAACTACAACTTTGGAGTTATAATTCTGGAGGTTAGGAATATGATATGAATTCCCACACTAGATCATCTGCAGGAAAGTGGGCACGTGGTTAGAAACTCCAAGGAGCTTTTTTCTACTCCACTTAGAACCAAAAATGAGAGACACACTCTCCCTACCTTCTTCTACAAGGTATGTGTAATTTTTTTCCACTAAGAATCTAGCCTTTGAGGTTCTGAAAGCTTTATGGAAAGTCTCCAACCTCATCCATCCTACTTTGATCTAAGACGATTTGGACTGAAACAGGTTCATGCAGGTTTCACATGAAACTCTAGCTCTCCATCATGATATCTAATGGTGCTCCCTAACCCACACTAGATTCAACTTGAAGTTAGCTTTCCCAAATCATGTCCCTACCATTTCTGTCCTATACACATTTACACTACCTTCCTGCTGATAAGGTAACCATGCATTTGGTATATCCCTAAAAGCAAATAGCAAACTTTCAATGGAGATATTTAAGTATAAATAAAAGTTTTCAAATATTCACATTAATAAATGTGAAAACAATAAAGGAGGATGCTTTTACCAGGTCTCATGTTTAATTCAGAAAATTACAAGCATATACACAAGTACATATACACAACACTCCATAAGTAGTAGACTGTGTTTTCCAAGGATGATCACAACCCTGTCTTCCAGTCTTCACGCTTCTTGCAATATGGCTTTGACTTTCCTCCTGACAAAATTTATGCTCTATGTTTTCACCTTGAAATACTTGGCATGTCTTTGTGGTCACTTCAATCAATAGAACAGAGTAGAAGTAATGTTCTGAGACTTGCAAGGTAAAGTCATAAAATTTCATGCCCTCTGCTTTGCTCTGTTGAGGAACTTGCTCTTGATTCCCAGTTACTATATGAGAAACTCCAAACTAGCTCACATAGAGGGCTGAGTCTTCAAGTGATGACCGTCACAAGCCAGCAGATAAATAGGTACAGACAGATGCCTCTAGATGATTCTGATTCCCAATCAGCAAATTGTCCCTCATCTTTGAGTTTTGCCCTGGAACTCCTGAATACCAAAAGACAGGAATAAGACATTTCCACTGTGCCTTGTCTGAATTCATAATTGACAGAGTTTGTGAGGAGAAGAAAATGGCTTTGAGTAATTTGTTACATAGCAATAGAACTGGGGCAGGGAATACGGGGTGTACTTGTATGTGTAAAATTAATGGAAGAGACTAGAGTTCAACTTCCCCACTTAACAGTTTCATGACTCAACTGGTCCCTTATCATACACCTTGTCACAGCATCTAACTGAAAACAGTTGTGCTGGTGATGATACTTCAGACAGCAGCAATAATATCAGCACTGCCTATTTCACAGCGCCCTTGAGTTAGGTAAGGAAAGACATGTAAAACTGTACAACATTATAAAGGTATGTAATGTTATTATTCTAATTCTTGGCATGTTATTGAAATATTTTTATTGAAATAGGGCCAAATAAAAATCATATGTATTGACTTAGGCTGCTTGAGGTTCCATAACAAAGGACCATAGAGGGGGTACTTAAGGAACAAAAATTCGTTTTCCACAGTTCTGGAGATTAGTGGTCTAAGATCAGGGAACCAGCATGATTGATCCTCTTAGGAGGACTCTCCTTATGGATTTCAGATAGTCAACTTATTATGTTCTCACATGGCAGGGAAAGAGAAAAACATGAGCTCTCTGGTATCTGTGCTTGTTCGTATAAGGACACTAATCCCATTATGAGGGTACCACCCATGTGACCTCATGAAAACCAGATTACCTCCTAAGCAACACGTCTCCAGATACCATCACATGGGGAGTTAGGGGTCCTGTACACAAACTGAAGGGAACACAGACAATTCAGTGCATACGCTCATCAGAAAGCCACCTCATCACTCAATGCCCATATGTGGTCACTCTTCTAAGATGTATTTTAATACCTGAATGACAAATGTCCCATTTATATTCTTAGTGACACTCAGCTTGAGAATTAAAGCAGATAACTAGTACCCCTTACCTAAAGAACTTTTAGCAGAGAACTGACATGGTGATTTAAGAGTTTGAGATACAGGGAACTAGGAATAGGAGGGTGACAGGGTCAGCGAGTTATTGTTTTTATGCATGTTTTACTTTTCATTTAATACTGTATTGCAAACATCTCAGTGATAATAAAAATCAATTTCGATTTGCATTTTATTTGATTTAATAGTATTATATTCTTTGTATGCGTATATTTTCCTTCAAAAACATGATCTATTTGGTTTTGGGGGCTCGGACAGGCTCTCAGTCTTCTATGACTAGTGTATGGTGAAGGCTCAAATAAAAGAGACAACCAGGGCATTCATGACTGCAGGGGAAGAGAACCAGGCCTCACAAGGAGGTGATCCCCGCCTGGAAACCAGCGCCACATGCGGGCCACTGCCGGAGTGGGGACAGCCAGACCCAAGCCTCTCTCCCTGAGTCCATGCCATTCATGAACTGCAGAGGAGAGATCAAGACTTCATCAGGAAGTGATCCCCGCCTGGAAACTATATCATTTTCATTGTTTTCTTGGTTTGGATTCTATTCTCTTTTGTTCTGTTTGATTATGTTAAATCTGATAGCATGAACAGCTATTTAAAAGATAGCAAGAGATACTATGGTAGCAACTTTAGATTTACTATTGGCTTGTTTTGAAATCCTTTATTGTATGCATTGTTTTGTTTTTACTGTTTCTAGCTGTTCTGTTCTATTTGATTTTTACTATGTCCAAAAATAACTGAAGCTATTTTGAAGACAACAAAAGGTATTATGGTAACTATTGTTGATTTCATAAGGTTTTGAAGTTCTATATCTCTTATACTGGTTTATTTTAATTGGTTTTATTCTGTTTTACTTTCCTTGATTTTATCCTCTTTAAAATACAGAAAAGAGACAAGTAGTAATGTTGTTTTGGGGAGTGAAGAAAGGTCAGAGCTCCTGAAGCTAAGACAAAGATTTCTTTGGATTTTCGTATTGATTGGCTCCTTTACAATTCAGGGGGGTGCAGGAAGTGGAGGGCACATCTGAGGCAAAAGTCCACAAAAATGAGCCAGACTTTGAGAAGTTAAAACAAAGACATTTAAATCAGTAAGTCTTGCTAAGTAAGAGAACTATTTCCTCTCTAAGGTTGGCAGCTTACTGCCTGGAATAGGGCGTGTCAGGCCTGCACTGCAGTCTTATCTTGCCTTCAGAGACTGTAAATATGAACTTTTCCAACATAGTCTGGTCTCTAACAATTTAGTATTTGGGGTATTTAGATTTTAAAACTATCCTTGTGCTCTCTTTGGCTAACAATGGTTTGATATACATCTTACCCCATTTTACTACCTTCATTTGGTCTTTCCTTAGGTTAAACCCTGTGCAGTGGCATTACTGAGTATACTCCTTACAAGGCTTTCCATAGATTGCCCAAACTGCTCTCCAGGAATGTTTCAGTACATAAATCTCACCAGCAAGGCACTAAATGTGATAACATTTTTTATGTTGTGTTCTATCTTATAACCTAAGGGTAACAAGTGGTATCAAATTGATCCCATAGTGGACTACACCACTATAAATATGGGTACACATTTATCACTATAGCATTGATGTCTTTGATTCTTTTGAGAATATACCAAGGAATGGTACAGCTGGATCAAATAGTATTTCTATGTTTAGCTTTTTCAGAACACTTCATACTAATTTCCATAGTGTTTGCACTAGTTTATGGCAACAGTGTAGAAGAGTTCCTTTTTCCATGAATCTTCACCAGCATTTATTGGTTTGTTTGTTTCTTTTGATTTTTTGTTTTCGATTTGTTTGTTTTGGTTTAGTTTGTTTTGGTTTTGTTTTGTTTTGTTTTGTTTTTGTTTTTTGTCTTTTTCCTTTTTATCGGTACCGGGGATCGAACTCACGACTGCCTGCTTGCAAGGCAGGCGCTTATGCCACTGAGCCAAATCCCCAGCCCCCTTGTTTTGGTTTTGTTTTACTGTGTTTTGCTTTTTGTATTCCTATTGATAACTGTTATGACTGAAGTGAGGAAGAATCTCAATGTAATTCTAATTTGCATTTCTCTAATGGCCAGAGATGTTTAATATATTTTAATACCTTTTGCCGTCTGACTGCTTTTGAGAAGTAGTTATTCAGTCTATTTGCCTACTCTTTTATTGGCTTCATTGTTTTATGGGAGTTAATTTTCTAGCCCTTTATGTAGTCTAGATATTAACCTTCTATCAGAAATATAGCTAGAAAAGATCTGCCGTTTAGTAGGCTGTGTCTCCATCCTGTTAACTGTCTCCTTTGCAGTACATGAGTATTTTTCACTTGATGTAATCTCATTCACCGATTCTTGATATTATTTTCTATGCCCTTGGGGTCCTATTGAGGAAGTTTCTGCCAGTGCCTATGGCTTCAAGTGTTTCCCCTATATTTTCTTCCAGCAGTTTCAAAGTTTCTTGTCTTGTGTTTAGGTCTTTGATCCATTTTAATTTGATTTTAGTACAGCATATGAGATAGGGATCTAGTTGTAAGGTTCTACATGTGAATATCTAGTTTTCCCTGCACCATTTATTGAAAAGAAAAAGTATTAACAATTACTATGGTAACAAATTACTGAGGCTCTCAGAGTCATTACATTCAGCACCAAGGGCAGTGAAGAAGAGTCCCAAGTTGAAATATTATTATTATTATTATTATTCCATTTATTCATCCAGCATGTATTTTATTTACTGTTGTAACTGGAATTTTTAAAGAAACACAAAATAAATAAAGTCTACTTCTCCTACCCTCAGGAAGCTTATGATCTCTGAGAAAGTAAGATAAATTTATTATATAAGAATAATCATAGAAATTTATTATTTATGCATTATCTGACAGTTTAAAAATGAATTCTCAGAACTTTCATGGTAAAAAAAAAGATGATCAACATACTTTCTTACAGATTGTCCATATGCTTTATGTAAAGACAAATGGTAGTCAATGTGGGATGGTGTTAGCCAGAGAAGACTTTTCGGAGGAGGTTTTTCAAATGTCTTGAAAAATAGGCTGAATAGAACCAGCTGGAGAAGAGCTGCAAGATCCTTTGGGTTACAAGAATCTGTTGAGCCACATCACAGGTGTGCAGGCTACCAAACCACAGTGAAAATTTAATTTTGGGATTGTGACTGGGTACAGGTATGACCTCTAGTGATAAAAAGTCTTTAAATCCAAGCAGAAACATGTAGATTCGATGTAACAAATGAGAAAGCACGGAGATTTTTCTGTAGCATAGTGATGAAAGTTTTTACTATGTGTTTTAACTATTTTTTTCTTTTTCCTGCACTTTCATATCAACTTTTTGATGTGAAAAGTAAGATTTTAAAAATCAGCGTTGATTTTTTTTTTTAGGTAGTCTTGCAATGTATACAAAACTAGGTTGAACTTACTAGGAACTTCAGGCTGACCTTGAACTCACTGTGTAGCGCGGGCTGACTGACTCCTAGCAACCTTCCTGCTTCGGCCTCCTGAGCGCTGGGGTTACAGGTGTGTGCTGCTATGTCCAGCACATTCTATTTTCTAACAAGTTATAAAACTAATTCTTACTACAAAAGCCTGTAATAACATTTCAAAACCATAACCACTGAGGTAATGTACTAAACTAGACACTAAATACCTTTTTGTTTTCATATAGTTCTAGACACTGAGAGGGATACAGAGTTTTGAAATTTGTTCGCTCATCCTCCCTTCATAACGCTTAAGAGGAGGTGGTGAGAGCCTTCCTGAGCTCAGACAGTGCTCACCCAGGACTGAGATCCATCGCTGGCTGAGAGCACGTCTCCTTGCTCCTTCTTCGCTCGCCCTTCCCAGTGCCATTAAGTTCTGATTAGATTAAGGACACAGGTAGATGCAGAATGAAAATCAGGGTCCGCTCCTTGACACCTCTCCATGGATATTCTTGGTCAGAAACAGTGCTTCTTTTTCTAGCTTGTTGAAACAAAATTAGACTATCTAATTAGGCCTCAAGTAGAAAGGATGGAGACAGCGTGAGAGATGTCGCTCTCTTACATACTTTCTGGATAACACCCAGCTGTGTGAGGGAGGCATAATAAATGAAAATCAATTATTTCATCAGCAGGGGGGAGCACTTGCAGCACAAGGTTTTAGTCTACAGTTATTTTTTCTTATTTTTTTTAAATTAAGGGAAAACTAAATTTAAAAATAGCGGGATATATTATAGTAACTTTTTTGTTTTCCTATTAACCTGATTTGAACCCCTGTATTGCTCTCCCCATCTTGTTCTGACTGATTTTACTATATTCTGTTTGTTTGATAGTATCAAGTTTGAGGGTATAGGCAACCACTTTGAAGGCAATAAGATTTACTATGATGCCCATTCTGGTTTGACTATTATCTTCTTTTGAAGTCCTGTAAGGTCTCCAATGTAGGTTTTATTGGTCTTGTTCTGTACTGTTTTGTTCAATTCTATTATACCTGATGATATAGGCAACTCTTTTGAAGATAGCAAGAGGCATAATGGTAACCATTGTTGATCACCTGGTGTTCTGTTTTTGCATCATGTACTATGTCCATCCTTCTGTTCTGACTCTGTTTTGCTTTGTCACATTTGTCTTTTTTTTTTTCTCTTAAAAAAAGTTATAAGAACTGTGGGAGTAATAAAACCCAAAAAGTGTAATTCTTATCATAAAAAAGAGAGAAAAAGAAAGTGGTCTAAAAGATATAACTGCATGTATATTTAAGTGTGTAGGATAGAAAACCACTTTACTGAGTTTTTGTTGAATCATTGAACAGAACTGTCTGCAATCTCACTATATGAATGTCCAGTTTGTATGCTTTAATTTTGTAATTTGGACAACTGTTTCTAAGATGACAATATGTAATCTATTAACTAGTGATTTCTTACTGTACATTTTTTTCTTGAAATTCCGTATTACTTGTACCCTTTTACTGCTTTGTTTTTTTTTTTTTCTTTCTTTAAAAAAAAAGACTTGCCATGTGATGTGGTCACAACCCTGAATGCAGCCTTATATTGTATTAATAAAAGTATAGTATGCAGATACTCTAAAAAGTTTTGGTTCTAGTTTACATCAACCAGCTTATGTCTAAACCATTTTATTCATCTTTAAGGTTTGGATTTTAAGAGCACTATAGGCAAAGTGATATCTTGACTCATTAAGAGATAAAGTGGGAACATGAAAGATTTGAAACTAGGTGATAATTTGTAGTGATTGTCTCAAGCCAACATTTTGCTTTGGTAACAAGAGGACTCTAAAGGACGTGAGCACTGTCTTCAAATCTTAGACTGGGTCTAGTGGACCTAGGAGTTGGAATCAAGTGCAATTGAAGGAAATACTGGGGAAATCAGTAACAGGAGCATCTTATCAGAATTTCTCCAAGATGTGATAGTTTGTCTGTGGAAGCAGTAAGTTTCCCATTGTGGCGTAGCTTTGATGATCATCTGCAGGAAAATGTCATTGGAAGGATTTCAATATCTGACAGCCACTGGGACAGTTTGATTCTAAGACCCAGTACTGTACAGCAAGCTACCCCATCTTAATGCCCGCTGAGGGGTGAGAGGTAGAGCTTTAGAAACATAGGGAACACTAGATGAGGGGGTAAAGAATAGCCCAGTTCCAAGTCATGTTTGAGTCACTTTTAGAGGCAGGCCAGAGAGAGAGGAAAAATATAGTAGGCAAAACACCTTCTGTTGCCTGGCAAATATTTGAAACTCAGCGCTCCAGACCTACTGCAGCCCTACCAGGGGAAGGATAATCCCTGGTGCCTTGGCCTATCTGCCTGTTCTTCTCAAGGAGGCCTTTCCTTCCACTCCGGAAGGCACGTGGGCCCTGGAGTGTAGGTGAAGTGAGCAGGGTCTTTTTAATTTAAACATTCACATATTTCAGTCACACCTTGTATAAATGACAATCCAGTGGGGAATCTTCTGTCAAGAATCTAAAACAACAAGAATCTAAAACCCATCAAGTATGCTTCAAAACATAGTGTTGAATCCTATATGTACTGTTTTTTTCCTATACACACATGTCTATGATAATTTTTAATTTATAAATCAGACATAGTATGATATAATAATAAAATAGAGCATTTATAACAATATACTGTAATAAAAATTTGTTTAAACATCAAATCATTAATTGTGGTTGATCATGTAACCGAAACTATAAAAAGTGAATTTTTTTTTTTTTGTTTTGTTTTGTTTTTTTGAGACAGGGTCTCACTATGCAGTTCAGGCTGGCCTTGGGCTCACTTTGTAGCTCAGGCTAGTTTTGAAATTACAATGATCCTCCTGCCTCAGCATCCCAAGTACTAGGCAAAAGGTGAAATTATAAATAAGGAGCAACTGATATATAAGTATTTAAAAGAAAATAACATGTCAGGTGAGAGAGAAAAAAATAAAAGCAACATGGAGCATCTAGAGATAAAAGTACATCTTTGAAATTTAAAAATTCACTTAATATGAATCATATTAAATAGTACAAAAGATAAAATTAAAGAATTGAAAACAAAGCAGTAAAATTTATCTTGATGAAGTACACAGAAGGGAATTTTTAAATGACAAAAATCAAAATACCAGCATCTCTGTAATCAGTAGTAATAGACTCCGCCAGCTTGGGGCTTAACTATCTCTAACATGACATCCACTCAACTTGGCACTGGGCCCTGAGAAGTAACTTATGTCTCTAAAAGTAACTTCTGTTAATTAATAAAGGGTCCCTGCCCACACACAGTTCACCAAATCATCATGGCAATGGTTCAGCACAGCAGAGGAGCCAAAACACCTTATCACCTCCTCCTCCTCTTTCTTTTTCCCCAACCCCCAGCAAATCTTTCTGGTTCCTGCTTTGCACACACAGATGCTCCTTCAAATCAACTGCTGATATGACGTTTTGCCCACCTCCCAAACTCCTCCCCCAGCCAGACCTGATAAAATTTCTTCCACTCCTTTGTTCTTGCCAGAAGGACCTTGTATTCTTTCTGCAGCCCTCCCATGCCAGCAAAAAAGGCCTTCTCATCTCTTTCTCTGTCTTTATCTCTCAACTACACCAAAATAAAACTAACATTTTGGTGCTATGAGGACTCGGATAAGATTGGTTGGGGCATGCAGCTCCTGAGGGGCTCTCCAGATTTGAGCTTCCCCCACCAATGAGCTACCTCTCTATTTTTCTCTCATTTCTGCCATTGCCATTACTAGCCTCCATCTACCGCTGACCCACCTCAATTCTCACAGGCTCTCACATGTAAGACACCTGTCTCTGGGGCTGGGGATTTAGCTCAGCGGCATAAGCACCTGCAAGCAGGCAGTCGTGAGTTCAATCCTTGGTACCGATAAAAAGGAAAAAGACACCTTTCTCTTCAGTTTCCTGTCTCATAAACCATGGGCGTATGTGAGGACCCTCTCTTACATACATCCTTTAAGAGGACAGGGTCCTCTAAATGGACACCCCACCATTCCCTCAATGATGACTGGTGAATACAGGTGCTGCAGATCTGGTTCTCATTCACATTCCCAGAAACGGTGACAATTCTTCCTGGGAACTGTGACATGGCCTTTGTGGCCATTGTGGCTTAATTCAGCCACAGTGGAAAATATTTCTTCCTGTCCACAAAAAGACACTCCACTCAGGTGTCTATTGAGACAGCTACTTGCTCCATAACTTCCAGTCTCCAGGTGAACACTTGTTGTCAGTGTGAAAGACACCTTGTAGCCCTAAAAATCAGTTTTTACTTCTAGACAGCTTGGTCTCATTACAAGCTTGATAATGGCCATCACCCTCCATGACTTAGACAGTTTTTGCTACCTAACAGCAAATGCTCAGAGATCCTTTATCTGCAGGCCTTTTGTGCTCTCTGGGCACATCCCTCCCTCATTCAGGCATGTGGAGCAGCCCAAACATTTCTGGCCCACTCCACACCACCAAACCCACAACGCTCTCCCCATTTTCCTCCACCACTATCTTTTCCTCCACCTCCCTTCTCTCCCACTACTCCTCCATTGCCATCTTCTCCTTCTCACTTTCAACCCCTCCCTTTCTGTTCCCCTTCCCCTCCACCATCGCCATTATCTCCATCAACACATCACACAAGGCCACACTCCTACCAAGAGCCGTCTTGCTCCCCCTCCCACCACCAGCCATCTTGTTTCCCCTCCCATTGCTACCCTCTCCCCCAGCCCTTGTCCTCATGCCCCTCGCCACAGCCTCTCCTCCCCCTTCACGAGGTTACACACACTGCTGTTGTTCCCCTGGATTTAAAGAAATATCACATTCAGGTGGACCCCAAAAGTACAAGGGCAGATTTAGTGGATTCTGTTACATTTAAAGAGGATACTATTTGTGGTTTGGCTAAGGGAGAGGCTTCAATTCTCACTGGCTACTCTATGCAAGGGTTCTGCAAATTTAGCTTTTATGAAGTCTTTGAAGTCTTATATAGTAACATGCTTGGTGAGGAGAATCCTGTCTCTGGCATACATCACTATACTTGGCTGCCTCTGCTAGTGATGAATTCTTTGCTGATGTTGCCCTGGCTCCCATGGAAGCTGCTAAAGTTCAAACTCAAACCCAACCAGGTTATGCTAACACTTTGAGGGATGCCTTTCCCAAAATGTATAAGGAAGAAGACCTAAAAGTGTTCTACAAGGAAGTTGTATGATTGGAAGGTAGGATAATATCAACAGTCTAAAATGGGTGTATTCGGAGCCCCAGGAGAAAGGAGAAGTGACAAAACAAAATTTGAAAAAAATAGACAAAAAGTCAAATTTTATAAAGATCACAAATTGAAAGATCAAAGACACTCAACAAAAAGTTTAAGCACCTAATCTAAGTAAACCAGATGCCTAGAAATTTCACTAGCTCACAACATAATCAAATTTTTAAAATCAGTGACAGACTGTTTTCATAAGAGACAGAGAAAGAATGAGAAAGGAAACACACGTGTGTGGGTGTGCGCATACACATACACCTCACAGAGAGGAACAAGGATAATATTCACACAGATTTCTTATCAGAAATAATGTAAGTCAGAGGAAAATGGAACGTCATCTCTAAGATGCTGGAAAAGAAGTAAGGTACTCATCCTAGAATTTTAAATCCAGTGAAAATTTCAAACTGAACTTTACAAATCAAATCAGGATAAATATTTTCCAGGAAAAGTCTGAGACTATTTGTTATTAGAAGACTTTCATTATAACAAATGTAAACTTACTCATGAGGAAGGAAAATAATACCAGATGGAAACTAGGAATTACACAAAAGACTAAGAAAACTGAAACTGGCAAATACAAGGATAAACATAAAAATTTTTCTCCTATTTTAATTTTTTAAAAACCAGCAACAATCTACTATGAAGTGTATAATATGAAAAGTACAAACAGCAACAATAACACAATGATCAAGAGAAAAAAACACAGTAGTATATTGTTTTAAGGACTTTATGTTACATAGGAAAGGGTACATTATTCAAACATTGACTGTTAAGGATGCATATTGTAAACTCTAGGACAAATATCTCGCCTACACACCAAAAAGGATGCTATGTGACTAAGCCAATAGTGGAGAGAAAACAGGATACAGACTGATTATTTCTTGTCCAAAATACTTGAATCCAGAATTGATTCACATTTCTGATTTTAGTGACTTTGAAATATTCATGCAGACTTCCCTGGTTGTGTATCCTCATTTAAAATTCTGAAATCCAAAATGTTCCAAATTAGATTTTTGATTAAGAATGCTGTGCTACAAAATACTAAAAAAAAAAAAAAAAAAAAAGGTAGAAAAGTATAAACAAATCTAAGGAGAAAGCGAATAAAATATAGTAGATTTAAACCCAACTATCTCAATAATTACAGTAAATTCAAATGCTCTTAAATAGCCCGATTAAAAGACAGATATTATCAGACAGATTTTTAAAAAGTCAGAACCCAAAAATAAATGCAGTCTTCAAGAAGCCAACACTTAATTTGATATCAAAAATATGTAAGTGAAAACTGAAAAAATAAATAAATAAAAGTTGTATTATATAAAGACTAATCAAAAGAAACTTGCGAATGTGTTAGTGTCAAAACAAGTAACATAACCAAGGGTAGAGAGGCATACTGTATAAATGACAATAGGATCACTTCCTCAAGAACACAAACTAATCCAAAGTGTGCGTGTACCCAACAGTGGGATGTTAAAACACAGGAAACAAAAGCAAAGAAATAAAAGGAGAAATACATAAATCCATATTTATAGTTGGAGATTGCAACACTCCTCTCTTAGTAACTGACTTAATAAGTAGACTAAATATTCAACAAAAATACAGAAGACTGGAGCGTAACTAGCACCATCATGAACTCACTGCATTTATGCTCCCCATACCACTGGTCAGCATGTGAATGACAGTATAATGTCTTCTGACAACAGAAGGATGTTAGAAATCACAGCATAAAGTTATTGAGTAAATCTCAAAATGTGCTGGAACTAAGCAAAAATGCCTCTCAACAATCCATGGTTCACAGAAAAATAACAAGAAAAATTGTTAAATGTCTTAAATGGAATGACAAGGAAAACACATTATCGAACTATGAATCGTGTAAGCAATGCTTACTGAGAAATTCGTACGTTTCAGCATGGCTATTAGAAAAAAAAGTTCCATAATAAATTAAGCTGCTACTTTAACCAATTAGAAAAAAAGAATGTGTTAAACCCAGATCTATGCAAAAACATGAAGCAATAAAAGGACTGAAATAGAACTTCACAGCTTCCTGCTCCCCAGGACTGGCTCAGCAGGTCTTAGGCCTGCCTGCACCAACTTCCCAACTTCCTGCCTTGCTTGGCCAGCTCCAAGGATCTTGGGCTTGCCTGTGCCCTCAATTTTGAAAACTAGGCGGCCTGAGGTGAATGTCACCGCAGCATCCCGAGCCCGGGAGTTCAGGATCATTGCTCCCACCAGCCACGGAACTTCACATCTTCCTGCCACACTTGACTGGCCCCACAGGCCTTGGGCCTGCCTGCCTCACCCACAGTAACCCTCTCTCAATGCAGGGAACTGGGTGCCAGAGTCCCAGGAGTTGAGGGCATAGAAGAGGATTTCCAACAGGCCCAGGGGAAGCCTTGGAGTAACACCTGAAACATGGAAAAATAGGAAAATGACAAAATGAAAGACCAAAATACAATCTCAAACCTCCAGCCCATCCCAAGAAACCTTTGGAGCTATGTACATAGAAGAAAATATATGCTATACACCTGAAATACCTGAAATAATAGGAAGTGAAATAAAGAAGCAACTCCAGAAAGCTTTAAAGGAATTCAAACTAGAAATAATCTCCCAGGTAACAGAAGAATTGATAAAAGAAATGAAAGAGATGCTGAACATATCTAAGGAAGACACAGTTTAAAAATTGGAGGAACTAAACAAAAAGATAGAATCCCTGGATAAACAATATAAGAAACAAACAGAATACATAAAGCAGATGCAAAGAGATATACAGAAAATCAAAAATTCCATTGAAAGCTGTAAAAACTGCCTCAATGAAAGTGAAGATAGAATTTCAGATCTCGAAGACAAGATTGCAGCTAGTGAACAGGAAAGGAAAGATCTTTTAAAAATAACAACAAATCGGGAAATAACAATTCAACTGCTGCAAGATGATGCAAAGAAAAACAACATAAGATTAAAAGGGGTAAATGAAAAAGAAGAGGACAACATAAAGGATGTCAAGAGGATATTTAGAGAAGTAATAGCTGACAATTTCCCAAACATGAGAATGGAAACCAGCTTATCTGGAACTATGGAGTTCTAAACAAGCAGAAGAGGGCCACTGGTTCCAGAGGCCCAGCAGCCTGGGGGAACTGGGTGCCAGAGTTCCAGGAGCTGTGAACATAGAAGTGGATTTCCAACAGACACTGAGGAAGCTTTCAAATAACACTTGAAACACAGAAATATAGGAAAATGACAAAACGAAAGACCAAATTACAACCTCAAACATCCAGCCCATCTCAAGAAACCCTAGGAGCGATCTATAGAGAAGAAAATGTATGCCACACACCTCAAATATCGAAGGTAATAGCTACTGAAATAAACAAGCAACTCCAGGAAGCTTTACGGGAATTCAAACTCGAAATAATCTCCCAGGTAAAAGAAGAAATGATAAAAGAAATGAAAGAGATTCTGAATATATCTAAAGAAAACACAGTTAAAAAATTGGAGGAAATAAACAAAAAGATAGAATGCCTGGATGAGCAATATAAGAAACAAACAGAATACATAAAGCAGATGCACAGAGACATACAGGAAATCAAAAACTCCACTGAAAGCTGTAAAAACTGCCTCAATGAAAGTAAAGATAGAATTTCAGATCTTGAAGACAGGATTGCAGCTAGTGAACAGGAAAGGAAAGATCTTTTAAAAATAACAAGGAATCGGGTCTGCAGAGGAGGAGCTGGGCAGATCTGGGGTGCCCTCACCGGCCTCTCTGCGTGTCTGGAGGACTCTGGATATCTCCACCCAGACTGCTGGAGTTCCCCCAGGCTTCCAGGTGCAGTGAAGGGGAGAGGTGGGTTTGAGGCTTCCACATCAGCCTCCCCATTCCGGCTTCACTTGGAGACCTGCTGAGCTCCCGATAGGTGGGCTGGCCCACACTACCAGCCTAGCCCAGCCTGTTTAGCTGCCGCACCTGGCCATTGGTCTGCAGAGGAGGAGCTGGGCAGATCTGGGGTGCCCTCACCGGCCTCTCTGCGTGTCTGGAGGACTCTGGATATCTCCACCCAGACTGCTGGAGTTCCCCCAGGCTTCCAGGTGCAGTGAAGGGGAAAGGTGGGTTTGAGGCTTCCACATCAGCCTCCCCATTCAGGCTTCACTTGGAGACCTGCTGAGCTCCCGATAGGTGGGCTGGCCCACACTACCAGTCTAGACCAGCCTGTTTAGCTGCCGCGCCTGGCCATTGGTCTGCAGAGGAGGAGCTGGGCAGATCTGGGGTGCCCTCACCGGCCTCTCTGCATGTCTGGAGGACTCTGGATATCTCCGCCCAGACTGCTGGAGTTCCCCCAGGCTTCCAGGTGCAGTGAAGGGGAGAGGTGGGTTTGAGGCTTCCACATCAGCCTCCCCATTCCGGTTACACTTGGAGAATTGCTGAGCTACCGACGGGAGGGCGGGCCCACACTATCAGCCTAGCCCAGCCTGTTTAGCTGCCGCGCCTGGCCATTGGTCTGCAGAGGAGGAGCTGGGCAGATGTGGGGTGCCTGCATCGGCCTCTCCATGTGTCTGGAGGACTGTGGATATCTCTGCAACCAGGGAGGGTCCACAGGTTCCTGAAGCACTGCGGCCTGTGGTGAGTACCCTAACCCAGCTGCAATTGAAGAACTGTGGAGCTTCCGAGGGGCAGGTGGGCGCACAGTGTCCCTGAGGCCCAGCTTGTCTGGAACTGCGCAGTTCTGAGCAGGCAGAGGAGGGCCACAGGTTCTGTAGGCCCAATGGCTTGGGGTAGCGCGGTGCCAGAGTCTCAGTAGCTCCAAACATAGAAGGGGATTTTCAACAGATCCTGAGGAAGCTTTCAAATAACACTTGAAACACAGAAATATAGGAAAATGACAAAACGAAAGACCAAATTACAACCTCAAACCTCCAGCCCATCTCAAGAAACCCTAGGAGCGATGTATATAGAAGAAAATATATCCCATCCACCTCATATATCGGACACAATAGCCACTGAAATTGACAAGCAACTCCAGGAAGCTTTAAAGAAATTCAAACTCGAAATAATCTCCCAGATAAAAGAAGAAATGATAAAAGAAATGAAAGAGATTCTAAATATATCTAAAGAAAACACAGATAAAAAATTGGAGGAACTAAACAAAAAGATAGAATCCCTAGACAAGCAATATAAGAAACAAACAGTATACATAATGCAGATGCACAGAGATATACAGGAAATAAAAAACTCCACTGAAAGTTGTAAAAACCGCCTTAATGAAAGTGAAGATAGAATTTCAGACCTTGAAGACAGGATTGCAGCTAGTGAACAGGAAAGGAAAGATCTTTTGAAAATAACAAGGAATCAGGAAACAACAATTCAACAATTGCAAGATGATGCAAAGAAGAATAACATAAGAATGATAGGGATTAATGAAAGAGAGGGAGACAACATGAAGGATGTCAGGAGGATATTTAGAGAAGTAATAGCTGAAAATTTCCCAAGCATGAGATCAGAAACTGACATCAGGATCAGTGAAGCATATAGAACTCCAAACAGTCATAACCAAAATAAAACTACACCCAGACATATAATAATCACCATCCCAGAAATCCAACACAAGAATAGATTATTAAAAGCTGTCAGAGAGAAAAGAAAGATCACTTATAAAGGAAAACCTATCAGAATCACAGCAGACTTCTCAGCACAAACGATAAAGTCAAGAAGAGCATGGAGTGAAGTATTCCAGGTCCTAAAGCAAAATGATTTCCAACCAAGACTGATATATCCTGCAAAACTATCATTCAAAATAGATGGTGGAATACGATACTTCCATGACAAAGAACAGCTGAAGAACTTCATGAACACCAAACCAACCCTGCAAAAAATATTGAAAGACAGTTTAGATACACAAAGGAAAAAACCACTAAGCAAAGCAAATAATTAAACAGAACAGAAAGATAAAGATGCAACAGCAGAGAGATAACATTCCTACAATTAACCAGCATTTAACAGTAATAACCATTAATGTAAATGGTCTCAATGCACCAATCAAAAGAAACAGACTAGCAGAATGGATCAAGAAACAAAATCCAACCATATGCTGTTTACAGGAAACCCATCTAACCCAGAAGGATACTCACAGACTGAAAGTCAAAGGATGGAAAACAATTCTTCATGCAGCAGGAATCCAAAAAAAGGCAGGAGTAGCCATTCTGTTTGCAGACAACGTGAACTTTAAACCAACAATGATCATAAAGGACAAAGAAGGTCACTACATACTCGTAAGGGGAAAACTCCAAGAGGAAGAGATAACTATCTTAAATATATACGCACCAAACTCCAGAGCACCCAGTTATATAAAACAATTATTAACAGAAATGAAAACTCAAATTATCAGTAACACAATTGTAACAGGAGACCTTAATACACCACTGACACCAAGGGACAGATCAACCAGACAGAAAATGAGCAAAGAAATAACAGAACTGAATCACACCTGTGAACAAATGGGTTTGATAGACATATACAGAATGTTCTACCCAACAACATCAGAATACACATTCTTCTCAGCAGTACATGGATCATTTTCTAAAATAGACCATATATTAGCTCACAGAACATATTTAAGCAAATGCAAAAGAGTTGAAATCATCCCTTGCATATTATCGGATCATAGCGCTCTGAAATTAGAAATTAATGACAAAAGATACTGCAAAAATTCCGCAAACACATGGAAACTAAATAACACACTCTTGAGTAATCAGTGGGTCACAGAAGAAATTAAAGAAGAAATTAAACAATACCTAAAAGAAAATGAAAATGCAGATACAACTTACCAGAATCTGTGGGATGCAATGAAAGCCGTTCTGAGAGGAAAATTTATTGCACTGAGTTCCCACATCAGGAAAACAGAAAGAATACAAATAAATGACTTGATGCTAAACCTCAAACAGCTAGAAAAAGAAGAGCAAGTCAAGCCCAAAGCCAAAAGAAGAGAGGAAATTATAAAAATCAGAGCAGAAATCAATGCAATAGAGACTAAGAAAACAATCCAAAGAATCAACGAATCAAAGAGTTGGTTCTTTGAAAGAATAAATAAAATTGATAAGCCCCTAGCCAACCTTATTTTAAAAAAGGGAAGAAAAAGCTCAAATTCATGCAATAAGAAATGAAAAAGGAGAAATCACTACAGACCCAATAGAAATACAGAGGATCATCAACATCTATTTTGAAAACCTCTACTCTCAAAAGTTTGATAACACAGAAGAAATAGACAGATTCTTAGAAGCATATGAAGTACCAAAGCTAGATCAAGAGGATATAAAACTGTTGAATAACCCAATCTCTGCTAATGAACTTGAAAATGTTATTAAGGCCTTACCCACCAAGAAGAGCCCAGGCCCAGATGGATTCACTGCAGAATTCTACAAGAAATATAAAGAAGACCTAATGCCGACACTCCTCAAACTATTCAATGAAATTGAAAGGGAAGCAATCCTTCCTAAGTCATTCCTGGAAGCAAATATTACTCTAGTACCAAAACCTGAGAAAGACCCAACTATAAAAGAGAACTATAGACCGATCTCCCTAATGAACACAGATGCAAAAATCCTCAATAAAATATTGGCAAATAGGATGCAGCAAATCATCAAGAAGATTATACACCATGACCAAGTGGGATTCATCCCAGGAATGCAAGGATGGTTCAACATACGCAAATCAGTAAATGTAATCCACCATATCAATAAAGCCAAAAATAAGAATCACATGATCATTTCTATAGATGCAGAAAAAGCCTTCGATAAGGTCCAACACTTATTCATGATAAGAACTTTACAGAAAATTGGAATAAATGGTCTTTACCTCAATATAATAAAGGCCATTTATGACAAACCAACAGCCAGCATCATACTAAATGGCCAAAAATTGAAAGCCTTTACTTTAAAATCGGGCACAAGACAAGGATGTCCTTTATCACCACTCCTATTTAATATAGTACTGGAAGTACTAGCCAGAGCAATTAGGCAAGAAAGAGAAATAAAAGGGGTAAAGATAGGAAAAGAAGAAGTTAAATTATCATGGTTTGCAGATTACATGATACTCTACATAGAAGACCCCCTAAACTCGATTGAAAGACTCCTAGATGTAATAAATAAATTCAGCAATATAGCTGGATACAAAATCAATACTCAGAAATCAGTAGCATTCCTATACACGAACAACAAAATTACAGAGAGGGAAATAAGAGAAACTGGACTATTCACATTAGCAAGCAAAAAAATGAAATATTTAGGAATTACTCTTACGAAAGAAGTGAAAGACTTATACAGTGAAAATTATAATACACTGAAAAAGGAAATTGAAGATGATCTCAGAAAATGGAAAGACATCCCTTGCTCATGGATAGGAAGAACAAAAATTGTGAAAATGGCCATTCTCCCAAAACTGTTATACAGATTCAATGCAATCCCAATAGAAATACCATCAACATACCTTATAGATCTAGAGAAATCACTCCTAAATTTCATCTGGAACCAGAAGAGACCTAGAATCGCAAAGGCAATTCTAAGCAGCAAAGACAAAGCAGGAGGCATCACAATCCCTGACTTGAAGCTATACTACAAAGCAACAGTAGTAAAATCAACATGGTATTGGAATCAAAACAGAGCCGAAGATCAGTGGAATAGATTAGAAGATACAACCACAACTACGAACACACTCAACCACCTTATCTTTGATAAAAGAGCCAAGCAGGTTCACTGGAAGAACAACAGTCTCTTTAATAAATGGTGCTGGAAAAACTGGCTCTCCATTTGCCGAAAACTAAAGCTAGACCCATGTCTATCACCATGTACTAAATTAAAATCTAAATGGGTCAAAGATCTGAATATTAAAACAGAAACTGCGCCGCGCGGCCTCTGAACCCCCGACCGGCAGGGGAACTGACTCACACGACACACCAGAATGCAGAGACAGAGGTCGCGTTTATTGACTCTCCACACAGGTCGTCCCCGGAACGTTCCTCCCTGATCGGACTCTCCAGTGGGGCTCTCTCTGTTGAGTAACCCCGCGTAGTCCTCCACTCTCTATGGTCTGCGTGTCTTCTCTTCCTCTCTACCTCCTGCTCTGTCCTTATATCTATAGTCCTGTCCTATAGGGTAACAAGGCGTGGCAAAGTCTGATTGGGGGACATCAGCTGTAGCTAGGCAGAAGCTGAGGGTAAGAATACGGAAGTAGGAAACGGGCGCCATCTTGGCATCATTCGATGGGAGGGGTAATCTACTGAAGGCTTCGCTCTTTCCTACAGGCCTCATCTGCTTAGGCAGGTCCTCTGGCTCGGCTCCCGACAAGAAACACTAAATCTATTGGAAGACAAATTAGGTAGAAACCTTGGAGACATAGGAGTAGGTAAAGAATTCATGAACAGGACTCAAACCACACGGGAAATACTTCCCAGAATCAATAACTGGGACCACTTCTTATTAAAAAGTTTCTGTATGTCAAAAGAAATCTCCAGCATAGTGAAAAGAAAACCCACAAACTTGGAAAAGATTTTAGTGAACTCTCTCTCAGACAAGGGCCTCTTGTCTAAAACATATAAAGAATTAAAGAAACTCAGACCTCCAAAATTCAAAGATCCAATCCAAAAATGGGCATCTGAGATGAATATGCAATTCTCAGATGAAGAAATGCAAATGGCAAATAAATACATGAAAAAATGCTCATCATCATTGGTCATTAGAGAAATGCAAATTAAAACCACACTGAGATACCATCTCACTCCTGAAAGAATGGCCAGGATCAAGAAAACCGACAACAAATGCTGGAGAGGCTGTGGGGGAAAAGGAACTCTCCTGCACTGCTGGTGGGAGTGTAGACTGGTACAGCCTTTGTGGAGATCTGTCTGGAGATTTCTCAAAAAGTTGGGACTGGAAATCCCATTTATTCCAGCTATTCCACTTCTAGGCATATTCCCAGAAGAACTGAAAGCATCATACCACAGTGATATATGTGCACCTATGTTTATAGCAGCACAATTTGTAATCGCCCGATCTTGGAAACAACCCAAGTGTCCATCAACTGAGGAATGGATAAAAAAAGTTGTGGTATTTCTATACAATGGAGTATTATTCAGCTATAAAGAAGGATCACATTGAGATATTTATCAATAAATGGGCGCAGCTTGAGACCATACTCATAAGTGAAATAAATCAATCTCGCATGTGTGAATACCGAATAGTTTCCCTAATGTAAGTAATGATTCAAATATATAAAAATATGTGGTAATCATGATTCCCCATTAGGTGGCCTTGGAGCCTTATAAAGTTTTCACTCATTAATTAGAAAGGCTTTATTCTGGGCTTCTTGATATGAAAATATTTGAAGCTAGAGTATATGAAGTTTTATCCAAATATTTCAAGGAAAAAGACACTATGGTAACTACTATTAAGTCAGGTTATATGGTGGTGAAGTACTAAGTTGTTGAAACAGTCATGCTGTGACCCCTATTGTTATATTGTTATGTCCTGTTTTATCTCAATCTCCCCCTTATTGTTTTAAAAAATTATTTAGTCATTTCTTATGTTTGTCTTAATTAAAGAAAAAATTCAAAAAATTAGGATATATAAATAGTAACTCTTTTTGATTTCCTATCAACTTGTTTTGAAGTCCTGTAGTACTCCCACGATCTTGTTTTGACTGATTAGACTCTGTTCCATTCTATATGATAGTATCAAGTTTGAAGACATAGGCAACTACTTTGAAGACAATAAGATTCACTAAGATACCCATTCTGGTTTGACTATTGTCTTCTTTGGAAGTCCTGTAATGTTTACAATGCCTAAGTTTTATTGGTCTTGTTCTCTACTGTTTTGTCCAACTTTATAATATCTAATGAGATAGACAATTCTTTTTAAGAAAACAAGGGACAACGTTGATAACCATTGTTGATAAACTTGTACTCTGTTCTACACCATGTGCTATGTCTATCCTTGGTATTGACTGACAGCTTTGTTTTGCCATATTTGACTGTATTCTTTCCCCCCTCCAAAAAAAGTAATAAGCACTAAGGAGTAATAAAATCCAAAATGTGTAAATTTTGTTGTAAAAAAGAGAGGGAAAAAAAAGAAAGAAAAAGAGCTCTAATGGATATAACAGCAAGTGTGTTTAGGGGTGTTAAATAGCTGACTATATCAATGTTTTTGGATCATTGAACACAGCTGTTTGCAGTCTCCCTGTTTGAATGTCCACCTTGTATTCTTTGATACTGTGATTTGAGGAACTATTTTCAAGATGATAATATGTAATCTACTAACAGGTGATTTCTTACTGTTATGGTTTTTTTTGTTTGTTTGTTTGTTTTTTGTTTTGTTTTGTTTTGTTTTGTTTGTAGTTCTGTATTACGTGTACCCTTACACCACTTTGGTTTGTTTTGTGTTTTTCTCTTTTTCCTCTTAAAAAAAAATAACAAGGAATCAAGAAATAACAATTCAACAACTGCAAGATGATGCAAAGAAAGCAACATAAGATTGATAAGGATTAATGAAAAAGAAGGGGACAACATAAAGGATGTCAAGAGGATATTTAGAGAATTAATAGCTGAAAATTTCCCAAGCATGAGGTCAGAAACCGACATCTGGTTCAGTGAAGCCTATAGAACTCCAAATAGTCATAACCAAAATAAAACTACACCCAGACATATAATAACTACCATCCCAGAAATCCAACACAAGAATAGATTATTAAAAGCTGTCAGAGAGAAAAGACAGATCACTTATAAAGGGAAACCTATCAGAATCACAGCAGATTTCTCAGCACAAACAATAAAGTCAAGAAGAGCATGGAGTGAAGTATTCCAGATCCTAAAGCAAAATGATTTCCAACCTAGACTGATGTACCCTGAAAAACTATCATTCAAAATTGATGGTGAAATACGATACTTCCATGACAAAGAACAGCTGAAGAACTTCATGAACACCAAGCCAACCCTGCAAAAAAATATTGAGAGACAGTTTAGATACACAAAGGAAAAAACCACTAAGCAAAGGAGACAATTAAACAGAACAGAAAGATAAAGATGCAACAGCAGAGAGATAACATGTCAACAATAAACCAGCATATAACAGTAACAACCATTAATGTAAATGGTCTCAATGCACCAATTAAAAGATGTTGACTAGCAGAATGGATCAAAAAACAAAATCCAACCATATGCTATTTACAGGAAACCCATCAAACCCAGAAGCATACTCACAGACTGAAAGTCAAAGGATGGAAAACAATACTTCATGCAACAGTATCTAAAAAAAAGCAGGAGTAGCCATTCTGTTTGCAGACAACGTGAACTTTAAACCAACAATGATCATAAAGGACAAAGAAGGTCACTACATACTCGTTAGGGGAAAACTCCTAGAGGAAGAGATAACTATCTTAAATATATATGCACCAAACTCCAGAGTACGCAATATTATAAAACAACTATTAACAGAAATGAAAACTCAAATTATCAGTAACACAATTGTAACAGGAGACCTTAACATGCCTTTGACCCCAAGGGACAGATCAACCAGACAGAAAATGAGCAAAGAAATAACAGAACTGAATCACACCTGTAAACAAATGGACATGATAGACGTATACCGAATGTTCCACACAACAACATCAGAATACACATTCTTCTCAGCAGTACATGGGTCGTTCTCTAAAATAGGCCATATATTAGCTCACAGAACATATTTAAACAAATGCAAAGGAGTTGAAATCATCCCTTAGATGTTATCAGATCATAGCAGTTTGAAATTAGAAATTAATTATAAAAGATACTGCAAAAATCCTACAAACACATGGAAACTGAATAACACACTCTTGAGTAATCAGTGCATCACAGAGGAAATTAAAGAAGAAATTAAACAATACCAACAAGAAAATGAAAATATAGACACAACTTACTGGGATCTCTGGGATGCAATGAAAGCCGTCCTCAGAGGAAAATTTACTGCACTGAGTTCCCACATCAGGAAAACAGAACAAATACAAATAAATAACCTGATGCTACACCTCAAACAGCTAGAAAAAGAAGAGCAAGTCAAGCCCTAAACCAAAAGAAGAGAGGAAATTATAAAAATTAGAGCAAAAATCAATGCAATAGAGACTAAGAAAACAATCCAAAGAATCAACGAATCAAAGAGTTGGTTCTTTGAAAGAATAAATAAAATTGATAAGCCCCTAGCCAACCTTATTTTAAAAAAGGGAAGAAAAAGCTCAAATTCATGCAATAAGGAATGAAAAAGGTGAAATCACTACAGACTCTACAGAAATACAGAAGATCATCAACACCTATTTCAAAAACCTCTACTCTCAAAGGTTTGATAACACAGAAGAAATAGACAGATTCCTAGAAACATATGAAGTACCAAAGTTAGGTCAAGAGGATGTAAAACTGCTGAAGAACCCAATCTCTATTAATGAAATTGAAAATGTAATTAAGTCCTTACCTACAAAGAAGAGCCTAGGCCCAGATGGATTCACTGCAGAATTCTACAAGAAATACAAAGAAGAGCTAATGCCAACACTCCTCAAACTATTCAATGAAATTGAAAGGGAAGCAATCCTTCCTAAGTCATTCCTGGAAGAAATATTACTCTAGTACCAAAACCTGAGAAAGACCCAACTAAAAAAGAGAACTATAGACCAATCTCCCGATTGAACACAGATGCAAAAATCCTCAATAAAATATTGGTAAACAGGATGCAGCAAATCATCAAGAAGATTATACACCATGACCAAGTGGGATTCATGCCAGGAATGCAGGGATGGTTCAACATACATAAATCAATAAATGTAATCCACCATATCAATAAAGCCAAAAGTAAGAATCACATGATCATTTCTATAGATGCAGAAAAAGCCTTTGATAAGGTCCAACATTCATTCATGATAAGAACTTTACAGAAAATTGGAATAGATGGTCCTTACCTCAATATAATTAAGGCCATTTATGACAAACCAACAGCCAGCATCATACTAAATGGCCAAAAATTGAAAGTCTTTACTTTAAAATCATGCACAAGACAAGGATGTCCTTTATCACCACTACTATTTAATATAGTACTAGAAGTACTAGCCAGAGCATTAGACAAGAGAGAGAAATAAAAGGGGTAAAGATAGGAAAAGAAGAAGTTAAATTATCATTGTTTGCAGATGACATGATACTCTACATAGAAGATGCCCTAAAACACCATTGAAAGACTCTTAGATATAATAAATAAATTCAGTAATGTAGCTGGATACAAAATCAATACTCAGAAATCAATAGCATTCCTATACACTAACAACAAAATCACAGAGAGGGAAATAAGAGAAACCACACTCTTCACACTAGTAAGCAAAAAAAATGAAATATTTAGGAATTACTCTTACAAAAGAAGTGAAAGACCTATACAGGGAAAATTATAATACACTGAAAAGAGAAATTAAAGATGATCTCAGAAAATGGAAAGACATCCATTGCTTATGGATAGGAAGAACAAAAATTGTGAAAATGGCCATTCTCCCAAAACTGTTATACAGATTCAATGCAATCCCAATAAAAATACCATCAACATACCTTATAAATCTAGAGAAATCACTCCTAAAATTCATCTGGAACCAGAAGAAACCTAGAATAGCAAAGGAAATTCTAAGCAGCAAAGGCAAGGTAGGAGGCATCAGACTTAAAGTTATACTACAAAGCAACAGTAGTAAAATCAACATGGTATTGGAATCAAAACAGAGCCGAAGATCAGTGGAATAGATTAGAAGATACAACCACAACTACGAACACACTCAACCACCTTATCTTTGATAAAGGAGCCAAGCAGGTTCACTGGAAGAACAATAGTCTCTTTAATAAATGGTGTTGGAAAAACTGGCTCTCCATTTGCCAAACACTAAAGCTAGACCCATGCCTATCACCATGTACTAAATAAAAATCTAAATGGGTCAAAGATCTGAATATTAAAACAGAAACACTAAATCTATTGGAAAACAAATTGGGTGAAAACCTTGAAGACATAGGGGTAGGTAGATAACTCATGAACAGGAATCAAACCACATGGGAAATACTTCCCAGAATCAATAACTGGGACCACCTCTTATTAAAAAGTTTCTGCATGTCAAAAGAAATCTCCAGTATAGTGAAAAGAAAACCCACAAACTGGGAAAGGATCTTAGTGAACTCCCCCTCAGACAAGGGACTTTTGTCTAAAACATATAAAGAATTTAAAAAACTCAGACCCCAAAAATTCAAATATCCAATCCAAAAATGGTCATCTGAGATGAATACGCAATTCTCAGATGAAGAAATACAAATGGCAAATAAATACATGAAAAAATGTTCATCATCATTAGTCATTAGACAAATGCAAATTAAAACCACACTGAGATTCCATCTCACTCCTGAAAGAATGGTCAGGATCAAGAAAACCAATGACAACAAATGCTGGAGAGGCTGTGGGGAAAAAGAACTCTCCTACACTGTTGGTGGGAATGTAGACTGGTACAAACTTTGTGGAGGTCAGTCTGGAGATTTCTCAAAAAGTCCCATTTGTTCCAGCTATTCCACTTCTAGGCATATTCCCAGAAGAAATGAAAGCATCATACCATAGTGATATATGTGCACCTATGTTTATGGCAGCACAATTTGTAATCGCCCGATCTTGGAAACAACCCAAGTGTCCATCAACTGAGGAATGGATAAAAAAAGTTGTGGTATTTCTATACAATGGAGTATTACTCAGCTATAAAGAAGGAGCACATTGAGATATTTATCAATAAATGGGCGCAGCTTGAGACCATACTCATAAGTGAAATAAATCAATCTCGCATGTGTGAATACCGAATACTTTCCCTAATGCAAGTAATGATTCAAATATATAAAAGTAGGTGGTAATCATGATTCCCCATTACATGGCCTTGAAGCCTTATAAAGTTTTCACTTATTAATTGGGAAGGCTTTATTCTGGGCTGCTTGATATTATTGCCTGTGATGAAATGAACAGCTATTTTGAAGAAAATAAGTCATCATAATAGCTAGTGCCGATTTACTATCATCTTGTTTTGAAGTCCCACCAAACTATGGCTCTTCTGTCTCCATTGGTTTTATCATGACTTATCTTGCTGGATTTTATTATATGTGATAGTATAAACAAAAATTGTTATAGGCAAAGAGATAATATAGAAATCATTGTTTATTTTCTGTTAGTTGGTTCTAAAAACCTACAATGCTTTCATCCACTTGAATGGTTTTACACTGACTTGATATGTTTGAAGCTATAGTATATGAAGTTATATTCAAATATTTCAAGGAAAAAGACACTATCGTAACTACTATTAAATCAGGTTATTTGGTGGTGAGGCACTAGGTTGCTGAAACTGTCATGCTTTGACCTGTACTGTTATGATGTTATGTCCTCTTTTATCTCAATCTCTTCTTTATTCATTAAAAAATTACTTAGTTATTTTTTATGATTTTTTTAATCAAGGGGAAAAATCAAAAAATTAGCAGGATATATTATAGTAACTTATTTGATTTTCTATTAACTTGATTTGAAGTCCTGTAATATTCCCACTAACTTGTTTTGACTGATTAGACTCTGTTCTGTTCTGTATGATAGTATCAATTTTGAAGGTATAGGCAACTACTTTGAAGGCAATAAGATTCACTATGATGCACATTCTGGTTTGACTATTATCTTCTTTGGAAGTCCTGTAGTGTTTACAAGGTTTAGGTTTTATTGGTCTCGTTCTCTACTGTTTTGTTCAACTTTATAATACCTAATGAGATAGACAATTCTTTTTAAGGAAGCAAGAGGCATTATGGTAACCACTGTCGATAACCTTGTACTCTGTTTTTACATCATGTGCTAAGTCTATCCTTGGTTTTGACTGACAGCGTTGTTTTGCCATATTTGACTTTGTTCTCTTCCAAAAAAAAGTAATAAGAACTAAGGAGTAATAAAACCCAAAATGTGTAAATTTTGTTGTAAAAAAGAGAGGAAAAAAAGTGCTCTAAAGTATACAACTGCAAGTGTGTTTAGGGGTGTTAAATAGATGCCCATATTAATGTTTTTGGTTGGATCATTGAACACAACTGTTTGCAGTCTCACTCTTTGAATGTCCACTTTGTATGCTTTGACACTGTGACTTGAGCAACTGTCTCTAGGATGATAATTGTAATCTATTAACTGGTGATTCTTACTGTTTTGTTTTGTTTTTGTTTTTGTTTTTTTTTTTTTTGGTTTGTAGTTCTGTATTAATTGTACCCTTACACTGCTTTTTTTTGTTTTGTTTTTTCTTTTTCCTTTTAAATAAACTTTTAAAAAAAGAAATCCATCTAATCCAAAAGGATACTCACATACTGAAAGTCAAAGAAAGGAAAACAATATTTCATGCAACAGGAACCAAAAAAAAAAAAAAACCACGCAGGAGTAACTATTCTGTTTGCAGACAATGCGAACTTCAAATCAAGAATGATCAGAAGAGATAAAGAAGGTCATTACGTACTGATTAGGGGAAAACTTCAAAAGGAAGAGATAAAAATCTTAAATATATATGCCCCAAATTCCAGAGAACCCAGTTATGTAAAACAAGTATTAATAGAAATGAAAACCAAACTAGCAGTAACACAATTATAACAGGAGACCTTAACACACCATTGACACCAAGGGACAGATCAACCAGACAGAAATAACAGAACTGAGTCACACCTGTGAACAAATGAACTTGATAGACATATACAGAGTGTTCCGTCCAACAACGTCAGAATACACATTCTTCTCAGCAGTACATGGGACATTCTCTAAAATAGACCACATACTAGCCCACAGAACATATTTAAATAAATGCAAAAGAGTTGAAATTATTCCATGCATGTTATTGGATTATAGTGCCATGAAATAAGAAATTAATGATAAAAGATACTGCAAAAATCCCACAAACACATGGAAACTGAATAACACACTATTGAGTAATCAGTGGGTCACAAGGGAAATTAAAGAAGAAATTAAACAATACCTACAAACAAAAATTCAAATACAACTTAACAGAATCTGTGGGATGCAATAAAAGCCGTCCTTGGAGGAAAATTTATTACACTGAGTTCCCACATCAGGAAAATAGAACAAATATAAGTAAATAACCTGATATTACACCTCAAACATCTAGAAAAAGAGAGCAAGTGAAGCCCAAAGCCAAAAGAAGGGTGGAAATTATAAAAATCAGAACAGAAATTAATGCAATAGAGATTAAGAAAACAATCCAAAGAATCAATGAATCAAAGTGTTGGTTCTTTGAAAGAATAAAATTGCCAACCTTATTTTTAAAAAGGGAAGAAAAAACTCAAATTCATGCAATAAGGAATGAAAAAGGCAAAATCACTACAGACTTTGTGGAAATACAGAAGATCATCAATACCTATTTCAAAAACCTCTACTCTCAAACGTTTGATAACACAGAAGAAATAGACAGATTCCTAGAAACATATGAAGTAGCAAAGCTAGGTTCAGAAGATGTAAAACTGCTGAATAACCCAATTTCTATTAATGAAATTGAAAATGTAATTAAGTCCTTACCTACAAAGAAGAGCCCGGGCCCAGATGGATTCACTGCAGAATTCTACAAGAAATACAAAGAAGACTTAGTGCCAACTCTCCTCAAACTCTTCAATGAAATTGAAAGGGAAGCAATCCTGCCTAAGTTATTCCTAGAAGCAAATATTACTCTAGTACCAAAATCTGAGAAAGACCCAACTAAAAAGAAGAATTATAGGCCAATCTCCCTAATGAACACAGATGCAAAAATTCTCAATAAAATATTGGCAAACAGGATGCAGCAAATCATCAAGAAGATTATACACCATGACCAAGTGGGATTCATCCCAGGTATGCAGAGATGACTCAACATACATAAATCAATAAATGTAATCCACTATATCAATAAAGCCAAAAGTAAGAATCATGATCATTTCTATAGATGCATAAGAAGCTTTTGATAAGGTCCAACATTCAATCATGATAAGAACCTTACAGAAAATTGGAATAGATGGTCTTTACCTCAATATGATAAGGGCCATCTATGACAAACCAATAGCCAGTATCATACTAAATGGCCAAAAACTGAAGGCCTTTACCTTAAAATCATGCACAAGACAAGGATGTCCCTTATCACTGCTCTTATTTAATATAGTACTGGAAATATTAGCCAGAGTAATTAGACAAGAGAGAGAAATAAAAAGGGTAAAGATAGGAAAAGAAGAAACTGAGTTATCATTGTTTGCAGATGACATGATACTCTACATAGAAGACCCCCAAAACTCGATTGAAAGACTCCTAGATGTAATAAATAAATTCAGCAATATAGCTGATACAAAATCAATACTCAAAATCAATAGCATTCCTATATTCTAACAACAAAATCACAGAGAGAAAATAAGAGAAGCCACATCCTTCATACTATCAACCAAAAAAATGAAATTTTTAGGAATTATTCTCATGAAAGAAGTAAAAGATCTTTATAGGGAAAATTATAATACGCTAAAAAAATAAATGGAAGAGGATCTCAGAAAGTGGAGACATCTCTTGTTCATGGATAGGAAGAACAAATATTGTGAAAATGGCCATTCTCCCAAAACTGTTATACAGATTCAATGCAGTCTCAATAAAAATACCATCAACATACCTCATATATCTAGAGAAATCACTTCTAAAATTCATCTGGAACCAGATGAATTTTAGCAAAGAATAGCAAAGCAAAGACAGTTCTAAGCAGGAAAGGCAAGCCAAGAGGCATCACAATCCCTGACTTGAAGTTATACTGCAAAGCAACTGTAGTAAAATTAACATGGTACTGGAATAAAAACAGAGCCGAAGATCAGTGGAATAGATTAGAAGATACAACCACAACTACAAACACACTCAACCACCCTATCTTTGAAAAAGGGGTCAAACATGTTCACTGGAAAAACTACAGTCTCTTTAATAAATGATGTTGGAAAAACTGGCTCTCCAAATGCCGAAAACTAAAACTAGACCCATGCTTATCACCATGTGCTAAATTAAAGTCTAAATGGATCAAAGATCTGAATAGTAAAACAGAAACACTAAATCTATTGGAAGACAAATTGGGTGAAAACCTTGAAGACATAGGGGTAGGTAGAGAATACATAAACAGGAATCAAACCGCATGGGAAATACTTTCCAGAATTAATACTTGGGATCACATCTTATTAAAAAGTTTCTGCATGTCAAAAGAAATCTCCAGCATAGTGAAAGAAAGCCCACAAACTGGGAAAAAATCTTAGTGAACTGTCCCTCAGACAAAGGACTTCTGTCTAAAACATATAAAGAATTTAAAAAATCAGACCCCCAAAATTCAAAGACCCAATCCAAAAATGGGCATCTGAGATGAATACACACTTCTCAGATGAACAAATACAAATGGAAAATAAATACATGAAAACATCTTCATCATCATTACTTATTAGAGAAATGCAAATTAAAACCACACTGAGATTCCATCTCACTCCTGAAAGAATGGCCAGGATCAAGAAAACTACCAACAACAAATGCTGGAGAGGCTGTGGGGAAAAGGGAACTCTCTTGCACTGTTGGTGGGAGTATAGAGTGGTGCAGCCATTGTGGGGGTCAGTCTGGAGATGTCTCAAAAAGTTGGGATTGGAGGTCCCATTTGTGCAAGCTATTCCACTTCTAGGCATATTCCCAGAAGAACTGAAAACATCATACCACAGTGATATATGTGCACCCTTGTTTATAGCAGCACAATTTGTAATAGCCAGATCTTGGAAACAATCTAAGTGTCCGTCAACTGAGGAATGGATAAAAAACCACACAACCAAACTGGTTTATTCAGCATAAAAATGGAAGGAAAACAAAACAAACTGGAAACAGTGAGGGAACTGGTATATTAAAAAAAATACTTGTAGTAGGATATGAGCATAATACAAGCTATGAAGCTTTAATTTTTAAAAACCTAGTTGTAAAAGCACTTGTAATATAACTGGAAGTTTGAAAACTGAGTAGATATTTGATGATATGTCCCGACCGGTGAGTAAGTCCACAGAGACCCTGAAGGGGGAGTGGGGATGAGAGGAGACAAGAGACACAAAGAATGGAGACAAGACAGTGCTCTGATCAAGTCTCATTTATTCAAAGAAAGAGTAACAAATACATAGGGTATTGGGGAAGGGGATGGGTTCTGACACATCAGCAGGTAACTTAGCAACAATGGGAAGTTCTAGCCAGACCGAGGTTATAGGGTAATTTGAGTCTCCTGTGTACGGGCCCATAAAGCATGCTAATTAGCACAATCGCTGTACAGGCCAAACTATAGGGACATGTGACAGGCTAGGTGAGGAGAGATGGAAACTTAACTACTAAATAGAAACTTAACATTAAGATGCCTGTTGTCTTTTTTTTTTTTTATTTAAGGAGAAAAAGAAAAAAAAGCAGGAAAAGGGTACAAGTTATACAGAATTTCAGAAAAAAATAAATAATAGGAAATCACTAGTTAATAGATTACATATTGTCATCTTAGAAATATTTGTTCAAGTTACAAAATTAAAGCATATAAAGTGGACATTCAAACAGTGAGATTGCAAACAGTTCTGTTCAATGATCCAACAAAACTCAGTAACATCATTATCTTATACACTTAAATATACATGCAGTTATATCCTTTAGAGCACTTTCTTTTCCTCTCTTTTGTACAATGACAATTACACATTTTGGGTTTTATTACTCCCACAGTTCTTATTACTTTTTTTTGAAGAGAGTAAAACCAAATGTGACATAACAGAACAGAGTCAGTCAAATCAAAAGGATGGACATAATATATAATGTAAAAACATAATACAAGATGATGAACAATGGTTACCATAATGCCTCTTGCTATCTTAAAAAGAATTGCCTATATCATCAGTTATAATAAAATTGAACAAAACAGTAAAGAACAAAACCAATAAAACCAAAACATTGGAGACATTACAGGTCTTCAAAAGAAGATAACAGTCAACCAGAATGGGTGTCATAATGAAACTTATTATCTTCATAAGCTGTGGTATTTTTATACAATGGAATACTGCTCAGCTATAAAGAATGATCACACTGAGATATTTATAAATGGACACAGCTTGAGACCATACTCATAAGCAAAATAAATCAAACTCACATGTATAAACACTGGTTTCCCTACTGTAAGAAATCGTAAGATACATAAAAGTATGTGATAATCATGATTCCCCAATATATTGCTTTGAAGACTTATAATGTTTTCATTCATTAGGTGGAATGGTTTTATTCTGGGTTGTTCAGTTTTATTGTCTGTGATGGTATGAACAGCTATTTTGAAGAAAACAAGACATTATAATAGCTAATGATGATTTAATATCATCTTGTTTTGAAGTCCCACCAAGCTTTTGTTCTTCTGTCTCAATCAGTTTTATCATGTTGTATCTTATTGGATTTTATTATATGTGATAGTATAAACAAAATTTTTTATGGACAAGGAGATAATATAGCAACCATTGTTCATTTTCTGTTAGTTGGTTCTGAATACCCTGTAATACTTTCATTCTCTTGAATGGTTTTACACTGTCTTGTTATGTTTGATACTATAATGTATGAAGGTATACTCGAATATTTCAAGTAGAGACACTATGGTAGCTACTGTCATGTTGGGTTGTCTTGTGGTAAATAACTATGTTACTTAACTTGTTCTGTTCTGACCTGTTTTGTTATGTCCTCTTTTATCTTAATCTTTTTTTAAAATAAAAAAAGGATTGAAATGGATAAAATCACTTTAACCCCCAAAAATCAATTTTATATGGCAATTTGAAAAGATCACTAGCAATAGCATCAAAATCATGAAATCTTTAGGAAGAATTTAAACAAACTACATTCACTGAAAAGTATAAAATATTTCTGGGTAACCTGAAGTAGACTTAGATAGCTGGAACAATACATCATGTTCACAGACTAGAAGACTCAGTATTGTAAAGATGTTAGGTCTCTCCAAATTGATCTGCAGATTCAGTGGATTCCAATGAAAAGGCCAACAGGCTTTCTCATAGAATTTGATCCTAAAATTGGTATGGGATTTCAAAGAACTTAAACAATTCAAAATAAATTTTTAAAGAATAAAATTGTAAATACTGAACTACCTGATCATACGGCTTAAGAGAAGTCAAGACAATGTGATATGGGTTTAAGAAGAGACACAGAGACAAATAGGACTGAACTGAGAGTCTGGCAGTACATGCACATGTGTAGGGTCAATTGTCACTTTCCACGAAAAATTCAAGGAAATTTAATGGAGGAAAAATGATTGTTTTAAAAATTCTGCTGGTAGCTGAATGGCCATGTAGGAAAGAATGAACTTCAATTCTTCATTCTCACTAAGCAAAAACATAACTTGGTATACAGTATGTCACAGATTGAAACATAAATGTTTAAACAATAAAACTTCTTAAAAAATCATAGGAGAAAATTTCTGTAACTTTGGGGTAAAGATTTTTCACAGAATATAAAAATCATAAACCATAAAAGAAATCATTTGGTAAATGTCCTTCATCCAAAATGAAAACTTCAAGCCAGTGATTTAGCTCAGTGGCATAAGCGCCTGCCTGGCAAGTGCAAGCTGGTGAGTTCGATCCCAAGTACAAAAAAAAGAAGGAAAGAAGGAAAGAGAGAAAGAAAGAAAGAAAGAAAGAAAGAAAGAAAGAAAGAAAGAAAGAAAGAAAGAAAGAAAGAAAGAAAGAAACTTCTTCTTGAAAACAACCCAAATGCCCACCAACTGCAGAATGGACAAAAAAAGATGAGGTATTTTTATTCAATGGAGTATTCTTTAGCAATAAAGAAGGATAAACTTGAGATTTTTATAGGTAAATGGGTGCAACTTGAGACCATACCCGTAAGTGAACTAAATCAAACTCATGCGTAAATATCATATTGTCTTCCTAGTGTTAAAAAAAAATGAAAGAGCAATAAGATCCAAAATGCACAGTAGACATTGTTCAAATGAAAGGGAAAGAAAGTATTCAAAAGGAAAGAACAACTTGCATAGGGGACAGGAGAAAAGGAAGAAGGGGAAGGATTGTATGTTTATAGGTATACATATATATGTGTGTGCATCTATACATACACAAAATAGACAACTATACTACTGAGCTCTGTATGTTCACCAAAAACAACAATTTGTACTCTCATTGCTGAATTGTTTGACCATTTTCTTCCTCAATCTTGTAACCTGAACAACTATTTCTAAGATAACAATAAACAATATATGATACAATATATTAACTATGTGTTAATGTCCTACTATTTTTATGAAATTCTATATAATTTCTGTCTTTTGCTTTGTTTTGTTTTAGTTTTAAAACAATAAAAAAGTGAAAAATTCTGTTCTTCAAAAGATTATTATAACACCACTCATTGAAGCAAATACCTATAATCCCAGCTAGTAAAGAGATTGAAGCAAGAAAAACATAAGTTCAAGGCCATTCTGGGCAATATGGAAGGACCATTTCTTATACGAGTAAAAAAAAACAATAGACTCCATTAAGAAAATGAAAAAGCAAAACACACTAGAAAATGTGAATGGTACATATGTGTGGCAAAAGTCTGTTATCCAATATAATAAAACAATGTCTCCAGGCCAATGAAACAATCGATTTTAAAAATGGCAATATAGGGGCTGGGAATTTAGCTCAGCAGCATAAGCACCTGCCTTGCAAGCAGGCAGTGGTGAGTTCAATCCCTGGTACCGATAAAAAGGGAAAAGACAAAAAAAATGGCAATATATTTGAGCAAACATTCCACACATCATGAGATACAAATCTCAAATACATGAAAACATATTTATCATCAGTCATAAAGAAAATATAGATTAAAACTACGATGAAACATCACTAGATACCAACTAAAATGGCAAATTGTAAAAGATTAATCATATTAATCATTAGGTATGACAATATGGAGCAACTGGACTTTTCATGCATGTCTGAGGTTACATAAAATGTTTTAAACACTTTTGCAATAGTTTGGCAGCTTCTTTAAGAGTTAAGCATATTCTTTTCAGTGACTCACAATTCCATTCTTAGGTGTTTTTTGAGAAAAAAATGAAAACATATTTCTACAGGAAATGTAGTGGACAGATGGCCATAGCCATTTTATTTAAAATAACTCAAAACTGAAAACAACCAGGCTGGGGATTTAGCTCAATATCATAGCATCTGCCTGGTAAGCACAAGGTCCTGAGTTCAATTCCCAGTAGCAAAAAAATAAAACACTGTAAACAACCTCAATACCTAACTGGATGAATAGCACATAAATGCAATGAAATATTATACACTATTTTAAGATACATACTACATACAAAATAAATAAACCTCAAAACCACTATTGACTGTGGTGGTATTTACTTGACTGTATACATTTGTCAAAGTTCATTAAACATTTTCCTTAACATGGAAGCATTGTATTTTATACAATTTGTAACTGAATAAAGTCAGTTTTAAATAACACTACTCATCTAAAAAACAAATTCAGTCTTGCATTCAGACACTCCATAGTTTACCCCACATTTTTCCACCTTTGATTTTCATATATACCTTAGATTCAAAACAACTCTCAAACTCAAAACACTAGGATTGAGGTTGTAGCTCAGTGGTAAAGCATTTGTCTAACATGTATGGGGCTCTGGGCTCAATCCACCTTTTTTAAAGAACTGAGAATATAGCTCAATGCAAAGGACCTGGGTTCAATTTCCAGCATAATGCTAAATAAATAAATAAATAAACCAACCTAGCTTGCAACCTGTCCTCAAACAACATGATTCTCCCACTCTTACTCCTACTCATAGCTTTCTGAGCCTACATAAACCCTCTTCATTCTGAAGAGCCTATATTTATGATCTTTCCACAAATCCTTCCCCTAGCGTGGCCTGATTTTCTATCCTTTGTTATTTGTACCACTCGTACTATATAGGGTGTTCATTTGTTTATGTGTGTTCCTCTCATCTCCCAAGGTCAGCTGCCACCCTTTGATATATACAGCCAATTTATCTCATTATTAGTAGTTATATGTTCTATACAGTTGCTTTGAACCTTGAATTAACAAACACTGAACCATTGTTCTACAGGAAATATAGGGTTAAATTCCTTTAGCCTGTGGCCCCAACATTTTCACTAACCAATCAATGCATAACTCAGTATACTGTGTGTTTCTGTTCCAAAGATGCTGTACTTCATTTGTGTTGTTGATTCACTGAGTTAAGGATGAACAGCACTGTCACTCATGCCCCCCACCTGGATTTGCTCCACAAAGCATCATCATGGCTTGTTCAGAAGCCCTAGATAGTGCTTCAGCACAGTGATTCAAGGCTATTTCAAACACCAAATAGGATGAAAGCAAAAAGGATAAAAACATGTTTTAAAACCCACTGGATTAAATAATGCCTCCAAAGGGCACTTACTTAGATAAAGTATGGAAGGTAAATAAGAAGGCACAGCACTGTCTTGTGCATCCTCAGCAGGAGGCATGGGTATTGGAGAACCTCAGCTTTTTGTGTATGCCCACAGTGATTATAAAAGTGTGATGAGTATTGATTTGGGGTTAGAAATAAATTGTAGCAAGATATGAATAGATAGATGATAAAGATCACCTGTACTTGACAACTTCTAAGAGCATCAAATGCACTTAGAGGGCTTTCATTTGTCCTGATAATGAAAGGACAAAGAAAAAGCATTAACTCATGGCTCCACTTAACTCTCCACCAATCTTCTGTGTTTGAAATTCACTCTAGGGAGTAGTTTTGGACTAAGAGACAAATCCTCTGAAGTCAGTTTTAAGATACTTGCAGATAAATAGAAATCCATTGCTTGGGAGAGGCTTAAGAGAAAATCTCATATAAGCATGGCATCCATTTAAAAAAGTAGCTTCTTGTCCTTTTTTAGCAACATAAAAGTCATGTACTTCTGATTGGGGAGAAGAGGAAGGAGAAAAAAATGATTGTCATGTGTCTAAAGCAATTTTGCTTCTTGAATTAAAAATAGACCAGGGAGATAAAATGCAGGATTTACATTGCCCCATAATAAATTTCAAAGAATATGCCAGAAAGGGAGTGATCAAAGAAGGAGAAGAATGCCAAGAAATATTTTAAGCTGTCAGACTCAGTATTAGAAGACCTGCATGGAAACGAACATTTATGTGTACTGCTAATGAGAATATGACTTGATTCAAATTTTGGAAAGGAAGATTAGTAACATATATCAAGAACCTTAAAATACCTACATTCTTTAATCCAATAATTCTAATTCTGGACAGTGAAATTATTGAAGATGCAGACCACAGATTGTAGTATCATATAAAACAAAAGTAGCTTCAAAAAAGCCAAATTGCTAAAGAAGAATAGATAAACAAGTAAATTACGGTAAGTCCGTCTGTAAGTCAGGGATCAGACTCTCCTTCCTCCCCATCCTTTTCTATCCCTTGTATGTTCAAGGCCATTCTCATCTACTATCTGATGGAAGGAGAATGTCTTATGACCAAGGAGCTCAGCTGACCATTCCAGCTCCTCTGTGGACCACCATTCATTTCCCAGATGGTCTCCATGTACAGCTCCTAGATGCAGCCACCTGCAAAGACAGCGTGGAGGCTGGATTGGGAGATGACCACGCTTTCTTTCACAGACCTTTCATTTTATTCTTCATATCTTATGCCACAGGCTCTGAGTGTTATATTTTAGCTTAATTAAATTGTAAGTAGGACCAAAGTACCTAAAGCTGTATGCTATCCGAATAGTTTCCAGTCTATGGAGTAAGCACTCCAAAACCTCAGACCTTCCGAGAGAAGGAGAAGGTTCATTTTACTGATACATCACATTTCCTATCTCTGCTCCCCATGCCTATCTCTGCCTTCTATTGTGTCTCCTTTACTGACTGTCCACAAAAGTTTGGAAACCTCTCTTCTAATCCGTCAGAGTTAGTTTCCTCTTCCCTAGCATTGAATGTCAGGAATTTCATTTCCCACTCTAGAATAAGATCCTGGGTTTATTTTGGAGGGCAGTTGAGAAGAAAAGAGACTTCAGTACATTGGTGGGTGCTATGGTTTATATCTGGATGTCCCTCAAGAGCCTTCCTGATGAAGCTTTGTTAAGGTGATTGCATTCATGAAGGTGTTATAGCTGACTTGCTGTTGGAAGGCGAGGCTTGGTCAGGAGACGTAGGTCACTGTGGGCAAGACCATTATACCTCCCTCCCAGGTTCCTGCCTTGACTTTCTGCTTCCTGGTAGCCATGCTCAGACTCTTCCAGTGTGCCTTCCTGCCTTGGAGCCAGCCAACTATGGATAAAAAATGTGAGTTAAAATAAGTCACACCTCCTTCAATTTGCAAGTGTCACATTATTTTGTCCTAACCACAAATAAAGTGACTACAACAGCAGTCAGTAATAGCTTTTCCAATGCAATCAGGAAGGGACGAACACAGGTGGGGTATTGGCAATGCAAAACTTCCAGAACAGAAGAGATAAGTAAGGACATGTTGCATCTGGCAGGTTTCTTTTGTGATTCCCTATTCAGTCAGAGGTAGTAAAGGTGCCTGTTTTTTCTTCCAATTTTCCAGAAATAAACTGTTGAGCAATGTACACAATCTCTGAAGAATAAACACTCATTCTCTGAAATAAATATCTAATCCAATGGTTCCCAATCAGACTGCACATTAGAAATATCTGAGGTGCTTTTCAAAACTTTCAATGATCAGGCTCTCCCTCCAAAGATTCAGATCTAATTGGTCTGGTGCAAATAGTCACACTGAGTTCCAAAACTCATGCTACAATTATTGAAAAAGTTATTGAATGATAATTTTAGAACTCTTCTCTTGTAAACCTTGCTTTGGAATCTAGAGTCTAGACAGATTCTCTTAAAGACTGCTCGAAGAACATTAATTCAATAAGAATTTTAGCAGGCATTACAATCCCCAAAATAGAAAAATTTTGTGCTCAGATAGATTTTCAAAAATCTAACCTCCTAAACTAAGGAAAATAAATATTTATTTGCAACAGAATTTCTCATAGGCTTTGATATATCAATGTGCATCATAACTCTTCAGAAAGGGGCTATATATAATATATAGCATTTCTGAATATATTTAACCAGGGACATATATTGTTTTCTGTTTGTCTTCTAGGGTAGCTCTAAAAATATCCAAGAAATCTGGCTTCAGAAGTATCACATATCATTTATGGTATGCTTTTTTTGAACAATTTAAAAATATTTTTAAAGAAATTTTTGACAAAGAAGCAGGTTATGTACATTATATTAACCATGCCTTTGGCTTAGTCTCTGAGATTCATTTTTCTATATGCTTAATTAACTACTTGAATGTTAAATAATCAGATAAATCACCCAATACTGTTTCTATTGGAAACTGAAATCTCTATTCCTCACCTTGAATATACTTGTGACTCCTTCAACTTAGAAGATAATGGGCCACAAGGACCATGCAGTGTTTGCTGGGACACTTATATTTGGAGCACTAAGCTACCATGTACATAAGAAATCTGACTAACCTGGGGACCCAGATGCCAGTGGAGGCCACATATATAGACACTCATATCTAGAAAAACTCAGTCATCCAGCTATCCTCACCAAGACACCTCACGTGAACATGAAGCTACCAGATAATTCAAGACTCTCACTTTTCAAGTTACTCCCTATTCGAATCACCCCAGCTGAGACCCCAGACATTCTGAAACAGAAACAAGTCATCCTCACTGCTCCCTGTCGAATAGCTGATTCACAGAGCCTGCAAGCATAATAAGTTTTAGGGGTGGCTTATTATGCAGCAAGTGATAACCACAGCACAGTCTAAAATAGCTTTCAAAGATATATCCAGCATCTATCACAGTTTTAACGATGCACACTGAGTGAAGAAAAGTGGGAGGGGACAGGAGGAGAGCAAGTTAGCTCCATAGGTGAGTGCAGAGGGCTTAAAAATAGGTTTCTACTACTCCTAACTTGAGAGAGATGTCCTTAGGTACCTACATGGAGAATAAAGCTAATACTTGGAGAAGAAATGGACTCAAGCACTATAAATTCTGGGCTTGTGTCTCATTGGCATGGCAAATAGTTCCCCACCAGAACCCTGTGACAAGCCAAAATGCCCAGCAGCCAGCTCCAGGCTCTAGTGGTCCTCCTCTTGCTGTCATCTCAGCACTGTCTTCCCAGCCAAGTAGAGTCAGTCTCCAGGAGCACTCCCGCCATGATCCCTCTCCATCCCTGTAGGGTTCATCTGGACAACACTGATCTCAGACATCTGTGGCTTGATTATTAAAGTAATAAAGGGAAAGCGAGGTGATGGCCATGGAGATTACTGGAGAATGAGATAATATGGGAAGCATAGAAGCTGTTGCTTTATAAAGGAGTCTGTGGCCTCATTGGTGTAGCTAGCATGTTATTACCATTCTTGGATTTCATTTGGACCCACAGTTATTATGAAATATCAGCATACTTATATTCTGATCTGTATTCTCACACATTACATTTGCATTCCATGCCTGATGAAGCAATCTAGTTTTTTAGAAATGATGGAGGATGGGGGGAAAGTGGCTAACTAGGGATATCAACTATCTCAATTTGTCCAAGACTAAGATGGTTCCCAAGATAAGGACTTCAGAGCTAAAAGCTGAGAAGTCCTGAGAAAATCAGGATAGCTGGTCAACACTAACATCTCCAGCTCCAGTGGATACAATTCCCCTGCACGTATAAGATAAGTAAATAGGTCACAGGTCAGGACAGCCCTCCAGAATAGGATAAAGGGAGGCAAGAGCCACAGCCACTGCCCAGATGGACTCATGTGGGTGCCCAACTCCAGACAGGCTACAGTGATGGTGTTCTAAGGATGACGCCCTGCCTGTCAGCCCAGAGCTCTCGAATAATTTATAGATAAAGTTTTAGAAAACACAGACTTAGAAGACTTCCAAGAAGATGGGAGAGGAGTAAGCAGCAACAAATCAACTGCTCTGCGATTCAGAATACAGACACTGGAAACAACTTCTCAAGGAAAGAAGGACAGATGGATCACTGGGACCCAGGACAGACATAAAGGGAAAACTGGAACCCACAGAAAATTGAAGAGATAGACCAAAATGTAGAAAAAGGGAGAGGCAACCCACACTTTCTCCCCAGCTCCTGGCTCAAGGTAGGGAAAGGAAGATCAAATCTACAGAGGCACAGTGAAAGCGGGTGACTCTAGAGACCTCCAGGGATGGAGCAGTACTGCAACGGGTATTGAATGACTCCAGTCCAAGCAGCTGCTGTGTCCCCTGGAAAGCATGCTTATCAGATACCATTTTAGGGAGAGGCCAACTGAGCTCAGGACTCGGCAACTGCAGGCCAGCTTTATCTCCAGGGCTCCCGGTGTTAAATTTACCACAGTGACTGGGTGCAGAAAAATCACCAGATGTTCCTGTCAGAGAACTTGAGACAGGCTAACTAGACATGCTCAGAGTGTGGTAAGCTAAACGGTTCAGAGCGCAACTCCACAATCATATGGCAGATCTAGCTCGAACATCCATGGATTTGAAAGTCTGAGAACACCTCTCCCTAATCCAACCACAGCTTGCCGGGATTATGTAGCACAGATCTGGACTCTGACTGCTTCCTTTGTCCACTAGCAAGAGCGGAGTTGCACCTTGAATTGAACACTGCCACAAAACTGCAGATCCAAGAAGATAATCACAGGCTTGAAACCACAAGAGAAGAAAAAATGTTTTCTTTGCTTTTAGGTTTTTGTTTTGTTTTGTTTTTATTTTTGTTCATTTGGCTTTATTCTCTGATCGTTTTTATTTCTTTGTGAAACTTTGTTTCATTGTTTGTAATTTATTTGGTTTGGTTTTATTTATCCTTGTCTTTGTTTTTTCATTTCTTCCTTCCTTTCTGTCATCCTGAACACTGGTTTCCTGAAACTTGGGTAACCTTCCCCTGTCCTTCAGCCTTGCTTCCAATCTCTTTTATTCTTTTATTTTCCTATTTTATCCTCTTTTCTCTTTTAATTGTTTCCCTTTAGGGTGAAACTTCTTTTTTTTTTTTTTAATTTAAGAGGAAAAAGAGAAAAACACAAAACAAACCAAAGCGGTATAAGGGTACACGTAATACAGAACTACAAAAAAACAAAACAAAACAAAAAAAACAAAACAAACAAACAAAAAAAAACATAACAGTAAGAAATCACCTGTTAGTAGATTACATATTATCATCTTGAAAATAGTTCCTCAAATCACAGTATCAAAGAATACAAGGTGGACATTCAAACAGGGAGACTGCAAACAGCTGTGTTCAATGATCCAAAAACATTGATATAGTCAGCTACTTAACACCCCTAAACACACTTGCTGTTATATCCGTTAGAGCTCTTTTTCTTTTTTTTTTCCCTCTCTTTTTTACAACAAAATTTACACATTTTGGATTTTATTACTCCTTAGTGCTTATTACTTTTTTTGGGGGGGGGGGAAGAATACAGTCAAATATGGCAAAACAAAGCTGTCAGTCAATACCAAGGATAGACATAGCACATGGTGTAGAACAGAGTACAAGTTTATCAACAATGGTTATCAACGTTGTCCCTTGTTTCCTTAAAAAGAATTGTCTATCTCATTAGATATTATAAAGTTGGACAAAACAGTAGAGAACAAGACCAATAAAACTTAGGCGTTGTAAACATTACAGGACTTCCAAAGAAGACAATAGTCAAACCAGAATGGGTATCTTAGTGAATCTTATTGTCTTCAAAGTAGTTTCCTATGTCTTCAAACTTGATACTATCATATAGAATGGAACAGAGTCTAATCAGTCAAAACAAGATCGTGGGAGTACTACAGGACTTCAAAACAAGTTAATAGGAAATCAAAAAGAGTTACTATTTATATATCCTAATTTTTTGAATTTTTTCTTTAATTAAGACAAACATAAGAAATGACTAAATAATTTTTTTAAAACAATAAGGGGGAGATTGAGATAAAACAGGACATAACAATAGAGGTCACAGCATGACTGTTTCAACAACCTAGTACTTCACCACCATATAACCTGACTTAATAGTAGTTACCATAGTGTCTTTTTCCTTGAAATATTTGGACAAAACTTCATATACTCTAGCTTCAAATATTTTCATATCAAGAAGCCCAGAAAAAAGCCTTTCTAATTAATGAGTGAAAACTTTATAAGGCTCCAAGGCCACCTAATGGGGAATCATGATTACCACATATTTTTATATATTTGAATCATTACTTACATTACGGAAACTATTCGGTATTCACACATGTGAGATTGATTTATTTCACTTATGAGTATGGTCTCAAGCTGCGCCCATTTATTGATAAATATCTCAATGTGATCCTTCTTTATAGCTGAATAATACTCCATTGTATAGAAATACCACAACTTTTTTATCCATTCCTCAGTTGATGGACACTTGGGTTGTTTCCAAGATCTGGCGATTACAAATTGTGCTGCTATAAACATAGGTGCACATATATCACTGTGGTATGATGCTTTCAGTTCTTCTGGGAATATGCCTAGAAGTGGAATAGCTGGAATAAATGGGATTTCCAGTCCCAACTTTTTGAGAAATCTCCAGACAGATCTCCACAAAGGCTGTACCAGTCTACACTCCCACCAGCAGTGCAGGAGAGTTCCTTTTCCCCCACAGCCTCTCCAGCATTTGTTGTCGGTTTTCTTGATCCTGGCCATTCTTTCAGGAGTGAGATGGTATCTCAGTGTGGTTTTAATTTGCATTTCTCTAATGACCAATGATGATGAGCATTTTTTCATGTATTTATTTGCCATTTGCATTTCTTCATCTGAGAATTGCATATTCATCTCAGATGCCCATTTTTGGATTGGATCTTTGAATTTTGGAGGTCTGAGTTTCTTTAATTCTTTATATGTTTTAGACAAGAGGCCCTTGTCTGAGAGAGAGTTCACTAAAATCTTTTCCCAGTTTGTGGGTTTTCTTTTCACTATGCTGGAGATTTCTTTTGACATGCAGAAACTTTTTAATAAGAAGTGGTCCCAGTTATTGATTCTGGGAAGTATTTCCCGTGCGGTTTGAGTCCTGTTCATGAATTCTTTACCTACTCCTATGTCTCCAAGGTTTCTACCTAATTTGTCTTCCAATAGATTTAGTGTTTCTGTTTTAATATTCAGATCTTTGACCCATTTAGATTTTAATTTAGTACATGGTGATAGACATGGGTCTAGCTTTAGTTTTCGGCAAATGGAGAGCCAGTTTTTCCAGCACCATTTATTAAAGAGACTGTCGTTCTTCCAGTGAACCTGCTTGGCTCCTTTATCAAAGATAAGGTGGTTGAGTGTGTTCGTAGTTGTGGTTGTATCTTCTAATCTATTCCACTGATCTTCGGCTCTGTTTTGATTCCAATACCATGTTGATTTTACTACTGTTGCTTTGTAGTATAACTTCAAGTCAGGGATTGTGATGCCTCCTGCTTTGTCTTTGCTGCTTAGAATTGCCTTTGCGATTGTAGGTCTCTTCTGGTTCCAGATGAAATTTAGGAGTGATTTCTCTAGATCTATAAGGTTGATGGTATTTCTATTGGGATTGCATTGAATCTGTATAACAGTTTTGGGAGAATGGCCATTTTCACAATGTTTGTTCTTCCTATCCATGAGCAAGGGATGTCTTTCCATTTTCTGAGATCATCTTCAATTTCCTTTTTCAGTGTATTATAATTTTCACTGTATAAGTCTTTCACTTCTTTCGTAAGAGTAATTCCTAAATATTTCATTTTTTTGCTTGCTAATGTGAATAGTCCAGTTTCTCTTATTTCCCTCTCTGTAATTTTGTTGTTAGTGTATAGGAATGCTATTGATTTCTGAGTATTGATTTTGTATCCAGCACATTACTGAATTTATTTATTGTATCTAAGAGTATTTCAATGGAGTTTAGGGGGTCTTCTATGTAGAGTATCATGTCATCTGCAAACAATGATAATTTAACTTCTTCTTTTCCTATCTATACCCCTTTTATTTCTCTTTCTTGCCTAATTGCTCTGGCTAGTACTTCCAGTACTATATTAAATAGGAGTGGTGATAAAGGACATCCTTGTCTTGTGCCCGATTTTAAAGTAAAGGCTTTCAATTTTTGGCCATTTAGTATGATGCTGGCTGTTGGTTTGTCATAAATGGCCTTTATTATATTGAGGTAAAGACCATTTATTCCAATTTTCTGTAAAGTTCTTATCATGAATAAGTGTTGGACCTTATCGAAGGCTTTTTCTGCATCTATAGAAATGATCATGTGATTCTTATTTTTGGCTTTATTGATATGGTGGATTACATTTACTGATTTGCGTATGTTGAACCATCCTTGCATTCCTGGGATGAATCCCACTTGGTCATGGTGTATAATCTTCTTGATGATTTGCTGCATCCTATTTGCCAATATTTTATTGAGGATTTTTGCATCTGTGTTCATTAGGGAGATCGGTCTATAGTTCTCTTTTATAGTTGGGTCTTTCTCAGGTTTTGGTACTAGAGTAATATTTGCTTCCAGGAATGACTTAGGAAGGATTGCTTCCCTTTCAATTTCATTGAATAGTTTGAGGAGTGTCGGCATTAGGTCTTCTTTATATTTCTTGTAGAATTCTGCAGTGAATCCATCTGGGCCTGGGCTCTTCTTGGTGGGTAAGGCCTTAATTACATTTTCAAGTTCATTAGCAGTGATTGGGTAATTCAACAGTTTTATATCCTCTTGATCTAGCTTTGGTACTTCATATGCTTCTAAGAATCTGTCTATTTCTTCTGTGTTATCAAACTTTTGAGAGTAGAGGTTTTCAAAATAGGTGTTGATGATCCTCTGTATTTCTATTGGGTCTGTAGTGATTTCTCCTTTTTCATTTCTTATTGCATGAATTTGAGCTTTTTCTTCCCTTTTTTTAATAAGGTTGGCTAGGGGCTTATCGATTTTATTTATTCTTTCAAAGAACCAACTCTTTGATTCGTTGATCCTTTGGATTGTTTTCTTAGTCTCTATTGCATTGATTTCTGCTCTGATTTTTATAATTTCCTCTCTTCTTTTGGCTTTGGGCTTGACTTGCTCTTCTTTTTCTAGCTGTTTGAGGTGTAGCATCAAGTTATTTATTTGTATTCGTTCTGTTTTCCTGATGTGGGAACTCAGTGCAATAAATTTTCCTCTCAGAACGGCTTTCATTGCATCCCACAGATTCCGGTAAGTTGTATCTGCATTTTCATTTTCTTTTAGGTATTGTTTAATTTCTTCTTTAATTTCTTCTGTGACCCACTGATTACTCAAGAGTGTGTTATTTAGTTTCCATGTGTTTGCGGAATTTTTGCAGTATCTTTTGTCATTAATTTCTAATTTCAGAGCGCTATGATCCGATAATATGCAAGGGATGATTTCAACTCTTTTGCATTTGCTTAAATATGTTCTGTGAGCTAATATATGGTCTATTTTAGAAAATGATCCATGTACTGCTGAGAAGAATGTGTATTCTGATGTTGTTGGGTAGAACATTCTGTATATGTCTATCAAACCCATTTGTTCACAGGTGTGATTCAGTTCTGTTATTTCTTTGCTCATTTTCTGTCTGGTTGATCTGTCCCTTGGTGTCAGTGGTGTATTAAGGTCTCCTGTTACAATTGTGTTACTGATAATTTGAGTTTTCATTTCTGTTAATAATTGTTTTATATAACTGGATGCTCTGGAGTTTGGTGTGTATATATTTAAGATAGTTATCTCTTCCTCTTGGAGTTTTCCCCTTACGAGTATGTAGTGACCTTCTTTTTCCTTTATGGTCATTGTTGGTTTAAAATTCACGTTGTCTGCAAACAGAATGGCTACTCCTGCCTTTTTTTGGATTCCTGCTGCATGAAGAATTGTTTTCCATCCTTTGACTTTCAGTCTGTGAGTATCCTTCTGGGTTAGATGGGTTTCCTGTAAACAGCATATGGTTGGATTTTGTTTCTTGATCCATTCTGCTAGTCTGTTTCTTTTGATTGGTGCATTGAGACCATTTACATTAATGGTTGTTACTGTTAAATGCTGGTTAATTGTAGGAATGTTATCTCTCTGCTGTTGCATCTTTATCTTTCTGTTCTGTTTAATTATTTGCTTTGCTTAGTGGTTTTTTCCTTTGTGTATCTAAACTGTCTTTCAATATTTTTTGCAGGGTTGGTTTGGTGTTCATGAAGTTCTTCTGCTGTTCTTTGTCATGGAAGTATCGTATTGCACCATCTATTTTGAATGATAGTTTTGCAGGATATATCAGTCTTGGTTGGAAATCATTTTGCTTTAGGATCTGGAATACTTCACTCCATGCTCTTCTTGACTTTATCGTTTGTGCTGAGAAGTCTGCTGTGATTCTGATAGGTTTTCCTTTATAAGTGATCTGTCTTTTCTCTCTGACAGCTTTTAATAATCTATTCTTGTGTTGGATTTCTGGGATGGTGATTATTATATGTCTGGGTGTAGTTTTATTTTGGTTATGACTGTTTGGAGTTCTATATGCTTCACTGATCCTGATGTCAGTTTCCGATCTCATGCTTGGGAAATTTTCAGCTATTACTTCTCTAAATATCCTCCTGACATCCTTCATGTTGTCTCCCTCTCTTTCATTAATCCCTATCATTCTTATGTTATTCTTCTTTGCATCGTCTTGCAGTTGTTGAATTGTTGTTTCCTGATTCCTTGTTATTTTCAAAAGATCTTTCCTTTCCTGTTCACTAGCTGCAATCCTGTCTTCAAGGTCTGAAATTCTATCTTCACTTTCATTAAGGCGGTTTTTACAACTTTCAGTGGAGTTTTTTATTTCCTGTATATCTCTGTGAATCTGCATTATGTATTCTGTTTGTTTCTTATATTGCTCGTCTAGGGATTCTATCTTTTTGTTTAGTTCCTCCAATTTTTTATCTGTGTTTTCTTTAGATATATTTAGAATCTCTTTCATTTCTTTTATCATTTCTTCTTTTATCTGGGAGATTATTTTGAGTTTGAATTTCTTTAAAGCTTCCTGGAGTTGCTTGTCAATTTCAGTGGCTATTGTGTCCGATATATGAGGTGGATGGGATATATTTTCTTCTATATACATCGCTCCTAGGGTTTCTTGAGATGGGCTGGAGGTTTGAAGTTGTAATTTGGTCTTTCGTTTTGTCATTTTTCTATATTTCTGTGTTTCAAGTGTTATTTGAAAGCTTCCTCAGGATCTGTTGAAAATCCCCTTCTATGTTTGGAGCTACTGAGACTCTGGCACCGTGCTACCCCAAGCCATTGGGCCTACAGAACCAGTGGCCCTCCTCTGCCTGCTCAGAACTGCGCAGTTCCAGACAAGCTGGGCCTCAGGGACACTGTGCGCCCACCTGCCCCTTGGAAGCTCCACAGTTCTTCAATTGCAGCCGGGTTAGGGTACTCACCACAGGCCGCAGTGCTTCAGGAACCTGTGGACCCTCCCTGGTTGCAGAGATATCCAGAGTCCTCCAGACACTCAGAGAGGCCGGTGAGGGCACCCCAGATCTGCCCAGCTCCTCCTCTGCAGACCTATGGCCAGGCGCGGCAGCTAAACAGGCTGGGCTAGGCTGGTAGTGTGGGCCAGCCCACCTATGGGGAGCTCAGCAGGTCTCCAAGTGAAGCCGGAATGGGGAGGCTGATGTGGAAGCCTCAAACCCACCTCTCCCCTTCACTGCACCTGGAAGCCTGGGGGAACTCCAGCAGTCTGGGCGGAGATATCCAGAGTCCTCCAGACATGCAGAGAGGCCGGTGAGGGCACCCCAAATCTGCCCAGCTCCTCCTCTGCAGACCTATGGCCAGGCGTGGCAGCTAAACAGGCTGGGCTAGGCTGATAGTCAGGGTGAAACTTCTTTAATGAGTGGACACTTTTTGTATGTAACTTTTGATTTGTCTTAGATTTTGTTAAATAACGCTAAATCTTTGGCATATGGTTGAAGGAGTAAATACTGGTTATCACAGTAACTCATTCTCTCAGCCTGTATTTGATGCTATTGTTATTGCCAATTATACTACTTTAGCCAAGGTAACATAGTTACTGTGATCAGCTGTTACTCCTTCTATACCAATACGTAGATTATTTGGGGGGCAAAAGAAATAGTACAGTCTAGTAGCAAACTGTAAAAGGCCAAACAGGCTGCAACCCCTCATCCCTAATAAGCAGAAGAGGCAGAATCCTGGGACAGACTCAAAACCCAAGAGCCAACTATGTCAAGAAGACATCTCCTTAAGTAATCTCCTTAAAAGGTTTCAATATCAGTAATAAAGCTATCATAAGCAATTTGCAATCATCAAAGCAGAAAAGAAATAAATTTGTAAAAATAAAATGAGAAAACACAGAAGCAAGACACAACCACAGACCTCCAGCTCACCCAAGTAAAATCCAGGTAGCACAGGGTTAAAAGAAATCAAAAGTCACCCAGCTGAACATCCTGGTAGCAATGAAGGTAACAGTCAATGAATGAGGCTTTAGAGAAAAAAAAAATTGGGGGCTGGGGATTTAGCTCGGCAGAGTAAGCACCTGCCTGGCAAGCATGAGGTTGCAAGTTCAATCCCCGATATCAAAAAAAAAAAAAAATCAGAAGTGATTACACAGATTCCACCAGCCAAGGAGAAACAGGAAGGAAGCTACACAGCACCCTCATGCATCAGCAACAGCCTTGTTGGCTGAGGAGAACGAGGAAGGTCACATCCCCCACCATGAGACAGCTAGTACACAGGCTGGGAGAGAAGTACTCATCTCCATCCACCCTGCCCCTGTAAGCAACTGGGTGATCTGGAGGAACACAGGCTAAGATGTTAACAACTGAAGTAAAAACACAATCTAGCACTTGTATTGTTTGATTGACTTTGTAACACTAAAGCCAGCAGTTTGAGCAACTATAACATGCAATATAGTAATTATTGTGGGTTTCCTACTGTCTTATCACTGATTTTGTTTTGTTTCATTTACTGTACTGTTTTACTCCCTTTAAATTAAAAAAGTTTTAAAAATAGAAAGAAATGATTACACAAAGAGAATACGACCATAATGTATGATAGGCAGGGGATATAGCTTAACAGCACAGTGTCCGCCTAGCAAGTGTGAGGCTGTGAACTTGATCCTAAGTACAAAAAAAAAAGTAATCAAAGATATGGCTAATGATCCTAGAGTAGACAGAGATTCCTATTTGGGGGAAGGGAGTGACTGGGGATTGAACTCATGACCTTATACTTACCAGGCTGGCACTTGAATCACTGAGCTAAACCCCCAGCCCCACCTGGATAGAAGATTATAAAATAGAAAAGCTGGGCCAGGGGTTTAGTTCAGCAGCATAAGTGCCTGCTTGGCAAACTGGAGGTTGTGAGTTCAATCCCCAGTACCAATAAAATAAAATAAAATAAAAAAGCTTTAAAAAGTGATGGAAACCATGAATGTCCAACATAGGAAAAAAAAAATAGCAAAGAATCATGAAAAATCTATCAAACAACTGCTATATAATGCAAAGAAAAATAACAAAATTAATTATAAACAATGAAAAATCAAAAAATAGCACATAAAAAAATCTTTTCACAGAAGCAATAGCAGAAAACCTTGCAACCAAGGAAAAAGAATTTGACATATACACAAGTGATGTATATAGCACTATGATCAGAAAAAAAAATACACCAAGAGATATGATATTCAAGATTCCAGAAATTCTATATAAGAACAGAATATTAAAAACTATTACAGCTGGGCGTGGTGGCTCACACATGTAATCCCAGCACTCAAGAGGTTGAGGCAGGAGGATCGCTGTGAGTTCGAGACCAGCCTAGGCTACAAAGTGAGCTCAAGGCCAGCCTAAACTGCACAGCGAGACCCTGTCTCAAAAAGACAAAAAAAAAAAAAACTATTACAAAAAAGAAACAAATCATCTATAAAGGAAAACCCATCAGAATCATAGCAGATTTAACACAACCCTCAAGTCAAGGAAGGCTCGGAGCAAAGTATTTGAAGCCCTAAAAGAAAACAACCTCCAACTCAAATTGATGTACCCCACAAAATTATCTTTCAAAATTGATGGAAAAGTAAGATACTTCCATGATAAAATACACCTGAATAAATTCATGACCACAAAACCAACATTTCAGAAAGTTCTGAAGGATACACTATAAAATGACAATGAAGACAATAATTCCAAGAACCTTAATAGAATGAATCCAGCAGGCAAAGTAAGCAATTAAACAGAAGGGACTGAAAGGGAATCAATGACAGGAAATTTATGTGCTGACAAAGACAAGGCAATACCTAACACCACTCACCATTCAACGTGAATGGTCTCAATTCACCAGTCAAAAGAAACAGACTGGCAGAATAGATTGAGAAATAAGATCCAACAATATGCTACATATAAGAAAGACATTTAAGTCAAAAAGAAACTCATAAACTTAAAGGCAAAGGATGTAAAACAATACTTCATGTGATAGGAACCCAGAAAGAGGCAAACATAGCTATTCTATTTTTAGAAAAAGTATATTTCAAGCCAAAATTGATCAGAAGAGACAAAGAAGGTTATTATATACTTGCTAAGGGAACAATCCAAGCAGAAGAGGTAATGATCATAAATATATATATACAACAAATACCAGCACCCCCAACTATATAAAACAAACACTACTGGATATGAAAAATCAAATAAGCACTAATGCAATTGTAATGGGCAACCTCAATAGCCCACTGTTACAAATAGATCAACTAGACAAAAAAATCAATATAAAATTATCAAACCAAACTTTGAACAAATGGACTTAGTAGATATCTACAGTTTTCCAACCAACAACAATAGAATACACATTCTTTTCAGCAGCAAACAGTATTTTCTCCTCAACAGAACACATAACAAATCATAAAACATGCTTAAGTAAACATAAGGAATTGAAATTATCCCAAACATATTATCAGACCATAGTGCAGTGAAATTGGAAATCAATGGCAAAAGAAATCTCAAAAACTTTATAAACATATGGAAATTAAATAATACTCTCCTGAACAACAAGTGGGCAACAGATGAAATTTTTTTATCCTGCTATTTTTTATTTTACCCTAAATTAAAAAGTAAATAATTTAAAAAAGGAGATTGAGATAAAAGAGGGCATAACAACAAAACAGCACAGGTCAAAGCATAACCATTTAAGCAAAATAGTGTTTTACCACAAGATATCCTGACATAAAATTAGTTACCATAGTGTCTCTTTCCTTGAAATCTTTGAGTATAACTTCGTATACTGTAGCACCAAACATATCAAGACAATGTAAAACCATTCAAGAGAATGACACACAGGGCATTTAGAACCAACTATCAGAAAATGAACAATGGTTTTTGTATAATCTCCTTGTCTATAAAAGTTTTTGCTTATATTATCACACATAATAAAATCCAATAAGATACAACCTGTTAAGACCAATGGAGACAGAAGAATAAAAGCTTGGTGGGACTTCAAAACAAGATGATACTAAATCAGCACTAGCTATTATGGGATGTCTTGTTTTCTCCAAAATAGCTGTTCCTACCATCCAACCTTCTTTGCCTCATTTCTGTTGAGCTCTTTTTCTGTTGTTTGTTGTCAGTTTGTCTTTTTCATTTCGCTTTCTGTTCCATTCATTGTGGCCTCTCTGCCACTGTTTCTGGAATCTTGGTATTTTTCTTTTTTAGAATATCCTGCAGTATTCTCTGTAGAGTTGAATTGGTGGTTGCAAATTCCCCTAGTTCCTGTTTATCCTGGAAGCACCTTGTTTTTCCATCAATTTCTAGGGAAGTTGTGCAGGATATATCAATCTCGGCTGGAGGTTATTATTTTTCAAAGCTTGGATTATTTCCCCCCACGCTCTTCGTGAGCAACAGATGAAATTAAAGAAGAAAACAGTTTCTGCAACTAAATGATAATGCTAATATGACATATCAGAATTTATTATGGGACACAATAAAAGCAGCCCTATGAGACAAATTTACAGCAGTGAATTCTCATACCAGAAAAAACAGAGCGAGCTAAAGTACATGTACTATTGTTGAACTTCTCTTCTAAAAAACAGCAAGTTAACAAAGCAAGTGTAAGAAAATCAACATGGTATTGAAATTAAAACAGAGCTGAAGATCAATGGAATAGATTAAATGATACAACCACAACTACCAATACGCTCAACCACCTTATCTTTGATAAAGGGGCCATACATGTTCACTGGAAGAACAATAATCTCTTTAATAAATGGTGCTGGAAAAACTGGCTCTCCAAATGCCAAAAACTAAAACTTAGACCCATGCCTATCACCATATACTAAACTAAAATCTAAATGGATCAAAGATCTGAATATTAAAACAGAAACACTAAATCTGTTGGAAGATAAATTAAGTAAAAATCTTGAAGACATAGGGATAGGTAGAGAATTCATGAACAGGAATCAAACCGCATGGGAAATATTTCCCAGAATTAATACTTGGGATCACGTCTTATTAAAAAGTTTCTGCATGTCAAAAGAAATCTCCAGCATAGTGAAAGAAAGCCCACAAACTGGGAAAAAATCTTAGTGAACTGTCCCTCAGACAAAGGACTTCTGTCTAAAACATATAAAGAATTTAAAAAATCAGACCCCCAAAATTCAAAGACCCAATCCAAAAATGGGCATCTGAGATGAATACACACTTCTCAGATGAAGAAATACAAATGGCCGATAAATACATGAAAAAATGTTCATCATCATTACTCATTAGAGAAATGCAAATTAAAACCACACTAAGATTCCTTCTCACTCCTGAAAGAATGGCCAGGATCAAGAAAACTACCAACAACAAATGCTGGAAAGGCTGTGGGGAAAAGGGAACTCTCTTGCACTATTGGTGGGAGTGTAGACTGGTGCAGCCTTTGTGGAGGTCAGTCTGGAGATTTCTCAAAAAGTTGGGATTGGAGGTCGCATTTGACCCAGCTATTCCACTTCTAGGCATATTCCCAGAAGAACTGAAAGCATCATACCACAGTGATATATGTGTACCATGTTTATAGCAGCACAATTTGTAATAGCCAGATCTTGGAAACAACGTAAGTGTCCATCAACTGAGGAATGGATAAAAAAGCTGTGGTATTTTTATACAAGGGAGTACTGCTCAGCTATAAAGAATGATCACATTGAGATATTTATAAATAAATGGACACAACTTGAGACCATACTCAAAAGTGAAATAAATCAAACTCACATGTATAAATACCGTATAGTCTCCCTAGTGGAAGAAATGGTAAGCGTACATCAGAGTTTATAGTAATCATGATTCCCCATTACATTGCTCTGAATCCTTACAATGTCTGCATTCATTAGTTGGAATGGTCTTATCCTAGTTTGTATGATTTTATTATCTGTGATAGTATAAACAGCTATTTTACAGAAAAGACATTAGAATAGCCAGAGCTGATTTAGTATCATCTTACTCTGAAGTCCTACTATGCTTTTGTTTTTCTGTTGCCTTTGATTCTGTCCTTTTATATCTTATTGGATATTATTACGTGTGATAGTATAAACAAATTTCCTATGGAAAATAAAATAATATAGTAGTCATTGTTTGTTCTCTACTATTTGGTTCTGAAAGCCCTGTAATGCTTTCATTCTCTTGAATGGTTTTATACTGTTTTGTTATGCTTGATACTATCATATATGAAGCTATGCTCAACTATTTCAAAGAAAGAGACATTATGGTATTTACTGTTAATTATGGGTTGTCTTGTAGTAAAATGCTGTGTTATTTGTATTGTTCTGATCTGATCTGCTTTGTTATGTCCTCTTTTGTCTTAATCTCTTTAAAATAAAAAAAACAGCAAGTTAAACCTGAAGTACACTTGAGGAATGAAATGATAGAGATCAGAGCAGAAATTAATGCAACTGAGACTACAAAAACAATATAAAGAATTTAAGAGTGGGTTCTTTGAAAAACTGAATAAAATAAATCCTTGTCCAATCTTATCAAAAGAAGAGGAAAAAAGAACCAAACCTGTGCAATTAGGATTGAAAAGGGTTAAATTACAACAGAATCTGCAGAAATCCAGGTCATCAATACCTATGTTGAAGACATTTACTCGAATAAGATAAAAAAAAATCAGAAGAAATGGATAGAATCCCAGACACATATGAATTACCAAATTTGAATCAGAAGATATAAAAATTCTAATCAATGAAATCAAAGATGTAATTGAAAGCTTAACAACAAAGAAAAGCCTAGATCGTGACAGATTCACTGCTGAATTCTACAAGAACTTTAGAGAAGACCTAAAGCCACTACTTCTCAAACACTTTAATGAAATTGAAAAGGAAGCAGTACTCCCAAATTCATTCCTGGAAGCAAATATTACCCTGATACAAAGATCAGAGAAAGATTCAACTGAAAAAGAGAACTACAGGCCAATCTCTCTAACAAACATGAACCCAAAAAAATCTTCAATACGATACTGCCAAATAGAATGCAACAAATCATCAAGAAGAGTGTATACCATGAACAACTAGGATTCATCCAGGGTACAGGGATGCTTCAACATATGCAAATCAATAAATGTAATTACAGCATATTAACAGAGACAGGGACAAAAGCCATACATCATCTCAGTAGGTGCAGAAAAAGTGTTTAACAAATACCAATACCCACTCATGATTTAAAAACCCTATAGAAAATTGGAATAGTTGATCTTTATCTCAATCTGATTAGAAAGCACCTGTGACAAACCAACAAAAAGTAAAATTAAAATAAAAACCAAATATTTTGAAAATAAATAGTCTTCCAACACTAAAAAGAAATACATATTTAATATAAATAAACAGATGCTTTTCCTTTGGGATTTCTCAGAGCCTGAAAAAAAAGCTTACTGTTTTCATTCCTCTCTCTCTAACAACCTGATGAGAAGCAGAAAGAGAAATTCCAGCAGGAGATCAAATCACTCGTCAGCACCACACCCACCATGAGCATGACATCTCCTTCATCACCATGTCTAAGTTCCTTCCTGCGTGCCAGGCACCATGCATGCCTTATATCATTTTATCATCACAAGGGGCATTCAAGGTTCTGGTGACCTGCCTAAAGACACACAGCTAGAAGTCCTGAGACAAGACCAGAACCCTGGTCTGTCTAACTTAGTCAGTGTTACATGGGTGATGATCCTCATTGTACAGCTCTTTTCTGGTCCCCACTCCCTTTTCTCATGAAAGAATTTATTTCTAGGGACTTCTAGCAAAGGCAAGAGGCTCTCTCTCTAGCCAAGATTTTGTAGAGAAAGAGAACCACCTCCAAAAAGAGGGGGAAAAATTTGAACTTAGGTACCTGATAGGATTCAACCAGAGAGTAGCAATCAGTAAAAATAGCCAATATCTATTGAGTAATTACTGCAGCCAAGCATAGGGTAAATGCTTTACAAAGCATCTCCTCTCACAAGAATTATAGAAACTCTCAGATTCTCAAGAGTCTCACGTTGGACCCAGTGCTTTATTGGACCAAACTGCTCCTGCACATATCACTCTCTGTGCCTCAGTTGACTCATTGCAAAGTGAAATAATATTACTTCCTACCTCATGAAATTATTGCAAGGATTCCATGAACTATGTGTGGAAAGCACTCCAAATAGTGGAAGTGGCATGTGCCATGCAGGATTCTTATTTGGCTTCAAGAAAAGATCACATCACCTCAGGAAGCAAGGAACTAGGGGCTCAGGATGAGAGTGAACCAAGTTTCTGTACATTTGACAGCCTCTGGCCTCACTGGGGTTGTACCCACTCATCCAGCAAGCTTCCCACAAATGCCTGTTGGGTGCTGAGTTCCTGTCCATGGTTTTCTTCCCCATCCTACTCTCAATTTTAGTGCCAGTGCCAAGCGTGGAAACTGAGTCTTCAAAAGGCAGACTAGCCTATGGTCTGTCCATTGGCATGAGCCTCTCTGCTTCCCACTCCCTATTCTTCCATCCCGTCCTGCTGCATTTTCTCTGGTCAGCCTGGCCTCCTCTGCAGACAGCGTGATAATTCACTCTCTCAACTCTTGCTGAGTTCTACCACTTCCCACTCTCCCTGCAGACACCTAAGCTGGTGCCTAGGAAATAAACTCTTGCTTGTAAGTGTTGGGCCAGTGTTAGAAGTGGTATTTGAGGGCCTCGTGTAAGACCAAGTTGCTAAACAAGCTATGCATATGATTTTCCATTTTATGGATGAAGAAACTGATACTCGGGTGATTAATTGATCCAATATTACCTAAGTGGCAAGCAGCAAAGCTTTGTGTCCACCACTGTCTGATTAGCACCTAGAATTTTTTCCATTATGCTCTTGTTCCACTCTTCTGCACCTATCCTACTCATTCCTGTTTATTCAATTTTCCATGTGGCTTTTTGTCCCCATTGCTTCCAGGAACTTGCCCTTCCTCAATAGAGTATAAACAGCAGCTACCTTCACTAACTGCCCCTGTGGATATCTACCCCCCCCAAATGTCTTGGTGTGTCCCCTCCTCTGATGATACCTTGCACGTACACGCGCACACATGCACACACACACAGAGTTAAGGTTTTCTTTGTGTTTTCATTTTTTAATCCTACGAAGTGGACTGGGGATGGGGAAGTCAAATAGTTACTATATTTATAGAGTGAATGGATTTAGGTGATAATAAAGGCAGATGTTGCCATAGCAACTAGCATTCTAGGATCCTATACACATCTTTTTGCCTTTGTACAAAGTGCACTGAATTGTAGCTAACATCTTCCAAAACAGTCAGCACGGAGCAGAGCATGCTGACCATTGTGACGAGGTCAAAGTCTACTCACTGCTGTGTGGCTTCTCAGTCATCAAAGCATCAGCTGCAGTCCGGCTCCAGGTAGACCCGGATACCACCTCGGCTTCAGGAGCAGGGGCTGCCTTTCTTCCTGCTGGGTTAACTCTTGCCCTTGCTCGTCTTTTCTTTCTTTCTCCTTCACGCTGGTTCTAAATTAAGGTAACTGGTTAATGACTGCCTAAGTTATTTTCTAAACACCACCTGGCAGTACAAAAATAAGGTACTCTGACAATAGCCTGCTGGGATGAGAGAGCGGCAAGGCCTGTGTGCTGTCCAGAAGGAAGCGCCAGACCCCTTCCCCTGAACTCCTTCCCTTCTACCCAAAGGTCTCCCATATTCTCCCCTTCCCAGGCCCTCTGCACTGCTTGCTCTCCCCCTTGCCCACCCGATAAGCTCAGTCTCCACGTATCATACAGAGATGCAGCCTATAACCCTGAGAGCCCCGGAGCTATGTGACCTCTCATCTCGGTCCCTCCCCGGTGAGAGAGGACAGACTACACCCCTGCAGAAAGGGTTAACTTAATTGAATCACTCACAAGTAGGCGAAAATAATAACATGAGGCAAACACAATTCCAAGGATGCTTTGTCATCTTTCATTTTTCACAAAATAGGAGGCTTAAACGAATAAACTGCAGGTGATCTCACCCTAGAGGGCAATGTGCTAAGTGAAATTAGTCAGATTGAGGATAAATGCCACATAATCTCACCTACTTGTGGAATCTGAAAGAGTCTAATCCACACAAGCAAAGGATAATTGCTACCAGAGGCTGGGAGTTGGAGGAGACAGGGTGGGGTTGACCAAAAGGTACAACTTTCATTCATATGATAAACAAGGTCCAGGGATCCAAAATATAACATGGGTGGTGATGGACATATTAATTAATTTGGTCATGATAAGAAATACACAATATACATCCAATCATCACATTATAGCCTCAAATATATACAGGATTTGTCAATTCAATATTTTAATTCAAAAAAGTTAATAAAAAGCTTATAAACATAAAATAACATCTAAAAAATATGAGCTGCCAAATGAAAGGGATGCTTTTATAGCAATGGGCTCCTGTAAGAACCACCTCGCTCGGGGTCATGTCCAGCAGCATGTCTTCTCCCACTCGCACCCTCAAGCTGTGTGCCCATGAACAGGGAGGTCAGTAGGGCAGGCAGGGAGAAAAGAGACACTAGACACATGTGTGATGGATGCCATGCTGGATGTGTGCTCTAGGAAAGGACATCAAAACTGTGCTACCAGCTGTGTGGGCAACTTGGACAAACTACCCAATCTCTCCGAGCCTCAGTTTCCACATCTACGAACTAGCGACCATATCTTCTCATGGAGTTCCTATCACTTTGCCTCATAAATACCTGAATATTCAGCTTATAAAGAAGACAGGTGGTGCTGGGACGGGGAGGATCCAACAAGAAACCAACCAGCCAGCCTTTCTGGTAAGCTGAGCAAGCTGTGTGGCTTCTAGGGAGAGAAGTCAGCACCTCCCAAGAGCCTACACACAGTGCGTGGGCTGAGAACTAAACCCCTGTAAGCAACCCGCTGTTTCAGAGGAAAGACTGAGTTGACAGCAACTAAGGTGCATAAAGCAAGCATAAACGCTTGTAGTGTTTGGTTGACTTTGCAGTCTTGGGGCCAGCAGTCTAAGCATCTATTGGGAGGATGACAGTATGCGATATAACAAATATGGGGGATTTCCTTCTATCTTGTCTTTGAAACTCAATATTGTTCTCACTACTTTGCTTTGTTCTGATTGTTTTACTTTATTCAATATTCTGTTTTGATTGGTTTTATTCTGTTTTGGTTTTGGTTTGATTTCACTATACCTATACCTGATGGAATGGATAACCATTGAGAAAGTCACAAGATATGTATATATATAAAATAGTAGCCATTGTTGTTTTCCTAGTATCTTGCTTTAAAGTTCTGTACCAGTTTTGCTGCTTTGTTTTGATTGACTTTGTTCTGTTTTGTTTTGCTGGATTTTACTATCTTTAAAATTAAAAAAAAAAATTTAAAAAGAAGAAAGGCTTATTTTGGTTGACAGTTTTGGAAGTTTTAGTCTGCGACTGTTTGTCTGTTGTTTTGGGCCTACAGCAAGGTGGCCTGTCATGGCAAGTGCACATAGCTGGGCAAAGCACTGACTTCATGGCCAGGACAAAAAAGAAAAAGAAGAAGAGACCAGGCCCCAAAATCACCTTCAAGGACTTAGGGCGTGTCCCGGTGACCTAAAGTCTCCCACTAGGTCCCTCGTCTCAGGTTCCTACCATTTTCTACTAGTGCCAAGCTGAACACCAAGCCTTTAACACGTGGGCTGGGAAAACATTCTAGATCCAAATGAGAGCAGGGCTGTTTCTGTATGATCTTTTCTACTCTGTACTTAGACGATCCCCTAGATATCTGATATCCCCTAGTTATCTAACATCCAACAGCCCAGGCCTCTTCCTTGGGCCTCACATCCATATGCCAAGGTGTGTTATGATTTATATATTCATGTCCCCCAAAAGCCCCCGGCACTCATAGGGAGGGTTTGGGGAGAATGCCTGTACCATGGGGGTGCTATAACTGACTTGCTGTTGCCTGGTCATGAAAAGTCAGTCAGTGAGAGGACATGACCTAGAAGAGTGTGTCTCCCTCCTGGCTCCTTTCCTTCTCTCTCTGCTTCCTGGCTGCCATCACATGAGCAGGTTCCCTCCCCTCATATCCTTTACCATGATTTCCCGCCTTGGAGCCAGCAAACTGCAGATGAAAAACATGAGCCAAAATAAACATCATGTGAATAGCAAGTATTTTGTCCCAGGAATGAAGAAAGTAACTGAGGCACAAGGCAACATGTAGCAGCTGTGTGACCCTCAGATCCCTCAAACTCAATTTTGTTATGTGTCACATAACATTTCAATCAATCAGGGACTGAATTGTGGCACCATAAAATAATATCACCTAGTGACCTTGCAACCAACTTAGTATAAGAACCCTCTATCAGGCATGTCCAAATTATGGTCTACTTTTTGCATGCAATCCTGGAAAACCAGGGATGTAGACCCAGATGATCATACGATTAACATTATGTGATTTTTAGAATATTTTTCATGACTCTAGTGGGAGGTGCTAGAGCACAGACTGCAGAGGAGACAGTGGAACTTGCAGTAGAAGGCACAGTGCACTGCGAGCTCTGCCTCCTGTGCCCACCACACACCGTGAGTCCAGTGAAAACCACATGCATCAGACAATCAAGGCACTTGTACAGTTTGACAAGCAAAATGCAAAATTACCAATAACTGTATTTCAATTTTCATGCACAGCAGTATGCCTGTGAAAACAGACATTGCTTGCTCTGAAGCAGACGTGTAAATTTTGGTCTTGTTGTGTTATTTTGCAAAATAATGTAATAAATTAGCAAAAAATAAAGGAAATTTTCCTACTTATATACATCAACTATACTGCTGTTTTATATGTACCCCAAAACAATTTCTCTTTACTCAGTCCAGCCCAGGTAACCCAAAACTTTGGGCACTCATGCTCTGTCATTTTTGCACAAAACAAAATTGCCTAATGACACATTTCTCAGAACATGTCTTGTGGGTAAGTGACACTTCACTTTATGTCCCCAGCTGAGTTTAATATCTGCCCTTGAAAATCTCTATCTTCCCTATGTTATTCTAAGTCGGCGATGCATCTTCTATGTCTTGCCTCTCCTTGCATACTCATAAAACCAACAAAGCACCCAGTCCTGTGTATTTCACCTCCCAAATATGACTGCATAACTTCTCTCCTTAAATAACCACCCTATTCCTGGCCTTCAGTATCTCTGGCCTCTAACAGCCTCCTCCCACGTCTTGTCCCCATTAATCCCATCCTCCTCCAGCATCCCAAAGAGGCTCTGTTAATGGTATGCAGAGAGAGCACGCTGTTCCTCATTCTCCACACACCCATCCAGACTCCTCTCCAGAATGCAGCCTCTTTCTACCTCCTTAGCCTCATTATCTTCCACCAGCTCGCAGCATTTTTTCAGAGTCCCCTAAAAATCCAGGGGATTCTGCGTCTTTGCTTAACCATGTATCACCTCTGAACACCCTCTCTCCCCATGTTCTCTACTCATTTTTCCCCTTTCTCTGTCCATTCAAGTATAAGCATTGTCCTTGACTGGAAGCTGCTTCTGACTGATATCCCAAAAATGGGCTTTTTGAGGGCCATGTACATAGTCCTCTAGTGGCACTTGCCACATTGGCTCAATTTACGCAATCATCAGGAGACTCTGTGGCACAGACTTGTCACAACTTTTTTATCCAGGGACCTCTGGCTCCTAACACAGTGCCTGGCCTCAGCAAATGCTCCAAGTCATATCTGATGAAAGCATGAATGAGATGCTTGGAAGAGGCTCTCTTAAAATTGAACTGCACCCTGTGGACATTAGAGTGTTGTTTTTTTATCCAACTAAGCCAAACAAAGGAAATTATGCTAAATTTTTAAATGGCCACCCTCCAATGACACCTGTAATGTTCAGTTTTATGTGTCATATTAACCAGGCTAAAGCAGCCAGTTAACTAGGCAAACACTAATATAGGGTTATTGTGAAGATATTTTGTAGATATAGTTAACATCTATAAATAGTTGACTATAGGCTGGGGATTTAGCTCAGTGGCATAAGTGCCTGCCTGGCAAGTGCAAGGTTGTGAGTTCGATCCCCAGCACCAAAAAAAAATAAAAAATAAAAAAAAAAATAAATTATCCTTAATAAGGTAGGTGAACCTGAGCCAATCAGTGAAAGGTAGAGAATTGAGCAGAACGAGGGAAATGAAGAAAGCAATCCTTCCTACGGATGGCAGCATCAGAGAGTTTCCAGCCAATCTTTCCTGACAACTGCCCGGTGGCTGTGACCTGCCTACTCAGCCCCACAACTGCCTAAGCCAACTCCCTGTAATAAATCCTGCTAATTCTGTTTGACTGAACCATAACTGATAAATGAATCTTCCAAGCCTATTAAGATCCTTGAGTGCTGAATGGACTCTTCAGCCTAGAGCTCTTACAAACAGAGTGCATGTAAGGACTCTTCAGATGTTGTCATTCTGCAGTAACTTTGCATTGTCCTCAAAAACTCAGTGGGTGGCAAGGATCATGCCCTGTTTTGCTCCAGGACAAGCTCAGCACAGGTGTTCTGCAGCTTGTCCTAGATGGCACAGGACTGATCACCAGGTCATCCTATCTCCCTGCCCACGGCTCCCCAGTAGACAAAGTGTGAACATCAGTAATTCATATTGATAAGAAGAAAAGGCTGCTGTGGGTTTTTGAAGTTGGCCAATTATCAAGTAAACAAACACGCAATTGCAAGCCAGAGTGCCGGCTAACCCAATGTACTCTGCTCATTTAATTTGACATGAGTCGTTTAGTTTTAATTAGGACAATGCTTCACGACATATTAGTAGGAGTCCTGTAGTATATGTTGTGGAAATAATGAAGGCTTAGCAACGAGACCTGTTTCAGTGCTCTGCTATTAAACCTTCACTGAGAAGGGAGGTGAAGCCGCCAGAGTCTTTGTGGAAATGACTGCATTTGGAAATTAGCATTTTTAGAAAGAGCTAGGTGAGACAAAATTTGGCAAAGGCCTCAGACTTGAGCAAACCCAGAAACACTCAGCTCATAGACCCGAGGACCTAAATACTGAATCTAACATCGCTCCTGCTAATGGCCACGGTTGGGTGGATCCTGCCAAAGCAGACAATAAAAGAGCAGATGTCAACTCAGATCTTCCACTCAAATTTCTTTAACCTAAACATTCTTTGGGAGAGTATTTTTTCCTAGCAGTAGTGAATCAAGATTCATACCTGACTCCCTCACTGATTGGAAGAGAACTGAGGTTCTGTGCCTTTCTTCTGCTTTTCTGAGTCTGTTCAGGCAAGTTGCTCCATCATGAAATGGTTCTGTGCATGGTTCATGCGCAGTGTTTCCTAACTTAGGTGTCCTCACTCCTTCTCACTCAGGCAATTGTACTTTGAGCCTCAGGTCTCTCACCTCTTCTCCTGGGATAACTCCCTTGCCTTGCTCCTCCCCTAAAGAATTACCATCACTTGTGCCTTGGCAGGGCAGCAGCCTCACAACTGTTCTCTATGGTTTGCAGTTTTAGTCTCTCTGCTCTCACTTGTAGAACAAAAGGGAAACCTTTTAAAGTAGTTCCAGGTATCACTGAATGGGTGGGAAAGGAAAACAGCCATCCTTTTCCCAAGGTCACCACCTTTTTGGAAAGGGCACGGAACTAGAAAATATAAAATATCCAATGTAAATTGACTTTAACCAACATCAAACTCTAAAACCATGGGTAAGTCACTCGGTTCTCTGGACCTCAGTTTCCCCTTTTTAAAATGAAGGAGTTAAGCCAAACTGAAATATTGGAGGAAAAACAGTTCATTTCCCTAAAGCCACCTCTCTCTACCCCTGTCCTCGCTCTTTCTCCCTCTCCCTCCGTTGATTCCTGTCTCTTCTCTCTCCAATGCCAATTCTGTCCTTCACAATTAAATTCGTCACCACCACCACTGAGGCAGATGGTGTATAAATTTTATCTCCATGATGCTGCAGCCCCGTCCCATGGTACCTGGGTTACTTGGCCAGTGAAAATTGTCTCAGAAGCCCTCAGTAAAATAAATGGGAAAAACTGTGGGGGTGGAAGGATATCAGCTACTATATGGGAATGCTTAAAAGTAATTGAAAAATCCTAAGGACCTTCTAAGATAAAACAAAATAGAACATCTCAGCTCTTGGAAATAAAATAGGAAGCTTTGGAGTGGTCCCTGTTCAGGGGCAGGAAGAAGATGCGTATATACCCATGACAAGTTCATATGTTTTGTGAACTAAATCAACTCACCGCTGCTATGTGCCAGGAATGAGCGATAAAATGCCATCTCAATGAGCTTATTTTCCAGGAGGGAGATGAACAGGAAAAAGATAATTATATTACAGTGGAAGCATAGGAAAGAGCTACTACTGAGTCGGCTCTGAGGGGTTAGAGCAGAGTCTTTGGGGAGAGAATTGCCTGCTAGGACACGTGCATCTCACCTCCCCTGTCTCCCAGGAGCTTGGATGCAGCTGATCATTCTCTCCTCCATGAGGCACTTTCTTCTCTTAATTTTCCCCTCATGCAGCATCTCCTTCCTAATCTTGCTAGCACCCCCTTTCCATCCAAATCTTTAAATGTTAGAACATCCCAGACTTGATTGCCGGGTCACTTCACCCCTCTATTGCTCACACTCCCTAAGAAGCCTTCCATTAGATATGTGAGGGATTAAAAGGACTCACAACCCCGGGACCAAGCGGAGGAAATGATGTTCCTGACCCCTTCTGGAGTTAGAGCTATGGGAGCAACAGTACTTGGTGCGTGGCTGTGGGAGAGCGGCTGGGGAACCGAGGCCACACAGAGAGCAGAGGACCAGAAGCCCAGCTCCTGTCCCACTGTCAGGTCTCCTGCTAGTGCCTTCTGGCCAAATTCAGCTGTTGCAGTGGAAGCCAAAGGGCAGGTTTTTTGTTGAACAAATGAATGAACGAGTAGTAAGCTCCTAATGAACAACATATATTATTATGTCCTAGAACATTCTCACAACTGAACATGGAAAGTTAAACAAATTGCTCATCCAGCTTAAATAGTAGATTAAGTCATGTAGGTATTTGGACTCTGGACCAACATTTTGTATGTCATGCTCTGCCTGTCATTCTGTTTCCCACTGGGAAGAGGGCTGGGTGCAGAAACTTCAACACAGACCATTCCAGGTACAGCCAGAGAATGGGGAGATCCAAAGCCCCTTATGTACTGTGAAGTGTTACTTATGGCAGGAACTAAGAGTGACAACCAGTAACTACATTGGGTAACTGGGAAAATTGAAAACTTTGTTTGGCTATGTAAAATTAATGCTAATTACAGTTATTTATGGGAACTGCTTACCATTGCTATCTAATTATCAGGCAGCACAACAATTAAGTCGATTGTTAATGTCAACCTTTGCTGCAAGTTTTATTTGATTATAACTGTAAAAACTAAAACAAGAGCTTAGTCCAACAATGAGTTGGTTGCTCACAGAGACTGGTTCTCTGCCCAGAATTTAAAATTAGAGATCAACTATCTGGTCCTTCGCAGTTTCTCTCTATATTATTAGTGGCCTTCCTAGTATAAGGGATTTATCTGTATAGGAGCTTTTTGTGGCAGGGTCTGTAGCGCCTCCTCCTATCCCAAGAGTCCAGTTCAGCCCTGGGCTAGTGAGGGTTTCCTCCAGTGTCCACCCACTGATCTTCACTCTCTAAAAACAGCCCTGCTTTATATGAATCTGAGACTATTCTTGTTACCTAAATTCTGAGGGTGCCAGAAACCCCTCAATGTTTTGAAAACACTGGCTGGAAGGTGCCACATCTAGACCACATCTAGACATCTAGATATGGACAATGCCAAGAGTCTTCTTGAAACCCTGTTGAAAATTTCAGAAGAGGTAGAATGAAAGGGTGGGAGCTGTTTGGTGACTAAGAGACAGAAGAATCCTTGGAATGTTATGACCGAGGTCACCTGTCCCTGCAGTAAGCTAGTCTTTCCTTGTAGTTGCAATCATTTTATTTGGGCACATGAAACCCAGATCCACACCATATTCCCTTTACAACTAGGAGTGGCCAGTAGAACTTCAGAAGTGACAATATGCAAATTCAAGACTGTGTTTAAAAGGAAAGAAGGAACTCCTTCTTTCACTGTTCCTCCAGTTGGCAAGAGTTAGAGCTTAGATAAGTCTCTTTAGATCCAGGATGAAAGGGGATCTGAGATACCAGAGCAGCAAGATCAAAAGAACCTAAACGGTCAGAAATGTGGGACTGCACTGCACATTATTACAAAATGTCCCCACCATGAGAGGAAGAGAATAGAAAGGAAGGAAGGGAAGCGAGGAGAGGAGAAGGCAGTGGAGAGGAGGGGAGGGGAGGGAAGGGATCTATATATGCAACAATATGTGCCTGTCTGAGGCAAGAGAATGTTCAGGAAAGATACTCATAAAACAATTATCATGAGTTACCTTGGGAAAGAAAATAGGAGAGAGAAAGACAGTAACTTTGCTTTATATGCATCCATATTACCTGATTTAATGTACCAAGTAATACTTTGCTATTAAAAATTTCAAAATATGATATGAAATACTATATAGCAGTTAAAATGAATAAACTGAGTTATAGTAAAATGAATAAAACTCAAACAATAATTTTGAGCAAAAGAGAGAAGTTAATTATTAGTTTATACATCTGAAAATAATTATATGAAGTGGTTTTTTTGTTTGTTTGTTTGTTTGTTTGTTTTGGTACCAGGGATTGAACTCACAACCTTGCACTTGCCAGGCAGGCACTTAAGTCATCAGCTAAATCCCTAGCTAAAGTTTTAAAACAAAAAGAAATTATATACTGTTGTGGATACTTACATACCTAGCAATAGTACATAAGAGCACGGATAGGTTGTTTAAACCTAAATTCGCATTCAGGGTTACTTCTAGAGAAAAACAGCAATACAATTCAAACGAACGTGTTTTGTCTCAGTGAATCTGCATTTATGTATATGCATGTATGTGCAGGTATGTGTGTTTTCATTTGAAGCAAGAATGGCAAATGCTAAGACTTGATAAAGTTAGGTGATAAATAGGTGCTTATTTCAAAATTCTTAATACTTGTATGTTTGAAATATCCTATAATATAAATGACTTTAGCTTTAAACATTAGGAAAATACACTCAATAAAATGAATTAAATCAGAAGGCAAAGTGTACATTATTCATATTTCCATCAAAGTTGTAACTTATTGTATTGTCATGGTAGAGTCATATGCCCATATTTCATTAGATTGTGTGTCCTTGATGACAAGGACTACAGTTTTTAATCCATTAATTCCAAGTGCCTGCACTAACACTTGGTCTACCATCTGTTGAACCCCTGTTGTGTAGCTGATGTTTACCTATCCTCCAAAGATATAAAAAGGTCATTCAGACCTAGGCCTTGGTTTTAAGAATCTTACACCCAGTGAGAAACACAGATAAATAACTACCTAGAATCCCCTAGGTTTACTCTGCAATGGACACATGGCCTTGATGGTGCCTATTCTGCTAATAGCGTCAGTGGCACGCAGGCATGGAGAGGTAGTATTTCACAGCTGGGGGTAGGAAGGGAAGTGATTTCTATTTGCCTCCCAGCTCCACCACTTACAGACCCAGGGCCTTCATAGTAAATGATGCTATTCTTCATCCATAAACTCATTGCAGAACTGAGAGTCTTCAACAAAGCCTTCTAATCAAAACCACCCAGCACCTCACCAGGACAGTCAGTGCTGAAATTGAGGATCAAGAAAGCTGAATGATGCTGGACATGGTGGTGTACACACCCGTAATCCCAGGATTCAAGAGGCTGAGATACAAAAACTGCCAGGAGTTCGAGGCTAGCCTGGGCTACACCATGAGTTTAAAGACAACCTGAACTACATAGCAAGGTTCTGTCTCAAAAGGTAAAAGTTAAATGATTTGTCCAAAATCAAATTACCATGGATGGCAAATCCAGGATTCCAAACCAGGTGTATGTTCCCTAAATTGCCTAGAACACAGTATGAATCTTAAGTCTTCTGATTCTCAATAAGTGCCTGCTGGATTGAAACTTAATTTCCAATTCTAAATTAGTCTTTTAGTCATAGAATCCTATGATTGTAAAGCTACAATAAATTTTAAGGAATCACTAGGAAGAGAATAAAGGGAAGGGGAGAAGAAAGTGTAAGGACAGGTAATAAGAGTCTGAACAAAATATACTACTGAAATACGCCAAAAAATGTGAAGCAGGGAAGATGATGGAGGGGTGGAAATTATGCAACAATAAAAATACTGATAAAGACAGAGACCAAAAGAATTGTTAATTAATTAATGCCCTTCCCTTCTGACCCCCATGATAGTTAGGAAGGCCAGCACAAGGAGGTCAGTGGCCTTCTTTAAGATCCCGGAGCAGCCTGGCATGGTGGCATATACCCGTAATCCCAGAATTTAGGAAGTTGAGCAGAACCATAAATTCAAATCATGCCTTGTCAATTTAGCAAGTACAGTTCTTACCTCAAAATAAATATGAAAAGGGATAGGGAGGTAGCCCAGTGCAATGGCCCTGATTCAATCCCAGTACTGGAAAAAAAATAAAAATAAGATTCCAGAGCAATGTCACTCCAGGTCTTACTCCAGGCACCCCACTTCCACCCCACTGCAATTCCCAGCTCAGAGGTCCTTCTATCCTCCCCTAAACAGTGTATCTTCTCTCTCACTGGCCTGCGACACCATGACCACTCCTAATCCTCATGCACGAAAATCCACCTTCCCTTAAATTTGAAGCCATTACTTGCCCGTGGTTTTCCTTCTACTTCAATGTTGTTTCAAGTCTCTTGCTTGGGCAGCTTCTCTACTTATGCAGAATTGTGTGTGGGTTTGGGGACCTTTGTGACTTTTTTGTGCCTCTGAATAATACTGAGATAGATTTAAGATTCCTGCTTCACAGAAGAGTAAACTGCAGCTAAGAAAAGTAAGGATGCTTGTACAAGGCCACATGGAGTTAAGCAGAGCAGGAATTGAACTCCTCGTGCCTAGAGTCTACCTCTCTGCAAAGCTGCTTCCACAGAGCAGATAGATGGTACAACCACAGGGCTCTACCCACTCAGCAGTGGTGACAATTCTCAATTGCATATAAGTCTACGAGATGGGAAAACAAATCTGCTTGTGTATTGGCTACTTGCATTAACATTCAAGTTCAATGCCCACCCCACAGGCAGTTTGGTCTGGTCTATAACCACACTTCCAACCTCTTCTCTCTTGTTTCCCCTGAAAATTACTCCATTTACTGTTGGTGAAGTGAAGCCTTTTTTTTTTAAATTCTGGGCATTTTTAGCTCATCTGAAACACCTTCGAAGGTCCTAAAGATGGATCACCAAGCACCAGGCTACAACCCAGTGTTTCCTGGATTTTCAGTCTGTTTTTGCAAGCAGCCTCCCCTTGTGGTGTGTCACATCCACAGAAGCCATGCCGCTAAAACCCTCCCCCTAGCCACTTGCATCCCCTGGCCTCTTCTCTCTTCTAAAGTCACAACCTTCAAAAGGAAGGAAAGATGAAAACACCTCCTGAGCCCTTAAATCCTATTTCCTCCTCAAAATGTCAGCGTCTATAGAGACACAGTCAGGGTTTGTTTTTTTACTCCTGACTAGATTATTTTTTCCATGTGAATTAGCAACAGTAGGCAGTCATTGGAGACTTACAGGAACAAGCTCTGTCACATCCCCAGTTAAAAGGAATGATGGAAATCAGAGTGCACCCTACAGGGTAAAGTACTAGTCAGATGTTAGTTGGTAACACTTATTTGAAATGAGCCATCTAGAAAGATAATGGCATAACTGTTTCTTAGTCCTAACTGACCAGACACATCTGACTTCATACCCCAAGGGAAAGGATCATCAGCTCCTACAACCCGTTCCAGGCAGCCCACCAGGACTCCAACTTTCCTGATAGTACCTATGGACATAAATCTATTTGGGGAGCATCTGTCCATCTAGGTAGGCTAAACTGCTCTACTGATTTGCCACTCTGATGCTCTTGGGCTTCTGCCATATATCAAAGCTCTGCCTCCTACCCCACCACTGGTTCAGTGCCTCAAACTTCCCACATAAGAGCTTCTTACTTCCTGTCTCTGCTTTACTATTTGCAAATTAAAAATTTATTAAACAATGTACACACCTTATCTCATTTGATCCTTGCTATGTTGTGATATCATTAACATGTTATATTTTGGAAAATGGAGGCAAGAGATATTAACTGAGTTTATTAAAGCCCCATGCTAATAAGTAGTACAACTGAAATTGAATCCATGGCATATATTTCAAAACTCCAATCCCTTTTGTTAGCATCCCTCATCCTCCTAATTTAGAAGTAAAGAATACAAGTATTCTACAACTAACCAAAACCCAAGCCTTGGTATTTTGTTCCCATATTAGATTTATGGTTTGTGTCTGGGTGTCCCCCCAAAGCCTCTTGGGGTCATGGGGGCAGGCCTTTCAAAGGTGGCTGAATCTAGCAATTGTGATTGGTTCATTGTCTAGTGCTGGGGTTGACAGTGTAAGTGCTGCACCTGCCCTGCGGTGGACAGCCTGGACACATTATAAAAGAGGGAAAGAGGCATGTTCCTTCCTTTTTACCCTTTTGCTCTAGTTGCTCTTATCTGCCACAGCTGCCATGAACAGTTGCCCCTCAGCCACACCACCCTGCCTTGGAGCCAGCTGAGTATGGATTGAAACCTCCACAAATTGTAAGCTAAATAAACTTTTCCTTCCTTCATTTTGGATATCAGGTATTAATGTCTCAGCAAAGAGAGAAAAGTAACCAAGACACTAGGTCAGAAGCATACTTCTCTACTCACAAATACCTTCTTCATACACTCAAATCAGAGCAACATCCACCCAGAAAACTCCTCAGCGGTGGCTCATGCAATATTTGCATTCCTCAGCCTTCCAAATATCAAGTGACAAACAGGGCAGGCTTTGCCGATTACCTCCATTCATTCCCCCCACAACTTAATTTTCCACCTTCTCTGTCCTGTTCAGACTTCAGGCTGGCATCTTCAGGTCATCACACTGGTGAGGTTAAGCCAATGCAAGACCCAGGACTGGGCAGAAGGTGTCAAAAGAGATGGGCTGCATATGTATTCACTGAAGGCCTACACGTGGGAACAGCTTGCAGCTCCTGCTTTTCCCCAGTGTATCACTGTAGCGTATGGGCACCCAGAATCCTGGCCACCTGTAAACAGACCATTATTAAACTTCTTCATCTAACCCATCTGCCTTCCACACTTTTCTGGACTGATGAAAACCCCAGTGAAGAGGAAGGACAGGAGGTAAAAGTGCCCCGAATGTTCCTAAGCACCAGTTGAAGGGGGAAAGCATGTTTGTCTGATATGTGCTTTCACACATGCACTGCTAGTTCCCTCCCTCATCTCATTTTCCCTCATGTCATTTTCTGAAATCTCTCAGACAGAACGGGAAAGTCTTTTCAGAGGTAGTAGATGGCTCCTAAAAGAAAGAAACAAAATAGTAAAAGGAAGTGCACAGGACCACACTGATCCACCCCATCAAGAGTGTCATGGTGGGGGCTCCTGTGCTACCCTTGCAGGAGATTCCTGCACAGGCAAACACCATGTCCCCTTTCCCATCCCCCCCAAACAACTAAGAAGCTCTTGCTTCACTGGGTCCTCAGTCCCAGGGATGGCAGAAGTGATTATTCAAACTCTGGGCAGGCCGTGCACCTGTTTGCTCTAAGATTTGTTCCCTGCCCTTTCCCTGCTCTGTTCTGTATCACAGAAAATGTGTGTCTTGGGCTCCTTTGCTCTCCAGTAAGTTCAACTGATGACTCACTAGTAGAAGACTGGAAGGTAAAAAGGAAAAACTTAGGGTATTTTTTTCATCTCTATTTTGAGTGGCATCTCCCTTCTCCACAGCTCTGTCTCCCCTATGATTCCTGGGATCCCTTCTCTCCACAGCACCTTTGAGCATACGCTCCCACTGGAGAGCCTTCTTTCCCACCTTGTACCTGTGTCCCTTCAGCCTCAGACGCAAACAGCCACTTCCTTCAGGGTTGGTCCTTACATTCCTTGTCCCCTACCTGACTCTTCAACTCTTCCATTGCCTACATAATTACAGTGGTGACTTAGTTTATGAACTTAATTCTTTCCTTGATTCTGGTCACAAATCAAATTGGACAAGAACCAAATCAAATTCAGTGGTTAGGTTTAATGTGAAGTTTATAAGGAAATTTCATTTGGTTCTCATCCATTTCAGTTTGCAACCAGAAAAATGGAAAGAACTAAATTTGTGAACTGAAGTACCACTGTACATGCCATCCTCTTATCTCTCTGCTAAGAGATTTGGGTTTATTTCTATTTTCCTAACTGATACAGTGACTTGTCCAAGACCTCAACAGCTGATATGAGCGACTCAAACCAGCCAGACAGCACAGAGCAGGCTCAAACCAGTTCTGTTGACCCCGAAGCCTTCTCCCCAGCCATGCCTCCTGCCATATATATGGTTTCAGAGGTTGGTATGTCACCGAAGTTACGCTTGGAATATTCTACCTGGGATTTAGAGTTTTTGTGCTCGGATTCTAAGGCTTTCATGCTTACTACCTTATTCCCCTGGAGCAGAGTATAGTCAGAACCAAAAAACATCACACCTCCATGGGAGGCCTGTTTTTCTTTTTGTTTGGTCACTTGTCTTCAAGAAAAATTCAATTCAGTTTAGGAATTCTCCCCACCACATATACAAATTCATCTCAAAATCTTCTGGATTAGAAAATCTTCTGGATTACCCATAATTTGCTACATGAGGCAGACACTGTCTTGGCCCATGCACTGTCAGAAACACTGAGGCCCAGTACACTCTGCCGTCTCCGGAACTATTATGTAACAGCCTCATGGGCTCACTATAATTGGTTTGGGTGTAGCTCAATCCTTTATTCCCTTGCTGGGTAGACATGATGAGAAACAGCACGTTCCTGGCATCTCAGGCAGCTCAACATGGGCCCTGATGCACACAGCAAAGGGAAATAATGAGATTTTTATCTAATGGAGAAGAAGTTATATAACGAGAAATCAATCCATTAGCAATAACAAAACAATCAGGGAAGGACAGAAAGACAGCTCCATTCTGAACTCTCTGCTCAGGTTCTCATGAGGACAAGGTGTAGAGCACCAGCAGAGCCACTAGAGATGCAATCCCAGGTCATTCAGCTGAGCTGTCTCCAACGGCCCTGTGAGGCTCGCAGACCCTAGGAAGGGATTCTCTACCTCCATTCCTCAGGAACTTTCTTGCTTTCTTTACCAAGACAGCCTCCACTTTCTGCTTCTTCTCTGTCTTCCTAGCAAAGTTTTTGTTTTAGCAGTGAAACAAATAATGAACTTTATTCCCTACGTCACAACAGAATGAGCTTAAATAGCAAAGAACCACATCCAGTCCAGGCTTTACAACAGCTCTACCAGAACAGGGAGATGACAGAGGATGAACCTCAAACTCATACACTCTCTCCTCACAGGCAAAATCTAAAGTAAAGCAGAAGAAGCAAATCAGTGCCATCAGTGAGTTCCACAGCTACATAACAAGATCTTCTGAGGCCCATTTGAAAGCTCACTCCCAAGACCTGTTTCCAGAAATTAGGATTTCATAGTCTAGGGAGGCACTTAGAGATCACATGTAGTCTGGCCTGATTCTAGGACCAGCTCAAGGTGACTACTGATGACTGATGAACCCTCACAAAGGATTGCAGGGATCTCTCTCTCTCTCTCTCTCTCTCTCTCTCTCTCCCCCCCCCCAAAAGGCATGATCCTTAGGCCCTGGCTCTTTGGTTTCATTCACACCCAATATCAAATGGGTTCCAGAACAGAAAAGAACTTTATGAGGAGACATCATTTACAATACCAAGTTTTGACTTCTGGGAAGATGGCAGACTGGTAAGCAGCAGAAAAAATAGCCTCTCCAAGATTTTGTATCAAGATGCTGGAATATAGCAATGTGAGGAAGAAAAGAAGGTGAGAAGTGGGCCCACAGTACCCAGCAAGAATCTGAAGCAACAACTGAAGCCCATGAAGACAGCAGAGAGAAAGCTCAATGCAGAAGAAGGCAGAAAAATGTAGCAAGTGGTATTTTCTTCCTGAGCCCTGAATCCATGTGGGAGGAGCAACTCAAACCTGCAAATTCATGTTGACTACTGGTGACCCAGAGGCCTCCACAAACAAATCCACCAGTGGACACAGTGGACTGCAGTGGCAGGTGAGTTATTTGAGTTCAGATGCCCCCCCACCAAGTGAGGGCAGCTGGTCAGTAACCATCTTGGAAAGGTGCTGACTGTGCTTGGAAGTCAGAACAGCTGTGGGCTGGCTCCATCTACCTGCTCCCAGTGTCGGGGTGAGACAGAACCAAGTTCAGGTCAGAGAAGGTCAAAGAGTCAAGTTCAAGATGAGCAGGGAGCTGAGTTCAACCCACAAGAAACACACTGAGGGTGTGTTCAGCTGCAGGCTGAACAAATCAGGTTCCATCCTCACAGCAGGAAACCAGCAGGAAATTCAGAGGAATTAAAGGTGCAGGCTTGCTGGGATTATCCACTGCCCCACAGTAAATCTACGGATGGCCTGCTGGGATTAATCAGCACAGATCAGGGCTGTATTTGACCATTTTGTCTACCATTGACAGCAGAGACACAACAGGAAGTGGATGGGTTTTTTTCTTGTTTTCTTTTGTTGTTTTGTATTGTTTTCAACCATTGTTTGTTCTTATTTTTATTTGAGTATGAACATTGTTTCTAGCTTTGTTGTTGTTGTTCTGTTCTTTTCACTTCTTCCTTCTCTCTTTCCCTCCTGTCTTCTCCACCAGTTTCCCAAAATTCGCATAATCTTACAGCTTTGCTTCTAATCTCTTCTTCTATTTCTCTATTTTTTTCTCCAACTTGTTTTACATTTTCTCCCCTGAAGGTAAGATTGCCATACTGAGGACATATTTACTATATTCAATTTTGTGATTTATTTTAGATTTTGTTATATAACCACAAAAATAGTTCATAAGTTAAAAGTGACAAATTCCAAGCACACTCAGCTACCTTCATTTAACAAAAAAAGCCAAACACCTTCACTGGAAGAAAGTCTGTTTAATAAATCATGCTGGAAAAACTGGCTTTCCACATGCCAACAATTAAAACTAGGTCCATATCTTACACCATGCACTAAACTAAAATCAAAATGAATCAAAGGTCTAAACATTAAAACAAAAACACTAAATCTATTGGAAGACAAAATAGGTAGAACTCTTAGAACTCTTAGAGATATTGGTGTCAGCACTTTATGAACAAAACTCCAGTCGCACAGGAGCTATCACAAAGAGCCAACAACTGGGATCTCATCTTACTAAAAAGTTTTTGCACAGCAAGAGAACAACAACCAACAGCGTAAAGAGACAAGCCACAGTGTGGAAAAACTTTTTACCAGCTGTTCCTCACAGGACTCATATCTTACTGGATGGTGGCCTCCAAGTTTTAGTTGCAGATGGACACTTTTTCAGGATTGAGAACACTTGGACCTTGGTGAATCTAAAATCACACTTGCCCCTACCTCAGGATTCTATCAAGTGGAAGTCCAGAACCCTTGCTGAGCCACCAGGCTTCCCTGGCCACACAGGAGAGTCCCTCAGCCCTCTTCCATCCTGCTCCCTACCAGGGCCTCCTACCAGTCTCCCTATTTCCAGCTGGTCTCCTCCGCCTCCCCGCAACACAGCCCCAGAGGGATCCTGCTCAGCCGGCAGTCAGACTCACCTCTGCCTGAAATCCTATGCAACCCGCCCCTGAAGTGGTGGCATGACTGAATCAATTGGCCTCTTTTAAAAGACACAACAGAAGCAACCTTCCAAACCGTGACATCGAGAGGCACATAACAGGGAAAAAAGCAGCTGAGAACAGCTCCAGGCAGAAAGAAAGGATCCCCAAGGATCTCAGGCCCACAGCTGCAAAGATTTCAGTTGTTCTACCCACAACTGGTGAGCCTAGAAAAGGAACCCACGCTTCAGGGGAGATTGTAACGCTAGCTGATACCTTGCCTTCAGCCTCATAAGACCCTGAGCAGGGGATCAGTGAAAACACACTAGATGCCTGGCCCTCAGAAATGGTAAGGTAACTGTCCATTGCTTTAAGTGGCTATGTTTCTGGTATTTTGTTACACAGCAATAGGCAATTAATGTATCCAGAGTGTCTCCCCTCAAACTAAGAAAGAGTTTGAATTTAACTTTGCCCCCAGCCGTTCCAAGCCAGCTACATGGACCAGGCATATGTTCCCTCAGGGCCTTTGCACCTGTCATTTCCTCTGTCCACATGTTCCTGCCCCAAAGATACGCATGGTTTCCTACCTCACATCTCAACGAACCCACTCTTGCCTTACCTCTGTACCCCCAACCCTCGTATTACTCTACTTTATTCTTCTCAAAGCAATTACATCTGCAAATATAGCATAAAATCATCACTCTCTTTGCTACTGCCAGTCCCTTGTCAACAAAAGATAAACTCCATGTGCACAGGGATTATCTGTGTCTCATCAGTTCACTACTGCATTCCACAGGCCAAACACAGGCTGACACATACAAACCCCGGCTACTTAAGTGAATGAGTTGTTCTCTTTGGGTCCTTTAGGTCCTTTCAAGCCTATGTTTGCACAGCTATGTAGACATCATGCCCTGCTTGAGGCCTAAATTGAACTACTGTTCCCAGAAAACCTCCCCTTCACTCATTTCCTGTGTCTCTTACTTTCTGAGACATCAACAGTGCAGCACTGATTTACACTGTTTTCCTGCAGTGCTGAGGATTGAACCCTTGGCTTTTACACTGAGCCACATCCCCAGCCCTTTTTACCTACTTATTTTTTATTTTTTGAGGCAGCTTCCCACTAAGTCACTAAATCAACCACCGTAAGCTTGATCTTGTACCCCCCTGCCCCAGCCTCTCAGAGTGGTGGGGCTAAGGTGTGCGCCACCACACTGGGCTTTATTTTTAGTTTATAAACACATAGAATTGTCAGACTCTTAGCTTACTGAAGGTGCTTGACACGATCCATGGCCTCGTGGAATGAACTGCCACAACATTGCACTGGGATTCATTAAAACCAAGATGCAAAGTTGTTCATCAAATAGAGGGGATCCCCAACTTGTTCATGTTTCAACATACAATTCTTTTCAACTTCACAGTGGTGATAAAGCAATATACTGAAGCTGTACTTTAAATTTTAAATTTTGGTGCTTTCCCGGGCTAGCAACACATGGTAAGATACTCTCTGGAAATCCTGGGCATTGACAGTGAGCTACAGTGTCCAGCCAGGCACGTGACCATGAGGCAAACAACTGATACTCTATAGTGTCTTGTGTTGCTAAATTGTGATGTTCTGAGGGTAGGTGAACTACATACATTTTCCACTTAGGGTATTTTCAATTGATGATGGGCTTGTTATGTAAGCCCATCATAAGCTGAAGAACAATGCATTTGTTGCTTGGTTGATTGAAGCTGTGTGGGGTCGTGGAGGACTGAAAAAGGGAAGGGTTGGTGTTGACAGGAAGCACATACCTGTATTCATGTAGCATATACAAATAACTGCATCCCATGAAGTTCCAAGAAGCAGCCAAAGCAAAGATAATGAGATAAAATCCCAACTTGTCACCAAAATGACTTGAGAGCTTCAGGAATTTGCTTTTGGAAAGTGCTGCTACATCCCCCACAGTTCCTATGGGCCTCTCTTCCTGCAGAAGCATAGAAGAGGAAGGATAGTAAGATATGTCACAGTTCAGAAGCCAATGGGACAGTTACAGTTCCATTTCTATAGCTGTTCTCAGGGCCTTGGCCTAGAGCCATCATCTCCATTCATCACTCTTTAGTCTGTGTTTCCTTCACCTGCAGCTGGCGCTTTTGCTAGACTCACACTTTTGATACGACTCTGACTCTTAGCTCTGATGGTCCCAGCCCCATTCACTGTGCCCTGCAAGGGCAGGGTTGCTGCACGTGTCCAATTCCATTACAGTTGAGAAGGGAGCCAAAGTTACATCCAGGCAGCAAACATTCCTTCCTGCCTCCATCGCATGATAGTTGTTCTATCTCTTCCAAATGTCCATCGCCTTGCCCTTTTTGCCTGCTCATCTATGAACACCAGGAGCCTAAACTGCCCAGCAGGCAGCTGGAGCTTTCACAGAGATTCTTGTCAAATTCCAGGGTGGAAACAATCCCTCTTTTGGGAGTAAGACATTGGGGGCTGGGGATTTAGCTCAGCGGCATAAACGCCTGCCTTGCAAGCAGGCAGTCTTGTGAGTTCGATCCCCGGTACCGATAAAAATGAAAAAGGAGTAAGACCTTGAATCTTGCAGAGCGCATGTTGTAGGTACAGAAAGCACAGTGGTTGGTTTGTTTCCTAAATTGTCCATTTTGAGTGGTGATTATGAACAGGGTCAGTCACGTATTCCCCAAAATTTCTCCCTGGGCCTGTGAATTGTTCCAATTTGGAACAAAGTACTACATAAAGATCTTCAATTCAAAGAGCATTTTGCACCCTGAATATGACATCTCACCTTTGGAAGCATTGCCTCTGAGCTGGAATTTGGCTGTTCCCTCCACAGTCATCCCAAGCCCTATCAACCCAAGTCCTGAATGATGATATAACCAATATATTCCATGGCCCTGTGGCTATACTTTAAATAGATAACATGGTCTGAAATAATGCTACACAGGATCATGTGTACATGCTTAGATGATGTTATGCAAAAAAAAAAAAAAACAAACTAATCATGACAGAATACTGTAGCTATTCATGACAGAATGAATCTCTGCTCCTTCCAGGGTAGAAGGAAGCTAGTGTAGTGAATTTGTTACTTCAAGGAATGTTGCTGTATTAGGAAACTCTTTGCTTCTTGCTGACATTGAGTAGTAATATTAGCTAGATAAGCCTTGACAAATGGAAGCCCAAACTTTTTTGAGCCCTGTTAGCTTACTGACATCAACTGGTCCAATCATTTTATCCATTTGATGTCTCTCAGCAGCTGAGACTACCCATGAAGGTGAAAACAGCTAAAAGCTATTTATTAGTGCCTCTCCCAGGAGCAAGTTCAATCAGTCCTCTTTGAAGCTGGATCTCCATGTCTGCTATAGGCCCATTCCCCCTGTATTAGACTCCAACGCAAAAGATTATAGGCTGCCTCCATAGAGAATAGAGTCATAAAAAAGCACCTAGAGCTAATGACATTTGGGGATCAATAGTAAAATTGACTTCAAGAAGGCTCAACAGCCAACAGCTCTCAGATATTCCAGACAGACAGAATGCCACTCTCTTTTGCAAAGGGTCACCAGACATTTGAAGAAATCCTCAAAGAGAAAAGCCAAAAAAATAGAAGAAAGAAATTCAGAGGCAAAGGGATAACACAAAAGAAACATTTTTAAACATAATTTTCTTCTCAGAAGAAAGAGATAGAAAAAGAAGCTGTTACATCCATAAGACAGGAATACAGAAGAAAAGGAGCGAGGATGCTGGGGTATAGCTCTCTGTCCTGCCGCAGGAGCATAGAAAACTAAGTCAGTAAGAATACAGCAAAAGTTATTATCCCAAAACATGTATATGTTAAATAATAAAGAAAATATAAGGCTAACCATTTGTTGTGGTTTCAGGCTAAAATGTCCTCCAAAAGTTCCACCTATTTAGAAGTGGGGTTTTTGGAAGGCAATTGGATCATGGGGATGCTATACTCATCCGTGGATCATCCTTTGATAAGTTCACGGCTGAACATACTGTTAGGAGGTAAGGTTTGGTTAGAAGTGGGTCACTGGGAGCCTGATCTGAACAGCTGTCTTCTTGTCCCCAGCTCCTTCCCTCTCTTCTTCCTGTTCTCCCTACAGTAAACAGCTCCCCTCTTCAATGCCCTTCTGCCATTCTGTTTCTTCCTGAGAGCCAACCTACCATGGACTGAATTTTTTGGAAACCTTGCACCCAAATAAACTTTTCCTCCTTTGTGAGTGTCAGGTATTGTGTCCAGCAATGGGAAAGCTGACCAATACAACACTACTCTTTACTTAACAAAAAAATAGTATATAAGTTTTTCCAATTTTTAAAGATTAAAATCAGGCTGACTACAATCAGCATTCGCAACTTCTTGTCTCAATGATCCCCAAATTCATGTTTCTGAAAATGTAATCAGGCCAACATTGAAAGGGGAATAACCCAGGAGGCCTGTATTACACACAGATGTCTAAGTACCAGCCCTCCAGCAATTCACCACACTGAAGCTGAAGATCAACCTCCCTACTTCAAACTGGTACCAACTACACATGCCTATATGCACTTGTTTTCTGCAAAAATTTTGGCATATTCCTATGTTCAAACTCTTGCCTTTTCTCTCCAAGGAATCTACTTTTTCCCAAACTGGCCTCTCTGCCTACAAACTCACCCAGCTCAAATTCCTTTTGAGCCTCATGTGACCAAGAGAGAGAAAGCCATGAAGGATGCCACCCCAATACAGAGAGTCCAACCCATCTTGACCACATATACCATGCTTATACCTATCCTGCTTTATCGCTGCAATTATATCTGCTCCCCTGATTCAGACTAGCTGACCCATCGATTGTTGGATTAAATTCATGAGTGTTATCAACTAGTCTTGGGTGGGAAGGAAATACTCCCTGTAAAGGATACCCTGATTTGACAGTTCAAAGGGCCACTGATGTTGGACGGTGTTATTACTCTCCTGTGGCTGCTATAATATAAACCACATGGTTAAAAAATAACACAGTCATTATTTTACAGATCTGGGGCCAGAAACTGGAAATGTGCCAAAATCAAGCTACACTTTCTCTAGCAGCTCTAGGGGAGAATCTACTTCTTGTCTCTCAAAGTTTTTAGTGTTTCCTAGCATCCCTTGACTTGTGGCCACACCACTCCAATCTTTAAGACCAACATCTTCAAATCTCTTCATACTGCACTGTACCCTCTTGTGTGTGTGTATATGCATGTGCATGAGTGTGTGCATGTGTGTGTGTGTATTCTTCTTCCTCTACCTTCTTTTATATTGTACTTGGCATTTCAGATCCACCTGGATAATCTCCCCATTTTAAGTCTCTTAGCCACATCTGCAAAGAACTTTTTAAGAAATAACAGAATCTATTGGTTCTATGGGACAGAACTGATATCTTACAGAGTCATTATTCAACCTACAACAGGCAGTACCTTCACTCCCTGAACTACTCATCAGTATGTGTCCCAGACATCACCTGGTTAAAGTTCTCACAGGTGGCTCTCTACAGATGCATCTCTGGGAACAGTGGCTCCAACACTAGGTGCATATGCAAATCACTTGGGAACTGTGATTTAAAAATATGCCTTGTTTAGACCATCATCCCCAAGACTCTGATCCTGTCATCTGGGGTGGGTGTTTTTTATCCTTCCAGGTGATTCTGATAAATACAGCCAGGCCAGAGAAGGACAGCATGGAGAACTTTAGCAAATTGAAGCTCAGCCTCCCTGTGCTGTTCAGCCAACCATCCAAGACTCGCTGGACCTTCTGACATCTGGAACTAGGAGAGAGTTCAGACTGACTGGTAGAGGTAGAGAAGAAGGCCTCAAATAAGGCTTGTTCTTTTCCAGGCTGGATACCTAGGATTCCATACCTGCACCCTCCTCCAATAACTGTTAACTCAACAGCCTCTAGGTCCTTGTCTCTGAGTTCAAATAGAAATTCAAATAGAAAATAACTTACTGAGTTGTATAATTCTAAAACATGCCTGGTCCCCTAGCTGAGAGTTCCTAAGTTTCCTGAGGACAAAACATTGTTTAGTTCATCTGGGGTCTTGGTCTGCCCAGGAGAAAGGGACTCCTGAGGGAAGGGGTGAAGGTCACGCCATGAGGCAGAGCTTATCGAGCATTTGCATGTTTTCCATAATTTATATCTCTATTCTGCTTGGGTGAGGGTTTTAGCATTATAATCAGGTTGAAGCGGCCATCTGACACCATCATTTGGATTTGATGCTGCTGTTTGCTATACTGTGCACGCTCTATTCTGCTTCCAAGCAGACGGAGGTCATGGTCAGATCTTGCATCTTAGTGTCCTGCTGAACCTATGTTTATTAAGTTAAGCAAACTAGACCCTCAGTGAGAGGTGAATGAAGTAGAAATTACAAGATGGTAGCAAATTAGTATTAGGCGTGATGACCTGAGGCTCCTGGGAAGCCTCCATCCCTTCACAACTGGCTGTAATCTTGATTCTCCCAGCATAGATCTAATTAGCGCTCTTCCGGTAAGAAAAAGGTGAGAAGGAAACACAATAAGAAGGACACCCTGGGGCAAAAGAATTATTGAAGAGCACAACACGAATTTATTAAACCTGTTGTGTTTTTTCCAGGAAATGAGAATTTCTCAGATCCCTATCTCCTAGAATTGTTCCACTTTAGTCTCCACACATAGAGAGAGAGAGGGAGAAAGAGAGAGACAGACAGACAGACAGAGAGACAGAAACATGAAGGTTAACGATCAGGCCTTTTGCCCACTCTATGGAAGAACAGATGTGCCAGATGCAAAGCTGGCAGCACAAGAAAACATGATCCAGTTGTTTATTTACCAGCGTGTGCACCCCCCCCCCCCCAGCAGCAGGGAGGTCCCAGCACCTTGAGTGCGTTCCAACTGCCTGAACAGGTCTGAGGCCATGCCACACTTTTCTGGAAACAGGACCAAATTGGCATTACAGAACTCAAAAGTGACCTCTGGGGTTGGCAGCCATTTGGAACCAGGAGACCCTCACTGAAGAGTGGAGTGGTCACTCTGGGGTCCACCTTCCCCTTTTAGGCTATTTAGTCAGTCACCTCATTTTAGGCTATTTAGTGAGTCTCAGGCCCTGGAGGGATTTATGAAAGGCTCAAGGCACTGCAGGATATGGAGGTTAACATTATGCCTGTGGAGCACCCCTGATATTTAGCCTTACCCACATGCTCGGGTCCAGGATGCCTATCTGTGCTGCATAAGAGACAGCCAGGCGTATAGATAGGATCCTAAAAGAGCCCAAGACTGGGAGACCAGAGTCTATTCTTAAAATGATGTGGCTTGGTATAAGCAGTGTCACCTCCCAGGTGACATTCTTCTCAGATTCTTCATCTGCAAGGGAAGAGAGTTGACTCCGGATCCCTAAGTCCCCTCCTGAGCTAAGGTTTGATCAACCAGATCTCTCATTTTTTTCTCTTTCTACTTAATACATTTAATTAGCTTTTCAGATTTTTGGTGCTTTATTGATCCTTTAAGCACTGCTGTACTGTTAGCTATTATCAGCAGACTGCTGCTTACCTGTCACAAAACCCCAGTGGCATACACAATTAAACAATCAGAGCTCCCACGTCGGTACAGAGCAGGCTGAGCTGACTCCAGCATCGGCAGACCTACTGGGGCTCCCTCCGGGATGCTTGGCACACACCTAACTGAGGCAGCTCTGTCCCTCCTAGCTCTCATCTTCCCTTCCTATCAACCAGCAGACTGATCCACACATGTTTTCTCAGGGAGACAACAAAAGGGCAAGCAAAACAGGCAAGAGCCTTGGAGACCCCAGCTGTGCAATGTCATTCTCACCCGACTCTATTGGCCAAACAAGTAACATGCCTCATCCCAGAGTTGAGAAATAAGGAAATGAATTCCACAAAGCCAGCTGATAAAAGGCCTGGATACAGAAGGGGAGAAGAATAGAGAATGTTAATACCACCTATCACAGCCTCTCTGAGACAAGAAGAAATACCGCCTAAATCAAGTCAAAAGTCTACTCTCTCAAGCTCAAGGAGGCTTCAGTGGAGTCTGTCATTTCCTATTAACATGCTAGTTCTCCTTCCTCTGATGATGTAAGTCACACCAAATGCCACAGCATAGGCCTCCTGGCAGGAGGGTCCTGATTGGGAACCCCATCATGTTACATCGTGATGTAATGGAACAAGCAGCCAAACCTGCAAGGCACAGCTCTCTACACAGCTCTCAGTATCTGGACTTCATTGGAACTGAGGAGAAGGGCAGCCCTAAATAGAAGTAGAAGAATGGAGAGTTATAAAGTTGATCAAAGCCTCTATGCTTAGTGGGAAAGGACCACAGTTTAACTTCAGTGTTGAAATAGCTGACTGCAAGTCAGGTTCTCCCAATACCTAACCAGGAACCTCGGGTAATTTATCTTCTTCAGGGCAATCTAGCAAATGGGGGTAGTAATCTGTTTCTCTGGGATCTGGAATTAGGACATGTATATGAATTGGCTTTGCCCACTACCACTAAATGAAGTTGAAGCTGGGTGACATCAGCCATCCTGAAGCTGCAGGCATTCGTTGGGGGACATTTTCCACTTTCTGTCCCCTTCCCCAACAGGCCAGATCTGTGGAACAGTGGTCAAAATCCTCTCGCTCCTCCACCACCCTCCCCAAGGGCGCTGTGAATCTGGCTTTCAGACCTAGTATGGCTCTACTGTCTGCAGGCCTCCCAGAAGTCCTCTGTACTCCCTGGTCTTGTTCCAAACAGGAGAATGCCATTTCTAATGCCCTGTTCTCTGGCCACTCCATCTTGGGCCGGGATAGATTTGCCATCTGTATCTACTGGCTCAGTTCCTTTGGTCTATCCCAGCAGATTGGTCCCACATGCCCATATTAAAGGTCAGCTCTTGGACAGTACTATGGCTTAACAGCTGGAAAAGCCTCAGAAGCTGATTTCTCTTTCTCTAGCTACTAGATCATTCTTTTGTCCACCAACACCCAGGTGAGAACCTGGGCCCTAAAACAGACTGTTTCCTGCTGCCTTAGACAATGACACCTTTTAAAATTTCATCTGGGCTCATCCCTCCAAGAAGAAAACTCTCCAAATCTATTCATTTATTCTCACTGAATGACAAATGCTCCCACTTGGAGGCCTTGACTATAGACAGGCTTTGTGGGACAGCAGGGGTCCCTACACCTCATTTCCCCAGCCATGCAAGCAGTGCCAGGCACTCACAGCTCCCTGCGTGCCTTCTCACCCTGCTGGGCAAAGAGCAGGATGAAGAGTGGAAGGACCACTTCATGACTCAGTGACTGTCTGGGAAAGCACTCGGTAGAAAGGAAACAGTACCCTGTGGAGGTAGGATAGAAGAACAAAGACAGGTGGAAAGGAGACAAGCACAATCGGAAGTTTAAAGTTATACTTTTAATAAAAACTGCAGCTTCAGGGCAGAAATTTACTCAAGTGTTTTTCCCTCTCAGGAAACTCATTCAAAAGAAATTCATAAAGGTCTTATAGAAAAAATAACCCCATAAACTGGGCCCTGGATCTATGTTTTTCACCTGTAAGTTGTACTTCCTCCCATGGACTCCACCTTCCAAGAAGCAGCAGTATAACTGGGCAATGCATGTAAGTGGTTTCCATCTAACAAAGCCCTACTAGACGGTGACCTGACGGGCAGTAGTAATCACATCCCAACACCTTGACACCTCCAAGACTCCTTACATTTTCTCAGCTCTAAGTCATAATGTACCTCTCTCTCCCCATCCTCCACCCCCAGTACCACCTCCAGTACTACCCACTTCTAAAACACCCACAGCTTAGGGGAGGGATGGTGGTCACAACTCTGCATGACTTTTTTGTCCTGAAACTTAAAAGCTGTTATCAAATCCCCAGAGCAAGGAGGCCAGAACTCTAAATGGAAATACATGGCTATTTTCTTAAGATGACAGAAAAAAAAAAAAAAAACCACAGTCAGAATGAAGCAGACACTAGCAGATGAATTGTCCCACCACACAAGTAAAATAAATAAAAGCCTTTTCTGGCAAGGAGGCCAGTAGTTTATGACCCATAGCCCCTTCTCAGGATTCTGGAGGGTCAATAGCTTGAAACCATCTCATACCCCAATTCATACACCAAGAGCTACACGGGGTGAAACTGCGGCTACTTTCCCAAGCTCAGTCAGACCCTGATACAAGCCAGAAGCCACCTTCAATGCTAACAGAATTTGGTATCTGATACCAGCTCCCAAATCCTCAGCTAAAGCCCCTTCCTCCTTTAGCAGGTACCTGAAACCTCCCTGAGGGTCCTAAGGTACAGAAAAAGAGGCAGCAGGACCTCCTCCGCAGATGCCCCAGGGAGATGCCATCTTTACCCCTGAAAAGATGGTCAGTGGAGAGGGGTTTGCATCAGCTCAGTCCTTCAATTCTGGGCCTGCTGAGTAACTGAAAAAGATGGAGGCCAGGGGCTGGAGATTTAGCTCAGCGGCATAAGCGCCTGCCTTGCAAGCAGGCAGTCGTGAATTCGATCTCCAGTACCGATAAAAAGGAAAAAGGCCAAATATATATATAAAAGCTGAAGGCCTCAGAGGGACCCACTCGGGATAGCGTGGAGCTCCTCTGGGAGAAGTCAGACTGAAAGGTACGCAAGACGCTCTGAATCTGCCAAGCAGAACCCCTCTTCTCCAAGCTGTCAGAAATGCCACCAGGAGCTGGCAGATATTTACTTAATATGCAACATTGTTCCTGGGGGAGGGGAAGGAACCTGTTTCAAGAGACCTGTGCAGCCAAATGCTGTCAGGAGCTGTGGTGTCTAAGATCACTGGCGGGACACCTGGAACACTGAACACAAGTGCAGGGCACCTGGAGTCATCTGGCCAGCTGGTGTGAATTTAAAAAGAAATGTAACTTTTGCGTTTGAGAAAACCAAGTCATGAGGAATGTTTCATGTGCTAAAACAATATTCATCAGGACCATCTATAAAATGCTTTCATAACAAATAAATCCTGAAACACAGTAAGATGTAAGATTAATCTTCAACTTACAGGCTTCACATAGCAAAGATTCCTTTCTTGTTGATGGGTTTCCTGCTTGTAAGGAAAACCCACTAGCTCACAGCTTTGTCCTATGGAACATATTTGGCCATCGAGGTAAGGGCAAAGGGAGATGAAGAAGGTACCTCTCATCCATCTTTGCATGAAAATGGCTCCCATCACTCCCATTCAGGGCCCACTGGAGAGAGCCACAGTGTCTCCTCTGTTTGTGATAGGGTTATGTCCCAGCAAATCCTTTGAAGTAAAGAATACATCTAAGATACCCAACTGACCAAACACCTCAGCTTAGCAACAGAGAACACTATAAAACATCATGAGTTTCACCATCAGGTAGTGGCTCTCGCCACTGCCCAGAATCCCAGAAGAATTGTATCACAGAGCGCTAGCCCAGGAAAAGACAAAATTTTAAACTGTGAAGTAACATTTCTACTGAATTCATATGGCTTTCACACCACTGTATGTTTGAAAAAAAAAAACACTAAGTCCACCATTGTTGAGTAAGGAGACATCTATAATTCTAAAAGAAGCCTGTACATGTAGGACATTCATGCATATCTGATGAGCACTATGTCAAACACATTAGATTTGAACTCCCAGCTCTTTGCCAGAATACCTGGGGCACTTCCTGGGTACTGAGATCCCTGATCAAAAGAATTTCATTCATTTCCCTTTTACCCAGAGCTATTGTAAGAGCATGTGGTCCTAGTGGGCTTCTGGCAGCCCACGTCTCACAAAAGCACTATCTGGAATGCTACTAAAGATGGATACAACTTGCTTATTTGAAGTCAGTGTCAAACAACGTATCTTAAAGGCTAAGAAATAGTAAGTTGTGACAATTTCTTCACCTAACAAATAAGCGTTTATGAAACACTCGGTATTTGCCATGTATCACACCTTGCAGAAGCTAAACTAGTGACTCAGAGCCACTGTGTTTTCAGGGACTCAGAGCCTAGGGAAGCAGGAGCACTAATCAAATCACTTCACAAATACACAACTCCGAGCTAGGGCGGAGAATAGATGTGGCAGAATACAAAAGTGAATGCAATCTCACCAGTGTGAGTCAGTGATGGTTCTCTAAAGAAGTGCTACTTCAGCTGAACAGGACAGTGTCACAATCCCCATACATGTAGCTCACATAGATAGGTAACCTGAAATCTGCACAATAACAGCCTTGCTTCAGAAAAGGATCTCATATCATCACTCAGCAAATGCCCAGGTGCTGTAGCGAGGAGCCATCTTAAGAAGCAAGCTCTCCTCTGAGTTGGAGCTGCTCTCGCATCAGAAACCACAGCATATCCCCATCTCTGGAACTTCGAGGCATTCCACTGCTCTGGCATTGAAGACAGCTCCCTTGCAAACCTGTCCCCACAGAGTGACTGTGACCTAAGCCCATCAGGTGCCCTGGATAGTATGAGACAGGTGTTAATGACATGGAGAGCACTGAAGGGCTCCAGCCTCAGGAACCAGGAGAACAGAGCACTTGCCCTCTGAGACTGAGCCATCTGTGAATGTGTGCAAATGCCAGGAAGGCAGACACCCACGCATCTTCCCGCCAGCCCCCACTCTGCCCTGCGCTCCTCCTCAGAAAACCCGAGGTTCCTTGAGAAAACTGAGAGGCTGACTCTTGCCCTCCTTTGGTGCACACTATAGCTGAAGATTCAGGGAGAGAAAAGCCCCAGCTCCAGCTGCCTGCCTGCACCCGAGCATGCAACAGCCAAAGAGCATGGAGAGAAACTTTGGCTGGCACCAACCATGGCCCACTTTCAAATGTCACTGCCACCAGCAGAGAGGAATATCAGTCAAAAATATTATATTCAATAAGACTATCAAAGAAGTCCTCCCAATATAAGCAAAAACAGGAAATTTGCAATTCGAACAGCCTTACAAATGATGCTGAGAGTAAAAAAATACAAAAGATCAATGAAACCAAGAGCTGATATTTTAAAGATATAAAAAAATAAATGACCTTTTAGCTAACCAAGAAGCAAGAAAAGCCAAATAAATAAAATGAAATTATGACCAATACCACAGAAATATAAAGAATCAGGGAGCACACCCCAAAAACAAATAGAACAATAACAAATAATAAAATCGAATCAGTTGCCAGCAAATCCAGCAAATGGCTTCATTGCTGAATTTTACCAAACTTTTAAATTATCCAAAGTGCCAAATTTTAAATTACTCAAGATTAGGAACAGAGCACATGCCTATAGACCCGGCTACATGGTATGCTGAGTTAGGAGGATCACTTGAACCCAGGAGTTCAAAACCAGCCTTGACAATATAGCAATATCTGACAAAGATTTTTTTAACTATTCCAAGAAATTTAAAAGGAGAGAATCCTTCAAAATTCATTGTATGAGACCAGCAATGCCTTGTTATTGAAAGCAGATAAGGATACAACAAAATAGTAAAATATACCTTATATTTCTGATGAACATAATGCAAAAATTTTCAACAAAATATTAGCATATGAAATTCAATGGCACATCAAGAAATACCACAGTCATGTTGATTTCATCCCAGGGCTGCAAGGATGATTCAACAAATGTAAATCAACTAATGTAATATATCATATCCACAATATGAATAAGAAAATGTGATTATCTCAACAGATACAATAAAAGCACTTGACAAAATTCAACATCATAAAACCTCTGAACAAATAAGTTATAGAAAGATTATACCTCAAAATAATAAAGGCTGATATGACAAATCTATATCCAACATCATACTAAGTGGAAGAAAGCTCTAAGGTAAAGAACAAGACAAGGGTATCCACTCTCACTACTTCCATTCAATGAGGTTATAAATATACTAGCCAGAGCAATTAGACAAGGTGGGGGGAGATATATAAATAAAAAGGAAGGAAGTCAAATATTCCTGTTTGCAAACGATGTGACACTATACAGTGGGAAACCTTAAAGACTCCACCAAAAGAACGTTATGTCTAAAAAACAAATTCAGTAAAATATCAGGATACAAAAGTTATCACACAGAATCAATAACTTTTATATACATCAATAATGAATTTGTTGAAAAGAAATCATGAACAAAATCCCATTTACAATAGCTACATAAATGAACAAATAGCATTGAAATAAACTTAACCAAGAATATGAAAGACTTTTACAATGAAAATTATAGAAGGTTGAAGAAAGAAACTGAAGAAGACACCAGGAGATGGAAAGACTTCTTATATTCATGGATTGGAAAACTTAATATCATTAAAATGTCCATACTACTCAAAGCAATCTGCAGATTCAGTGCAATCTCCATCAAAATACTAATGATATTCTTCAAAGAACTAGAAAAAATATCCTAAAATTCAAATGGAAGCACACACAAAAAAAGTAATCTGGAGCTAAAAGAATAAAGGAGAGGGAGTCCGGAAGAACATGGCAGATAGATAGCAGCAGCCTCGGAGGCTCTCTGACAAACAGCACTTGAAATCCAGGAATGGTGCCGGCCAGACAGTCCCAGGCAAGGGGGGATATTCTTTGCCGACCCAGGAACAACTAAATTAAGAGAAACCAACTGGAAACACAATCCTGGTGATACAACAGGAACAGATAAGGTCTCAGCACGGAAGCCGGACCCCAAGCCACTGGAAACTGTGATCTGAATTTCCTGCAGCCGCTGTTGCGTCCCAGTCGGCACAGTGGGGAAAGAGGCGCGAAAGCTCGGAGAGTGGGAAGCGTTAAATGGAGTTGAGAAGCAGGACTGGCCGAGTGCTCTGCATCGACCTGCGGTGAGTGAGCAGATCGGGACCCTTCCATAGAGAAGGAGGCTTCAGCGGAGGACATACTCGGACCAGGCAGACTTCCCGGAACAAGATGCTATAGTGACTTCAGTCACATATCCCCCTCTCAAGCGGGATTGGTGGGGAGTGCCTGGAATGCGAGACGCTGCTGGCTGAGACCCAGTAGGCTAGCCCAACCCAGGTCCCAGCGCCTGGAGGTGCACGCTAGTGGTGAAGCCTTTGGTAGGTTGACCTGGAGGGGCGGCCCGGCATAGACTGCCCAGGTCTGTGTCTCCCTGGTGTGCTACAGTGGGCGGGAACACCTAGCCAGCGCAATTCAAACAAACTGTGGCCAACAGGGAAGGAAGCTGGGCCTCCTATATACGCTTATATATAAGGAACAAAGAATATGGGAAGAGGGAGCAACAAGAAAGGGTCCTCGGCCCCCAATCCTGAGAAACATGCAATAGCAGACACGGCACCATAAAGTGCTATCTCCAGAGCCTCATAGATGAGTTCAGGAATGAAGTTATTAATGACCTGAAGCAAGACATAAGCAGAATAGTTAGAGAAATGCTAAGTACCGCCCAAGAAAAAACAGATGGTGGAATGGAAGAACAGAAAAAAAGGGGAGAATTGTGAAGCAGGTTCAAAGAGATTACCAGGAAACTAAAAACTCTATCAAAAGCTGGCATAACAGCTTGAAAGAAACTAAGGATAGATTATCTGAACTGGAGGGCAGATTTGTAATATGGGAGCATGAAATGAAAAACTTCTTTAAAATAACAAAAAAAAAAAAAAACAGCAACAATACAAAAGCTAGAAGATAATAAGAGGATCTATAACTTAAGAATTAAGAACATAAGAGAAGTAGGGACACAAACAAATGAACTACAAAAGCTATTCACAGAAATAATCCAAGAGAATTTCCCTAATTTAGCAAATGGTAAAGATACTCAGATATATGAGGCATACAGGACTCCAGTCACCTACAACCCAAACAGAGCTATACCCAGGCATATAATAATCAAAATTCCAGAAATCCAATATAAGAACAGAATATTAAAAGCCGTCAGAAACAAGAAACAGATCACTTACAGGGGAACACCCATCAGAATTACAGCAGACTTGTCAGCACAAACCATCAAATCATGAAGAGCGTGGGGAGAAATAATTCAAGCTTTCAGCCAAGATTGATATATCCTGCACAACTGCCCTAGAAATAGATGGAAAAACAAGGTGCTTCCAAGATAAAGAGGAACTAGGGGAATTTGCAACTACCAATTCAACTCTTCAGAGAATACTGAAGGATATTCTAAAAAAGAAAAATACCAAGATTCCAGAAACAGTGACAGAGAGGCCACAATGAATGGAGCAGAAAGCAAAATGAAGACAAACTGACAACTAATGACAGAAAAAGAGCTCAACAGAAATGAGGCAGAGAAGGTTGGATGGTAGGAACAGCTATTTTGGAGAAAACAAGACATCATAATAGCTAGTGCTGATTTATTATCATCTTGTTTTGAAATCCCATCAAGCTTTTGTTCTTCTGTCTCCATTGGTCTTAACATGTTGTATCTTATTGGATTTTATTATATGTGATAATATAAACAAAAACTTTTATAGACAAGGAGATTATACAGAAACCATTGTTCATTTTCTGTTAGTTGATTCTAAATACCCTGTAATACTGTTCATTCTCTTGGTTTTACATTATCTTGATATGTTTGATGCTACAGTCTACAAAGTTATACTCAAAGATTTCAAGGAAAGAGACACTATGGTAACTATTTTTATGTCAGGATACCTTGTGGTGAAACACTATTTTGCTTAAATGGTTATGTTTTGACCTGCACTGTTTTGTTGTTATGCCCTCTTTTATCTCAATCCCCCTTTTTTAAAATTATTTACTTTTTTCTTTTTATTTTTTTAATTAAGGGAAAAATAAATAAAAAATAGCGGATATATTAACCTACTTTGATTTCCTATTAACTTGATTTGAAATCCTGTATTGCCCTCATCATCTTGTTTTGACTGATTTTCCTCTATTCTGCTTTGCTTGATAGTACCAAGTTCGAAAGAATAGACATAACTGTGAAGACAAAAAGAATCATTATGACACCCATTCCGGTTGACTATTATTTTCTTTTAAAATCCTGTAATATCTCCAGTGCTTTGGTTTTATTCTTTACTGTTTAGTTCAATTTTATTATAACTGCCAATTCTTCTTAAAATAGCAAGAGGCAGTATGGTAACCATTGTTGATCACCTTGCATTTTGTTTTTACATTATCTATTATGTCCATCCTTTTGATTTGACTGACTCTGTTCTGATATGTCGCATTTGGTTTTACTCTCTTCAAAAAAAAGTAATAAGAATTGTGGGAGTAATAAAACCCAAAATGTGTAATTGTCATTGTACAAAAGAAAAGAAAAGAAAGTGTTCTAAAGGTTATAACTGCATATATGTCTAAGTGTATAAGATAGATAACCATATTACTGAGTGTCTTTTGGATCATTGAACAAAACTGTTTGCAGTCTCACTGTTTGAAAGTCCACTTTATATGCTTCAATTTTGTAACTTGAACAACTATTTCTAAGATGAGAATATGTAATCTATTAACTAGTGATTTCTTACTGTTTATTTTTTAAATTTTGTATTACTTGTACCCTTTTTCTGGTTTTTTTTTTCCTTTTTCTCCTTAAATAAAAAAAAAAGAATAAAGGAGAGACATCAGATTACCTGATTGCAAGACATTCTACAGTCACAGAAACCAAAGCAGCATGGTATTAGCATTAAAAAAAAAAAAAAGACACATAGGCCACTGGAGTGTAATAGAGATTCCAAAAATAAACCCAAACACATACAGTCGACTGACTCTCAAAAAAAAAAAAAATCACATCAAATAAGGACAACCTTTTCAATAAATACAGGGTGGATATATTCAGAAGAATGAAATTTTATCCCTATCTCTCACATGATCGACTGGAGACAAATCAAAGATCTAACCCTAAAACTACCAGAAGAAAACATACAGAAAACACTTCAAGACATTGGTATAATCAATCATTTCCTGAAATTAACCCAAAAACATAGTTAAGAAAAAGAGCAAAATGTGACACAAGAGATTATATTAAATCAAAAACTCTATACAGCCAAGGAAACAATCAACAGAATGACATCCTATAGAATAAGGAGACACAGTCTTCCAACTACCCATCTGAAAGGGTTAAATTCAGAATATAAAAAGAATTCAATAAGCTTATCAGCAGAAACAAGTAATCTAATTGAAATAGGCAGATGTTCTAAATAAACTCTTCTCAAAAGAAGAAACACAAATGGCTAACAAATATAAGAAAAATGCACAATATCATTAGCCACTAGGGAAATGCAAGTTGAAATGAAAAGTCAACATCCCACCCCAACTAGAAAAGCTTTTATCAGCTGCCATCAAGAAATCAATTGATAACAAATGTTGGCGAGGCTGCAGGGAAAAAGGAACACTGCTCCACTGTTGGTGGAAGTGTAGACTGGTGCAACCACTATGGAAATCAGTATGGAGATTTCTCAGAAGACCAGGATTGGAAGTTCCGTTCAATCTAGCTATTCACCTCCTGGGTATTTTCCCAGAAAAACTGAAAAGGGCATATCACAGTGATATATGTGCACCCATGTTCATAGAAACACAATTTCTAATAGCTAAATCTTGGAAACAACCAAGATGCTCATCAACCACAGAGTGGATGAAAAATATATGGTATTTTTATACAATGGAATATTACTCAGCTATAAAAAGGATGATCTTGAGGCCTTCATAGGCAAATGGAGACAACGTGAGACTATCCTCATTAGTGAAATGAGTCAGAACCGTATTTATAAATATGACATTGTGTCTCTAGTATAAAAAGTAATAAGAAACGTAGGAGTAACAAAACCCAAAACGTGTAATTGCTATTGTAAAAAAGAGAGGGAAAGGGACTTCCGGGAGAACATGGTGGACAGATAACAGCAACTACCGGAGGCTCTCTGAAAGACTCGGCTCAGAAGCCAGGAATGGTGCGGACTAAGGAGACATAAGCAGGTGGAGATATGCTCTGCTGACTCAGGAACAAACTGGGCTGAGAGAAACCAACTTGGAATGCAGTCCTGGTGCTAAAACAGGAACAGAAAAGCCTCGGTGTGGAGGCTGGACCCCGCAGCATTGTAAGCCGCGATTTGGGTTTCCCGCCGCGCGGCGGCTGGCTGCCTCTACAGTGGCTCGGCAAGGAGAGAGACACGCAGAAGCTCTGAGAACAGCAATCTGCGAACGGCAGGGAGGCGTGCACTGACTTGTGGTGAGGTGAGTGAGAGAAACTGACTTTCTACCACAGTTCGACTCCAACAGAGGACTTTCTGGGCCCGAGCATCCTGCGGGAGCAGGGCGCAGTGGCGACTCCAGCCACACATGCCCCTCTCGGGCGGGATTGGTGAAAAGAGCCTGGCCTGCGTGACGCTGCCGGCGGACCTGGTAGGCTGTCCCAACCCAGATCCCAGAGCCTGACGGTGGCCGGGAGGGGAGACGCGTAGGCTGCCTGGTCCGTAACTCCCTGGTGCACAGCGGTGAGCGGGAACACCTAACTGGCACAATTCGATCAGGCTGTGGCTGACTGGGAGAGAAGCTGGGCCTCATATAAGCTTGCATATATAAGGAACAGAGAAGAAGAGGCAGCATGGGAAGAGGCAGCAACAAGAAAGGCTCCTCAGCCCCCAATTCTGAGAAACAGGCAATAGCAGACACCGCACCAATACACATAAGGCGCCATATAGAGAGCCTCATAGACCAATTCAGGAATGAAGTTATCAACGACCTGAAGCTAGAAGTATGCAGAATAGTTAGAGAAATGCTAAGTACCACCCAAGAAAAAACAGGTGGTGGAATGGAAGAACAGAAAAAGAGGGGAGAATTGTTTGATGGAGAAAACAGAGAAAGCATAGAATACGTGAAGCAGGTTCAAAGGGACTACCAAGATACTAAGAAGTCTATCGAAGACTGGCATAACAGCTTGAAAGAAACTAAGGACAGACTATCTGAACTGGAGGGCAGACTTGTAATATGGGAGAATGAAATGAAAAACTTCTTAAAAATAACAAAGAAACAAACAGCAATAATACAAAGACAAGAAGATGATAAGAGGAGCCATAACTTAAGGATTAAGAACATAAAAGAAGAAGTAGGGACACAAACAAGTGAACTACAAAAGCTACTCACAGAAATAATCCAGGAGAATTTTCCTAATTTAGCAAAAGGTAAAGATACTCAGATGTATGAGGCATACAGGACCCCAGCTACCTACAACCCAAACAGAGCAACACCCAGGCATATAATAATAAAAATTCCAGAAATTCAATACAAGAACAGAATATTAAAAGCTGTCAGAGACAAGAAACAGACCACTTACAAGGGAACACCCATCAGAATTACAGCAGATTTCTCTGCACAAACCATCAAATCACGAAGAGCGTGGGGGGAAATAATTCAAGCTTTGAAAGATAATAATTTCCAGCCAAGATTGAGATATCCTGCACAACTGTCCCTGGAAATTGATGGAAAAACAAGGTGCTTCCAGGATAAAGAGGAACTGGGGGAATTTGCAACCACCAATTCAACTCTACAGAGATTATTCCAGGATATTCTAAAAAAAGAAAAATACAAAGAATCCAGAAATAATGGCAGAGAGGCCACAACGAATGGAGCAGAGAACAAAATGAAGAAGACAAACTGACAGTTACTGACAGAAAAAGAGCTCAACAGAAATGAGGCAGAGAAGATTGGATGACAGGAACAGCTATTTTGGAGAAAATGACATCTTAATAGGTAATACTGATTTAGTATCATCTTGTTTTGAAGTCTCATCTAGCTTTTGTCCTTCTGTCTCCAATGGTCTAAATAGGCTGTATCTTATTGGATTTTATTATGTACGATAGTATAAGCAAAAACCTTTTAAAGACAAGGAGACTATACAGAAACCATTGTTCATTTTCTGTTAGTCGATTCTAAATACTCTGTAATGCTGTCATTCTCTTGAATGGTTTTACATTGTTTTGATATACTTAATGCTACAGTATACGAAGTTGTACTCAAGGATTTCAAAGAAAGAGACAATATGGTAACTACTTTTAGGTTAGGATTATCTGGTGGTGAAACACTATTCTGCTTAAATGGTTATGTTTTGATCTGCGCTGTTTCGTTGTTATGCCCTCTTTTATCTCAATCTCCACTCCATTATTTACTTTTTTATCTTTATCCTTTTAATTAAAGGAAAAAAAATAGCAGGATATATTATAGTAACCCACTTTGACTTTTCATTACCTTGATTTAAAGCCCTGTATTACTCTCACCATCTGGTTTTTAACTGATGTTTCCCTATTCTGTTTTGCTGGATAGTATCAGGTTCGAAAGTTTAGGCATCAGCTGTGAAGATAATGAGATTCAGTATGACGCCCATTCTTGTTGACTTTTATCTACTTTTGAAGACCTACAATGTTTCCAATGTTTTGGTTTTGTCGGTTTTATTCTTTACTGTTTTGTTCAATTGTATTATAACTAACGATATAGGCAATTCTATTAGAGATAGCGGGAGGCATTATGGTAACCATTGTTGATCACCTTGTATTATGTTTTTACATTATCTATTATGTCCACCCTTTTGACTTGACCGATTCTGTTCTGTTATGTCACATTTGGTTTTACTCTCTTCCAAAAAAGTAATAAGAACCGTGGGAGCAATGAAACCCAAAATGTGTAATAGTCATGGTACAAAAGAGAGGAAAAGAAAGTGCTCCAAACTGTATAACTGCATGTATATTTAAGTGTATAAGATAGAAAATGATATCACAGAGTTTAATTGGATCAATGAACAGAACTGTTTGCAGTATCATTGATGGAATGTCCACTTTACAAGCTTTAATTTTGTGACTTGAACAATTATTTCTAAGATGACAATATGTAATCCATTAACTAGTGATTTCCTACTGTTCATTTTTTTTCTGTAAATCTGTATAACTTGTACCCTTTTCCTGCTTTTTTTTTTCTTTTCTCCTTAAATAAAATTAAAAAAAAAAAAGAGAGGGAAAGAAAGTACTCTAAAGGATATAACTGCATGTATGTTTAAGTGTGCAGGATTGATAACCATATTAGTAAGTTTTTATTGGATCATTGAACAGAACTGTTTGCAGTCTCGCTGTTTGAATGTCCACTTTGTATGATTTACTTTTGTAACTTGAACAACTATTTCTAAGAGGACAATATGTAATTTATCAACTAGTGATTTCTTACTATTTATTTTCTTGAAATTATGTATTATTTCTACACTTTTTCTGTTTTGTTTTTTCTCTTTAAATAAAATTTTTAAAAAAGAAAAGCTGTTATCAAAAAAATGGTGAGAATTTGGAGAAAGAGAACCTTTCATATCATTTTGATGGGAATTAATATAGCAATTACAGTGAAAAATATGAGATTCCTCAAAAAACTAAAAATAGATCTGCCATATGATTCAGCTGTCCCACTCCTGGGTACGTGGGCATATATCCAAAGGAAATGAAATCATCATACCAGAGACACCTGCATGCCAATGTTTGTTATGGCACGGTGTATCACAGCCAAGCTATGGAGCATCCCAGGTACCCATCGATAGATGGCTGGATAAAGAAAATGTGGTACACGTCCACAAAGGAGTGTGATTCAGCCATGAAAAAAATAGAATCTTATCATTTGCAACAAAATAGATGGAGCTTGAGGACTTTGTGTTAAATAAAAAGAAAATACTATATACTTTTCATCTATGCAATCTAAAAAGAATTGACCTGAAAGAGTATAGTGATTACTAAAGATTAGGGCAAGGGGTGGAGAAAGGGGGGTTGGATCTGACCAGGGAACACTGTATCTATATGTGGAAATATACAGAACGCTTTTTTTTTTGGTACCAGGACGCAAACTCAGGACCTTGTGCTTGTCAGGCAGGCACTATGCCACTAGTGCCCCAGCCCCTGGATGGTATTAATATGTATAATGAATACATGTTAATAAAAACTTTTTAAAGAAAATGCACAGAAAAACGGATAGCAACTAACTGGAGAAAAGAAGACTGTAAAGTTATAAAACAGCTCATTCATAGCCAGGGGTGGTGGCTCACGCCTGGAACACCAGCACTCAGGAGGCTGAAGCAGGAGGATCGTTGTATGTTCAAGACCAGGGTAGGCTAAAAAGGGAGCTCAAAGCCAGCCTGAACTGCACAGCGAGATTCTGTCCCAAAAAGACAAAAGAAACACTTCATTCAGACTCTCAAATGCCTTTGATAGCTCAAACCCCATAAACATTCCTTTAAGAAAAAAGTTAAAACAAAGAAATTAAGGGTGAGTAGTAGTTTATCATGGAAGACCCAGTAGAAAATGTGTTCCAATGGCCCAGTGAGCACTCAAACCTGAGTGTAAACCAAGGGGACACACACACTAAAAATTTGGACTTTGTGAATCCCATCACACACACACACACACACACACACACACACACACACACACCCGAGTCTGCCACCAGGCTCCTGGAGCTCCCGGGTTCAGTATCCAGACCTCCTGGCCACCAGGTTTGGTAAACTGCGCCCTGCCTCAGCTCCCTCTCACTGCACCTCCTCACTCTCCCAACTCAGCCTCCTCAGAAACTGACAGCTCATGGAGTGCATTCCTCTCCGAGGAGATCCTTGGAGCCCTTCCCGGGCTGGGGACGTCCCTGCCATCTTCCTCCACCTTCCTCTCAGCCTAGCTTCCCCTCCCAGGAGGACCTTTCCTCAGACACTCTGTGGAGTTCCGCTGCGCCCTGCTCTTCATTCATCTAACGCAGTAAAGACCCCGCGCCGCTTTCCCTTCTGCTCTCACAGACTGCCTCTCCTCCGAAGCAGGCCCCTCCAGCCACATGGCCCTGCTGCTTTCCCAGTACCTAGCACGGTGCCTGACATGTGGCAGCAACTCAACTACTATACTTTTCCATGAATGGAGGAAAAATCAAAGTATTCAGCTAGGATTTAAAGTTCACCAGGCTGAGAATCTGTGTCTGACTGGCTCATGCTTACACCCCCAGTACCTAACCAGATACTTGCTATGCGAAAGGATGAACTTCTAAGCCAAAGTAGGCAACTTAGAAGCTATATAGTCTGATGCTCTCATTTTACAGCGAGGAAACTGAGATCTAAAGAAACAAAAGCCTTCTCAGACAACTCACACAGCCAACCTGGGCTTCCAGCGTGACCAAATGAAGTCATCTGTATCACTCTTCCTGCTCTTTATTTGGAGGAAAACGCACAGGTATTGGTGCTCTCCAAAAACACCTGCCCAAAGTATTTAGGTAGATAGGAATATATTCATTTGTTAATTCCCTGCCGCGCTCTAAAAAGAACCAGAGGCAGCTTGCCCACCACAGCTGATAGCAATGCTGTATTTTCCAAATTTAAGAACAAAGCATGAGTCTAAAGAAAAAAAAAAAGAAAGAAAACCTGTTTAGGAAAAGGAGGGAAGCTAGCTCTCATGCAGAACCAGCTTCCTCGGCCAAAGCAGCAGAAAAGCTTCAACAAAAAGGGTTTTCTCTAAAATTCAATTACCAAAATTAGTGACTAAGAGGAACGGAGCAGATGTAGAAGATTTCAGTTTTGCTGAAGAGTTTGGCACAGTGTCTCAAGGAACTGAATTTGCAAAATTCTTGCGTAAGGACAGTGTCACGTGTATTGAAAATCTGTCTGCAAGACTACAGATGGGGACAATGCCAACAGCCAGACCCACAAAGTGATGTCACAGTCATTGGCACAAGTCTGAACATCCTCCTACTTATTTAAAAGGGGTAGCAGGTGGCTCCTTGAAATCGTGCAGCCACAGTGATAACCGTAAACACCTTACATTTTTACATAGCAGTTCATTTTCTAAAGCCCTTTCAGCCACACCATCTTAGATCCACATCACTGAAAGCAGAGACGCAAAAATTGAGTGATTTCTCAAGCTGATGGAGGACGTGAGTCGCTAAGCCATCTGCTCTGAGGTTCATGGCTTCCCGCAACTGGTGACAGCAGCAGCTATTATCCCACTTTAAGGAGTGGCTCATCATGGGAAACACATTTAACTCTTTCAAGACATAAGGGAACCATACTTTGCATGGTACTCTGCATGACTCTGCATGACCTGCTACCTTGCTGGATAGCTTAGCCTGCTGAATGAGTGTGTTTAATGAGTATTTCTCATAGTGGTATGAATGGGCCCATAGAGTAAGTAGGAAAGAATACAAAGTCTTGGCTCTGGACCTAGAGAAGCTTTTTTAAAGAGGTCCCACACTTTTTCAGGAAACAGTTGCAGTCATATCCAAAAGTGAACTCTTCATGTTCTCCTCCAAAACCTGGCTCCCATCCATTGCCTTCACCATGACAAATGCCCCTAGAAACCTCAAGTCATCGTAAATACCTTCCTTTCCCTCCTCTCCCAAGTCCAATCCACTGCCAAGCCCATCTTCTCTCCTAAGCACTATTCATACTCCTCTTCACCCCGTCCTACTGACTTTACCTCAGCCCAGTGGTTATAACCAAGGTAATTCCAATGGCTTCTTCCTGGTGTCTTCATTTTCCTCCTCCTTCCCTTCAATCCTGTCAGGATAAGCATTTAAAAATGCAAATTTGGACAGTCATTTTCCTACTTAAAATGCTTCTGTGGACCACTCAAGGATGGGGTAGAGAGAACAGAGGACACATCAGCAAGCCAATCCAGCCTGGGAACCAGCACTGTGCACAGACGCCTGCCAGACCGGAACAGCCAGACCCCAGCCCCTTCTGGCAGGCAGGCTGGCAAACAAGAAGTACCATCCCACAGCCCCCCATCCCTACCTCCATGCCCCCACTCCATCATAAGCAACAGGTTAATCTGGAGAAACACAGACTGTGATGGTTGCTATGGAGGTGAAATGCAATTGGATGCCTGCGGTGCTTTGGTGTTTCACTAACATTGCAGGTCTAGGGCCAGCGGTCTGATCATGGGTTCAGAGGATAGTGGTACACAGTGTGACATCTAGAGGGGAATCTCCTAAGGGTTGCAGCTATTGTTGATTGCTTATGGTCATGCTTTGGAAATCCTGTATCATTTCCATTGTTTTGTTGGGTTGGGTTTTATTCTCTTTTGTTTTGTTTGATTATGTCAAATCCAATGGCAGGAACAGCTATTTCAAAGATAGCAAGATATATTATGGTAGCATTTTTGGATTTACTATTGGCTTGTTTTGAAGTCCTCTATTGTATTCATTGTCTTATTTTTATTGTTTCTATACTATTCTGTTCTGTTTGATTTTTACTATGTTCGAAGTTATTTGCAGCTATTTTGAAAACATCAAAAAGCATTATGACAACTATTATTGTTTTATAATGTTTTTAGGCCTGCATCTCTTATTCTGGCTTGTTTTGATTGATTTTATTCTATTTTATCTTCTTTAAAATAAATTTTTAAAAATTAAAAAAATAAAATGCTTCTCAACCTCAAAATACAAAGCCTTCAACACAGCCAACAAGACCTGGCATGGTGTGGCCCCTGCCATCCTATCTGACCTCTCCAGTGCCACTTTCAGTCTCCAGACTTCAGCCACACTGTTCCTTGTTGATGCTACTTACCCCTTACCTCAAGTTCTCTGTCTGATTTCCTCCATTCTCTAGCTCCACCAACAAGGTTCTGAGTGTCTTTTATAAATGCATCCTGAACACCATGTTCCAAGCACTCTAGCTAGGTCTGGTCCTCCTGACAGACACTCTCACAGTGTCACACACTTAGCTTTGATAGCATGTATCACTGTTTAAATAAAATAATGCTCCATGACAGTTTTCTAATTCACTATCTTATGCCAGAACATGGACCTCACTTGGCACATGACAGAGCTCCATAGATATTTATTGGGGGAGAAAAATTAATGAATGAATCATGGACATTGCAAATGAGGAAACTCAGATTCACTGGGATGAAGGCCCTTGACCATGAGCAGCATCAAATACGCCTTCCTGAAACTAGGGAATATGACTATTCAAAGGGCTTTAAAACTGAGAGAAGAAAACTTCAGATCACACAGCCAAAGCCTAATAGTGAGAAGGGCTGATGAGAGAAAGCTCAGGTCACCATCTCTTCTCCATCATTTGCCCAGTTAAGGCTGAGTAGACCGTGGAAGGGTCAGAAGCTGGAGCATTCGAGACAGTCACACAGAAACAGCCCGTGACGTTAGGGAGGGTGAGGGAGTGGGGAGTTGGCTCCATCCTGGCTGAGGAGTTGGTAGACTCCTTGAAGCTTCATCTACTCCTAAGCCATTTATTAAAGGCCTACCACACTCACAGATGAAAGACTGGATGAAAAATGGTCTCTAATCTTGTGGAGCTGCTCGAAGTGTAGAAATAGTGGTTGCAATTTAGCAGGTAGATGCTAGAATAAAAAGGAACTCAGATTCTGTGGGAGCCATGGGGAGGGCCAAGTAAACTCTGATGTGCTCAGAGACAGTGGTATTGAGGGCTGCACCTCAGCAATCAAGAAAGTAAATCTGCTCTGCACAACACCAGAGAAACCTACATTGTCTTGTAGTGATGCATGGAAACAAAACACCCAGAGGTAATAACTGTCTCCAAGATGACATTCAAGGCTGAAACCAAGGCCAGAAGATCACAGTGCCTCCTCTTCACACCCAGAATGGTGAAGGAAGGAAAATGCCACCCAGAGAAACAAAACTGAAGACAGAATTTGGCATGACAGTGAGTCAGAGGATGAGAGCCAGAGGAGTGTTAAGAATCAGCTGTGGGAAAACCAGGAAGGAAGCCATGCAGCCCTTTGTGCCAGTCAGGGAAAACTAGGAAAGAGCCCCCACACAGCCTGATAAGCAACAGGCTGATTTGGAGGAACACAGGCTAAGAAGGTAACAACCGAAGTAAAGAAACTACCTAACACTTGTATTGTTTGATTGACTTTTGCAAGCCCAAAGCTGGGAGTCTGAACAACTATTTAGAAGCTAACAATATGCAATATAGCAACTACTGTGGATTTTCTATTGTCTTATCACTGTTCTGTTTTGTTTCATTTTACTGTTCAGTTTTATTCCCTTTTAAAATATCAGCCTATCCTGGGGCTGCCCACCCACAAGCTACACTGTGTTCAATAAAGTCCCCCAGAATTCACATCTACAAGGAATCTCAGAATATAGTCCTATTTAGAAAGAGGGTCGCTGCAGACATAATCAAATTTTAAAAAGGATCATACTAGGGTAGAGTGGGCCCAAATCTAGTAACAAGTTATCTTTAAAAAGAAATACACAGGATTGAAACAGGAGGATCACCATGAGTTCAAGGACAGCCTGAACTATATGGCAAGACCCTGTCTCAGAAGAAAGAGTAAAAGAAAGATGAAAGAAAGAAAGAAAGAAAGAAAGAAAGAAAGAAAGAAAGAAAGAAAGAAAGAGAAAGAAAGAAAAAGAAAGAAAGAAAGAAAGAAAGAGAGAGAGAGAGAGAGAGAGTAGAAGAGAAATGTCATGTGACCACTGAAGCTGAAAGTGAAAAACCATGACACATCAACAAGCCAAGGATTGCTGGCATTCACTGTAAGGCAGGAAGAAGCAAGGAAGGATTCTCCCTGAGCCCTCCCTCCTCAGCAGGGAGCACAGCACTGCTGATTATAGAGCTCTGGCTCTGGGACTGTGAGAGAATGCTTTTCTATTGTTCTAAACTATTTTGTTTGTGGTAGTTGATTATGGTGGATACTGAAAACTAATGCCGTACCCAGAGGACCTCAGAGCTAAGCCACTGAGGAAGCCAGCACTGAGCTGGACATGTACTTGGAAGTGGTTTGGGCTCCACTGGGGAGCACAGCTCAAGGGCAGGGCAGCAGTCACTATGTGCATATGTTCATTTTTCTGAAGAAGGAAGAATCCATGCTTTATATAGAAATTCTGACTGTTAAATATCAGCTCAAATGGGATCTTTTTTGGGGGGTTTTTTTGGTTTTTTGCTTTGTTTGTTGGGTTTTGTTTTTGTTTTTGTTTTTTGGGGTTTTTTTTTTTGGGGGGGGGGTTGGTGATGGTTTTGTCCTTTAGAATCAGTGGAAGACACACCAAGCTTCCCACATTGCAGATAAAGAAAACAGACCAGCAAGGCAACGTGATCTATGTCTCCCACCACCCCCCACCCTGCTTACATGAGAAGCGTGCACTGTAGCCATGCCATCTGCCACACCACACAGCCTTTGATGATCCCGTGTCCACTCACCTACTCATGGACATCCCCTGATAGAAAGGCTCACACCAAAGACTGTCAGTTGCAGGAGTGACCGATGCTTCCTACCAGGCCGGGTTCCTGGGAAGAAGCAACATGGTCACAACGGAGGATTCCTCAGGGTGCAGGATTCCTCAGCCACACAGAAAGGAAGGGGTGGGGAACTTGCAGAGGTGTGTGAGTGTGAATGGCAAGGGCAGGTGATTTATTGTCAGCTTTCTGTCTTTCAGGGCTGGGGCAGGTGGCTAGATGGGGACAGCCTGTCCTCAGCAGCCTGCATACAGCCCCATGGATGATTATAGGAGAAAGGGTATGGTGGTAAAATGGCACCAAGGAAACACCCTGCCCACACCGTAGCTATTAAAGATAAAAAGCAGACCAAAGACAAGCTCCTGTGCTGCAGGCTAGCGAGATGCAGAGGCATGCCCGCTGCTCAGCCCAATCCCCCTGGCACGCGGGCCTTGCTATCTGCATAAGTAAATGGCAGCTCATTAAGAACACATTAGCCATTCTGTAACCATGTAAGGAAAGCAACCTGGCGAACCCTAAACCACTGGAGGTTTCTCCTACTCGGTTTTATAACCCGGGAGGTATGAAGCAGCACTGTCATCTGCCGACTATCTGTCCAGTTACAAGGGAAACAATAGACCGCTATGGAAACACAGAAGACACTTAATAAATATTTGCTGAAGAATGAGTGATGGTAGGCCAGGTTCGCAAAGGGCAAATCTTGCTAAAAATAGGGCAGTGTTTGGAGCAAACCGCTTTGGGGAGGCATTTCTGCAGTGTCTACTCATCCGCTGGAGGCCTGAGGACAGTGAAGGCAAAGCAAAGTCCTGATCACACTAGCTGTTAGCGTTTTAGACAGATTGTCCTGTGATGGCCCTGGTGCAGCAGGCCTCATCCAGGCCCAGGAAACGGTACTTGTAAAATACTTCCCACAGCGTCCCATTTGTTGCCTTGTTTGAGAACTGTAGTTCTCGAGCCTTCCTACTGATAGCAGCTGCCACACGGAAATGTGACATGGGTGTCCCCGAGAGCTTGCTCAAGAAGCAGGCGCTCAGGTCCTGTCCAGAGGTGCTGAATCAGACACTGTGAATAGAAGTCCTTGGTGGTTCTTCCATTGTAACATTTGAGGAGTGTCACTCAAGAGCCCACTTAGGGCTGGCTCTGGGCCCTGGGTGGGCCATGGGAGAGCCAAGGGTCCTGTCACAGCCTCAGAGTCCCCACGTCTACAGGGGTCAGAGGTTACACTCAGTGGCACTGCAGATCCTTGTCATGGGGTCCCAGAACACCAAAAGCCCACAGCACCCTGGGGTGAATCATCACTTGTGGCCCCATCTCTTCAGTCTCTCCACACTTACCCCAGAACAAGGGCTGCTCAAAAAGCATGGGCTGGAGCCTGGCAGCAGCAGGGCCTGAGCTCCATTCTCTGCCCCAGTGTGTGTCCTGCCATCTGGGAAAAAAGCAGCAGAGAATGGGGTCCCCAAGTCCCAGGATGGCCCCAGGCCCAGACTCCACCGTGACCAAGGATGATCTCTTCTACCCTCCCAGGCACACAGAGGGCAGGCAGAGCCAGGCAGACTGGAGACTTTTCTGTGCCTGTCTCTCATGCCCTGGGAGCTGTCAGAGGCCTTCGGATTCCAACAGTCTGCCCAGAGTGACTGCAGCAATGCCTTCTGCTGAAGTGAAATTAGGCAGGCCTGTGTCTGCCCAATGCCGGCCTTCACTTGCTGGCCATTAGGGTGATGGCCAGTTTTCTGAAGTACCTGCCCTCCCCACCGCCCAGGCATTGCAAACCCTGCTCAGAAGGATCAGAACCCTGGGTGGAGCAATTTCAGAATGGATTAAGGCACAAGGCAGAGAGGCTCCTGAAGCCACGAAAGTGCCAACTGGGGTATTTTTAGCACTGATTCCTATGGACAGCTCATGAAATCCTACTCTGTCAGCATCCCTTCCTCTCCTGTCCCAGGAGGAACAAGGTTGCCTTGGTAACCTGACAGTGTGGATCTTCAGCTTTGGGGGACACCTGTAACCCACCCACAGGTACCAGGATAGCAGAGGCACCTGAGGGCATTCTCACCGGAGGGCACTGACCTCCTTTCCTGGCACAAAGCCCTCAGGAAACAGAGCACAAGGGGCTCAGGAGTCCAGGATTCCCAGGCAGGTCTCACAGTGGCCTCCTTGGGAGACCTTAGGACTTTGGGTTTTCAAACATGGCTAAACCCCCATGAAAACAACATGGTGGGGCTTCAGCACAGGCTTTTAAATTTTCATAAAATCTCTGCTAGCTGAAGATCAGTCCCTCAGCTTGCTGGAGGGTTCATTATTCATACAATATAATTCTGCACAAAGCGGGGTCAAGGCTGCGATAGACCCTGCCAGCCTCCCCCTCCTCTGCACACTTGGCTTTAAAGACCTTGCTAGCCGTACCCCGAACGTTCTGGGGCAAAAGTGACAGAGCTTTGCTCCAAAGCCCAGATTTCCAGGCACTGCCTCTCCTTTCTTTATCACTTTCTCGCTTTCTCAGGTGCCGGGTGAGATTCTGCCCTACATCAGCACCACCCGAGAGCAGTAAATGTGGGGCGGGGTAGATGGGCTGGTCGTGAAGCTGGCACACAGAAAGGGAATGCACTGCAGCCCAGCCTCCCTGAACTGGAGCAAACTGCAAAGAACATCGCCAGCACAGAACAGTGGCAGCGACGAGTGGAGAAGACATCTTACCCACCCTCATCCAGTTACCCGCATCTTGTTCTTCAGTTGGTCGCACGAGAGCCTGAGAAGATGAAGGGAGCTAACGGGACAAAACACCAAGTTTCCCTTTACAGTGATTCTGTTTTATTCTTCCACGAGAAAGCACTACTGGATTTTCCCCCAGTTATATAAATAATAGAGCTTATTATGAAAAAATGTAAGTAAACAGTTCAGATATATTTTAGGAGAAAAGCCACAATGGCTTGAAACCTGCCACCAAAAAAATAGCCACTGCCTGTGTTAATGGCCGGTTGTCATACACCTCGTGCTTGGTGCATACATGTGTGTGTGGCACTGCACACGTGGAACTCTATTGGCCGTGCTGCAGCTGTCACAGACGCTTTTCTTTCTTTCTCAGCACAAGGTATGTGTAAGTCAATCCTCCAGGTTTCTCACCCGCCTCTGCCCAGGTACCCCATATCCGTGCCCAGCATGCATCCTCCACTCACTTCTCTATGGCAGCGCCTAACTTGAAGGGGTCCTCTCCCACCCCTCACCCATCTCACTACACCCCTGAACCTGGAGGACAAACTCTATTTTAGTCTCTCTTCAACATCCCAGTGAGGTGACCCTATAGAGCTCTAAGTCACTCTGTGTTAGAAACTGTCCCGCACAGGCTTTGAAGTAGCCCATAAGGTCCCACATGATCTGGATCGTCTCCCACCAGACTCCCTTTTGCAACTTCTTCTCAGACCTTACTGACCGACCTTCCCACAGGACCGCTGCACCTGCCATTCCTTCTGCCTGTTCTTCTTTTTCTGTAGCTAGCCAAAGACTCACTCCCGAGAGAAGTCAGACCTGCTTCAGATTTGGTTCACCGTCTCAGTCAGGCTTTATTGGTCACCCCTTTGAAATCTATACTTTCTCCAGCAGTCTTTTCCTGCCCCTTCTCCAGGTGCTGCGCCATGTTTCTTGTTTATTTCTTACCCACCATTCACTAGAATATAAGCCCAACAATGATGGTTATGGCTGTTACTTGTCAGGTCTGCAGCACCCAGGACAATGCCTGTCCCGGGGGGAAACGCACAGTAAGTGTGTGATGAGCGAGCGAGTCACAGGACCCTCCAGGTCGGCAGGTCAGCAAGGCTGCATGCGCTCTGGTTGCACTTTCCCTCTAGAGCTGTGCCTTCAGGATGGAGTGGGGGCGGCCTGCTGTCCGCCGAGCAGCCGTCTGCCTTCCTGCTGATAGGTATGTGCTCTGCTCCCCAGGCTCCGGCAGCAGCCCTCACTCCTCTTTTCCTGGGCAATAGTCCAGATGTTGGGGTCACTCCAGCCTGAGTCCTTGGAAGGGGCTTGTGTGAGCTCCCCCATCTGCCTCCCTCCAGTGAGACCCTGCCCTCCTTCCAAGGAGTTTCGTCAGCAGGATGTCCCCTGACAGGGTGCCTGGCCACCTGAGCAGCGCACGGCTCCCTCTCCACTCTCCTTGCATGAGACAGCAATCTAGACACACGGGCCTCCTTCCTACAATGCTTGGGTGTGGGCCACCTCAGAAAACCAGTTTCTTCCTTGTTTTGTGTTTGCCCTGCTTCTGCATTTCACCAATGATGATTCCCCGTGTGTGTGTGCGTGTGCATGCGTGCGTGCGTGTGTGTGTGTGTGTGTGTGTGTGTGTGTGTGTGTTCTCGCTTTGGTTTGGTTTGCTTTGGATTGGACTGGGTTTTTTTAGACACAGTCTTGCTATGTAGCCCAGGCTGGCCTTGAACTCACAGCAATCCTCCTGCCTGCACCACCTGACTTCACCATTGAGAATTGTTATGTAATAAGGGATACCTTTTGGAAGTTTATTACCTGGTATCATAAATGTAAGGCAATAAATGTATGAAAATTCTACATCTTTTGAACTGTGCTCCAGGTCTACAATTTAACTTGTGAAAAGAAGCAGGGCTGGGAATGAATTTAGGAAGATGACTGATCGAGAACTCCCCGGCCCTATCTTGAGCCTTTCTGACAGTGGCCAGAGAATCCATCTATGACCACAAACACATGCATATGCACATACACAGGGATACACATACACAGACAGATACACACATATACAAACACAGAGACACATACACTGTATCCAAAGACACACACAGACATACAGACATGTGGGCACACGGACAATTATACACATACACAAAGGGACACAGACAGACACACACAAAGATACACACATACACAAGAAGCATTCACAACCCAGATGGCAGATGGTGGAGTGCCAATGTCTCTCTGGCAAAAGATTATAGGCCTCTACCTCCAACCATGTCCAGAATCAGAAGCTCAGGGCACTAGAAATTTCTAAACGCTGTCCTGGGCTTTGCTGTTGGGACACTTGCTAGAAGCTGCCACATATTCCATCTGCCACCAGGACCAGTCCAACAAGCTTTCCCTAAAGCTCTCCTCCTCCAGTGCCTCCCTGGAGAAGGAAGAGCCAGCCCTCTTCCAAGCCTTGTCCTCATCTTCCAGAAAGCAGAAGCCCAGACTCATCAACAGTAAGTTCACAAAGGGAAGGAGACGTGATCGTCCCACTGTGCTGAATCCCAGCCACCCGACAGGCAGATGGCTTCCTCAGTCCCAGGAAGGGCTGGGTGGCCAAGGTGGATGTGGATCCGCTCTCAGCTCAACATTGGCCGCCTGTCTCTCCCAGGGCACAGCGGGACTGCAGATGAAAGTATCACTCAGAATAAATGTGAAGGCGGGAACACAAGTGACATCTTTAGTTCTGCAAAGTGCAGAATTCTTTAAATGTGAGTGTGTCTCTTAGAGTAATCTGAACTCGAGACTAAACATTATGTGTAAAACAGCTCATTTTACAGTCACAAGCAGTCTGCCAGGTAAATGTTGTGATACTGGCGATGAATTGATATGCAGAGAGGCTGGAAGCTCACAGCCGGCACGTGGCACTCCTGTAACTATTTACACTCTGCTTCTCTTATATGGATGGACAGATGGAAAGGAGAACAGGCCAATGGACAGATGAAGAGCGCCAGAAAAGGCAAATGAACACGCAGCCTCCCAGCTAGCTAAACTAATGCAATAGTGGGGCTATTTAAAGTGATACCTTAGACTGACGGCAATTAGCATTTCAGCTCTTAAGAGAGAGGAAGCAGGAGAAGGAAATACTCATTAGAACGTGCTCTGGAGGCAGACAACCTGGGTTCGGACCTCACGTACACCATGTACTAGCTGGGTAACCTTAGCCCAGTTACTCAGCCTCACTGTGCACCAGTCTCCTCAGCTGCAGAGTGAGGATATTGTAGTTGATGAGGCTGCTGTGAGAACTGGGTTATGTCCGATCATATGCAAAGAGCTTAGAACTTTGACATCTGGCAGCCAGCGTTCCATGAATCCCACAGTTGTTATCCGTGTCGCTTATGAGGAAAGGGAAGCCCGGGCAGGAATTCATGGTCGTCCTGTTGTATTTCAACAGCGTCCCTTTGACACTGACTGTTGGCAACATTTCTACCCAGCTCCCATGTCACCAAAATACTTGAGCCAACTCTAATCTATCAACCACTGAGATTTTCAACGATTGCCTTCTGTATGTAACTTTTTTTCTCTGGAAGGAAAAAAAAAGCAATCATAAACACTTCCAAGGTAGAACAAAATGTAAATACATGATGGCCACATTCTTCAGTGTCCAATTACCTTAGAAGTTAGTGATTACAGCCATAAGACAAGCTGCTAAAAATTTGCAGTGATTCAAATTTATTAAACCCAAATACACCTATGGTGTGGTGACACTTTTTTTTATTTTAAAGGGGGTAAAATTAAACGCAACAAAACAGAATAAAATAGGACATAAGAAAGCAATGTAAGAGATATAAATTTCTGAGATCTTCACAGTCTATCATATTGTCTCTTGTTTTCTTCCAAATAGTTGTCCATGTCTTCACATACAGAGAATTCATACAAAACAACATAGTATAAAATTGATCCAAACAGAATAAGAAAGGCAATTTAGGTCTTCAAAACCAGACAATAGGGACGTCACTAATGACTGTCATAGAGTCTCTGGTTCCTTTCAAAATAGCTGTCCATACAGAAGTTCAACAAAACAAAACAGGCAGTGGGGAGGGGTTGCTTGGTTTCCCCGCGTTCCAGGTCCCAGCATGGCACGGGTTCCAGTAAACGCCAGTGTCTCCCATCCTGGGCCACCAGCAGGCTCACAGCCGCTCACGGGGTGGGGTGGGGGGGTGCTTCACGCTGTTTCTAATGAATTGACCTTCTCATGGCCCAAGTTCTGAAATGGCCAACAGATCACAGAAAGACATCTCTGTAGGCTCCTGCTCGAAAGCAACAGTGTCAGGAAGCTGCCGGCCTTGACTCAGGGCCAGTAAATATAACTTTTAAAAAGTGGTGACATGAGGGCAGGAGTGCGGCTTCATCGTTTCCACTATATTTTTTCCTACCATTTTTGAGTGGTCTCTGTCTCTTAATAATAATTGTCAATATTATTTTTCTCTGTGCTTAACTGACACTAGCAAGTAAGGAGCTTATAGAAGATTTTTGTTTTTGTTTTTGGGCTTTTTTTAATTATTGACCTTCATGCCATGCTCAGCCCCACAAGAACCTTAATTCTTTCCTGAAGTTTGGGGTTGCAGTAGTCAGCTTCCAGCACCTCATGTGGGATTTGCCATGACGACTTCTAAGTGAGTGAACTTGGACAAAGGGAACAAAGAGGCAACTCCAGGACATGATGTGGTTTCGGAAGGTTCAATCTGGAAACTCTGAGCTCAGTGCTAAAATCAAAGGGCCTCTTATGATTTCCACAGTTCACTAGATCCCTGCACAGGGAGTACCAGGCGTGTGAGAAGCCTGGGATGCTTTGGAGCTGGGGCCCAGGGAGATGGTGAAGACAGAGGTGGGTGATCCAGACCAAAGGAACACAGCTGGGTTCAGGGAGGCAGAGCGATAACAAGCCAGAGCTGAGCTCGCAAGCAGAAGATGGAAAACGAGGGGCTGATAGTGATGTGCTCCACATGCCAGATTGAGGGGTGTGAGTCTCACCCAAGGCCTGGAGATTCCCTAGAGGCAGTGGGACTGAGGTGCCCAAGGACAACTGAGGCTTCTCGGTCTTGATCATAGTCTGGCACATTTGTTGAACAGAATAAAGGAAAGAATGAATATGTGAGTGCATTTACATTGGAAAACACACTGGATTACACAGGATGAGGAGGCACCAGAGACAGGAAGCCGTGTTGGGAATTCATGGCAACCATCCTGATGAGAACTGATGAGGAACAGGGTGATGGGCATGGACAGGAGAGGACACAGTGCATGAACAATGAGAGTAGAACTGATGTGACACGTTGAGTAATGGGATACAGTGTCCAGAGGGCAAGAGGTGTCGGCGGCCTGGCCAGTGCCCAGGTAAAGGGGACAGGGAAAGGGCTCGTCTCAGTGGGCTGCTGAGGAGATGTGCTGTGCTCCAGCATTCGCATCCTCTGGTGAGCAGATGTTCGGAGAGGAGCTACGTCAGGGTGGAACAGTAAACAGTGGGGAAAATTACACAGTTATTGTGGGCTCCTGGAGGGATCAGGCAACCTCCCTACAGTTCCTTGCCCTGCTCAAAGGCTGTGAGGCCCCTCATCTCAGGGATGCACCCCTGAAGAAAGAAGTAGCTGGGAACGAGAAGGGAACAGGGATGCGAGGGAGGCAGTGTGCAGTGCCAAGCTGGGGGCTGCTGGCAGCAGCTGAGGTGTCAGGGAACACAAAAGCTTCGGGAGGACCCACCTCACACTGGTGGAAACTCACAGGGAGGTTTTCCAGGACACAGAGCTGGGGCTGGCAGGAGCAATGATGGATTTAATGCTTCCTAGAGAGAAGGCCAGCATGGTCCCTTTTCCCATGTATAGGCATGAATTTTAGGTTGGATGTGGTGATGTCATTATCTTGGTGCTCCCTCTGCCCTGTTCCAGAGACTCTGAAAGAGATGGCGAGGAGCCAGAGAAGCCCCTGAAAGGGGTTCCCTGTGTCTGTGACCCAGCCCCCACGCACCAGCCAGTATCAAGAGATACAGAGCCCTGAGCAGGGTACCAGCTGGCCCAAGGGACACACACAGGCTGATCCTCTGACAGCCAGCCCTCAAACAACACGTGGTCTTCAGCACTCTGAAAAGCTGAAACACAGTCCAACAATGCTAGCTCCTCTGGAGAGATCCAAGCAAGGGCCACAAGGTCAGTCTGCTCAGGCTCACAGAGAAAGCCCAAGCACCTAGGGGTAGCCCCAGAGGAAAGGCCCTCAGTAGGAGAGGCTGTCACTCACAGGACATCCCAATCATGTGCTCTGCTCTCAGAGTTTTGTGTGTGACAAGAACATGTTAGTTAAGCACTTTCTCTATGCCAGGCCCTTCGTTAGACACTGGGATACAAAGATGAATTTGACGTGGTCCCTGCTTTCAAGGAGCTTGTGTTGCACTGGAAAAGCAGACATAAAGCCAAGTCACTAGAACAAATGAGACTATCTTAAGAAATAAGTGAGACAACATCACATCATTCAACTTCACACCAAGTGTATTTGAGGAACGTGTACTTAGCCCATTTTATAGATGATGAAACTGAGACTTTCACAGCAAATCATTTGCTTCCATTCCCGCAACTAGAGAGTGACACTGCCAGTGGCATCCTGGAGTGTGCTCACATGTGCTCCCGAGGGGTGATTCTGTGACCTCTTCTCATTCAGGGACTACTCATTGGTGGCTTGGAATCCACCAACAGATAGGTCACTTCACCAGCAAACATTACCAGTCAGGGGATAGCCAAGCAACAAACCCAAGTCTGAAAGCAAACTTCAGTCTCTCTCAAAATCTCTTGTGGACTGAAGCTTCCCTCTCTGTGTAGCCGCCTTCCCAAGGGAAACCCCAGCTCATCCTAACCAAGTCAGACCATGGCTGTGAGCTGCCGGCACAGAGGGCCAGACTCGCCTGTCCCCTCGGCTCTGAGCTAGCGTCTTGGCAAATGGATCTGGGCTCAGATATGCCACAGGGGCCCAGAGTGAGAGGAGATGAGTGGACACAAAGGGAAAGCTGCAGGTTTCCCTCGTGCAGAGCAGGGACCCTGGCACTTGTCATTAGTGTGATTACTAATTAGCGTGTCCCACTTGTCATTAGTATGACATCATCACTGTCTCCCCAGTGCCCTCACCATGGGAATGACTGTGGCAGCATGCCAAGTGCATACCTGGCCAGCAGGAAACCCCACCCTGGCTCTGCTGAATAAATGAATGACTGGGTGGATGAAGGGTCTCAGAGCTCTCAGGCCAGGTGGAACGGCCCCCGCCTGTCTGCCTGCTGCCTCGTGTCCTTACTGCACCCATCTTTGTCAAGGTAGAAAGAGCCTGACGCCTCTCACTGTCCTGAGAGGAGGCCACAGAAAGCCAGCCTGGCGCATCAGATCCTGCCGCTTTCTAACAGGGTAGCCTGTGCCTCAGTGTCCTCAACTGTAAAATGGGGTCTGGGGGGTTGTCGTGAGAATTAAATGAGCCAACAGTTGTAAAGTTTCCGGAAAACAGAAAGCACACTGTGTCCATAGGTAAGGCAGACTCCCCTCCCGACTCACTGGTCAGCCTGTGGAGACCTTCATCTCCCCTGCTCTTCCAGTGCAACTGTCCAGTCCATTGCACCCCCAGAGGGAACCCCTTGGGGACACAAGGGTTACCCAGGCACAACTTGGAGTGTCTCCTCTTTCCCTGCCCCGCCTCCAGCATCCCCAACTCACCCTCTAAGTGACCAGCTCCTCACCCAGTTCCTTCAGTCCCCCAGTCCCAGGAGTCACCACGCGCGGGCGGCTGCGCCACCCAGTGGCCGCCTTCGGAATCGATGGCAGAGGCTGCCGCATAAGAGGTTGGGGAATACTGAAAGGGAGCGGAGGAAAGGACCATCACCCAGGCACTGCTTGCTGGAGGTCAGTAGACTCATTGGTTGGTCCAGTGCTATGGCCCGTGGAGAGACACCCACCGCAGGCTTCCCCTCCCCCCGCTCCTGAAACCCCTGGCTTCCCTGCCCAAGGAATGCGCCCAGGGGGGCTGACAGGAGCCAGAGAGGATCTGCACACCGACACCCAGCAGGCTTGTCTCCCTGGCTGCCGTCTGGGGAAGTGACTTTCAGGCGCCCCAGTTGTTCAGGTGCTCTTCCCAGTTCTGCCCTGCTCCTTCAGTGCCCGGGTCTGTGCCTCGACTCTCCTGTCTGGGGAAAAGGGTGATAAAAATAACAACCTACTGAGTTCCTTCCTGGGGTGGTTGTGAGAGTCAACTAAAATCATCCATCCTGATGAAAACAAATTATTATTCAAAATTTCTGAGCCATATTAACTGTAGCAACCATGCTGTTACAGCTTCGATCTTAAATGTTTCTAAAAGCCATGAGCTGAAAACTCAGCCGCCAGCCTGTGGCACCATGTGGAAGTAGTGGGCTCTTGCTCCTTGAAGGGGACTTGGGGACCCCTGTGCCTCTTTCAGACTCCTCTCTGTCATGAGGGAGCCACTCTGCTCCACCATTCACTCCCTACCATGATGCTCTGCCTCCCCACAGGTCCAAAGCCATGTGGCCAGAGTGACCATGGATTGGAACTTGGAAACGGTAAGCCAAAATAAATCTTTCCTCCTTACAGGCTGCTGGTCACATGAAAAGCTGACTAACATGCATGCGAATACAGGAAAATGCCAGTACACTTAAAGAGTAAGACCTACAAGTCCTGACTGTTAAAAACTCAAACAAGAGGTTTTTATTGGAGGGGAAAGAAAGGAGCATGCAACTGAGATCCAAAATTACAAAGTTCCATGTGGGAAATTTAAATGATCTTAAGAATTTTACTATATAGAATTTAGAAGGCAGCTTGCTCTTTAGGAAACCAGTTAAATAGATAGTACTCTCCTAAAAATATTTGGAGAGTGAAGTAGAAGCCAAAAGCCCCTACTTGATAGCCAGGCATGGTGGTGCATGCCTGTAATCCCAGCAGCTTGGGAGACTGAGGCAGGATAATCACAAGCTCAAGGCCAACCTGAGAAATTTAGTGCAACACTGTCTCAAAAATTTTTAAAGTAGAAAGAACTGGGAATATATATGAGCAACTCCCTGGTCAAACCCTAGTAACAAACTAGGGGCTGGGAGGAAGGCCTTACCTGATCCATGTCGCAGGTAGAATCACAGAAGCAGCCAGTAACCTGCGATAACCCTCACAGCCACCAGGACCCTACTCAGAGTTTGCATCAGTGCCTCCACTTATGTACCTATGCAGCAATGCTCCTTGCCCAAGAACAAACCCATCCACTGGACCCATTCTGATCTCCAGAGTTGTAACCCAGTCCTGACCTCTGGCCCAGAATCACGAGAACAGAGATGCTCCCATTTCATAGTCCTGGACCTCAAGAGAGTAAAAACTGACACCAGAGTGAGGGTAACCCTGGCCCCACACCCTGACCTGAAAAGAGAGTCACCAGCAAGACAGCCGCATTTGTTTACACCGCCCAACACCATGGACAGCAACCATGCAGGCACCTGTAGGAAAGAGGCCTGGGGTAAGCTAAGTTGGAGTATTTGTGTTTTCCTAGAGCTGGAGCTCACTCCCAGCTTCACAAGAGTCCACAGCCCAGGAAACGATCAAAATTCAAAACCCAAAGACATTTCTCCTAATGTATGATGTTTTCATTACATTATAAAATTTTTTTTTAAAAATCCAAAGAACACAGTGGCTCAGACCGGCTGCAATCCCAGCATGCTGAGGCCAGGACACACGGATCACTGGTTCAAGACCAGCCAGGTAACTTAACAAGATTCGATTTCAAAAAAAAAAATTTAAGGGTTTAGGGTCTGGACTGGGAGGGGAAAAGAACAAGAAGCAAGCCCTGCCTGCGAATCAGCATCTGGGAAACAAGAAGAGCCAAAGCCCCACCCCCTAGCCATTGTTAATTCTCTATTATCTTGTTTGAAGTCCTGTATCATTTTCTATTTTTTTTTTTTTTTTTTTGAGACAGGGTCTCGCTATGCAGTTCAGGCTGGCCTTGAGCTCACTTTGTAGCCCAGCCTGGTCTTGAACTCTCAACGATCCTCCCACCTCAGCCTCCCGAGTGTTGGGATTACAAGGGTGAGCCACCACACCCGGCAGTCCTGTATCATTCTCATTGTTGTGTTGAGTTGCATTTTATTCTGTTTTGTTTTGTTTGATTTTATTATATCAGATGGCCAGCCATTTCAAAGAGAACAAGATATATTATGGGAGCCATTCGGATTTACTATTATCGTGTTTTGACATCCTTTAATTACATTCATTGTTTTGTTTCTGTTTGTTCTATTCTGTCCTGTTTTGTTTGATTTTTACTATGTCTGAAGTTATAGGCAGCTATTTTGAAGACAACAAGAGGCATTATGGTAACCATTGTTGATTTCTTATTGTTTTGAAGTCCTGTGACACTTGCATTGGTTTATTTTCATTGGCTTTAGTCTGTTTTGTTTTGTTTGGCTTTATTCTCTTTAAAATAAAAATAAAAAATAAAGTGTTTGGGATCTCACTTCCTCTGATTAACACATCTCCTAAAACTCCTCTCTAAGGCACACAGTCCCTGATAGGCCAGTCCGAACGGCCTCCTCGTCTTCCCCTTTCTCTACTCAAAGAGCCACATTCACTATCCTAGCCCAGGAGTCTTTGCTTCGTTGTGATTTTGTCCACTCATTCTGTTTCTTAGGTTCTCCTTCCCTTTGGATCACATTGCCTTGCAGAATCTATTTCTTCTGTGATGGTCTCCCAAGGAGCAGCAGGACCTGAGGACATGAGCCTGGACAGACATCTCCTCTGAGTCCTCCGAGCACATGGAGTGGGCAGCACTTCCTGAGCACCACTGTGTATGCCCTCATATGGAGCCAGAGAGGGCACTGAGATGCCTGGCAGCCAAGGATATTTCCTGGGTCAGTTCTCACCATGTAGAGCTTCCCTCTAGGCCTTGGGTTCTGAAGCATGAGGCGAACCTGCTCACGTGCTGGCAAGATTGGTTTTGAATTCATTCAGCAAGTCCCTGGTGCCCCTACCCTACAGCTGGGAATGGAGGGACTTCAAAGATAGCATGAGAGACACTCAGGATTCCCTCTGGGGATACCTCCCCCACTGTTCCTGAGTCCTTCTGTACCAAGGAAGGGGAGTGTTCCTCTGGTCAGTCTGCAGGACACTCATTGACCCATATTTGCAGATAGATGTGGTCGCTGGCATGTGGCTTGTGGCAGTACATGCACAACTCTCTGGCCCAGGCTCAGACACTCATCCTTGTCTTCCATGTAGCCAGCCAGGCCACAGGAGGAGCAGAAGTTTGAGGAGAATGAGCCCCCAGTCAGAGGCCAGCTGACCCCAGCTCTCCAGATGAGACAAGCCCACTTACCTCATCTTTCGTCCTGCTCTTCCTCTGAGTTTCCTTTGGGGGCTGTGGATTATGGTGGCTGAAGTATATCTCTGCTTGGATCCCCTGACCATAATGCCTATATCAGCCTCAAATACTGCTGCTACCTTCTAGTACCCTCCAGCATTCCCCCCCCCCACCCCGAGAATCAATGCAGCAGAAAGGTCAGGGCATGCTGCCACTGGATGGAGGAGCTAGACTAAAATGCTACCTGGAAGCTAGGAAATACTATATAGAGAGACCCAAGCTTAAAACTGGCCTTGGAAGACATATAAATCTCCGTAGAAATTTAGAGATGTAGGAAGCCAGGAAGTAAGGAGTGCTTGGAGAAGAAATGTATCACTGGATGCATGAACATTGACAACAGAAGAAATGTAAATGTCTAAGGTAGATAGAACCTACAGGTTGGAGCCCAAGGAGCTGAGCTGAGACATTATCACCCAGTTTAGTAGACACTTGGGAGCCATTGATAGTTATTTAGCAGGGGCAAACTTGGTCAGATGCAGAGTTGAAGCTACAAAAAAAAAAAAAGAAATATTCAGGCTGGATTAGAGCCAAACAGGAAAAGTGATTAGAGGACTTTCCAGTTAGGAAAACCCAGACAAAAACCCAGGCAAACAGAGCATGAGAGTGGGGAAAGGTAGCTGCTGTTCCCCAGGGAGTGCTGGCTGGAGGGGAAACAGAAACTGTCCACCAGTGAAGGCCATCTCTTCTTTGACTCTTTTCTTCTGGCCTTAGCAAGACTGGATACAAAGGAAACACCAAACAAACGGTGATGGAGCAGAGGAGATAATGATTTTGAGGGTAGCAGGACATCCGGAAAGCAGCTGGGAGCAGAGGGCTGGAGCTCAGGACGGATGACCACAGAAGGGAGACTTTGGCGCTCTGCCTTCTCACCTGCAAGGTAGTATGTGTCACCGTAAGTATACGCATGCATATGTGGAAAGTAGATGGTGGTCCCAGAGCATACAGGGCACAGGAAGAGCATGAGGATGCTCTCTCATCCCTGGAGTTGCCTCTGCACCCGCAAACCCACACAGCTTCCCAGAGGACACATCTTTGCATATCCTTGGCATCTCCTCCCACTCAGAACCACCCTGTTTCGGGAACTAGGACACCAAATCCGCTTGTGCCCTGAGGCCATGTATCAGTTGAGCAGCAGGCACTCACGCCCCGAATGTTCCTGTTCATCATAGCACTGGCATCTGTGGAGAGCAAGGGGCTGCCTCCTCCGTGCAGCAGCTCGGACAGCAGCTCATATCCCCAGGCTCAGACCTGGTGTTTGGGGTGGTCTTTGTTGTTTTGTTTGCACTGAGAATATCAAACTTAGGTTCCAAAGTGACATTGAAACTGGAAGGAGCATATTCGCAGTAGTGTCTGCTCACCCTAAAAAAAGAATCACCCACACTTCCCCTCTTCTCTCACAGCTTTTCTCTGCCTCTTTCCTCTGAACCTGAAATGAGCACTTAGGACAAATCGCGGCTACAGAGAGTGCCTCATTATCTGAAAACACTCACAAGCAAATGGGTCCTCGCCAGTCACACTGTGTGTCTTGGCTTTGGGGTTTCTGGGCTCCTTCTTTTGAGTTCTTTCCTCACCCCTGCCCACCCCATTCCCAACCCCAGTTCTCCATGACCTCTGGCTCACCCTCCAACGGACCATCCATTATCTGTGGAAAGTTCCATGAGGGCAAAAGGCCAGGTTACTTTGTTCACTGTTGTATGTGTGGCATCTAAGACATCAGCTTCTAGGTGGCCACCTCCTGTTAGGTAGGCTCAACAAACTCTGGCCAGTTCCCTCTCTTGCCTAAGGTATAAAGCTGTACAAATGTGCTTCCTACCTGCAAATCCAAAACAGCTCCAGAAAGCTCAGTGCTCTGCCCACCTGGAGTCCCTTCTGCAGTGGCTGGGCATGGACAGCCCCAAAGCTGGAGATGTGTTCTGGGAGGCACCAGGCTCAGAGGAACACACGGCTGGGCACTGCCTCCTTCCATCTGGGCCTGAGTGCCCAGATCCCTCCCTCACCTGCCCTGAGTGCAAGCTGTTCTCTCTTCTCTCAATTTACCTCCCCACACCTGACCACTGTCCCAGCTCTTCCTGCTCCCTGCAAGAGGTTTGCAGGGGCATCGGCACCACTTCAGAGACATTGTGGCATGGCTTCTCTGCAACCTAGAGCCACCCAAACTACTGCTGCCTGTTTCAGATAGCCAAGGATGACAACAAATCCCTGGTCCTCACCACAAAGGTATTCACCTGAATCCCACAGAGACAGACAATGGTTAAGAGTCAGGACTGAGAGCCAGGGTAGCCACCACCAACTGGTGATGCTGGGGAAAGCTCATCACTACTGGCTCAGTTTCCTCAAGTGCAAAATGGGGTGATAATAGCAATTCCTCTCTCTTGGGGATATTAAAAGGATTACATGAGAACACTTATAAAGTGCTTAGTAAAGTAACTGCACAAAAAATTTTTTTATTATCATCATCAATTGCAGTTTAGAAATGGCTGCAGTCATTTGTCCTGATTCACACACACACACACACATGCACACGCACATACATGTATATGTGTACACACAGTGGCTCCCTTTCCTCAGTTATTATAGCGTATCCCACCCCACTCCCATCAGGTGCGTCCTCTCTACCTCCTCATGGAAACACTCTAACCAAATCTCACCATCTTCTGGGCATTCTCTCAGAAAATAGGCCCAACACAATACTCCATAGTTTTTGCTTCAGATCTGGAGCGGAGGATGTCCTGTCTCCCCAGAATGGCGGCTGTGGGAGAAAGAAGGTGATCTGGGAGTAGGACAGAGCAGGGCCTGACCCTCAACTTTGCCGGCTGGGCATCTTTGGGGAAGTGCTTGTTTTGCAAGCTAGAAGGGGTTATGGAGGCAGGTGTGTGAGCTGGAGATAAGACAGATAAGTGGCACCACAAAAGGAATTTCCTTTGCCCTCTTCCCCTTTTCTCCCTCTCTAACCCCATACCCCATGCCATTCACCTCCCAGGCCTCCAGGCACGTTAAGAGTCAAAGGTGCCAGGGAGAGAAGAGTATTTTTCCAGCTGCCATGGGCGTGCTGGTTTGTTTTGCAGTCCATCAACACAGCTGTGATTTGGCCATAACAATGGGATGGAGGAGAAAGGTCAGGCTGGTGTGTGAGTATAACTGAGCCAAGGAAAAATCTGGGGATCCAAATCCCTCTCAACCACAACCAATGCCAGCTTGATGTTTTCATGAACCCACCCCCAGTGCACTCCCCCACACCCCAGCCCCAACCCATCCAGATGGTCTTGTGGATGCTGGGAGCCAAACAATACGGGAAATTGGTGGTTTCGTAAGCTCCTCCAGACTCTGTCCCTAATTGCAAACCCATTTGGGACATACTCTGAAACAAAAGGCTTTTCACTACCCATGAGCTCCTAGGGCAAACAAACAAACAGAAATCAGGGTTTGTGTTTCCTCTATCCTCTCCCCGTCACCTGCTTCCTCCTCTTCCACCTTGCTTGGAAACAATCACTGAGGAATGAAAAGCGACGCCCACCTGCGTGCCCCTGTAATGCCACCAGTCACCTTACGTGTGCTGGAAGCAAGGCAATCATTGTTCTCCTAGCAACACGACCTGCCCCAGCTGCACAGATCTGGTGCCTGGATCCCACCAGCCAGCAACCGGAGGTGCGCATGTTGCTAGGAGAACCTGAGTTTGAGTTTAATTTGCAGCCTTCCGTGCTGCCATGGCTCACTTTCAGCTGCAAACAGACGCGCACTCGGGAGCAGGATCACAGCACTGGGCCCAACTAGGAAATCCCAGCCTTGGATGTGACTATTAATACCGGATTGTGCTTTTTTTTTTTTTAATTTTTCTTTTTTGCCCTTCTCTCTTGAATCTCAAAACAAACCAAAACCATCTAAATAAATAAGAATAATGAAGAACGGTCCCTTGGACAATACTGACTGAGCACCCAACCGTTGCCAGCACTGTCCTGGGTGCTACAGACGCAGCTGTGCAGGGAGTACACAGACCCTACCACCAGGAGCTGCATCATAGTGAAGGAAGGAGAGACCGTGCAGCTCAATCCTTTTTTGATGCAGCTGAAGCCCGCATTTGCAGGCTTCCCTCCCTTCCTCCTTCACAAGGGAATCCTATTGCAACGGCCTCCAGGCCTGGCGGGTGCCTTCCTCCCTCCTCTCCCCTGCTTCCCACTTGTCCCGGGCCTAACACCCCTCCAGCCTTGCACCTCTGGTCCTCATCTCCGCACTGCCTCCGAGAGCCCAGCCACAGCTCCCATCCAGGAAACATCGCATTCCCAGCTTCCCTGTGTTTCTGCTCGGTGCTGCCTCTCCAGCCCCAGGAAGCTCTTCCCTGGCATCTGCTGGCTCCTCTTCCACATCCTGCTCAGAAAGACAAGCTTGACCGCCCACAGGCAGGAGCCTCACTGCTCTTCTCTGCCCGGGGGCCTCTCTTCTCTGTCTTCACATTCAGGCTTTTCTTTTTAGGCGTTGTTGTCGTTTTAGGCGTTTGTTGTCTCCTCACACCTGAATATGGCAGGCAAGGACTCTGGTTTGTGGATGTTTTAACTGTGATAAAATGATGTAAAATTAACTGTCTAAAAGTGTACACGTCAGTGGTATTTAATAAATACAGCATTGTGCAACCATCACTGCTTCGTAATTCCAGAACATTTTCATCACCACAAAAGGAGACTTCAATCCCTTTAGGCAGGATCTCCCCATTCCGCCCTCCTCCAGACTCTGAAAATCACCAACTTTCTTTCTGTCTCCATGGCTGTGCCTCGTTGGGGTATTCTGCATGAAAGGAACCCTGCACGATGCGGCCTTTTACATCTGCCTTCTTGCATGGAGCGTATGTTTCTAAGTGTGTCCATGTTGTAGCAGGTGTCAGGACGTCATTCTTGCCCTGGCTGAAGAGAGTGCATTGTGTGGACCTGCCCCATTTGTGTCCATTCACACACTGATGACATGTCCATTGTTCCCACCTTTCAGCGCCATGAACAATATCACTCAATGGTTACAGTGTTCACTTGACAGACTCTGTTTTGATCACTCTGTGCCCCAGACCTGCACAAAAAAACAGCTTGATAATTAATGGCTGTGGACAGTTTAATCTTCCGGCAAACAAACAGAAGGCAAAGCTTGGCGTGTAATTTCCTCCACGCCTTTCACCTACACCCTCCGTCACAAGCAAGGACAGAGACCCTGTGTACACCTCCCCATACCCACACTTCAGTGCCCCTGTGCCAACCGCACCCCAGCTGGGCTCTTCCCCAGCCGTGACTCTTCAAAGGAAGCAGAGATAAAGGTGCCCTCTAGAATCCCCATGTAACCCCAGGCACCCCAAAACAAAGCACTTTTGCCTCCAGGGAGTCTGATCCGTACACTAACAGAATACCAGATACTTCCTTGGGTGGGATAAAAATCTTAAGTTCCAATGGTGAATATTAGTTTTCTAAAATTACCCTAACAAAGTACCATAAACTGGGTGCCTTGAAACAGAGAAGGTGTCCCCCCACAGTTCCGAGCCTGGAAGGCTGCGGTCACAGTCCCTGCTCCCAGAAGGTTCTGGGAGAATCCTTCCTGGTCTCTCCCTGCCTCCTGTTGGCTTACAGCAGCCCTAGCATCCCTGCTTGATGGCTATGTCACTCCCGCCTCTGCCTCCCGCCCTCACATTAGCTTTTTTATAAAGACACCGGTCACATTGGGTTGAGTGCCCACCCTGCCCCAGGATGACCTCACCTTAACTAATTCCCCCACAGTGGCCCTCCTTCCAAAGAAAGCCACATTTCGGGGGAGTGTACCAGGGGTTAAGACTTCTACATATCCTTCTGGGAGACTGATTCGACTCATAATTTTGAAAAGGATAATGAGACACAGAGCCTAGATTTTACTAAAATGTAAATGACTGACAAAATATGGGGGGTGCGAGTAAATGAAGAGAAAAGACTGTGCATGCAAAGGGGGGTCCCACTGACGAGGAGGAATGGGTTAAGAAAGAGGAGGATGGAGCCAAAAAGGTGGATTTCTTTGTCTTCTCTGCAATTTAGCTGACAACCGAAGCTTCCCCGTTCAGCTAGCTCAGCAGCAGAGCAGGACCCAGGCAGCTCAGGTCTCCTAGGAGACCCTTTTGATGCGCAAACAGGTTCAGTCCTGCTCAGAACCCTCTAGTGGTGCCCTGTCAATCCCGCTAATGCCTGCAAGGTCGCATGCCAGTGCCATCTCCCCTGGGCACACCTCGCTTCCTATCACTCCCCTACTGCTCACCACGTGCCAGCTATGCAGGCTCCTTCCCGTCCTTGCCAGTGCCAGATACACACCTGCCCCCAAAGGCTCTGCGCCACTTTCCCTCTGCCTGGACCGTTCTTCTCTTCCTCAGACTCATACTGCATCTCAGAGCCTTTTCCTGGTCCCATCACCACTCCACTTCCTGGACCCCTCCTGCCACCTATGATATGCACCGGCCTGGTCATTGTCTGTCCCTCTTGCCAGAACATGAAAAACCGGCGGGCAGGGAATGTGGCCCTTTTGTCCTTCACTGCTTCATTCCTAGTCACGGAGCAGGTCCTGGCTTGCATGAGCCATTCAGTAAACTGTCACCAGTTGAAGGAAGGAGTTTCTGCTCTGAGTGTTGTCCTGAGGGTCACCAAAGAGGACCATGGACTTCAGCTCTCCTGCTCAGGCACAAAGAAGACCCCACCAGTACGGCTGCTCCTCCACACAGCGCACCCAGGAGAGCGGGGAGGACTCGGCACTGTCTTCCCTGCTGCTCCCTAGTCCTCGGCCCCTCCAGCCTGGGTGTGGGAAGCCAGACGGTACAAGCTGTGCATTCCTTTCCCATGGCTGCTCTAACAAATTACCACTGACTTAGTGCTTTAAAACGACACAAACATTCTCTTGTGCACAAACTTCTCTTGCATGTGGAAAAGTCCAAAATAAGTCTCATGAGGCTATCATGGTGGCATCAGCAGGGCTGACTCCCTGTATGGCTGCAGGAGGGAACCCGTGTCCTTGCCTCTTTCGGCTTCTGGTAGTACCACCTGATTAGCTTGTGATCTCCTCCATCTCCAAGCACATCCTCCAGCTGCTTCCCCATCACCTCCTGCTGTCTGACTCTCCCTGGATCCTCTTTGTGATCATTCAGGCTAGACTCCCATCTCAAGCTCTTAACCATGTCTGCAAAGTCCCTTTGACCTTGTGAGTATTGCCTAGTTCCGGGGGTCAGGACATGGACATCTCTGGGAATTATTAGTCAGCCTACCCCAGGGAGGGATGAGACATGGGACAGGCCTGCTTGTCTTCAACCATTGCTAGGACTGCAGACCACAGAAGGTCACAGAATCTGTAGTGTCAGACTAGTGACCCAGACCCCGAGGGGGGGCCTTCCTTGGAGCCCTTTTGTCAGCTCTTCCCCATCCCAGTTTTAGATTCCCCTCTCCTACGCATACCTCAGGCTTTCACAGAGTACCTGGGCAGCTGCAGCCTCTAGGGCTATCTTTTCTTCTTGCAGAGGCAGAATCAGACATGTGCAGCTTTGGGAATGAATGCGCCCAAGGCCAGGATGGTGGCATGTCTTTGATGGGGGGAGAGGGGACTACAACTGACAGATAAGAAGGGCAAAGGCTAATGTCTCGAAGTATTACGGTTGATACACTGTGTCAACTTGTGAAGTTTAAGAGCTTAACTAAGAGACTCAGCAGGGAGCCAGGGACCTTACTTTGTAAATATCCTGAGCCTGTGTAAGAGGAGGGTAAGATTTTGCATTTGCTACACTGGCCCCGGAGCAGGTGTGGCCTGTGTACAATACAAAGAAGGAAAAGAAGCTTGCACTTCCCCTTTTTTGCTTTGGCTGCTTTTGCTGGCTGCTGCCTTGAAGTGTTGCCCCAGTGCCATGCCATTCAGCCAGCTGATTATGGGCTGAAACCTCTACAAACAGTGAGCTAAATAAACCTTTCTTGCCTTCATTTAGGTTGTTGGGTATTTTGTCTCAGTGATGAAAGAAAAATAACCAAGACACTAAGCCAATCTTGTATTTTTTTATTTATTCTTTTGCCTCCCATTTCTCATTCCCAAGATACAGTCTGACTTTTCTCCTTCTTATTCTCCGTGACTAGAGCAAGGGTCTTAACCAGCTTTTTCCATCAGTGGGACACTATACCTGACACTCACAACTTAAAGGCAGAAAGGTTTATTTCAGCTCAGTTTCAAGTCCATGGCATGGTTGTGCCAGCCAAGAAGCAGAGTGAGAAAGGAGGAGCCCAGGGCAAGAATACACCCTTCCAGATCACACCCCTGGTGACCCACCTGCAACCAGGCCTCACCTCCTTAATAACCCATTCACCAAGAACTCCTCAGTGGATGAATCCATTGGTAGACAGAGCATCCCTGTGATCCAATCACCTTCCACATACATGAGAATGGGGTAGGGACACATTCTAGACCCAAATCATAACAGCTAGTGACACCAAGAGCACTGAGCACTTTCCTGATCATTGCCTAGAGTAGGGAGCATTCACAGAGCCCGTGCTCACTTGGTCCTCCCACCCCAACCCAGAAAGACAGAGAGAGACAGGTTCTGATGGGAAAAGAGGCCAAGAACAGAAAGGCTGCCTGCCTCGGCTCTGTATAAGAACTGCAGAGCCAGCCAGGAGATCTGAGCTTCCGTTTTCTTATCTATAACTGCAATGGGCTATCCCCATTTGTGGTTTGCAAACTCCTGGAATGACTTGCTAAATTTCCCATGATGTGGAATCTTCATACTAACTGGACAAAGAAGAAAGAGATCATGAACACGGGAACCTCAGACTGGATGAAGAGCTAATGCTGGAGACCAGGTCCCAACCATCGCGTCTGTGCTACATAGAGAATAGTCACCAGGCCTGTCCTCCACTGTCCGCCACCAGCTCCCGGCCACGCACCCAGGGAACCGCAGGAGTCTCTGGAGGTCTCATCTTACTTTGCCACAACGCAGGTCAGGGCTGCCTGTCCTTGGGAGAAACACTCCCTCAGTGTTCCACATCTGTCCACTCAGTCCTTCAGGTAGCTCTGCTCTGAGAAGCCCATGTGGAGACAGGGCTGAGCGAGGAAATGAGACACGAGAGAACAGAACACATCTTCGTCACAGTCAGAGGGGATTCTTGATATAATTCCTTAGCAACTACCTGCAGGCTGGTTGTGCGGGAAACGTGAAATCACGGGAGGGAAGCAAGTGGGGCCCGGGCACCACCCCTGCCCTCCCCTGCTGCCCTGTGAGGTGGCCTTGCTCAAGTCCCCTTCAGTGTCTTAAGGGTCAGTCCTTGTTAAAAGTGGTAGCCACTGGCCCTCCTCCCTCAGGGAATGAAACACAAGGATGTGTGAGGGAGGCACCACACAAACAACAAAGAATAAAGACACAAAGCAAACTAGCTGGGGAGGCAGTGTGCTTGTTTCCTGGGGCTGCCAAACAGAAGCATCCCACATTGGGTGACTGAAAACAACAGAAATGTACTGTCTTCCAGTTCTGGCGGCCAGAAGCAGGAGTCAAGTTGTCTTCAGAAGGTGACGGGGAAGCAGCTGTGCAGCTTTCTCCCGCCTCAGGCAGCCCTGGGCTATGGCCACCCTGCTTCACTCCCCCGTGTTCACAGGACATTCTCCCTGGGTCTCCACATCACCTTCCCTCTGTGTCTGTCTGTGCCAAATGTCCCCTTTCTGAGGACACCAGTCTGGGTTAAGCACTATCCGAAGGACTTTACTTATTTCATGGTACAGGTTTGTGCTAATGATGTACGTAACAATGACACTCACTGTAAGATGTGGGCCCATCTACGCGACACCGCTCTTTTATTCTTTCCTCTCTCCCACTCTCCTCCCTCCCTGTTATCTTTTGGTTCCTCTCCCTTTTGCAAACTTTCTTTTCCCCTATTTTTATTATCTCTTTTATTTGCTCTTTAGTTTACTTATACTTTAGGTTTCTCATATAAGAGAAACTATGTTAGAAAATGAGAAACTGTGGGGCTGGGGATTTAGCTCAGCGGCATAAGCACCTGCCTTGCAAGCAGGCGGTTGTGAGTTCAATCCCTGGTACCAATAAAAATGAAAAAGACAAAAAAAAAGAAAATGAGAAACTATGCCATGTTTAAGCTTGTCTCTTATTTCACTTAACATTACAGATTCAAGGTGCATTCATTGTCCTACAAATGACTCAAGTTCATCCTCCTTTATCCCAGAGTGGTACTGCATTATGTGTAAATACATTTTCTTTATCTACTCATGTTTTGACAGACATGGAAGCAGCTTCCAAGATTTAGCTATTATGAGTTGTGTTGCTATAAACCTGGGTACACATGTGTCACTGTAATATGATGTTTTTAACTCTTTTGGGAAGATACCTAGAAGGGGAACACCTGGGTCAAGGCAGGATTTCTATTTTCGGTTCTCCGATGAATCATCATACTGATTGGCCAAGTAGCTGGACTACTTTACATTCCCCAAAATGTAGGAGGTTCTTTTTTCCCCACAAACCCCACCAGCATTTTTTATTGTTTGATTTCTTGACAATGGCCATTCTTTCTGGAGTAAGATGGAGTCTCAGTGTTGCTTTGTAACAGGAAATCACCTCCCTGCCCTGTCAATCTGGTAGTTACCCAGGTAACAGTTCCTGTTACTTCTGTCTCCTAGAAATGGATGGTCACCATGACACGTACAAGAACCAATCCATAGCTGCCAAATAGTCTTGTTTCTGTACTTCCTGCTTGCTTATCCCATATACACCCCAAATGACCAAGGAGCAGGGCCTGATATTTAGGAATTTTCCTGATTAGTGCCTGTCGGTGTAAAATAGATCTGTCTTCAAAGCCTGGGTGTCATTTGGGTGTTTCTGCTTGCTGTTACAGTTTAACTTGCATTCCTTTAATGGCCAGAGATGTTGAACTTTTTTCATTTATTTATTGACCATTTGTACTTCTTCTGAGAAGTGTCTATTCTTTTGACCTACTCATTTTTGGACTGAGTATTCTATTTTGGACAGACTCCCCTTTTTGAGATCTTTATCCAGGGTGGAAGTTTTCCCCGTTCTGCGTGCTGTCTTCACTCTGTGGGCTGTTTCCTTTGCTGCACAGAGCTTTTCAAGTTGATACAATTCTATTTGCTCATTGTTGTTATTTCTTGTCCAGCTGGGGTTCTGTTCAAAAGTCCTTGCCTAGACCCCAGACTCTGAGGGTTTTACTTACCTTGAGGCAGACTCTTCCTGTTTTAATATTTAGACCTATGGCCTTATTAACTTAATTGTGTGTGTAAACACTTTTTCTAAGTAAGTTCACATTCCAAGATGCTGGGGAGACAAAACTCAGTAGGCAGAGAATAGTAAATTTTTTCTGTAAAGGGCAATGTGGTAAATATTTTAGGCTTGTGAGACAAACTTTCTCGGTCATTATTACACAACTCTGCTACTATAGCACAAAAGCAGCTACATACAATGTGTAAATGAAAGAACAAGGTTTATTCCAATAAAACTTTATTTGCAAAAATAGGCAGTGGTCTGATTTGGCTTGCAGTCTATATTTACCACTTCCTTGGTTAGAAAACAAAGTTTTTAAAATAAGAATAAGAAGTTTATGCAGCCTTTCTGGGAAGGCGGACTTAGCTAGTGAAATAAAGATCAGGACAAAATTTGAGTCCTTAGAAGAAAGGCTCTTTGAGTGTAAAGTCATGGATTCCAAATGAAGGCAAGAGACAAAGTCTAAAAAGAAAAAAAGAGCAAGGAAAAAATAGAGAGCAGAGTCTAGAAACATGTGCCACACCACACACGCTGCCCAGCTACAGACACTGAGCACCAACTTATGGGTGAGGGTTCCAAGAAACAGAAAGACCAAGTGTTTTGCCAAAGGACTCACAGCCAGTAAAATCAAGTCTTGTGATTCTGGAGGCTGAGCTTGTCACTACCAGCTATGTACATCTCCCACGGTGACAACTGCTTGCTCCAGAAGACAAGGAACCAGCAGAGAACAAGCTGCTGGGGGCTGGATATCCAGGAACAAGTTCTTCAGGCACTGGGAGATGCACAGGGCCCAAAATCCTGGGAGGCGAGATAAAACTGGGTCCCTGGAATCCAGGCACTTCCAGTTCACCAGTGGGACATCTTCTTTGGAAAAGGTATGTTAACACTTCTCCTGAAAAATAGCAATACCTTGCAAGCAGGCAGTCGTGAGTTCGATCCCCGGTACCGATAAAAATGAAAAAGACCAAAAAAAAAATAGCAATTGAGATAGGGCACTTTTATTCTGAGTTAACTCAGGTTTTATGAATTGTGTTAAACATAAATTAATCAGTAAACACTCAGGAAGTCAGTTTTACCAGAATTGTGAAAAAATAAAAACAGAAACAAGGTCAGGGTACTAATGACAGGTCACTAATTGTGCCTTACCCTCCTGGCCGTCCTCTTCACACTTCATTGAAAATCCATTAAAACAATTGCTGGGCCATTAACCCTGACTTTCTGCAGAAACTTCCCTTGGGCACAGTTCTGTGACTAGGGTCCCTTATTAATACTTAGTGTAATTGCTTGAGAGCTAGATAATCATGATTACATACCACTACTTAATACAGATGGAAGGGGAGCTGGAAGATGGGATCTTTTGTTTGCATCCCTTTTTTTATTTTTAATATGTGTTGATTTTTCCCCTTGGGCAAGATATTATATTAAAATTTGAAATTTTAAAACAGATAGATGGCTGATTACTCAATCTACAAAAGTATTCACCATAGGATTCTGTAAATTATCAGCTCCCAGAGCAATCAAAATTATTCGATTTACAAAATTTCCATCTGTAACATCCTTTCCATATTATGACTCCAGCATAATGGTACACGGTATTTGAAAAGGAAAACAATGGCTAATTCGTATCTTAGTAACTGCTCAGGACAGAGCTGAAGAACCGCATTTATAAACAGGGTGGCCAGGAGTCATACCGTAAGGACACCTTAAATTCAGCCCCACCTGGAATAGGACTGTGACCTGCTAGGACACACAGAGAAGACACATGAACAAAGGGGACCTCGTTAGAGGCAAGCAGACCTTAAGATCAGACCACAATTTGGAGCCACTGCAAGTACAGGCTCCTTGGAGTACAGAGGAGCAAACCTCGGCTTTGAAAACAGCGGCTCCCCTCCCTCACACCCCAGGCACCGCTGTAAGACAAATGTCCCACACCTCTCAGCAGCAGGCCTATGAGGAAGCCTGGAGCTTATTCAAGGCCTTCCCCAGATATGCGGCTTTCTCCTTTTGTGTGTTATCAGCTTCCATCCTTCTGAATGTAAGGGAGGCAGGTGTAACTGCAACATCCATCTCCTCCAACATGTGGGGCAAGAAGACTGCATGTTCATTTGAGCAGTTGTTTGTTCATACTTATTGCATTTTGCAAATGACTTACTCTTGGTGATTGTTTTAAAATAAATTCAAGTTACTATATTTGTATGACGCTCATTTGCTTGCACCTCCTTATGTTTGTATAAGGCAGAGGGAAGGAAGTGCAGTTGGCATGCTGAGAATTGCCCAATAACTCTGCCCCACAGGTGTGGGCCCCGTTTGTGACCAGCAACTGGCCAAGCAGGTGAAGGGGAGAAGGAGTAATTACCTAGCATGGTGGTTCCCAAGATGAGCCAGTGAGATGCCCAAAGAAAGTGTGGGGCCCTGCAGAGGACTGCACACGTGCTACTTCCAAATTAAGAACACTCTGCTAGGACCATCATTTCATAGAAGAATGAATATCTTAATACTAATAAAGTCAGGAAGACAATCTCCAAAAGCATTTCCTCCAAAGAGCAGGTAATCTTGTGCTGACTTATATATTTAAAATACTGTTCAACCCGGGCATGGTGGCACACTCCTGTAATTTCAGCACTCGGGAGGCTGAGGCAGGTGGATCATTGCAAGTTCAAGACCAGCCTGGCTACAAAATAAAATATTGCTCATATTGCTCTCATCTTGCTGTAGGTTGGTGCCATTTTTCTCTAAGGACCAAAAAATTTGTGTAATGATAGCAAGGAGAGATCCTGGAAGCCACCTCCACTTTTTCTGTCCAACGCACTGACCTCTAGAGCCACCCACATGGCTAGTGAAAACCTGCAGTGTAGCTAGACCAAGCAGAAAGTTCCTACAAGTAAAAAATGCACAACAGAGCTCAAAACTTGGTACCAAAGCAATAATATATTTTACATTGATTACATATTGAACAATATTTCTAATATATTGTTAGTAAAATATATCTTTAAAATGAAGCCAACTTTTTTTTACTTGTTTATGTGGCTATTAGAGAATATTAAATTATGGCTCACATTTCTATTGGACAGGGCCACTTAGATGATCAACATTAATTGGAGACTAGGTACCTCCGAATGGACATAAATAAATATATATATAACACATACATATGGCATCGAAATACCAAGCAAACAGGATTCAAGTGTGTATTTCCACACAGGTGGGGAGTTTTTACAAAGATAACCTTAATGTTTGCAGCAAACTGGTGCTGGGATTCTCATTTCTGACTGTACAGTTGATACCCTGTTGGCCACTGGAGGGCAGTGGTGCATATACAATGTGAGTTCACAGCAGCTAACTGAGAAGACCCCTCCTTCCCATGCAGAGACCCAGAAGATAAGCACTAATTATTAAAGCCCACACTTTCCCTCTCCCTGTTATGTGCCATGTGCCTGGGGACAGAAAGACTACAAAAGACAGACCCAGAGCTAGCTCTTAAACTGTGAGGCTCAAAACAGCAAAAGCAAGAAATACAACTGTTGGTGTTAAAAGACCCCGAGTGTGAAATCAGGTTTGCCTTCCTGGTTCTGCTGCTAACAAAATATATAGTGCAAAGTAACACACTAGGCCGTAGTTTCTCCTGTGCAGAGGAAAGTACAGCACAGTAAGCTTTAATGTATTCCCTCAAAGTCACATTGCATACTCTCAAGAGTAACCCCTGGACCTGGGTTATAACTCTGATAGTTATAGGACTTTCAGGTACAACAGTCCTATAAGCTCAACCTTAAGAAGTCCTCAGTTCCAAACATGTAATTATAATGGATAAAATAATTTAAAAATCACAGCCTTCCTTCAAAAGGTCAACATCTCTAAAGATTAGAGAAAAGCAGAAACTCATTGTAGGTTTGCTACACTCTGGCTCAGGCAGCAGTAGCAGGAGCCTTTCTCCTAAGTCTGCATGGGGTAACACCAGAGGAAAGACTAAACCACAGGCTATGTACAGAAATACTGGAGCTGAGGCGTACACAAATTTTGCCCCAAGTGAGGAGAAACCTGGACCAACGGTCCCCTGATCCATCAACAAGGTCAGTGATACTCTTAGATCACATCAGCACGGATGCCTGGGCAGGCAGCAGGAAACCCGGTTCCTAACTGCTAGCTGTGAGCACCAAGAGAAAGCAACTATAAAACCACGAGGCCAGGAGGGGAAGAGCACAGGATGGGATGAACACTGTTACTAACTCCCCAGAGAGAAAGACCAGAAAGCTGTCAGAATCTGAAACTGAAAAAGCAAGGACAGGAACTGAACTCACTTCAGAGGAGGTAAACACAGAAAGGCAATCTGACACTGACTTTAAGCATCCACAGTGTCCTCGACATTGTTTAGATGTTAAGGATACAATAATAAAATAAAGTGATGCCCTCATGGAACCTACATTCTAATGAAAAAGAAGTTTTAAAAATCGTGCATCATGGGGCTGGGGATTTAGCTCAGCGGCATAAGCACCTGCCTTGCAAGCAGGCAGTCGTGAGTTCGATCCCTGGTACCGATAAAAAGGAAAAAGACAAAAAAAAAAAAATCACTCATCATACCAAATAGTAACTATGAAAAAATGTTTAGGAATCTCCAAGGTATAATTATTTATATAAATATAAATTATTTATATAAATATAAATTATGAAGCAACAGGCAAAATAAAATATAAATTATTTATTATACTATTTATATAAATTAGATAAATATAAATTATGAAGCAACAAACAGGCAAAATAAGTTATAAAAACAATGAAATTTAAAATGTAGGCATTAAAATACATAAACTTGTGTGTTAAACTCTTATGAAATGATAAAAGAGAACATTATTAATTAGAAGCCACATTGAAGAAATTATCCATAATGTAACACAAAGAGAGAAAATGTGTTTTATAAAAAATGAAATGATGGTTAAGTTGGAGATACCAACAAATAGATAATAAAAAATTCTCAAAAAACAAAAATTCATGCCAGGCATGGTGGTGGTGCATGTCTGTAATTCCAGGATTCAGGAGACTGAAGCAGGAGAAGCATCATGAATTCAAAGCCAGCCTGGGCTACATAAGTAAATTCAAGGCCAATCTGAACTACATAGTAAGACTCTGCCTAAAAATAAAAATCCAGGTACAATGGGTCCTTCCTATGGTCCCAGCAAAGTGTGGCCTAAACTGAGAGGATTCCTTCTGCCCAGAAATTTGAGGCCAGCCTGAACAACATATAAGAGTCAGTCTAAAGTAAAATTAAATCCGGGGAAAAAGAACAGGAGAAATAAAAGAGAAACAATGTTGAAAGAGGTAATAAATTTTCCAGTATTGCAGTTAGAATTCACTAGTAACTTAGATGATGAATATAAAGGAACTTGTATTTTCACTGTGATTGTATTCAGGTATCCAAACATCACAGCAAAATTGGAAAACATGTAAAGAAAAATCTTATCAAAGAAAATAAGACAGGATGCATTCAAAAGAAAGAAAATTCATGTGGCAACATCATGAGGTAGCAGAAAACACGAAAAGAACTCTTGCAAATTCCTAAAAATTAATATCAATGTCGAATTCTATACCCAGACTAATTATCATGTATCCAGTCACTAGTGGGAGGAAACACACCAACACATGCACACTTGTTTAAAATTTTATTTTAAGGGACCAAGGATTCAACTCAGCAGCCCAGTACCTGCCTGGCAAGCACGAGGTTGTGAGTTCATCTCCAGTACAAAGAATAAATAAATAAATAAATTTTATTTTAAAGAGAAAAACAGATAAACAATGAAAACGAGTTTCAAAACAGGGTAGTAGGACAGTTACAATACTTGATACATTGCGTACTGGTATCTTGTAGGAGCTATTCAGAGTATAAGACATAGGCATGGTATCTTGTCTAAATAATATTGACACAAAACATTCTTTTCAAGGTATAAACAGAAGCTAGCTGTATACCCACCTTAATCATCTTATACATACATATATTTTTTTTCCTTTTACCCATTCCTTTCCCTTATCAGTTTGTCTTTTCTTTTGAATGGTTTCTTACCAATTCATAATATCTACTGCACATTTTTTTATTTTAAAAAGAAAAAAACAGAAAAAATCAAGTTGCAAACAAACCTCAGAAACAACAAGAAAAGCAAAATGACAGCAGCAATAACAAAAAACAACAGCTATATAGGTTTTCAAAACAAGATGACAGGAATTTAACAACGGCTGTTATACTGCATATTGTTATCAAAGTAGTTGCTCAGGTTACCAGAAACAGGAATAAAGCAAAACAGTAAAACGAAACAAAACACTGGATTTCAAAAACAAGACAGGAGGAAATCCCCCAGTTGCCACAATGTACATTGCCATCCTCCAGGTAGACGCCCAGACCACCAGCCCCAGGCCTGCAAAGACAACCAAACCGCAGAAGCATCCAGCTATTCCTTCCCCCCAGTCGCTGTCACTTCACCCTCCGTTCCTCTGAACCAGCCGGGTGGGGGCAGGATGCTCTTCCGGTTTCCAGCCCACACACCAGCTGGCTCAGGGGAAGGCGTGCTCTGTCTTCTTGCTGAGTAGTCTCCTCCCCGATCCCCATGACAGAGCCCCACATGCACACTTTCTTTATCTGTATAATAATTATAAAGATATTTATAGCCCTTGGCAGGTAAGAGAATTACTAAGAAATGGCAGGACAGTAGGAATTACAAAAATTCAGAACTGATCTACAAAAGTACATTTGAGCAAGAACAGTGACTTTGATATATTGATTCCAGCTACGAGCAAGCCATTACAGTAGGCTTTTACCAACTAGAATGCCTCTCAGTCTTCAAAGTCAAGTTATGAACCAGATGTTGGTAACCCTTTTGCAAGGAAAGTTTTGTAGAAAAAAGTAACCATGAACTAAATGCTTGTTTTCCTCAAAAATCGCAAGTTGAAGCCCTCACACCCAATGTGATGTCATTATAAGGATGGGTGGCGACTGGGAGCTAACCAGCGTTAGGTTAGTTTCTGTGGCTGGAGCCCTTCATACCGGGATTAGTGACCTTGGGAGAACAGGAAGAGGTACAGAGTGTCCTGTCTCTGCCATTCAATGGCACAGCCAGAGGGCAGCTGTGTGCCATGCAGGAAGACAGCCCTCAGCAGAACCTGACAGGGCTGGTGCTTTGATCTTAGATTTCCAGCCTCCAGAACTATGAAAAATAAATATCTGTGGCTTAAGTCAACCCTGCTATGATATTCTTTCTAGCAGTCTGTGCTAGTCAGATTTTTTGTCCCTGTGACAAAATATCTAAGACAACCACTTCAAAGGAGGAAAGGTTGATTTAGTCTCAAGACTGCAGGGGTTTCAGTCCACGAACACTGGGTTCTATTGTGTCCCGGCCTGCAGTGAGGCAGTAGGTGGAAGGATGCCTTATGGAAGCAGAAAGCAGAAAGACAGGGTCAGGGACAGGGAAAGAAAGGGCCAAGGACAGGACATACCCTTCAGAGGCACAGCACCAATGACCTGGTTCCTTCAGCTGGTTCCCACCTCATAATAGCCCCTTCAGCTACGAACTCCTCAATGGATGATTGACCTCTCTAGGCTCTATCTCTGAATGGCGCTGTATTGAGAATTTACTCTTCAACCCTCAGGTCTTTGAGGGATATTTCAGATCCAAACTATAACATGGTCTGAGCAGGGACACCTGCATAATTGCCCGAATCTGCGCCAGGTCAATGAAGCAAAAAGGACATGTGCAGGAATTTCACTGACCCTGTATTCGGGCACTGATTGCTCTTCCCTTTCCCCTTTGCCTGGCTGAGCCAGCCTCGTTTTAAATACAATACTTTTTTTTTGAGACAAGGTCTCACTGTGTAATTCAGGCTGGCCTTGAACTCATTATGGCTGGCCTCGACCTCTCAGGGATCCTCTTGCCTGGGATTCCTGAGTGCTGGGATGACAGGCTGCAATACACTTTAAATATCAAGAACACCGATCTGGCTTGAAACCAGAACTGGTTTCAGGTTGTAAACAGAAATATTTTCAGAAACCACAGCCATGGACCTAAGATTGCCATGCCCGGGAGAGTTCTGGAATCTCCTGAACACATTTCCCCTGCCATAGATTCATGTTCAATTGATCTGGCCTGCTGGCTGGGCAGTAGGAGTGTTTAAAATTCTCTAGCTGATGTGGGCTATCACTCACACCTGGGAACTACTGGCCTAGAACTGAGTAAGAAAAGGGAAAAACACTCTCAGTGCCTAACAGGCTTAAGCCGGTGACAGGGCCCCGTGGGCCCCCTGAGACAGCCAGGTGAGTACCTGGCAAACCTCAGAGATTGCTCTTCTGACAGGTTTGAGAAGTGCTCTCCCTTCCTTGGAGGAAAAGTGTCACTCTTCTCTGAAATCAGACAGAGGAAGCACAGGGCGCTTGTCAGCAAGCTGGCGGTTCTCCGGGAGTGGAGGAGGGCAGTGCTCCCTTCTGACGCTGACGCTGCCGCTGCCGAAGGAGGTAAAGGCCACACCTAGAACGATAGAGACACTTTACTTCTCACAGCCGCCCGTGGAAACAAATGACCCCTAAACCACAGGTTTGCTGTTGGACCTTAAGATCCAGGACATGGAAAGCACTTCTGGCCATCCTCCCTGTCCCTGCCCCACCTCTTCTTGCTCAGTGTCCCCTAAATCCTGGTCACTGCTTTCCCACCCCAACCTTATCATTACTGTCTCAGCACGGCACCCAGACCTCTGGCTGATTGTTCTGGTTCTCCTGCCTCCCCCACACACCCCATCCTTCAGTAGTTCCTTCCAAGTCTCCGCCAGCTCACTCTCCTGACTGGTCACTTCAGGGAGCCTGCCCAGGCCGACACCCCTGCACAGAGGGCCCAGGCCCAGCACCGCGGCCCACCCCTCCCCACACGAAGACCAAAACACCTCCCGAGCACCATGTGTCGGCTGAATCATCTTCCTGTGTTCGTGACTCCCGGCTGCGTGTTACATAAAGCCCACCCTCCCCAGCAGAAGCCTAAGTCCTTGTAGCCTTACCTCACCCTTCTCTCCCCATACTGCTGCGGCCTGGGCTTGGGCTCCTGCTCCACACAGTGAGGCCACCAGACCTCTCCCCTCCTCTGATGACCCCAGCCCACCTCCTTTACAACCCCTTCCCTGTTCCCTCTCCAGCCTCACACTGATGCACAGAGTTCCCCGATGGCAGGTACAATCTGCCTTGCCTGCCCTCCTCTCCCTTCCATCTTCGTCCCACTCTGGACACCTAGAATGAAGCAGGAACTAAAAGAACCTTGAGATGACCACGCCCAGTTTGCCACTGGACTTGCCCACTGTGCCCAGTAGCTGGCAGGTGCCCAGCAAATGCTGCTGCCTCGGCAACCCAAGAAACAAGTGTAACCTACCGTGCCTTTGGGCTAGATGGCAGCAGCCAGCCACAGGCCATCAGAACAGGACTTGCTGAAGGACGGCACTGACCTCACTCGGGGCTTGATGTCCACCAACTGCTACCTGGTGCCACGGGAAGTGAGCCACAGCCATGAGAGGACAGTGAGCCTACGTACCCTGCCGTCACCACAAGGGGCCATTTATACTTAGAGGACAGCATGAGCATTTCAGCACATCCACTGGAAAAGGATCAGAAGGATGGTGAAGGGTTACGGCCCATTTGACAAGGGGTCCTCAAGAGAGTGTACCCTCTCTCTGGAGAGGTGGTGTCTCCTAAGCCGAGTCCCCCTGAGGAGCTCCAGCCCAGCCCCATTACCATTACGGACTGAAGCTTTCAAGCCTGGTAGGCCAGCTCAGGTCATGTTCCAAGTGAGAGCAGAGTGCAGGGTTGGTAAACGGCAGGTGATGCTGTGGTGGTCGCAGGTGACGTGCTTGTACAGTTGTGTGACTGTGGCTGGTGTCCTGTGCTCCTGAGGTTGCCTCCCACTACTGTAATCACTGCAGTTGCGGTTGTGTTGTGCAGTGTGGTTGTCGCAGTCCTGGTCATTGTGGGGACTGTGGTTGTAAGGCAGTGTGGTTGTGGCAGGCATTCTGACTCTTCTGTCACAGACTGAATTGGAGGCCAGCTGCAGGGACACTCAGTGGCCTCCTGATTCCAGACACTAACTCTTCCCACAGCAGGGCCATGCTGTGCCCAGAAACCATGAGGGGAGAGCATGGGGGAGGGAAGCCCCGTGGTCCCTTCTTTCTGACTGGGGTGACCCTCCAGTGTGGCTGGGCAGGCTGCTTGCTCATCCAGAGCCGAAGCAAAGTCCTAGGGCTTTAAAATCCAAGGCTGATCCTCCTGACAGGCTGCTTCTTGGGTCCCAAAAGCACTTCCCATGTAAAACTCCATTATCTAGTACCAAAAAACAGACTCTGCCCGAGCCATTCCCTTGAGGTGTCAGGCAAGGCCTGGCCATAGCTGACAGCGAGTAAGGAGACCAATGACAAAGCAGAACACCCCTCAGGCAATAGCAGAGGCGAGGCGGAGGGTCCAAACCAGGCTTAGCTCCTTGACCTTAGCCCCAGAGGCAGCATGAGGCAGGCCGGGCCGGGCCGGCCAAGCCAGCCCTCAGGTAAGCAGAGCCTGGGCATCTCCTTTCCACCTTCATCCACCTTTTTTTTTTAGTACCAGGGATTGAACTCAAGACCTCATGCTTGCCAAGCAGGCACAGTGCCACTCAGCTACATCCTCAGTCCACCCACCCCTCTTATAAGAGCCCAGTGAGTGGATCCGAGCTGTGGGGAGACTGTATGGCTCACACAGCACAGCATGGCAGGCCAAGACCTTGGCTGGACTCCTATGCAATGTACCCCTCTTCCTCGGAACCCAGTCCCCGTCATATATTTGTTTTGTTTTAAATTTATTAAAAATGGCCCAATAGTCAAAATGCACAAAAGAGAATACAATGAAATATCTCCTCCCCCATTCTTTTCCCTGAGCCAAAGACATTTTATGAATATACAAGCAAGTACACATGCATACAGAGGAACACAGCATGGTGAGAGCAGTACTAACTCTGGATCAGACTGCCGAGTTCCATACCCAACACTGCCCTTAGTAGCTATATGTGTCCCTGGACAACCTCCCTGTGCCCCAAGTACTCTGTCTACAGAAGAGGACAGACTCATAGTACTGCTTCCCAGGTATATGGTGAAGTTTAACATCATACATTTAGTTCTTTCTTTAAATTTCACAGATGTACCACACTGTTTTGCACCTTATCTGTACCTTATCTTCCTTGTTTTAAAGTATATCTGGGAGCTTATTCCCATTTCAGTACATAAAAAGCTTCCTTAGGGGCTGGGGATTTAGCTCAGCGGCATAAGCACCTGCCTTATAAGCAAGCAGTTGTGAGTTCGATCCCTGGTACCGATAAAAAGGAAAAAGACAAAAAAAAAAAAAAGCTTCCTTAGTCTTTTCAAGGCTATATAATATTTCACTGCCTCTGTGCATTATAATTTATTTAGCCAGTCATCTTTCTTGTGGTGTTAATGTTGTTTGGTTTTTTGATACTGGGGAATTGCACTCACAACCTCGCACTTGCCAGGCAGGTGCTTATGTCACTAAGCTAAATCCCCTTCCCAAGCTGGTCATCTTTTGATGGATATTATTTAATTTTTTGGCAGTACTGTGAATTGAACTCAAGACTTTGCATTGCCAGGCAGACACTGGACCACTGAGCCGTACCCCTGTCTGATGGATATTTAGGTGGTTTCCAATCCTCTACTCTAAAACAATGTTGCAATGAGTAACTTTGTGCATACTTCATTTTGTCCAAAAGTGAATAGAATTAGATAAAATTAGCAAGTTAGTCAGCAGTTATACGCATTTATGACTTTCACCATCCTTAAAGTGATACAGATATAATGTCCCATCAGCAACATAAAGACTCTCTGTTCCCCATACCTTCACCAGCAGAATGTGTAAATGTCTCTTATAAATTTAGTAAGTAAAAAATGATAGTTTTACTTTGCATACTTTTCTTGGAATTTCTTTTAATTTATAAGTTAACTAAGGCAAGTTTACTATGAGTAAGGTGAAACAGCTTTTAATACGTTTATAAAACATTTGTGTTTTCACATCTGTGAATTCTCTGTTAAATCTTTTGCCCATTTTCTTATCTACAGAAGGTCATTTTTTGTATTGGTTGGTAGAAAGTCTATGTATTAGTAATGTTAGCATATCTTCCTGGCTTAACATTATTCTTTTAAATTTGATTTTTGTTGTTTTTTTCTATATGCAATTTGTAATGCAATAAAAGTTATCACCGTTTCCTGTACGGCTTCTGCATTTAGTGTCGTAGTTTGAAAGCTCTGCCTTATTCCAGTACACTCATTAGATCATTTTTAAATCTCCCAGAGTTTCTTCTAGCATTTTAAAAAATTTAAATCACTACTTCCTCCTGGTATGCATCCTACTATAAGAAGTGAGGTATGAATCCAACTTAATTTTTTCCAGATGGCTACCAGTTGTCTCAACACCATCGACTGAATAATGCATCTTTCCCCCCAATGATTTGAAATGTCATCATTATCATAAGCAAAATTCCCAATAAGTTTTGTTCTATTTGTGAACTTCCTATTTGTTCTAACTTATGTGGTTTTATAATATGCATTATATCTTATAGGGCTAATCTCTCATCTCTTGTCTCTATCTGTCTGTCTCTCTCTCCCCACTCTGTCTCCCTGTCTCTGTCTTTGTCTCTCTGTCTCTCCTTTTTCCACTGGAATGGTTAGTTTTCTTGGAATTTCTTTTAATTTTTAAGTTAACTAAGGCAAAACTGATATTAAATATGAGAGCAAATGGGGCTGGGGATTTAGCTCAGCGGCATAAGCGCCTGCCTTGCAAGCAGGCAGTCGTGAGTTCGATCCGTGGTACCAATAAAAAGGAAAAACACACACAAAAAAAAAAAAGAATACGAGAGCGAAGATGATATTGTATCAGTTTTTGTGAATATTTTACCAGAAAACCATCCAATATATTAAATTTTGTAAAGTAAGAGAGTTTCAAAGACTGTCTTCATGTTTCAAAATTTGCTAGAACTCAGAACTCACACAAAGCTATTATAACTGTGCTTATGGTTTGTAATAGTAAAAGGATACAAACCAAAGTCAGCCAAGGGAAGAGACGCACAGGACCAGGAAGGTTTCAGGCACGGAGTTCCCGGATACCCTTTCCCAGAGAAACCATGGACAACGATTCTGCATGTCAGCAGAAGGGAGCCTGACCGAACAGGAAAGCTCACCTGGACCTGCTGTCCAAGGTTTTTATTGGGGCTCAGTCACACAGACATGACTGCCCATGGGGCAGGCCTTTCACTCGCATGCCCCACAGAGGCGGAGTGGACATTCATGGCCCAAGCTCTTATCAGAATCACATCATGAGGTTATCCCCACGGCCTGGGGCTGCCAAGTAAACAAAGACACTCACTGTGTAGGGTACTCCAAGAGCCCAGAGATTACCTTCCAGGAGCCAAGATAAAAGCCAGACTCTTTCTGGGTAAGGCTAAACTTTACGTCTTTACTACACAAGTTATAAAATTTATTTACACTGAGTTGAGTAAAGTAGTTTCTAATGATTTTTTAAATTCCTTCTCTCTGTGAGTATTTTCTCCTTAACATTTCTCATTTGTGCTTTTTCCCTCTTTTCTCTGGATAAAGTAGCTGAAAATTTCTAAATCTTGCTTTTAAAGAATTAGCTTTCTAATTTATTAGTTATTTATTATAATTAATATAAATCAATTATAATTGTATATAATTAAGGGCCAGGGATGTGGCTCAGGGATGTGGCTCACCTGCTTGGCAAGTGTGAGGTCGTGACTTCAATTTCTGGTACCAAAAAATAATAATAATCCATAATTATATATAATTATAACAATTATTTTCTATTTTTTAAATTTGTTCATTTCTTCCTTAACACATTCCTTCCTTCCTTCCTTCTGCTTTCTGAGGTTTTTGCTCTTTTAAAAAAACTACTTCAACAAGATGTTTATTTTGGGGCTGGGGATTTAGCTCAGCGGCATAAGCACCTGCCTTGCAAGCAGGCAGTTGTGAGTTGGATCCCTGGTACCGATAAAAAGGAAAAAGACCAAAAAAACAAACAAACAAACAAACGATGTTTATTTCATTCTTTATTCCTGTTTGTCTTTTATAAATTTATTATAAGGCTATGTACATCAGTCAAGTTCTCTGGAGAAACAGAACCAATAAGATATTTATTAATTTATTATAGTTTGCTCACATAATGATGGCACCTAAGAATTTCCAAGATCTGCTTTCAGCAAACTGCATAATAGATGATGTAGTTCCAGTCCAGTCTAAAGGCCTGAGAACCAACACAGCCAATGGTCTGGTCTGATCCGAAAGCAAGAAGTCACCTAGGTTCCTGAACTTCCACGCAAGCCTGCAACAGAAAAGACCTACTCACACTGAGGAGTAGGTCTGCATTCTTCAGTCTAGCAATCAATTGTTGATTTCATCCAAAAACACACTCTTAGACTCTCCCAGAACAATCTAGGGATCACATGATCTAGTCAAGTTGACCATAAAATTGACCATCACACTTTGTAATGTTTTCTGGTCACTGCCTTAATCGTACCTCATAAGTTCTAGTAAGTAATGCTTTCATTATTGTTATTTTACATTCATTACATATTGAAAGTATCTTTGCGCTTCCCATAGGAATATTTTGCTACTAAATTCTGATCGAGCAATAAGTAGAGGGACTTGACCTTTCATAGAAGGTTGATCTGATTTTCAAGGGGCAAACCATGACTTCCACAAGGCCCAAAATTTGCTTTGAAAAAGGTTCTCCCAGAATTTGAAAAACTCATTAAAATATCAGTGGGACCCAGCACCTACCTGCCTTGATGGAGTGTTTTTTTAACAACCCAGGTGAAGAATTCTCCTAATGAATCTTGAAACTAAGAAGAAGGCATTACTTCTGTTTCAGCCACGTAGTCATAAATATTACTGACAATAATTATGATAGCTATGGTACCTACAAATGTATGTTTCCTGTACTTTATATATGCCATCCTGATTTTTGTATCAATTCTAGGATAGTAACATCACACTCTACATTTTAAAGATGAGAAAATTAAGCCTCCAAGGGTTTATGTAACTAGTTTAAGATCGCACTTCCTCTTACATGAGGAGCAAGGATTTCACATGGACTCCATCTGATTGCAGATCTGTGCCATTTTTCAGGGCGCTACTTGCCTCTCATTGCCCTCTCACCCAACGCATAGCAAATAAGATTGTTCTGCCTCTCTTGGTAAAACCTTTTTTCCAGGCAAAGTAAGTATATCTGCTATGGTCCACTCTCAGTGAAGTAGAAGTCCAGCCCAGAATTTTGGAATCGACACAGCAGGCCACCAGCCATGCATGGGAGGCCTTTGCCTGGAGAAGCCATATGGATAAAGAAGATCCTGAGCCAAGTGCTAATGAAGAGAAAGGGGGAGACATGGGGGTGGGAGTTAAGAGGACAGGGGCTTGGCACAGCTGCTTCAGAAGAGGGACGGTGTGGCCTGCAATGGTCCATCAGGACTGACCTTGGAGCCTGCTTGGGCTCGACACACCCATCACTCGTGCCAAGCCCATTAAATTCATCTCAGCTGTCTGGCACTCATCCTCTAATGAAACAAGCAAACGACTTCCTGTGTTTGAGGTTCAGCTAGTAGTGTTGGCCAAGTTTCAGTGGGAGCCAGAAAAGACGACCACATGGGGGCAGGAGGCCCTGAGAGCAGCAGTCAGAGCAGATCGAAGAGCACCTGCCAAGGGGGCAGATTATCAGAGTCCTGCTACAAAGAGATAAGGAACGTTTTGATCCAGCCTGGAGAAGGGCAGGCTTTATATAGCAGCCTGAGTAGGCTGCAAGGGAATGTCCTGGCTGAAGGCCTCTGTCTAGCCAAGCAGAGAGGGGAATAGTGGGGAGGAAGTGGGAAGCTTTATAAATAACATCATATGTGCTGATCTGCTCAGTGAGTGGCCTTGTTTCTGCAAAGTCTTCAGTCTGAGGAAAGAGAGAGACATTTATAGATGGTATTTTTTTGTTATACTCCTCTATGTTTTCCATGTGTTCTACAATGAACTTGAAATTCTTTTTAGTTAGCATACATGAATACAATTTTTAGGAAAGTATAAAAGAGAAGCATCAAATGCATCTCTTTGCTTGCTGATTTTAGTGATCATTTCTACCCTGCCCAAAACTGTTCCAGTCCTCTCCTCCCTTCGCTGGTCTCTCCCCGAGGAGTCTCGGGGTGCCTGGACCTGCCTATGCTGAGGATCTGACCAATTTTCTCAGCTCCTTCAGGACTCCCATATCCTCAATCTGTCCCCCTGCCCCCAGAAACTCAAATGTCACTGTTCTTGGTTTATTATCTTTAGATAAGGCACCTGTGCTCCTCTCTCTGCTGAAGAGGACACAAAAAGGTCACCAGGGCAAATCCATCCTGCCTACTTCCAGCTCCTCTGACACAAGCTTAGTAATGAGGGGGGAAAATGAAGTCCCACTTTAGAAAATGTGCTTTGTACTCTGCACCTGGGATCCTTGTCTGTATGAGGAGAATAATAATAGGTCCCGCCTCAAAGAGACCACATTGATTAATACAGTGAATGTCAAGGACCTGGTATACTGGAAATGTCCAGCTGAACAGTTATTGATGATCCATGTATCACACATTCCTTTCCACACTCAGCCCCACCCCCAGATGACCACACCCACCTAAACTGGCCAAGATGACACTCACTGTTTCCAAAAATAGCTCCTCCCGGGAGATGTGAAAATTCACCACCTCAACTCTGGTGCTGATGTAAACTGAAGTTCCAAAATGCTTCCAGAGGTGACAGGCTCCTTGGAATTGTTAGCCTTCACAGTGTTGCCTTACAAGGCAGCAGTCCTCACTTGGTTTTGTGAGTCATGTCAGGGCTTCAAGACAAACAGACAAATGAGTAAACAAGTTGTCAGTTTGTAGTAACAACCTTAGGTAGGCGCAGTTCAACTCCTGACTACAGAGCAAGTTTTAGGAGACAAAATTAGGTAAAATAGCAATGAAACCTTGTTTTGTTTGTTTTTTGAGCAAATGCTATCTGCAAAATGGTGCCATGCTAAAATTCAAAAATGGAAATTTTTCTAGAAGATGAAAGGCTCTGTTCTGAAAGAGATTACAACCCTGTTGGGGAAGTGAAATGCAGATAGAGGACTGGAAAGCTCACACAGCACAGGAAGATAAAGCCATGCAGGTGACAAGTTTGGAAGAGTTCCTACTGAGTTCTGGAGGCACAGTTGCTTGTGGAAAAAATAAATAGCAACAAGCAGAAACCACATCTCATAGTATCCTTTTTTGTTTTGTTTTGTTTTTATTGGTACCAGGGATCGAACTCACGACTGCCTGCTTGCAAGGCAGGCGCTTATGCCGCTGAGCTAAATCCCCAGCCCCTCTCATAGTATCCTGATTCAACCAGGAGAGAATCTGAGAGAAAGGGTCTCACATATCAATAACGACATGACTTGGTACTAGGTACATAAGTACATCCTCCTTTTTGATCCTGCAATATCGGTGGTTTTACTAATCTCATTTTATAAATAAGAAACCAGTGGTTCAGAGAAGCTCGAAGAAACTAAGCTATATACTCAAGGTCACACAGCAGAAGCAGGATTTAAATCAAGTTCTGCCTGGCTCAATAGTCCATGTTTGGCTTTTATGACCCGGTACTGCTAAGATTTCCCTTACATTTGGCTTCCAAAGCAAACTACTACTGTCTGTGACAAGTACCTGAGCTCTTATCCTATGCCTGCAGACTTCCAGGAGAGAATATGCTGCACAGTTAAATTCTTTGAAGATGCGATGAACTACACAACCATGAGACAAAGTACAACAATATCCAAACCCTAACTCAAAGTAATAATTTTTATTAATTTTTATATTTAAACTCCTCTTTCTACTTTGTAGCTTTTTCCTCAGTTCAGAAGCTCACATCTCTTCATGTTTTTGGAAGCTCTTTTTTTCCCCCAGTGCTAGAAATTGATCTCAGCGCCTTCAGGTGCTGTTTATTTTGTTTGTTTGTTCTCGTGGGTACTATGAACCCAACTCAGGACCTCGTGCTTGCCAGGGAGGCATTGCACTGCTGAACTGTATCCCCAGCAGCCTCACCAATCTGAACTCCACCACTGGACTACTCCCCCAGCCAGCTCACGCCTCAGTCACCCAGCGATCCAGAATTAGTGGCATGCACTTGTCAGAAATGACATAGGCATAAGACAATCTTCCAAAAGAAACCTTGTCCCCAGTTTTAAGTCATTTGGACTCAGAAGGGTTTTATGACATAAAGCTTTCTTCTAGGAAGCTTTGGGAAATTTTCCAGGTAACATCTGGCTGCAGCTAACAAGGTATCACCCATACCCTTTGGTGTCACGCTCAGCGTCCACTCAGCATCAATATCACACAAACCCAAAGGTCACGTTCCTGAAAGTATGATGCTCTCTTGCAGCAGTCTAGGTACAGTCACTGCCTTTGCCAATGGATCCATTCTTTCATTCCTCATTCAACATATTTACTGAATGCTAACTACAAGCATTCTGCTAGCATGATCGATCAGGAAACTCAGCAGACCGAGGTCACAGCAAACAGCATTCCAAAACAACTGTTTGCCTGGGCTCAGTACCAGTCTCCCATCCTTGACTCCTCCCTACCGTGAAGCCCATTACCTTATAGCCAACCACCACTCTTGACATCTAGTCTTTAATGTCTCTGAAATCCTTCAACTTCTTTCCATCCCTTCTGCTACTCCTTAGTCTAGGTCTCCATGTTCTGTTCCTTGAATTTCCCCAGCAACTTTCTCGCTGTTTTCCCTACCTTCTCTAGATCTGCTCTCATCCAATTTAACTGCCAAACCACAGGTATATAGTAATGAATTTGGCTCACTCAGAGGTCTTATCTCTGTCCCTGCTCCTAGGAAGTAATCTCTAAACCCTTGCAGTTTCCTGAGTGACAGAGGTGCCTTTGTTATTTATGGTGTGCCCCTCACTTATAATGAGAAGATATTAAGGGCTAGCAGAAAGAACAACTATGCGATTAGAAGGTTGGAGCTTTGGTTCAAAGTGATATCAACCTGACCCTTGGGAAGGGGAGGGAACCTGGAAATTGAGTATAACCATGTGGACAAAAATTCAGTCTTATCTAGCTCATGAAGCCTCAATAAAAGTCCTGGATACTGAAGCCTGAGTACATTTCCCTAGGATATTGTCACACATCAACCCAGGGGGGCAATGTACCCCAAGGATATTGCAAGTTCGTATCTGGAGCCCTCTTGGATTCCACTCTACGCCTGCCTGCCTGCCTGCCTGCCTGCCTTCCTTCCTTCCTTCCTTCCTTCCTTCCTTCCTTCCTTCCTTCTTTCCTCGTAAGTATAGCACTTTCTTGATTTCTGTGAATGGTTCTAGTGAATTACTCAACCTGGAGGTAGTTGTAACTTTCCTTTTTTTTTAGCATTACATAGCTATTTTAATAAAAACACAACTTTGGAGACATTGTAGGACTTTGAAAGCAGTTAATAATCAAACCAGAATGGGTATCTTTTACATCTTGTCATCTTCAGAGTAGTTGCCTCTAATCTTAGACTTGATACTATCAAGCATACCAAATTCGAATAAAAATAAAGGCAAAACAGCGGTCTAACAAACCAGCTTCAAATAAGATCAGTCATAGTAAGACAATGTAAGTAATACAGAGTTTCAGTTTAAGTTAATAGGAAATTAAGGATAGTTACCATGGTATAACCTGCTATTTTGGGGATAGCTATCTGTACCCTCAAATCTAATATGAGTAGACTGACTGGAACAAAATAAAATCAAACTAAACAGCAATAAGACTACTGTGACTTTTAAATCCTGATAAACTATTATCAATGTTCTCTGCCTTCCTTTTTTTAGGCAATTCCTCACCTTTCCCCTTCTCAGGATGCTTTGTATATTCTGGGTCCCACTAGCTCCTTTAGTTTTTAGAGTAAGGGGTCAACTCGTGATTTATCTGAGTGTTGCTGAACCTTTTTACCTCTGAGCTTGATCTTGAGCTGTACTTCTTTACTTACTAAAGCCACAAGGTTTTCCTTCCTTCCAGCTGTGTAGTTCTCCACTGCACAAAAGTGTCGTAACTTTCCAATCTATCTGCGGCTGCTGGACGAGTTGTCCCTATTTCTCTCTGGTTTCCTGTCACATATAGCATCGTTTTCTCATCTTTGACTTTCAATTTATTAACCCTCTTTCAGGTTGAGTATATTTCCTATTCAGAGCATCTCGATGGATCCTGCCTCCTAATCTACTCTGCCTGTGTTTCTTTTTGTTAGTGTATCAAGGCTATATATACTAAAGATTACTGCCTCCCTTCTCTGCCTCATCTCTGCTATTCTTCTGCTATTATTTGTCTGCTTTACTCCTTCATTCCCCTGTCTGCCCCATTCACTGAGGCCTCTCTGCCACTGTTGCTGGAATCCTGGTATTTTTTTCTCTCTCTCGCTGGAATGTCCTTCAGTATCTTTTGTAGGATTGGATTGGTGGCCATGAACTCCCACAGTTCCTCCTTGTCTTGGAAATATCTTATTTCTCCATTAATTTTGAGAGAGAGTTTTTCTGGGTACATCAGTCTGGGTTGGAGGTTATTTTCTTTCAGGGCTTGGACTATTTCCTCCCAGGCTCTTCTTAATTTGAGAGTTTGTGTTGATAAGTCTGTCATTATTTTGATGATTTTTCCTTTGTAGGTGATCTGCTTCTTTTCTCTGGCCGCTTTTAATATTCTGTTCTTGTGGTGGATTTCTGGGATCTTGATTATTATATGTCTGGGTGTAGCTCTGTTTTGGTTGTAGTTGGTTGTAGTTCTGTATGCCTCATTTATCTGGATATCATTCCTTTTTCCTATGCTTGGGAAGTTTTCCTTATTTCTGTGAATATTCTTTGTAATTCATCTGTGGTTACTCCTGCTTCTTCGCTCACGTTTTTTATTCTTAAGTTATAGATCCTCTTGTTGTCTTGCCTTTGAATTGTTTCTTTCTGGTTTCTTGTTATTTTTTAAGAGATCTTTTCTTTCACAATCATACATTATAAATCTCTCTTCAAGTTTCGAAAGTCTAACTAGTTTCTGTCAAGGCATTTTGCCAACTTCCAACAGAGTTTTTAGTTTCCTGGTAATCTCTTTGGATCTGTTTCATGTGTTCTAGGTTTTGTTTATATTCTTCATCAAAGGTTTCTCTTCCTTTTCTGGGTTCCTCTGTTCTTCCATCTGTGTTTTCTTGGGAGGGGCTTAGCATTTCTTTAATTAATCTTTTTATATCTTGCCTCACTTGGATTAGAATTTGAGTTTTAAGTTCATCTATGAGGTCACGAAGGTATTTCTTTATGTCCGCTGATGTTGTGGTTAATATTGCATGATTGCTGAAGTGGTTCTCTTCTGTATTTACCTCTCCTGGGCTTATTTTCCCAGGGTCAGTGGCTGAAGTTGTTTTTTTGTTTTGTTTTGTTTTTTTTATTTCTAACTCTTGTCATGTTTCTGGTTTCTTTCAGACAGGTGTGTTGTGGAGGTCCCTGGCCCTCTCCATATTGCTTATGGTTTTTCTGAAGCATGCTGACTGGGGTTTTGCTGTCCTCTCCAATTTGCTGTTATCTGAGGTGCACGCTGAGATGATGCAGGCCTCTAGCCTCTGAGCTAGTCAACCGCAAGTTCCTTCAGCAACTTAGCCTGTGCTTTGCGGAGGGTCCAGACAGTTTCATCCCTGGCTATTGTGTCCAAAGTAGGGGCAAGGCTCAGCCCAAGCAGATCCCACCAGTCCTCTCTGGGCTATGGGCAGCTGACGCCACCATGGCACCGGGCTCTGCCCTATTCCAAGATGTCCTCCAGCCAGTGACACCCACTGCAGGACTCAATCTCCAGCACTCACCAGGAATCAGTGTAGTTCTCCACCTTGGCTCTACTCCACACTGCACCGCATCCTCCTGCCAGTGGCCCAGGACTCACCAACTCCCGTTATTGGCAGCCGTGGCTTCAGCTCGACCTTGAGTCACCCAACTCCACACTGCTCCCAGCACAGCACAGACTGGTCTCAGTGAGCGTGTCGGGCTCCAGCCCTCCACTCACGTTTTTCTTTCCTCTTCCTATTTTTCTTTTCACTTCAGCTTCCTCCTGGGTTCATGAGAGTCCCTCTCTACTTGTCTGGCCCTCTCCATGTTGTCAAATTCCAGCATCTGAGCTGTTTTTCCAGAGAGTCTCTCCACCCAGCAACCTAGCAAGCCACCATCTTCTCTAATCTCTCTCTCAACCTTCAAATTTTCAATTAGCTTTTCTGAAGTGCAGGGCATGATGGCACAAGCCAGTAATTCCAAGGAGGCTAATGCAGAAAGGTCACCACAAGTTCAAGGCCATCCTGGTCTACTTAGTAAATTCAAGACCAGCCTCAATTACATATCAAGACGCTGTCTCAAAAAACAAAAGGGAGAGAGAGAGAGAAGCCCAGCACCCCTAATTGTGGGGCTGGTGTCTGACACAAAGGCATTATTGGGAGAATCTTGCCTTTTACCTCCATTTAACCAACTTGCTACACATAGTCAGGGAGATTTTCTAAAATGGGATTATGATCACATTGCACATTTTCCTACATTCTTGAGTGGCATCTCATCCTCCCTAGGATAAATTTCAATGTCTAATATGACTTCCAAAACTCTGGTGACCTAGGCCCCAGTTGCCTCTCCAGCCTCACAGGACTGTCTGCCACTCTGAGTGCTCTGTGCTGTCACCTGTACAGACTTTGGAACATGTGCCCACTCACCTTGTAATATCCTCTCCGCTCCCTACTCATAGCTGACTTCCATTAGTCCTTCAGGTCTTAGCTTCCACATCATCTCTTCGGGTACATCGTGTGTGTGTGTGTGTGTGTGTGTGTGTGTGTGTGTGTGCGCGCGCGCGCGCACGTATGTTACAGGGGATTGAACCCAAAACCTCACCTATGAAAGGCAAATGCTCTAGTAATGAGCTATAACCTCAACTCTCTATTTCTTATTCTGAGACAGCATACTTTTCCTGCTCCAGTTGGAATGGTCTTCAGGACAGTCAGTCCTCCCTAAAAACAGATTTCACATAAGAGAGTATCTATGATTTACAAGGCAGGCTTACAATGATTGCCCACAGAGTCAGATGTGAAAGAATGAAGAAAGGCTGTCTACACACTACAGACCCAAAAGATCGAGTCAAAGTTGAAGGTCTACAAGTCAGTGTAGGGGCCCATGCAAGTCCCTATCAGGAAGCAGAAGGGTCTGCAATGGAAGGCTGAAGGGTCTGTGCTAAAAGCCAAGAAATCTCCAATGCCAATGGAGCTCCTCCAAAGAGAGAGAGGAGAGCTTTCCTTCTTTCTCCTTTGTATTCCATTCAGGCTACAATCCTTTCAGTTGGTGCAATTCATATCTAAGATGGTTCATCCAACTGTAGAGCGGGGAACCACACCCAGAACTATCCTAAGCCAATCAGTTGTGTGTTTCTTACTTAAACTGATACAACAGTTAACTATCATAGACAGGGTCTCCCTAAATTGCCCAGGTTGTCCTCAAACTTGTGATCCTCTTGCCTGGTTCCTGGGCTGGCTTCTCCCAGCTCGATGAACTCTCTGAGTATGAGAACTGTATTGTCTTCCTTATGGTATCCTCTACTGCTTAGCAAATGGATGCACAATCCCAAAGAGAGAAACAGCACAGTACAAGAGGAAGACATGACAAGCATCAACATAAGTAGTACCCAAAGAATGAATGACTGCAGAGAAAGATTTTAGAAGTCTCTGCAATCTCTTTCCTGGAGATTTACATGATATCCAGCTGGCATCCAGCAGCCAGGTCCAAGACATCATTTGTGGTGGTGCCACCCTCATTCACGTCAGACTGATTTTTATTGGCTTCAATATCAGAGAACGAACTTTTTTTTAACTCTGTCCCCAACTATTGAGAAGAATTCTATCTTATGACCTGAATGTAACTTCAATTTCCCTTTGCTAACTTCTTACTATGGTTATTTTATATTTCACAACCCACAATCTCTACAAGGTTTTGTAGCACTTTTGAAGAGAAGGACATCTTAACTTTTTATATTTTAAATGTAGATAATTAGATAATTTAGCAAATCAACAGTCATTACCAGTTCACTTATGCATCTAACTACTTTTGAATTGCCAGGCATAGTGGTACACATCAATAATCCCAGAACTCTGGGAGGCTAAGGCAGGGAAACTGTGAGTTCAAGCCAAGCCTAGGCAACTTAGCAACTTAATGAGATCTAGATCAAAACAAAATATAAAGAGCTGGGGCTGTAGATCAGTGCAAAGGCCCTAGGTACAATCCTCAGTACAAAAAAAATAAAACCTGGATACAACACTTGAGGTGTTGTAGGTGAAATGGCATCTCTTCCTTCCTTCCTTTTAGTTTTCAGTTAAAAGAGGCTGCACAGCTTCTCCCTCTTTTCCCTTCCCATCCCCTTCCCTCCTGGCATTGAAAAACCAGCAGAGGTGGCCACCAGGAACACCACAGTGGGAGGGGCCGCCATGTACAGGTACATTGATGGCGAAACTACTAGTGACCAAAGAAACAGGGTGCTAGAGGTGGATCAGGGAATATTTAGACGTAAGCGACACAGCTGATGTGATTAGGAGGTTGGTTACATTTATACATACATTTATTGAGGAAATAAGTACATACTTGGAGGACAATAAAAGCCATTCTTCTCCCCGTTGGAAAAGGGAATTACAAATACGAAGAGGGGAAAAACTATAAAGAATCCTGAAGACATATGACAGCTGGAGATATAAGGATAATCAACTTACTGCTTTTTAAAATGCAAACATAAGTAGATATAGAAATAGAATTGATGTATTAGTGCATATGTGTGTATAAACATGTATATTTCCTAGATCTGTACAGGGAAGATTCCAGAGGCAATGATACCCCAGTACCAATGAGTACATTATGGACCCACATCTTGGTTTCTAAATACCAATCTCCACCGAAAGGAGGAAAGGCTCCCTGGAGAAAGAGACCATTCCAGACTGGAGCAGGAAAAGTATGAGGTGAGCCTGGGTCACATCATTGTGGCAGAAAAAAAGAATATGCTGAGAATGATGTGGATGTGTCAGAAGGAGGCAAAGGCCACCCTGAAGGACTCCACCCATAGAACAATCTGAACATCATAATAAACAAGCGTGGCAACAGAATACAGTCCATTGAACAAAATAGCATTCCTTATTAAAATTTATGTCCACAAACATAGAAGATGGGAAAGCTTTTTATTTTAGTAACCTTTCAACTAATAAGAAGCAAAGGAATGACAGCCATAGAAAATCATCTTTTGACAAGCATCATTGGGGTGGCTGTTTCCAGTGGGAGACATCAATTTAGGTTGGGACTGGTGGGCAGAAGTTTGATAAGGAATAGAAATCTCTCTGAACAAAATGGCAACCAATTTCAAAGTGGAAAATGGTGACTTTCCAGAGGGAGAAAGCTGGAAGACACTCATGTGACTGGTGATAATAGTAAATATCACCAGTAGTGGAATGCGTTGATATCATTGCTTCCCTCCACCCCACTCCTGGGCAATTCATTGAGAAGAGCACAGCTTTATTTCTGTAGGAACCTTTTAAAGGGAGAATGACCCAAACCTGATCATCAGAAGACACTAGACACATCTAGGGGTGTCTTCCAGAATGAAAGGCTTGCACCTTTAAAAGCAGTTGAGTGTGTAAAAGACAAGAACTAAGGAACTGCTCCAGATTAGAGAACACTGAAGAAGCATGAGAACAACATACCATGTATTCCTGGAAATGATCTTGGACCAGAAAGGAAAGACAGACACTGTTTGGACAGCTTGAAAGTTGAATGAGCTGATGCACCCAGTTTGTTTCCTTCTTGGACAACTGTATAGTGGGCATGTATAGTTCCAGTAATATAAAAAATAAATAACATTTTTCTTTTTTTTTTTTTTTATCGGTACCAGGGATCGAACTCACGACTGTCTGCTTGCAAGGCAGGAGCCTATACCACTGAGCTAAATCCCCAGCCCCAATAATTAACATTTTGATGAGGTCCAATGAACCAGTTTCCTCTCTTCACACAATGTATAGTGTGTTATAAATATATAATGATATCAGATTCTCCTTGACTTATGATAGGACTACATTCCAATAAACCCATTATAAATTAAAAATAGTGTAAGTAGAAAATATATTTAATACACCTAGCCTACTAAACACCAAGGCTTAACACACAGTGTACTATACTCAAACTGCTTTCCTTGTGATCTAGTGGATGTCTGGCACCCGTGGCTCACTGCTGCCATCCAACATCATAAGAGAATATTGGACTGTATATTGCTGATCCAGGAAACATCACAATTCAAAACCCAGTTTCCACTGAATGCTCACCGCTTTTGGACCATGTTTAAAACTGAAAACTTGTAAGTCGGGGACCATTGTAAGACGGATACCATCTCTATTTGAAACACCTTTTTCTGTTTGTTCTTTCAAACACCATGTCAGGGCTCCAGCATTCTTACTCTCCTTTTGTCTTTAGTTCAATCTCACAAAGAATTTGCGTTCTTCTTTATCTGTTACCTTCCTAGATTTAGAGGCTTTTTGTCCACTGGGGATGCAAGCCTCTATTCTGTCTTGAAGCACTCTTTCCATTAGCTAAGAGATTTTTTGACAAGAAAGGTATGTCTGAGCCCATTTTCTATAAAATCTGTCACTGCCTAAGTGGTACCCTGCAGCTTGAGACCTCGTTCGTCTCCATGGTAATGTTCTGAAACTAGTCTGATTGTATAAGGTAGAGACCCATGAAGTTATTTATCTGAGCAGAAGCAGCATAATCCACCAGGGCAGACATATCCACATTCAGTGCATCATAGCAACAGTGGAAAATGCAGCCATGGTTTTGTTTACTAATTTAAGAAGCAACACATCTTTTGAACTGAAGAGCCCACTCATCAGCTAACTTTGTTCACTCACGCATTCCTTCATTCATGAAACCACAGCTCTTCCTGGGAGCTAAGGGTGGAAATGAGGGATGGCTACATTGAGGAGGAGTCAGCTGACCACACAAGGGAAATGCCTTCCCTAGCAAAAACAAAGCAGGGAGATGTCAAGGAAGACACCAGACAAAAAGGCACGTGTGTGAGATAATGAGTCTGAAGAAGAGGAAGTTGAGACTGGAGAGAGAGGCAGTAACAACGCCAGAATATGAAATATTAAAGAATTTCTACTTTTCTTTCCAATAATGAGGAAGATTTTAAGAGAAAATGAGGCAATATCAGATTTACATTTTAGAAAGCTCTCTTTTAGCCAAGCATGGTGGTACATATCTAGAATCCTGGCCCTTTGAGAGGCTGAGGCTGAGGATGTAGCTCAGTGCAAAGGCCTGAGTTCAAACGCCCCTCATATCTCTCTCTCTCTCTCTCTCTCTCTCTCTCTCTCTCTCTCACACACACACACACACACACACACACACACACACACACACACGGAGGCAGGGGGAGAAAGCTCCCTTTCACTGCTGTTCTGAGATTTGACTAAACAGTAAAGGTGCAGAGAGCCAGAAGCATGCTGATGAGGACCCAAACAGACTGAGAGTGTTGGGGGGAAACTCTTTGGAGTAAGCTGGGGAGGTCCTGAATAGATGGAGGAGTGGAGAATGTTTAGAGACAGAGGTAGAATGAAAATCTAAAGGTTTAACTCATGACTCTCCCTTAGGAATTGTATTTTCATCCAACATAAAAGTACATTTAGCCAATCTTTTTCGAAGGGATGACTCCTCTAAGTGAAATTTCAGGTGATAAGATTAACAAGTTGGAGAAATAAGCTTCAAGTGGGAAATCTTCCCAGCACCCTTCAGGCCACAGAAGCTACAGTTAATGCCAAGAACTTCCTGTTAAAACTGCACCTTCATTCCAACACACCCACACACAACACACTCCACACACAGATAAAAGGACCTTCCTCACTGACAGGACTGATCTATCCGCGAGAGGAAGTTGCACCCCAGACTCTGAGCTTTGGGTCACAGATTGAAGCCCTGGTTCCGCTGCTCCTCGCTGTATAACCTCGGTGACCAGTTATTGAAACTTTCTAAGACTTGAGTCCCATCATCCACTGCATAGACGCCTCTGCCAGGACCGTGGCCTCTCAGCTCAGAAGCCTTGATTTAAAATGAGAGGGCCACAACAAACGTTGATTCTTTCTCCCCAAATTGAGACTTGAATCTTTATCAGTCATTCTTGTTGCCTCTCCCGTTTATCTCAGTGACTTTCACTACCCAATTTACTTAGATAAGCCTAAGTTTCTTCCTGGTCACACGCTGTTGGCTGCTCTGACAACTTTGGCGATAAAGAGGCACCATCCAGGCCCACGCTGAGAGCGCAAACCCGGCGAGAACGATTCCCGAGATCCACCTGCAGGGGGCAGCGTCGGGCAGTGTAAGGCAACACCTGGCTTCGCCCTACATCACCGCGTCGCTCTGGAGCACCGCAGAGGAGGCGTTTATGTTCAAACTCCAGCTGACAAAGAACTCATTTTACTCCACATGGGTCCGAGGCAGGGCTCCCAGGCTCCCAGATGTGCAGGTGGTTTTCTGAAAACATTCCCAGCCCCAGTAAATCCCCTAAACCTCCACTCTGGGGCTACAGGTAGCTTTCAACAGAGCGCTGATTGATCCACAAGAAAGGAAAGATATCTTCCCCTTAGCATCCATCTAACCCTGGTTGCGGATGCACCCCCCACCCCTTTAAGTAGTGGGAGAGCGCCCTCAAAGGACAGAGAGGGAGTTTAACAGCTCCACACACTCAGGCCCACAGGGTGGAGACAAAAGATGTAAAGGGACACAGCCCCTGACTCCAAGAAGCTTCAATACTGCTGAAAAGACATGCGTGTTAAACTAGAAAAGGAGGGACACCCAAAATCACGCACTCTGTTTTCAATAAAGCACAAGGCTCCCGGTTCTCAAAGCCCCTGGATACACTGCCAGGCACAGAGGGATTTTCTATGAATTTTGTGAAATTGTCTATAGGAAGAAATAACAAAAGGGTAGTCTTATAAAGTCATCAAGACTGCCCTGGAATTTCAGAATACGGAGTCACGGGAGAAACAGGGATGAGAGCTGTGGAGATTAGAGAGCTGTTAATGAAAGTGGCCTGAGTGGCCAGCACGAGCCAGTGCACACAGGACCTCCTGAGAGCACTTCAGGCCTCTCTCTGTGCAGCAGAGGAGACTCTTCTCACTTGCTCTCCTGTTGACTTTGGATGGGGAGGGGAACCGCTATGTCACCATGACATCACCACTTCCAGGAATCACTGAGTCAGCTTCAGCTGTGGAGGCCCCGGGCAGGACCCACTCACTTCCTCCAGCCAGAAGGGCAAGGGAGGGGTGCTGGCGGCAGGGCCTTTCACTGCACCTCTGCCAGTACAGACAGGCAGAGCCGACCAGTGGGGATCAGCCTCACCACAAGCTGCATCTTTGTGGGCCTGCTGTGCTCCCCAGTGCTGGCTTGCACCCTTACACTCCCACCCAGAGACTTGGGACTTGGAAGCCTGCCGTTTCCGGCTGAATGCCTGGTGTCCCTGGGTGTCCCTTGGACAGGCAGCCCTTTAAGCTGTCAATCCTTTCTACCTCCAGGTGAGCTATTTCTAAGGAAGCATTGCTGTAGAGGAATTAGGGAGGGACTATTAGAGGGAGAGGGGCTGGGAAGAATTTAGCACAAAGCTAAAGGAAAGCCCACGCCCATTTTACAAGCAAAGGTTGTCTCAGATCTGGTGCTGCCTGCAGTGACAAGGACAGAAACATCTCCCCAGACTATGAACATCTACACAGCTCAGCTTTTCCCATGGCAAGAAGGGATCCATGTTTGGTCCTCAGGGATGATTTCCTTTTGCCTCTCTCTGGGCATTGTCATAGGTGTCTCTGTGTCAAACCTGTCCCTTCTTTGCTAAGAGGCTTCAGGCAGAATCTGTCCGCACCACATTGGCATCTGTCTCATCTTTTGATTAAACTCAATGTTCTCTTGCTCTGTAAACTGGTCAGATGAAGGAGAGAATTAACCAGTAGGCAGTGATGCAATTATATAGCATGGTGAAGGTGCTTTATTCCTCCTTCCCCACTAACACACGCATACAATCTGCCATGCTTTAACCTTTTATTACATTTATTTACTTAATGCCCATATAACCCTAGGTAAATGTCTCTATCTTAATGGTAAGAACTCAAAGACTGGGAAGATGCCGGAAATTGTCTGGGGCATTCAGCTGGTAAGTGAGAAAGCCAGTCTCAGAAGACAGCTCCAAGGAGCTGGGTCTTTCCACTCGGATAGTCTGAGTCAAAATAAGAGCCTCCTCTGCCTCTGAGTCAGAACTGATAAAATTAGAACTGTACTCGGCAAGCCACAAAATCTTACAGTTAGGATAAATCCTGAAGGTTGTCCAGTTCTGCGGCCTGGGGAGACATCTGAAGCTCTTGCATAGTGTCCTGGCTTCTGCTTAGATACATGAAAACCAGCAAGTCTCCTGGTTCAGCACATTCTGCTTTAGAAGTATTAGTTCTTTTAAGTTAGGAAATAAGATCTCCACCCTGCAACATCCACGCATGGGGTCTGCTCTCCAGATCATACAGAATCTAAGCAACAGTCACCCCGAAGCTTCTTTCCCCACACTAAGCATTCTCGGTTCCTTTCAAATTTTTCTTTGGAGGTTTTTTTCACTCTCCCCTGTGCGGGATTTGACTTGTCCTTTCAAGATCAAAATGAGGCCGAAATGAGGTATGTTGAGCTTGGATGCACCCGAGCAGAAGTGCAGTCCCCAGCAGTGAGCCGACCGGCTCAGAGAAGAATAGGACCAGCTCACATTAGACCATAACCCCTTCATTCCTTCACAGATCTTAATATGCTGGTGACTCATTGTGACCTTATCACAAATGAAAACCCCTAAATGCCTTTCCAATGTGCTGTCCATAAGCCACATCCTCTCCTGCCCCTTGTCCAGCTAGTATGGCGGTATGCATGACTTGGACAGGCCCCTTCTATCTGGGCCCCTCCCCAGACTCCCTGGAAACACTGACCCACTAGGGCCCAGCCACATCCTCCATTTGGCCCCAGACCTAGCTGTCCACCTAAAACTCTGCCAAGATGTCCCTCTGGCCCAGTCAACTTTCAACTGATTCTGGCTTCTAATTCCCAGCCTCCTTATGAATCTCCAGGATTGCTTGAGAGGTTCTAAACATATCCTCAACGCCAGCCACCTGAAGGTAAGTACCAGTGTCAGTGGCCGTCTCTGCTGAAATATAATTTGCCAGCGTTTCTGGCATGCTAGAGCTGCTCTGTATAGACATCAGCAGGGTACTCTCTTCCCAGAGACCCACATGTGAAGGAAGCATGAGCCCCTCTATTTTTATTTCTTGGCCACCTGTGTGGACTATTTCTATGCCCTTAGCAACCTTGATGGAGTCTGGAGCTCTCAGCTCAGTGCTCTGCCTCTTCAGCCCTTCTGAGTCTCCTTCACCCATGCTTCACCCAGCAACGGGTAGGCTTTTCCTTCCTGGAAACTGGCTCTTTTTTCCCCATCAAATCCTCTGCTCTGTGCACTATGGCTTAACCCATCCCCTTATGTTCACCTATCCAAGTTCCTCTGTAGATAGAGACTAAGAATCTTCAATGAAAATGACACGGCATAAGTGCCTGCCTTGCAAGCAGGCAGTCGTGAATTCAATCCTTGGTACCGATAAAAAACGAAAAAGACAAAAAAAAAAAAAAAAGGAAAAGACAAAAAGAAAATGACAAGTCTCTCTCTCTCAGCAACCCCTTGAGGATGCCCCAACTCCCTCCCCATCAGATCTACTTGGAAATGCAAAGCTAAGTAAGACTTCTTTGCTCTAGAATCATTAGGATGCCCCTGAAGCTATGAACCCATTGATTCGGTGAATAGGAGCATCTTGATTCCTGAGAGTGAGAATTTATTCTTTCATCTCAAAAGTAATCTCATTTCTTTCTTATGGGGAGGACAAAAACCTCAAAGGAGGTGCAGCATTTCCCTCTAACCCACTCGGCACACTTCACTACCAGATCCTCCAGGCAACTGAGTTCTGTTTTTCCCAGATCTCTACTTGACTTTCCACAAATGTACTCACAGGTTTATCTTTTGGGATTCTAGTTCACTCGCTCAGTTATCCCACCTTGTGGCACAAAGGTCACACCACAGAGGTGACCTTGGCATCTGCTCACATCACTGTTTCAATTGAACTACGATTATTTCCCCCCTCAAGGATGTTATTCTCGATCCACTTAATAGGGGCTCAAAAGTGGGCCTTGTTAGTTGTGTTTAAAATGCATCACCCAGGGCCAGGGGTAGTAGCTTAGTGGCACAGCACCTGCCTGGCAAGCATGAGGTCATGGGTTTAATTCCAAAAAAATAAAATAAAATATATAACCCAGGGGCTGGGGATACAGCTCAGCAGTGCACTGCCTACTTGGTAAGCACAAGGTCCTGAGCTCAATTCCTGGTACCAAGAACAAAAACAAAACATAAAATGAGCTTATAAAATTGATCCACACCCATGACTACACTCCCTGGAGAACCTCCTGACAGCATCCAGCCTGGACACTGATCACAGCTGATCCTTCCAAACCTCAGCCTCCCCCAACCAAGAAGAGCCCTCCTGCTGGAAAGGCACAGCTGTGCCATGCCCTCCTCACTGAGCCATCCCCAGCCAACAGGATTCTGAGGATGCATGCTGTGTCCACTTCCCCAAACCCCGTGCACTCTATCAGGTGTCTCTATCATGGGAGCATTTATTTTTCATTTAATCTATCTAAAGTGCTTTAGATTCATTCATTCAGCAAATGTGTGAACAGCTTTACTGCCAAGCACTGTTTTAGGCTACAGTGATTAAGAGTTTAGACAAATTTAATGTGAGGACTTTGTGAAAAACAAAACAAAACAAAACAAAACAAAAAAAAGAGTTTAGACAAAGCGGGGCTGGGGATTTAGCTCAGTGGCATAAGCACCTGCCTTGCAGGCAAGCAGTCATTAGTTAGCGATCCCTAGTACCGATAAAAAGTTAAAAAAAAAAAAAAAAAAAAAAAAAAAAAACAGAGTTTAGACAAAGCCAGGCTTCCAAACTTACATTCTGGTGGAAGAGATGCACCATGCAGAAGGACACCTCTAAATAACCAAGAGCACTGCGGGCTGTAATTACATTCTTTGAAGGAAATAAGTAAGATCAGTAAAAGAGGAGTAGAAGGCCTCTCTAGAAAGGGAGACCGGGAAAGATTTCCCTGAGATGGCCTAGGGTTTAAATGGGCACGTCCAGATAACAGCAGGCAGCAGAAGAAACGCTGCAGTCCCAGGAAGAGGATGGAGGAGGAGCCCAGAGCTAGGACTGAGCTAGGTGTCTTCAGGCAACCAGGGGCCAGGAGGTGGCTAAGAAGAGAAAGGGAGGCAGGAGCAGGAGCTGAGGGCCAGGGTCAGGATAGAAGCTGGCGCTTACTCTCCAGCTGGGAGGAGGCAGGAACTGCAGACGCATTTCAGCACTCACTATGGCGATGCAGGAGCTAGTAAGATGGAACTGGGCAGGAGTAGGAAGTAGTCAATTAGGCTACTGCCTCACCTGGAGGAGAAAGGAAAGTAGGCATTTCGGATGAAGATGAAGGGAAATAAAAGATGGAGGTACAGTCTGAAGGAGCTATGTGCGGACAGGAAGAGCCACTGTGATATTGTTCATCAGATCGGGAAAACACAGGAGGGAGGATCTCACTGGAGACTTCAGAGACCGAGTTGCCGAGCAGAGGCCGAGTGTCCACAGCAGCTGTGAGAGCTGTAGTCCTGCTGCGTGTCTGTGTGTGTGTCTGCACACTCACAAGCACAGGATTCAGGGAGCGCCAAAAGCTCCCTGAAAGCGCCCGTAGAAGCAGGAACGGAAAGAGGCAGAGACCTTGCCAAGTCCTAACAACCTGAAAATTAAAAGAAGCTGTGCTCTGGCCATGCCTTCATCACTCCCCTCCTAAAGTATCCAGTGAAGCCCTTCCCGATCATAACACAAGAATGATGAAAATTAACTACACATCACACCATAATGGCTTTCTCCTATTGTTTTACAATAAACATAAGGTTTTGAGCATCGATGGGTTTTTCTAGGCCAGCTTTTACAATGCTGCCTCCATTCCTAACAGGAATTCTGCAAAGAAAGGGATTCCAGGCCAGGGATTTAGCTCAGTGGCTTAAACTTCTGCCTGGCCAGCATAAGGTCGTGAGTTCGATTCACTGGTACAAATAATCAAAAAAGAAAGAGTCAAGTCCCTTACCAGTGACCAATACACAGATGCAATGAGTCACTCTGCCCTACTCAGCTGGGAATGGGTCAGCCCCCTTTGCACATCACACATCACACACATCACACCCCTTTTCTTACAAATCACTATCTCTGCTGCTTATTCATATTTAGCTCGTGGCCAACTCCATACTCCAGGTTTTATTTTGTCTTGTAGTTTTTAGCCCAGAAGAGTTTAAGCTGTAGTTTTTGTGATATTTTCTGGTAGAAGGGCCCAGAGAAGTCACCATAGGAAGCACTTTTAAGGAGTCTTTTAAAGGAAGCCATACCTACTTAAGAACAAAAGCTAAAGAAATATTATCTTGGAATCCAGGGTGAAAAACAATTCCATTTTTTAAAAACCTAGAAACGTAACCTGAGATTTCCCAGACACTGCCAGTCTGAGGCCCGAACAATAGGAACCCCTATTTGGCTGGTTCTGAGCCTCCTCCCATGGAGTCTCCCTGCCAAGCCCCACCTAGGACTCCCAGAGGGGCTCACAGGGCCCTCGAGGTCTCCAGAGATGGGAGTGGTCAGGAGCAGGCACATGGGAGGTCCGAAGATGGCCAGTGCTATGCATCCCAGTATGCTTGTCTGCAAATTACAACACATAAGATCTGGAAAGCAGGGATACGTCTCGCTTCACAGCATTGCTACAGGGACAAAATGACCTAACACACAAGGAGGCACAGGGCCAAGCACCTAAGTGTTCAATAAGTGCCACCATAGCCACCACCGTCGCTGGCAGTATCCACGCCTGCTCCCCTGCAGATACCGCCTCCCCTCACAGGCCCAGGCCTTCTGTCCAGGCTCAGTTCAGCACACTGCAGAATCCAGTCACCTCCCCCGGATCTCCTCGGTCTTTTTTTAGCATATGTGCTGCCTTCTGGAGTGAGCACTCCCCTCGATCTTCACGCACATGGGCTCCTGGCCAGCCTCCCGACCAGACATGCCCAGACACATGGCCCTCACCCTCACAACTGGGCTGCTGCCACATGAGTCAGACACACAGGGACACACAGGCAGATGCCAGCTGAGCCTTCCCACTGGGCACATCCAGCCTTAGACCCCCAAAGCAGCAGACCAAGGCGCTCAAGAAACTCACCCCTGGCAGGAACAGCAATGTTAAAGCATGAGCCTTCCCAGAGTCTCAAACTGTCAGGGGAGGGTACTGATGGAAGCCCAAGTTAGGACACTGAGGACAAAGTCAGGCAGCCTACAGAAAATAGCAATCTGGGAGCCATGAGGACTTGGATGGAAGACCGAGGAAAGACAGCGGTCACAGCAGCCGCCCCATTTCTTACACTGCCCCCCTCCCGACAGTCCCACATCGGCTACATAATGCCAAAAAAACTCGCAGCGGCATTCTCAAACCTGAATCTAAAGCCGACTCATTCACAGAGTGAGTTTGACACGTTTCTCATCTTCTGGGAAGCACAATTTTCTCATTTTAAATCAAGGGCAGCAGCCAGGTCACCAGAGTCTCCCCTCACCTCTCCTGTCCATGTCTGTCTGTCTCTGCAGTGCAGGCCAGGGTCACCGAGGCTGTTGGGAGCCAAAGTGCAGTCTTTGACCCACGTAGACAGGCTCCATGAGGGTGACTGACACCTGAGCTGCTGCAAGAAGCACGGGGAGTTCAGGTAGAGAAAGTGGAGAGGGCATCACAAGGGCGGGGGTCTCACGATGAAGCGGTAAGCGAGGAGCAGGTGTGCGGCTGGAGGCCAACGCGCAGGGGCGGCACTTCCTACCGAGGGAACCCCTGTGCTACTGGAGGTCACACTGGCTCCTCCTCAGATACCAGGCTAGTGGCAGGGCCTGGCTGAGAGGACCACTGCTGAACTGCAGAGTCACAGGGTCCACAGCAAGGTGATGGCAGCAGGAATGAGAGGCGGAGAAGAGAAGAAATGGAGAGAAGCTGCTTCCAGAGACGGAGAACCACGACCTCAGCGCTCCCGGGCTAACTTCAGAGACCTCCATTCCCTGCTTTCCACGCCACTCTGCAGCTCAGCCCTTGGAGGAAACGAGTCTGTAATTAGTCCCTAGCCCTTGCTGCACATTAGAATCATCTGGAGACCTTTCAAAATGCCAGCGCCCAAGAAGCTCTCCAGCCCCAGCAAGTCGGAACCTCTAATGGGGGGCTGGGGGGCCCAGGTGGCACTGTTTTATAAAGCTCCCAGGTGTTCTAAGATGGGATCAGGGCTGAGACTTTGGGCAGACACTTTAGATCACCTGGTCCTCTTGAGAGGACGGCTTTCCAGCGCCCTGATAGAGGGCAATTATCTCCTCCAGGCCTTCCTCCTGCTGTTCTCATGGCCCAGAACCTTCTCCCCTTCCTCTTCTGCCAGCTTCTGTGTAGCTGAGGCCTTGCCTCTGCTGTGAGGATGTTCCAGGTTCCCCAGTCCAGATCATGGACCCCTCCTGTGCTGTCTTTGCATGTCTGTCCACCTGTACCCTGCCCCGACCCTTAGCTCCTCCAGATTGGGTTTTAGTCTAGCCATCATACTTATTAGATGTTGAGTGAGTAAATCTTATTCCCATTACACAAAGGCTGATACAGAACTATGCTGTGTTTCAATAAAATAAAAATATTACAGTGAAAAGTTCTTTACCATTAATCCCATTCAAAATACATCAAACACAATTTTATCCATCATTCCTGCCACTTTCTGAAGCAGTTGCAGAGGTCCTCTTTTGTGTGTGTCTTTGGTTGCCCTATCTTGGGTATTTCAGTAACCTAAATCAGTTCAAAACATTTACAGTAATTTCTGTCAAGTAAAAGCATTACAGTGTTTCCTCTACCACCCTCCCTGGCACCATGCAACTTTTGTCAAAATGACCTCTTCTCACTAAGAATCGAAATTAACCCAAATCCAAAATTTGGATTCAGAAGAAGAAATGGAGACAAGAGGCAAGAGGACTGTTGGAGAAAGGGCGGAGCTCTGGTAAATGGAGGGCAAGAAAAGCACTAGCCCAGACAGCGGCTCCTTTCTCAGCAAAGGGCTGCTGTCTTTCTTCCTTGCCAAGGTGTCTTGAACTAAAATGTTGTCCCCTCCCACTCCCTGCTGCAACTCCTGTCCTCCTGCCACAGAACCCAGACAGGGCTGCAGCAGGAGGCAAGTCTGCCCTGGGAAAAACTGAGGAGCCTTGCTGGCTCTGGGCGAACCTCCTCTGAGGGGATTCTTCGTGTGTAACTTCCCTGAAGGTCCAAATGATGCCTCAGATGGTGAGTGTCCAACCTTTCAGCTTGTGTGGTCCACACTGAGTGAGGAGGAATTGCCTTGGTCTGTATAAAACATATAATATGGTCAATGCATGTAATTACCCGTTTTTCCTTTGTTTTTCTTTGTTATAACACTTTAAAGAAAATGTAAACATCAAACCAGTGGGATGGTTTTCTTTTTGTGAAACTAGTGTATCAAGTCTGCTTCAATAGAAGTGGTTATGATTCTCAGGGAATTCTCAAGGCTCTCATCAGAGATTTTTAATCTAATTTTATTCTTATGTTTCATCCTCAAAAACACTTGTTTACAATGTATACACTGTCAGGAAGCCATGCCATGCATAAGACATGATTGGGAAATGAGGAATATTTTCCTCTGGGAAAACTGTTCTTATAAAGATCTAGTAAAGAGGCACAATCAAACTTTTCTTTGAGTTGAATGTTTGACTACAACTCTACACTTCCCAAAAATTAATAAATTAGCAACTATTTATGTTTCTACTATTAGTGATGTTATTATATGTAATTAAGACAATATCAGAAGCAAGAAACTATTTGATATATTTTTATAATTCCTATACCACAGCTGCAAAAACACTAACTTATTATTTTATAAAATACCACAATGAGCTGGGGATTTAGCTCAGCGGCATGAGCGCCTGCCTTGCAAGCAGGCAGTCGTGAGTTTGATCCCTGGTACAGATAAAAAGAAAAAAAAAAGATTTACAATGTTTAGGTTTTGGGGCTGGGGATTTAGCTCAGCAGCATAAGCTCCTGCCTTGCAAGCAGGCAGTCGTGAGTTCGATCCCTGGTACCGATAAAAATGAAAAAGACAAAAAAAAGAAGGTCAAAAAATACCACAATGAGCCCAAGCTTAATAATTCAATAAGAAAACTTACATGTCTGTTTAATAAGACATTTCTGCGTGGGGATTTAGCTCAATGGCATAAGCACCTGCCTGGCAAGCATAAGGCTGTGAGTTCGAGCCCTGATACCACAAAAAAAAAATCTGTCTTTCAAGCACACGCACATGCATGGAGTTTAAATATCACCACAGGTCTTCACTGCATTTTACTCACCAAGTTGCACAAGCTTGAGTGAAGCCTGGTACACTTGGCTTCTAACTGGCAGGACTACATGTGGCCTGCACAAGGGACCGAGGAAGCAGGGCCCAGCCCTTCCTACACAGCACTCAGCATACCCTGCACTGGAGCCCCGTGCAATCTAGTCGTCAAAAATATTGCTTAAAAATCACATCACAGTGTTGAACACGTATGTGTGCAACTTTGTGGGGCCATGCTGGTGACTGTCCAGGGCTACATGTGGCCTTCACATTGGACACGCCTGCCTTGGAGAGTTAAGCTCTGAGGCAGGAAGTGCATCATTGCCTTTGACACTCAGCACCAGCTGTTGACTGCAGTCTCCCAGTTCCCAGGACACCCACAGTTCAGATGCAGCTGGGGGGCACAAAATGCCAGTCTAAGAATCCAGGGAGCTTAAACCTTCTGAGGACATTGAAGAAACCAGACACGTTTCAGAGGATTCACAGTTGATGTCCAGCCAAAAGTTGATCCTCACCAGGTTCAAAACCAAAATTCACTCCCCGTTCTCCTTCCCTCCTCTACCCCATCCAAAAGCACCACCCCTCTGAGACTGCCTCCCATCAGTAACCTCACCATCCTTCCCATCAATATTTCCGTGCTTTTCAGTCCTTCAAACTCTCACCCACTAGTCTCTCCATCCTCCTCTCCATCGCTGCCCAGCCTGTTCACCACAAAGGCCTTCTCCCTCGGCCCTGCCACTCTCTTCTTTTAGTCCCTGTCTCAGGCCACCGCCAGGACAGCCCTGGCCCTCTGACTTCCCTTTGATTGGGCCTCACCCTTACTGAAGAAAATATAGCCTCCCTACCTGTGATTCTAGCACTCTGGGAGGCTAAGGCAAGAGGATGGCAAGTTTGAGTCCAGCCTGGGAAATTTAGCAACTTAACACTCTGTCTCACAATAAAGAAGGGTTTTAAAGGGTTAGAAAAGTACATTAGCCCTGGGTTTACTCTCCAGTGCTGAAAAAGACCTCCACAAACTCTCCAGCTCACTCTGCAGGCCTGACCGACCCTGCTATACTGTGTGATCTACCAAGACCCCCGAAGGGTCGTGTGTTTTGTTTTTTTTTTTTTCTCTCTCTCTCTCTCTCTTTTTATCGGTACCGGGGATTGAACTCATAACCACCTGTTTGCAAGGCAGGTGCTTATGCTGCTAAGTGCAGTTGATTAAAGTCACTTCTAAACTGGGCATACTCTGGGAAGCTGAGGCAGGAGGATCATGAGTTGCAAGTTAGAGATCACCCTGAGCAACTGAGCAATTTTACAAAGACCTATTGTGGAATTTTAAAGGGGCTGTAGCTCAGTGTGAAGACATTGGATTCAATCATGGCACTGCAGAGAGAGAGAGAGAGAGAGAGAGAGAGAGAGAGAGAGAGAGAGAGAGAAACAAGAAATTTGGGTATCAGTCCCCTCCTTCGGGGCATTCTGCTAAGCAGGCTGCAGCCATCTGCAGGCAGACATGAACAGATATCTCTTGTTGAGCCCTGCTCATTTTCAACTGTCCAGTCACTGCATCTGGTAACCTTGGGGATTTTCTGAGCCACAGCCTGACCTTCCTCAAGGTGAATGAGCCTCCCCTGCAGAGCATTTCCCCTGCAGCCTACCCCCCACCCCAAGGTATCTCACAGAGCCCATCTGAGGCCTGTTCCCCACCAGAGCCCAGCAGGGCCAGAGCTATGATATGCACATTTATCTTAAGGTCAGGACAAGGCGCCTTCATCACCACCAGAGCTACACAGTGCTTCCCAGAGTGGTCAATGCATGCTCTTCAAGTGACTTTAACAGTGGGAGAAAAAAAAGTCACAGTACAGGTTGATGTTCAGCAGACCTCCACAACTAAATCAATCACACTTAGTTTTATCACCTGCGGCCTGATGGGCTCGGCTGGTACGTCAGCCATGAATCAGTTCAGTGAAGATTTCCTCCTTCAAGGACAGTGACAGTGATTACTCCCACTTTCCAGATGGGACCAGAAGACAGATATTGATGAGACTTCATGTCAGTGACAGGGTAGATTCAGGGGCAGCAAAACAGCTCCCTATACCTCAGGGCAGGCACAGCCCTGAGATCTGGGGTACCACCTAGAAAACCCCAGAAGGACAGTCCAGGTTAATTCTGAGCAGGTTCTGGGAACAGAGTCCTGGAGGAAAGATGCTGCCAGCCAGAAATGAGCATGTATGGTCCTTTTAAGCAAAGAACCCATCTGCTGAGTGCTTTGTGACTTTGCAAAATTCAGGACAGCCCAAATCTGATGGCACCTGAGAAACACAGAACCAGCACACACACACCCATCATTGTCATTTCTATGTCTGTTACGTGCGTCATGCAGCTGTAAAATCTCAAATGTGAAATCCATTAGGCCCCTCCCAGATGCCCTCTGGAATGCACACTCATACTCCCCAAGTGAACCACATCAAAGGGATGCTGGTCAATGTGACTTTTTCTCCCCAGCCCCAGAGACCATCGTATTCCTTCCAAAGGTCTGCAGTGGTGGGGGTCTGACTCAGACCCAGGATGCAGAGCTGCCTGGCTGTGGAGGCCCTGGCAGACTGCTGTGATGGGAAGCGGATGGCAGCCTCAGCCATCTCTGCCTTCACCTAGGCCTGGATAAGGAAGTCCCCAACCCACACACTCTCACTTCCTCTTTCTGAGAACAGAAGAGGCGGTGACATGCGCTGCCTTACACCTTCCCTACTCCTCCGCTCTGCTCTGTTCTGAGGTCTGCATCACTCACTTCCTTCTCCTGGTAGAGCTTCATGTTTCCGGCTTCTGCCCTCCTGCCCTTCAGACTCCGCTAGCCAGGGCCCTACATCCCCCACACCCATACCTCGCCCTGCCCTGCCCTGCCCCGTACGTCCTCCACCGTCCTTCCTCCTCCGGGTCCCAGCCTCACTCTGCTCTTCTCTAGCTCCTCCTTCCTTGATTCAGAAGAAAGCGGCCCTAGATGTCCCTGTCTCCTCCCCCTTTGCCTCTCTGCCTCTCCCTGCAGGCACACAAAAGGGGACAGAGGCACCAGATGGCCGGGTGCTAACAGAGGGGCTCAGGGAGCCTGCCGCCCACAGAGTCCCCGCTGGGCCTTCTAGCTTGTGCAAGCTGCTGCCGGCCCAGCCGCCCAGCTGGCAGAGGAGCAGGGCACAGGGCCAGCCTCCACAGCACGAGGCCACCTCCCTGCCCAGCCAGGGAGGGGGCACGTCTGCCAGCTGAAAAGCAGAGGGTGGCGTGTGTCTGCTAGAGCACTAGAGGCAAGGGTCTGATGGCCTGTGGGAACACTGGGCTTTCCCAGGAGGGTGGACAGTGGTGACAGCACTCCGCTCTTTCAGTGGAACAGGCTTCCACATGGCCTGCCAAGGTCAGCAGGAAGGGCCTCAAGAAGGGGTGAGTGGGCCACAGGGGAGACACAACTTCACCCACAAAGAAGATTGTTCAGCCACACAGGGCACCACACCAATGGCACCATTTATCCAGGGAATAGTTGAGTCAGGTTTTATGCTCATCACTTACTGTAATCACCTTAACCCTTCAATAGGCCTGCAGGACAAATATTTTGATCTCTGCCTACGGACAAAGAAACTGAGGCTTTAAGAGGTTGAATGACATGCCCAAGCATCATAGATAGAAAGATAGTTAACAACCCAGTTTAAAGTTTCTCTCCCAGTTAAGACTCGATGAATCTAGCTGGGTTAAATGGTGAAACCCTGTGATTCCAGCATTTGGGAGGCTGAGGCAGGAGGATCATGAGTTCAAGACCAGCCTGGACTACATATCAAGTCCTTGTCTCAAAAACAAACAAATAAAAACATCAAAATTCCTTAAATCCTATGAAGGTAATATTTCAAAGATAGGGACCTGGGGCTGGGGATTTAGCTCAGTGGCATAAGCACCTGCCTGGCAAGTGTGAGGTCCTGAGTAAGATCTCCAGTACCAGGAAAAAAAAAAAAAAGATAGAGACCTACAAACTCTCTCACTAAGGCTTCAGGAAAGTCAGAGGCCTTCAGGCCTAGCGTCTCTCACAGGGCTTGCAGGTCCCTCCTTCAGAGCCTCTCTGAGGTCACCTGTGCAGGACCTGGAGCTATGGAACCCCCTGGCAGATTCCATCTCCAGGACCAAACACGTGACACTGGAAAAGATGCCTCCTTTTCTCAGAGCCTCAGTTCCTAGTATGTTAGGTGCTTGGCATGCTGCCACCATGCAGTGGGCACTCTGCTGGCATCAGCTCCTTCCACTTCCTCCTGCCCTCAGGTTGGAGTCCATGCTCGGGAGAACACAAGGGAATGTGACTTCTGGCTCACTGACCTTTGAGCCAAGTCTTCATAAAAGTTCAGGCACATTGCACTGGGTCAGCCAGCTCCCACAGACCCAAGACAATCCAGCAGAGAACGGGGGATTTCCAGGACTTTTGCTCTCAGAATGGTCATGGAAAAGGGTGGATCAGCTCCACCCACAAAAGGTCAATATTCAGCCTCTCTGAGAAATTCTGGGAGCCTATCAGTTTCTCCTACTGTTTCCAGCCTTCCTTCCCTCGTGCACCATTGCGTGTATATCCAGAGCCACCTAGATCAGCTTTCCCAGGATGGTGACAGGCTGACACCCAGGTCAGGACCTTCCTGCACCCTTCAACCACCAACAGCACTGGTGCCATTCTTTCCCATCGCCGTAGGCATCTCCCAGCCCCACCTACAGCCCCTGTGTCTGCTTTGAAAGGCAGTGAATGGCCCCCAGATGCATCCTTTGTTGTTGACCCAGTTGGCTTTGAGTTACCTGAGGATGGGCTCACTCCGGTAGTCTGGGTGGGAACCTTTCCTTGTCTCCTTTTTGATAGAGAAGAAAAGGGTTCTGGGAAAAGCCTGCATTGCTAAGCAAACACTCTGGGAACACAATCAAAGCTACATTCCTTCTCACAAAACTTGGAGGTGGTTGGAGGCCATCCCGTGGGCACCATCACCTTCTCCATCTCACCCTCCTGAGAAATCGGGGCAGGTGGTCTCCTGCTACACTAAAGAAAACCAAGCTGTTACTGCACATGACATGCAAGATTTTATGTGCCCTGGTCCTTGCTCCCTCTCCATTCTCACAGGGTGCCTCCCCTGCCCCAGTGTCCACTCCCTGGCCACACTGATCTCCATTCTTTCCTGCTCCTCAAGCTTTTTCCTACCCTGGAAACTGATATTTCCTCTCTCCTCTGGTCACTCTGCATATTACCCTATTTTGTTTTCTTCAGAGTACTTATATCCATCTGGAAGCATATTTTTCATTACTTTTGGGGGGGCTGGGGTTGTTTTATCTGTCTTAACTGACCTATGTAAGTTTCAATGTATTTGTCTGTCTTCATATAACAATGTAAAATAATTTGGTCAGGTTCCCTACGGAACATTCACGCCTAGAACAGCACTTGCCAATACTAGGTACTGGGATCAGGAGGAGGTACTCAGTAATGACACTTTGGGTAAATAAAGGCAGGCTAAGGAGGCCGCAGAGAACTCAAACTGAAAGGTATCCAGGAAGGAGGGGGAAGCAGGAAATCTTCTGAGGTAGAGAAGTGCCCTGCTGAGCTTCATGGCAGCCATGGGAGAGGGTATCTCAGGCCTGGAGTGTACGGACAGTCAAGATTTGGCCAAGGAGAAACGATGCTTTGGAAATTGGGAGAATACAGAAAAACAGTGGAGGAGACTGTCAACAGGATGCAAGGGTGGAGCACAGAAGGGATCCAGCTCCCGTGAACACGCACTCCTCCCGCACCGTGAGCCCTCCAGCCCAGCGTGGCCCGCTAGCTCAGAAGCCTGCTCCTGCAGCAACCTGTGTGCCTGCACTATGGGACAAGGGTGGCAGAGGTCCCTAATGCATCAATTTCCTGGTTATTTAGTGGAAGCATTGTTTTTATTTTAAAAAACAGGGATAGATGCAAATGTACATGAATTTTTAAGTTAAAATGTGTCTCTTTCATGAATTTTACAGTTGAAGTCACTGCTATAAACAGCCGAAGGGTTATTTACTCCCTCAGCTGTTCAGAGCTAGCTCTAGCGAGGATAATGTGGTTCAGTGTATGGGCTCCGTGACTGTTGCACTACTCAAACACTTGTGCCTCAGTTTCCCTATCTATAAAACTGGGCTTACCTAAGAGCTGAGTTCACTTGTAAGGCTTAAGACAGGGCTTGGTACCAGGTAAATGTCAGCTGTATTTTGCTCTGATGGGCAAGATGAGCAGTGCCATGACAGATATCAGAAGCCTTGACTCTATTCCATGCCACCTTGAACCACCTTCTGTCCCCAATAAGTGCCTTAGTGACACTGGGGAACAGGCACAGTGATACGTCTCTTGGGCAGAAATGATGAAGTTCAGGCACCAGCAGCATCCCACATACATCCAGCTCCTCCAAGGAGAGTGGAGGGGGATGAAAGAGTTACGAGACAGCATCCTCAGGCCTCTGCCCAAAGCTCCTCCTTTGCCTGGATCACGATCTTCCTTTCCCGTCAACCCCTACCCATCCCCAGAACCAGAGCTGGGGCTGAGGTTAGGTGAGACAGAGGCTTTGGGCCCAAAAGTCACAGAGACACTTACTCCCGGTGCACCTGCTGTCTCCTCCAGAATCCGCTCTGTACCGGTCACTAGAGTCTTATGGGTGTCCCTCACTGCTCTCCCCTCCAATCAAATGCCATTGTAACTGCCGGTTGCTCCATTTGGCTGTCCACTGTGTGCAGACACATTCTTGTCCTTTCCTACTCACAGAGTCTCACACCTGCCAACACAGGGCAGTGCCAATAAATATTTGATCACTGAATGAATCATTGTCTTGGGGATAACCCAAGGCCTGGAAAAACAATATGTTAATCACCATGTGGGATAAGGAACTAGAAAAGGGGACAAGGACAAGGCAGAGTGGAGTGAGAACTTGGAGCATCTTATGGTAAAAATGACATTTACCTTAGGGACAGACAAGAAAGAAGAGTGAAAACATTTTCTTCTCATGCTCCCTGAAAAATGTGGTCTTCTGGGACAAAATCCTGTCCTGAGAAGCAGCTAACACAGAGCAAACAGAGTTAGCTACTGGAGCAAAGGGTCAGTGAATGCACAGCCTGAGAAGGGCCCTGTGCTTTCTCAGTGCTGACGATAGCAGCCTGGGCACAGGCGCAGCACACCTGACTTTGACACATTGAGTCACGGTGATGCCAGCCTTCTGGCCTCTTTGTGGCAATCCTATTGTAGGGGTTCTACTTCAAGAGAGAAGCAGTGGATATGATGAAAACACACCACACACCTGGGAGCCCGACTTGTAAGGAGGCCTTACACATTACTGATCTTGTCCCTATCCCAGCCCCTCTCTTGTATCAGTCCTAAGAGACCTCCAGAGAGGTAAGTTGATAATTTCCAAATGGATAATCTGTCAAAGCACTATAACCTGGATGGGTCAGGACATTAGCCTGGATTGGAACTCCAAATGTGACTGAATGATTGTGGTTGGGTGTCTTGTCTTTGTCGCAGTCACAGCACAGTTGATTAAATGATATGGCACATGCAAATGCCCCTGAAAGGCTAGGGTTCAACACTTGCTAACTCCATTCCTTTGAATAATGAGCTATATCATATATACACATAGCTTTACAAAGTTTCTTTGGAAAATAATTGGGAATGTTGCAGTATCTTCCCCACTTAAAATGCTATTTTCTTAGGCTGCCCAGTTGTCAAGTAACAACTACAGTTGTCAAGCATCAGCTAATTCCACTTCTGGTCAGAAGAGAGCCAAGGTCTGTTCTGGGGACCAGTAGTATTGGGGAGGGGCAACATGTCCACCTGGGGTATCTGGAAATGGTAACAGAAGAGAGTCTGGGTTAGTTCAGAAGATCTAAATGAAAGCAAGTGAACGACAATAAGAAAAAAAAAGTTGGATAAAAAATGGGGAAGGTGTATGTGGCACACTCAGGAACCACAGGGGTCCTGAGCTGGTACACAGGGTGTGTGTGCAGATTTGATGTGACACAACGAATATCAGGGTCCAGTCCTTTTTTGAAAATAATGGATTTGCCTTTATCTTTAAAAAATTTTTTTTGTACTGCAGATTGAAGCCGGGGGCACCATACCACTGAGCTATATATTCCATCTGTTTTCTTTTTTATTTTGATAGCATCTCGTTAGGTTTGAATTTGAAATCTCTTGTCTAAGTCTCCAAGTAGATGGAATTACAAGCATAGGCCACTGTGTCACTTAAGATTTGCCTTTACCTTCACAGTCACAGAGCGGCACCCTCCAGCAGCAGGCTGCATGAGAGGGTGGGGAAGACTGCAGGCAGGAGGCCAGCCTAGATGCTATCGTGATGACCAGACTGATAAATGAGTAGAACCTGAATTAGGTCAGCGACCTAGGAGTGGAAAGAGGAACTGTAGTCAAGAGATGTTTAGGTGGTAAGGAAAACAGACACAGAGAGTAGAGCAGTATGAGAGTAAGAGGGACCCAGGAAAGCTCCCCAACTCCTGGCAGCCAGACTGATGGTATGACTGAGACGGTGAACCCAGGAAGAATCAAGAACAGTGAAGCTTGTTTTAATTAAATGAGTGTGTAGGGGCTGGGGATTTAGCTCAGGCATAAGCACCTGCCTGGTAAGCAGGCAGTCGTGAGTTCGATCCCTGGTACTGATAAAAACGAAAAAAAAAGACAAAAAAATATATATTAAAAAAAAAGAAAATGAGTGTGAAATGCTTGAAGGACATTTAAGTTGTGTCCAACAGAACTTAAAAACAGACTGAGTTCAGACTTGAATATGAAGAGAGGGTAGTCATTGTGTACTTGTTTCTTTTTTCTTTTTTTTTTTTCAGTCCTGGGGATTGAACCTAGGGCTTTTGCACTGAGCTACATCTCCTCCCTTTTTAAAGTTTTTAAAATTTTGAGAGGTCTTGCTAAATTGCTTAGGCTGAGATTGAATTTATAATCCTCTTGCCGTAGATTCCCAGAGCGCTGGTGTTACAGGCATGTACACCACTTCTGGCTCACTGTGCGTACTCCTTAACCTCCCAAGTGCTATTCCCTCACCTGTAATGATGCTGATAACTACGGCTCGAAATTCTTGAGAATGTAGTATGAACAAGACAGCTGTAGGGCAGCGCTGAGCCCCGCATCTGCGTGTGGTAGGAAGCCTACGAGGTCTGTCCAGTCTGAAGTGGACGGTGACCGTGGATGTTTTTCAAGATCATCACGACTGGGTGCTATTCCTGTCTCCTCAGAGCAGTCTGGCCAGGTGGAAAGGACTGTGGTCAGGACTGCTGGGCCACCAGCTGCTGTGTGGGAAGCACTGTGCCCACCTCCTTAGCTCCCACGCCAGGGACACACCTCACCTCTCCTACTCTGCAGTTGCCCTGCCCCAGCAGGATTCCAAGGGCACCGAGGCGCTGCCACGCCTGACTCAGGCAATCTGAGCTCTCGCAAGCAGGGGCCCTTGAGGCAAGTCTTGCTCTGGGAAGATGAATTAGTTTGTACTACTTCTACCTTAGGCAAACCCTCAATGTCTGGATGCTGTGAGAAGCTCATTCCCAGGAAGAAGAATGACCTCTGGTTGCAGTAGTGCATGTGACACCTCCCAGCTGGAATATGCACTCCACAGACTGTGAATTGGGTCATGTGAGCCTTCAATTGTCTTTTAGCCTCTAGTACTTGCCTACTTGAGTACCTGGCCAAGGGAGGTTTCTTGTATTTTAATGATTTTTTCTTGGTTTCTTTTATAAACTATAGCTTTCTACTAAACAAGCAGAGATAGACTCATTCTTTTTTTTTTTTTTTTTTTTTCGTTTTCGTTTTAATCAGTACCAGGGATCGAACTCATGATTGCCTGCTTGCAAGGCAGGTGCTTATGCCGCTGAGCTATATCCGCAGCCCCTAGACTCATTCTTTAAAACAAGAAAAAAAAAAACTCAACAAGAAAATATGATGTTAGACAAAAGTTAACAGGATTCAGGACTCTGAAGCTCCTTCTCCTCCTAACTCTGTACCTGCTCCAGCCTATGATGCAGAGAATGCGTGTCTCAGGAGTGGACTCCTAAATCATGCTTGAGACAGGTCAGTAGGCCCCAGAATAAGTAAGTTTCAGTTCACCAATCCCCAAATTACATCAACTTCAGCAAGAAATCAAGGTAGCTCCAAGATCTTTCTCTTCCCCCATGGTCTCACATACTGGACCATGGAGCTCTGGAGTGGAGCAAAACCCACCAGGCCCTGTCCCCTGACATACACACAGGTGCTCACCACCCAAAACATGATAAAACACACCCACCCTCTCTGCATTTTCTCTTCTGCTGAGTTGCCTCCTGGTGCCCTCTGGCCAGTATATGGGCTGCATCTCATATTTACCAGCTATGGAGGCCATAAGGACTACAGGCCCTGCTAACCTCAACCCAGCAGGACATCCTCAGCCCATGACCTAGCAGTTATGGAATGTTGGCACAAGGGTTGCTCCCAGGGAGCATCCCCTCCATCATCTTCCCAGGGCCAGTTAGGCCCCTCACTAGTTACTAGTTCAGCCTGTCTTTTCATTTGGACCAGCCTCTGACCTTCCCCAGGGAGGAGACATCCTCCAGTCTCTGCTCAGAGAACAATTGATTTAAACTACAGAGAGTTGGGAGAGCTGGAGAGATTTTCCTAAATGAGATCCCCCTTCCAGCAGACTCCTTGTTGCCTGGCAACTGGAGGAAGTGTTCTGGAAGCCTGGAGCTGACACCACAGCCCCCTGTGCTGCGATGAGCTTGGTGTGGCCACCTGTGGGGGGAGGCCGCAGCTGATAATTATCAGGGGTGACAGCTATGATCCCAGACCTGCTATTACTGTGTTTACAGAGAAGCAATCGCTACCAAAGCTCATACCACTGTCCTTTCCCAGGCCCTCACCCTTCCCACCCTGTGCTGACTAAGGGAGTAGAAAATAGCCTTTGGCAGTTCCCAGAGTAAAGCCACAGCCTCCTAGAGCCCCAGGGTGCTCTGATACCGGTTCTGCCACTTAAACTGCTCCCCAAACCTGAGTGGCCCCTCAAGAATGAGGATGTGAGTGCTGCACAGGGCACACACCCGTGGCCTGGGTGGGAGCAGCAGCGTCCAATGACCAGGACCAGAGGTGATGCTGGGGGAGCTGGTCCTATTAAGGGGATGCTAGCTTTTATTGTTTTGTGTTCCGGTTGTTTGGGTTTGGTTTTTGTGGTAGTGAGGATTACTGAACCCAGGGCCACTGCACTGAGCTACACCACCAGTCCTTTATTTATTCTTTGAGATAGCCCAGCATTCTTATTCTTTCCTGAAGCCAGTGGTCTACTCTCTGCCCTTCTTGCTAAGAGGGCTGCCCAAAGCCAGGCCTAGGGACATACAGGGAGTTGAGAATATAAGCAATCTCTCTTTCCGGTCTCCGTCTCCAGCTGTGTCAGTCATGATGGGGTACAGAAAAAGGGATTTGAATCTCCAATGTGATGCAGTCAAGGAGGATGCAAGTCTGTAAAGCCCTCTCTCTGCCTTACTTAGGATCTCTCTTGTTTATAAACTTTGGACCTGCACTTCACCCAGACTTCCATCAAACTGCTTCTCTGAGAATGATATGTGAGTCTTCCAGACAGGCTTCTGGTTCTGCCTTCTGTCTCCATCCTCCATGCCTTGGGTCCTGAATTCTGGATCTAGAACTAGATCTTGATATGTCATTTCTTTGGTTTTTCTTTCTTTTAATGAGTCAAAGACCTAAATATCATGGAACCCATCTGGGAATCAAGACCACAAGTACAAATGAATCAAAGTAATGGACTTGAAGACTATTAAATCTTAGCTTGATGTTAAACATAACCTGTTGTCCCCATTTTACAGATGAGGAAACCAAGGCCCAGAGAGGGAAGCTGGCTGACCCACGATCACATTGTTAATGGTAAAACAGAAGTCAGAATTTTAGGGATCTAGATTTCTGCACAATTGTTCTTTCCAACATATGAACCTACCCTTTGATTCTGCTTGCACTTTAGGCTTAGACCACAGAAACAGAAGTTTGTTTTTGCTTTTTGTTTTTTAACTGAGGGTTATTAGATAGCAAATACTTTAAACTTTCCAAAACTTTTTTTTTTTTTTAAAACAAGGGTCTTACTCATATCCTCAAAGCACTGTTTTCAGATAAATGAAGTTGGTAACATTACTTTAGTTGTGCAGCTTGGGAAAGAGGCTGGGAAGAGTTGCTTCGAGTCATAATGAAGATGTGTCAAAAGTGGGAAGACAGATCATCTTTCCCAACTCCTCAACCAGCATTTCTCCACTGTCCTCAGAAGCACCCACCTAACCAAGCACCCTCCCAGGCCCCCTTCCAGGGAAGAGGCCTCCACAGCCAGCAGGGCCTCCATCACCCATTCATTCACTGCCTTTTAGGGTTGAGCCAAGTGCTGTATTGGGCAAGCAGTCTTTGAGAAGAAGCCATTTTCCCTGTTCTTTCCTTCTTTTTTTCCTTTCCACTGCCTCGCTACTTGAGCTCATCCCCTCACCTCCCCCACCTCCTTAGAGAAAGGGTATTTCTGCCTCGGAGAATTCCTACTCCCCACAGGGAGCAATGTCAGTGATTCCTGGTGGCCTCTGTTGCAGCTGCTGGCAGGGGGCAGCCTCAGGGCCTTTTGCAAGCGGGAGGATACTCACAGGGAAGCGGACTTGGATGGGCCTGCCTGCTCTAGACAATCCTTTGTTTGCTCAGATTCTTGCAGACATTGTGATAAAGCAGTGCTTCAGAGAGCCTCAAAATCACTCAGAAAGTTTGATCGCTGGGCCATATCCTGAGTGTGTCTAGGTCTGCGGGGCGCTTGGAATTTGCATTTCAAGTTCTCAATTAAGGCTGATACTGCTGATCCAAGAGCTACATTCTAAGAACCACCAGGAGAAGTTGAGAGCGGGGGATTACCTGTAATCCCAGTACTCAGGAGGTTGAGGGAAAACAATTGCTGTGAGTTCAAGGCCAGCCTGAACTATACAGTGAGACCGTCTCTTTAAAAAAACAAAAACAACAACAAAAAAATCCTGCCCTTAAAAAAGACACAACTCATCTGATTTGTTGATCATGGGAATGAGAGGGTAACTGGAAAGGAAGATTGGAGCTGAGTAGAGTTTGAGCAGCTACCTACACTGACTTCACACCTGTAAGCAGGTGACTATATCCAGGTACATCCAAATGAGAACAGCAACTTAGGAATTAGGAGCCAAACATGAAAACCCCTGGTGATTTGGTTGATGCCCTCTCACTGCCAGTCTCCTCCAGTTTTCATCCTGCCCTCCCTTTCAGGGATTTCCTGCAAGAAATTTCCCAGATCTGGGCTCACCCTGCTATCCACCACAGCTGGCTAGGGTGGCCCCTCATGGTCAGCAGTGTGCATAGAGCCCAGAGTCTCTAACTCCAACCAGAGGCCTGAGGACAGGAGCTTAGAGTATGTGGCTTTTCACAGGTGACAGAGCTCAGGCCTTGGCCCTCTTAACTGCTGTCAACAGTGAAGGTATGGGGCGGGGTCTGGGAGGCGAAGGGGCAGCAGATAAAAAGCAAGGTACAGGCTGAGGGTGGTATCAGCTATCCTTCAAAGGCCCCCGATTGAGCTATATGCCTGGCAGTCTTCTGGCAGAGCAAGAATCTTGTGCCTTTGGAAGGGGGTAGGAGTGAGCAGCAGTGGTTCTGGAAGGAGGAGCCACCTCCATACACCTGTGGAGCAGGACACACCAGTCACTCACCCTGAACCCAACCTCTCCTTCCTGTAGTTGGTTTAGAGTGGCAGAGGCTGCTGCAGAGATAGAAGATCCCTTTGCAGATCAGTGAGCATGATTGTTCCCAGATATCTGCTGAGACTGCCAGGATGGGTGGGAAGCAGAGGCCTTCCCGCTCCAAGATGTAATGATTACATGACAAGCTGACCCAACCCTCCTGAGTCATTTCCCAAAGAGCTTCCCAGTAACCAGTGGGCAAAATGCACCCAGAACCTGCTTTGTCTGCAGGCTGAAGAAGAATACAATGTATACATAAGGGGAAGCCCAGCACACCTCTACCAGGGTCTAAATCTCTCTTCGGATCCACTATAGTCAGTTCAGAAATTGTACTCTTGTTAATTTTCACTGCTTTGGGCCGTTAGCTACTTTGGGTGGAGAAGCACTGGATCCTTCTCTGAAACAAAATGTTCCTCTGGGAGCAGGTAGGGGGTCGACAGAAAAGAAGTAGGGGCAGAGACAGAACTTGAGGACTCTGCCACTCAGTGCTTCTCCATGAAGATGCCTCATACCAGTGTGCCAGAGTACATTTCAGACATGCCACCAGAGCAACATGTCTGGCCTCCTCCCTGTCTCCACATCCTCCACACCCTTGCTTTTCCCCACCTCCCACCTGCCAGGCATGTTGCAAGACACAATTGACCAATGTTTACAGAATGCTCCGAAGAAGAATAATCCAGTTGCCAAATCCTTGAGTCATCCAGCCTAGTCACCCTTTGCTCCTCTGGTCTAGCTTTCCCACCAGAGTGAACAGCATGCTCAGCAACATTGGTTCAGAAGGCCTCTCTGCAGGGAGGCCACTAAGGCTTCCTAGACCTGCCTTTACACAAAAACAGGCAGCAAGGGAAAAAAGAAACCTTCAGCGAATGCCAGGTGATACATGAAGGGACTGAGTTCAATGCGCACACATACAGGACATTACTTAATATTACAAAACACTATGCAGTGGACACTATGAGACTCATTTTTCAGCTAAGGAGACAGAAGCTGAGACGTTAAGGCTTAATAATAAATGGCAGAGCCAGTAGTAGAACCTGGTTATCTCTACTAGGGTTCCCCAAATGCAGGGCCTGAGATAGACTTACACACAAATCGTCCATTTGGGAATGGGATCCCAGGAGGCAGACACGGAGAAGGTGAGGCACCACAGGGATTCACCATCACTAAGGTCAACTGGTTAACCAATCTTGTAGCCCATTCGAAGAAACTAAAATCTATCTCAGGATGACCTACCGGGAGGAGAAGGCAAAAAAGCTTTCATCCATTGTTTCTGGTTCTCCAAGAATTACCAGAAGGTACTGACTCCTCTGTACTTAAGAGTTGATCACACACAAGGCTGGAAATGGTGCCCAGAACCAATCACAGCAGTACAGGCAGGAATAAGATTCCAGCAGAAAAAACTGAAATGCTACATAAGGGGTGTGCCCTGGTCATAAGTCCTACTGCACCATTCCAAGGACGCTAAGGAGCTCACGTGAGGTCACTAGGGCACCCATGGAAAAAGAAAATGTGAATCAGCCATGACTTCTGTGTACTCATTCAATAAATATTTACTGCAAGCTGTGCTGGACAGAAGAGTCTAACATTGAGTGAGGAAAGCAAGATCTTTGTTTTCATGGAGCTTAAATTCTAATGTGGGATGGAGAGAATGAACAATTAGCAACTAAGCCAATAAACAAGTGCTGGTTGCATACAAGGGCCCTGAACTAAAAGCTCCGGTAATTTCCAGAAGAAACTCTTTCCTCGTTAGGGGGAGAGAAGCACAGTATCCCAACTGAAAATGCTAACTGCTGTGACTGGAGTGTGCACCTGCTCCTCTAGGAGAACAGAACAGGGACATTATACTCCATACTGGGGACCTGCAGGCATCAGGAAAAGAATTCTGGAAAAGATGAGACCCAGCCTCACTGGAAGGCCTCACAGGATGACCTAGGCATCTCTGGATTCATGCAGGCAAAGAATGGGAGAAGCCAGCATGGACACAGAGAGGAACGAGAGCAGGGCACACTCTGGGAAACTACACAGTGCTTCGGGGTGAACAGAGGGGGCTACATATTCTTCACGGTGGCAGGAGACGGAGGAGCAGAAAGGCAGGGCAGGGAAGAGGCCCACGTGCTTGAACAATGGCTACAGGAGGATTTGGGAAGGACAACAGTGAATGTGAGCCTCTGAGTCCTCTAAGTCCAGCTGGCTCTTCTTGATCATCTCACCCCAGGGTGAAGATAAAGCTACATGTCCAACAAAGAACACGGCAGGTGGGATGGAAAGTACAGGGATACTCACAGGGAAGGAAGCCCGAGAGCCCTAGAGAATGCATGTGATGGTCACTCAGCTCTCGAAGGTTGAGGCGGCACACTGGGCGACAGGGCTCACCCCTGGTCACTCAGCCTAGTGGATCCAGCGTAAGATCATTTTCTCTCTGGCTGAAGAGTCTATCCTCTGCCCTATCTCCTCAGCCTTCAACTCCGTGTCCCCCTTCACCCTTGGCCTATGCAGGGCTGCCTCCCAGTGTCTATTGTCTCGATGATCCTGAGTTCAGGGGAGGCGCCTCTGTCACTCATTTAGCCTGCGTACAATACCTGCCAGGGTTTCTAGCTGAACCCTACCAGCGAGTGCTAATACCCAAAGAGCAACTGGCATCTGGCTCCCTTTCTCACAGAGGCCTGTCACATCCATCATCCAAGCAGAAGAGCTTCCCGCAGCATCCTGCAATTCCCCTGCAGAGCCCTTGTCAAACTGAGCCTCTGGCTTCTGTTCATTCTTCAAAGTAAGGAGCCCTGTGACGATCTGAATACAAACAGCAATACTCCCAAAAGCAGCCTTCTGATTCTCAACTTCAAGGCAGACTGAAACCTCACCCCAGCATTCACCTACCACACAAGGTTCTCAGATGACCCAGGTCACAGTCCAAGGTCCACAGCTCTACTATTCAGAGCACAACTAGCTCCGACCCAGGACCCAGGGAGAGCTCAGCATCCTTCCACTCACCAGGGATGAAGGCAGGATGGTAGGAAGGCTTCTGACCCTGAGGTTTGGATCTGTTTTCTCCTTTGACCTAACCCCACTTCCTCACAACTCCCTGGTTCTAGATCTTATTTGTGGTGGATTAACACCCAGCTGAATTGAATCAGTGTAGCTCAGGGCGTGGAAGGCCCACTTGAAGATTATGGGCACCAGCATAAGAAGAGAATTGGGGGGAAGATGATATGCTGTTGATTCTCCTGAAGAAGCTTGTCACACTGGTTGTGCTGATATGAACTCTGCTGTACTTATCATCACCATCCCTAAAGATGGCTGTGGTTCTCTGAGAGGAGCTCTGGTCCTTACCTTGAATGTTGCCTCCTGGCTGCAGTACAAATCTCCCAGCCGGGTGGCACTTTCTAATTTCCATCACTGACCCTTGAACCTTTCCAGTGTAGATCCTTGAAAACAGACTTGAAGGAGACATTGCCATGGGCTTTATGCCTCCAGATGGATTCATGGAAGACACTGCTATGGGCTCTAGGTCTTCAGCCGGACTCATGAAAGACATGGCCATCGGCTGGATTCTTTGGGTCTCTAGTGCTTGGACAGATCTCTTGCACTCTTCTGCATTTGAATGTTTTGGTGAATAGTATAGATAATCCTATAAATTATGTATCCTCTATTAAATCCATTCCAATAATAAATAAATAAATCTATTCCCTTGAAAGCCCTGATGACATCATTGCCTCAGAATCCTGGTCTGTACTTGGGTGGCCTTGCCTGTGACTATTTTTCTGTCCCTTAGAGCAAACAGTGAGCAATGGTCCATCACTCCATAGGGGCAGCATCTATATTTCAGTAAGTATCTAAGATTATGCTTCAAAACCAGACCAGTGTCCTGAAAGAAACTTTTGCTAAGCCTGTCATGGTGCTGCATACCTGTAATTCCAGTACTTGGGAGACAGAGGTATGAGGATCACCATGAGTTCAAGGCCAGCCTGAATTACATAGGGAGAACTTGTCTCAAAGAAAAAAACAAAGGAAAGAAAAAAAGAAATTCCTATTGCTAATAAAAGACATGGTAACAGGAAAGCGAGTGTCCTCTACTCCAGATCCTTCAAATCATACCCAGATCCTTCTCCCAACACTACAAATGGTCTCTGAAAGAATATTCTAGTCTTAACATTCTCAAAGTATTCACCATCATGGCAGAGGAAAGGTATTCCTGGACACACAAAGACATAAACTAATAACGCAGGATTTCCCATTCCTAAGAATGTGACACTAAAACTGACACATAGGGGCTGGCGATTTAGCTCAGCAGCATAAGCGCCTGCCTTGCAAGTACACAGTCGTGAGTTCGACCCCTGGTACCAATAAAAAACAAAACACACACACACACAAAAACCTGACACATAAACAGATACACTAGTCAGAATTCTAAAGAGGGACCATCCATTTCCCCAGACACTTACCATTCTGTAGTGGTCACTTTCACCCTCACCTCATCTTTTTATCTAGTCCTAAGTGTCCCTCAGATACCTGAACCTGTCCTGAAGGAGATGCTGATAGGGACAACACGTGAGCACCAGTCAGAGGAGTCCTCAAGGCTCAGCAGGACTCCTCTTGCTTAATATGCTCAAAGAGATAAGAACCCCTCTGCAACTGCAGGCTGCCCAAGTGTAGGCTCTTCTCCTCCTTCACAGCAGCCATGGCAACCTGCTACCTACTCCATCCCTGGGCTCCTGCTAGAAACCAACAAAACACATCTATCATCTTAAGTCCAGGCCCTCTAATTAACTTATCTCATCTTTTAAAAGAATCAAGAGGACCAGGGATTTAGCTCAGTGGCTCCAGCACTTGCTGATAGCTTGAGGTTCGATCCCTGGTACCAAAAAATAAATACAAGAACCAAGAGGGCTAGGGATATAGCTCAGTGGCACAGCACCTGCCTGGCAAGGGCAAGGTCCTGAGCTCAATTCCCAGTATAATAAATAAAATAAAATCACCAAGAGAAGTTAACCGGCCCTGTCTCTTGGATCTCAGTGACAGATTTTTCTGATTCACCTCATTATCTCCTCCTACAGGAGCTCATTCATTTCCACCTCATTTTCCTCCTGGTTTTCATTCCCAGCATATCCTGCTAGGGTAGACGTTATCCCCATTCATTCAGCGTTCAAATCGCACAGATACAAACCCACTCTCTCTGCCCTTCTCTCTCAATTAATACAGTTCCTCTCTTTCCTGCTCCACTCCTATAAATTCAAGTCAGATAGTCTGTAAATCTTTGGATCCAGAATGTCAGGAAAAAACAAATCATAGAACAATGATGTAAGGGGCCGGGGGTTTAACTCAGTGGATAAGTGCCTGCCCTGCAAGTGTGAGGTCATGAGTTCGATCCCTGCTAACAAAACAAACAAACAAACAAAAAAAGATATAACAGGATACGAAGTCTCTGAGCTTTGACTGAGCAATAATGGAGGACAGCACCACTCATTCCTTACTGGACCTTTCTTGTCCCACTTTATTCCAAGGGTTAGTAGCCTGCAAATCTGTCTCTTTACATCTTTGAATCTCTATAGTGTCTAGCAGAGCTGTGGTACAAAGAATAAAACAAATACTTGACAAATGGAATCCCTACTAAAGCAAGAGTTATTCATCAGTGCAACTTAGAATCATTAGTGTACTTCAAAATTTCAGAATCTTGCATTCAGAAGGAATCATAGGGACCATGAGTTTAAGTCCCAAGCAGCCCAAGAACATGCACTGAGGATTCCTGAGAGGTGGCATTTAGCAACCATGGCCATGACTAAGATGCCTAATTTAGCAACCATCTCCCTGACCAGGATGCCTAACGGAGCCCAGCACTCTCATAGTTGAGCTCTCTGTGAATGAGAAAATCCTTCCTCTTCCCTTCCATTCACCAGAAATCTGCCCTCCATCCCTCCCTCCGCATGCCACACCCTGGGAGAGCCTAAGTCCTCACAGGTGCCCCCACTCAGGCCTCTGAGCAGGGCTTCACTGACTAGCAGTAGCAAACTCTCCCCAGATAATATCATTCCTGGAAAGGGAAAGTGACAGCAGGAAGGGAAGCCAAACCCATCAGCTCTGCTCGCCTGTCACAACTCCACCCAGGGCACTGTCCCGGGACTTCCTCCCGTACCTGCCACCTCACCAAGGCAGAAAATAAAGAAGACAAGGGATCCCTGAGCCCCAGGGCCCCTCCCCGGCCCCACCCCATCCCCAGAGGACAGGCCGCAGCCTGCACTTCTACACACTGCCTCTGGCCTCTGCTCAGAGTGCTCAGACATACTCTCTACCAGCCTCGGTGGGAAAACAAGAAAGCATGCTAACTTTGACTAGCTTTTTAGAAAACATGTTCGAAAGCACTGGACAATTCTTTTTCATTGTGGGGTTTCCTACGAACAAAATGCCACCAATGGAGCCAGAAACCTGGCTGGTCATTTAGCCCTGTACTCATTTAGGCATTAAATGAACAGATATGCAAAAATACACTGTGCAAAAGAGTCACTCAACAACCGTCTTGGAGTATAATTAAACCACTTTGCTGCTGGACCACAGCACTTTCTTGCCAGGGTTTCTGGGGCCCGCATCTCACCCTGGACCTAGGCCAGAGGGGTGGAGGAAATACTGGAGAATGATCTTAAGGAGTATTTTTTTTTTCCCTGAAAGGCTGAGTTTTAAGACGGGTGAGTAGAGACTGGGAGTGTAGCACAGTGGTAGACCATCTGCCTAGCATGCTCAAGGCCCTGGGCTGATCCCAGCACCAAAAATAAATATATAAATTTTGAGATCAAAGTAGGGTTGCCGATAGCAACTGAAATATAAGTAGTGTAAAGCTTTATAAAGCTCTAAGTAAACATGAGCAGACACATTTAGTAAGTCCTCAGAAATGTTACATTTTTCCTGCCTAGCTGGGCATGCTGCTGCATGCCTGTAATCCCAGCTCTTGAGGAGGCTGAGGCAGGAGGATCGCCACGACTTTGTGGCCAGCCTGGGGTACGTCGTGAGTTCAAGGTCACCCTGAGCTACACAGAGCGACCCAGGTCTGGAACAAAACATTTTCCTACCTAGAGTTCCAATCCTTGGACTCCTGAAAATGATAAAAGAGACTTTGTTGAAGGTGGGAAGATGCACATTTTAAAATGTAAGTGCATAAATTTGCAACTTACCTTGAACTGCCCCCCCCCCAGCCTGACCACGTTGGGGTTCTGGAGATGGCAGCAGAACCTTGGTTCCGAAAAGGCTTTGGCCTTGAATTTCCAGAACTAAAAACAAAAGAAGTTAAACAATGTAAAGCCCTCCCACCGGATTCCACCTTCTTTTGGTTTGGCCCCTTCCTTCCTTCCCTCCTTTTTCCTTCCCTTCCGGCAGCAGCTACTCTGCCCCACCTTCCTTCCTGGAGAGGTGGACCTGCCCTTTCCTCCTGCGGAGCTGTGCCAAAGGGATGAACAATGTGACTGCTGGGGGCGGGGTAGGGGCGAAGGGTGTGCAGAGGTGGAGAAGAAACCCAGAGTGCGGTTCGGAGATGAGTGGGCGCAATATTTAGGGCTCGAGTTGCATTTCAGGAGTCTCTGGCCAGTTCCCAGTAGCGTGTGCTACTTGAGCTTCCAAGTCTCCAAGCAGAGAGAATGCTGTCGGCAGCAACAACAGAACCTCAGGGCCTCACTCACGGTGTCCAAATAATGTGAGTTCAGCGTGACAGGAAGAAGGCGGTGTCAGCGACACACAAAGGGAATTCCACCCAGGTAGCCACTTGTGATCCCTCGCCTGCTGTCCCACAGCCCTTAGAGCGAAAGTGCCAAGGCGCAGGCCGCAGGCCAGTTTCTGGAAGGCTTTACAGGGTCGAGGTCAGAAAGAAAAGCTTTTGACAAGGGACAGGACGACAGGAAAGGCAACAGGAAGCTGAAAACTGCGAAGCGAAGGGAGCGGTCGCCCTAGGACAAAAGTAGCCGCGCAGCTACCGACCGAGGCGCGATGGGGGAGGGGCCAGGCGGAGTCGTCTTTTTAGGCAAAGCTTTGGCGACGAGGCCAAACCGAGGTGCGAGCACAAAAGAAGGCGCTCCGGGAGGCCGCGCAGGGGGGGGCCGCAACCAAAGGGCTCCTCGCGGGAAGCGGCGGGAGACGCGCCCGGGAAGCCCTGCTGGGTCTGCCGAGGTCGGCGGCGGGGCAGCACGTGCAGCCGGAGCGCCCGCAGGAGGTGCGGCCGGCGAGCGGGGGGGGGGGCCGGCCCAGCCCCTCTCATGAGTGGGGATCTCGCCGGCGGGCCCGCGCCACAGAGGGGCGCATTGTGACGGCCGGCCGCAGCAGATTGCGGCTGTCCTGCAATACCCTCGCACCCTGGCACCGCGCCACTGGCACGGCCCGGGGTTGGAAATAACTGCGCCGTTGCCATGGCGACGCGGCAGCGACTCCCGCCCCCGTGCCGCCCGCTGCGCCCCGCCCGCCGGCCCCCGCCGCGGCGGCCGCCCCTCCCGCCCGGAGCGCCCCGGTAACCCTGGCAACGGCGGCTCCCCCGCGCCGAGCGCCGGCCCGCCCTCCCGCCCGAGGCGCCGCGCGCTCTGCGAGGCCTGCTGGCGGGCCGGGCGCCGCGCAGGAAGCCTCCCTCCGCCCGGCCGGCCCGGAAAGGCGGGTGCGGGAGGAAGCTGCGCAGAGGCCGGGCGCCGGGCTCTCGACGCGGGTCCCGTTTTCTCCGTGGAGCCTCCCCGGCCTCGCCCGACCTCCGGGCCCCCCTGAATCCTCCCCGGATAGCCCTCCCTTCCTGCTGCAGAGAGCTCCCGCCGGCGGCCAGATGAAAGCGGGCTGGGGCGGTGCGGCCGCCTCCTGCCCGAGGGCCGGCAGCTGCGGGCTGCAGGGAAGGGAGGGGCCGGGACCCGCCCCCTGGGTCCCGGCCGGGCCCAGACAGTGCCCCCGGGAGACGCGCCTCGCCTTCGGCTCCCTGCTGGGATGACCCCGCCCTGAGGAAGGTGTTGGCCGAGAGTAGACTTAGCATATTTCTTGAGCTGGTTTAGTGAGGGGTGTTGCAGACCCCAAAAAAGAGAGTCTCCAGCTCTGGGGTGGCTGTCAGAATTGAGATGTTCCTAGGGCCGGCGTGGGGAGCAGACCAAGGAGAATTTCATTCTCTCAATGGATCCAGGCTGCTTCCAGAGGTTTAGAATGTGAGCTCCCACAGGGCACAGCAAAGATTCTAAACGAAGTCAGTACCTAGTGAATGGGTACACAAACCAGAGTGCCTCATTCTTTTGTCCTGGGTGGGCAGGACATTCTAGAGAAATACAGTAAGAAAATGTGCAGGGTGCCTTGAAATTGATCTGAAAACAGATGAACATTAAATATCCTTGCTTCTAAAAATGTTACCTTGTTTCATTTTTTTTCTACTTTGATATTCCATAAAATCCTAGAGCAGGGAGAAAGGGTTCATATGGGGACAAGCACAAATGAAGCTTCTCAGCAATGGTCACAGTAGAGGGATTTAAATTTGAGTTTAAATTTTGCCAGTTCTTGGAGCCCTGTGTTTTCTTTCAAGTGGACGTAGCCAGATACCTTGGTATGATGAAGAGGACCTTGGCACAGGGATTGGCAGAGTCAATTTCCTTATCTGTGAAATAGTGATTATGAAGACAAAATTGAGTGATATATGAAACAATCTTCATAAGCCACAGCGTATCATACAAACATTGTAATTATTAGGATAGCTATTAAGGTGGTAGGTATACAAGTCATAATTCATATACAGTAACATAGAAGGGAGAGGGGAAGGTTCCAGATGTGCCAGCCAGGCAAGCATGGGGGCAGGACTAATGGGTTTTATGTGCTAATGAATCTCCATTAGTGTTGCTGTGGCTGAATTGTATTCCGCCAAACTTGTATGTTGAAGTCCTAACTCCTCTATGACTACATCTGGAGGTCAAGATCTTTAAGAGATAGCTAACATGAAATGAGGTCATATGGGTGATAGGATGGTGGCTTCAGCAAGTGAGAGACAGATCTACTGCAAGCCAGGAGGAGCTGTGTCCAAAACCCAACCATGCTGGCACCCTCATCTCAGACTTCAGCCTTCCCAGGGCCAGGGAAACTATGGCATGCATGTCACTGTGTTCTTCTTTTAAGACAGGTGATGTTAATGTACGAGTTGTTTTTTTTCTAAACTAAAACCTCAGTATTCAGGTTTAATTACTGTTTGGGCACTTTGCAATAAGTAAGTGGCTTTGGGGTTGCAGTTTGGCCGCTCAGTCTCTAAAAGCTTTGCCATCACTGCTCGAGACTGATGAGAAAATTAATTTCTGTTGTTTAAACCACCCAGTCTATGGTATTTCATTATGGCGGCTGGAGACTAAGATAAATATGTCTTTGCTTGGAGCTAAGCTCCCCTCCTACCACCTCTACCACCTGGCGTTTTGTTCAGCACTTCCACAGTTGTCTCATTTTTAATTCAAAACTGTGTGAGTTAGAATTGGCAAGATTTATTTTAAAATGAAGAAGCTAAGGCTCAGAAGGATTCCGTGATTTGCTCAAAGTTATGCACAATGTAAAGGCGTAACCCAGGCTTGAGTCCCCCCAGACATCTAGGCCACAACCTGCGCTAGTTGTGGGCTAGAATATGGAGACAGGAAAGTGAATGCGACATAGAGTGGGGAGGTCGCACTCTGCTTAGGAAACAAAACATGAACAAATACTATAGAAATGTCTGCAAAGGTTAATTGGCCCAGTAAATATGTGGGGAGGGTTCTCCAGCTCAAAAAAGAATGAGAAAGCAGAACTGGTCGATCCTGCAAGTCCTGCTGAAGTTAGGGTACCAAGAAGAGAAGGAAGGGACAGAGATGTCCGGGATGCCCTTGGGGATGTGGCTCTTCACCCCCCTGCCAAAGACGCTAACTCCCCCAACTCCCCAAAAAAGGGGAGAAGAAAACTTAGAGACAGGGCTTAGAATCCTTAATGACCTGATGTCCCTCAGGAAAAGCAAACAGTGAACTCTTCAATTACCTTCATATTGCTACTTTGTTAGTAAATTATCTTTGTTTGACCTGAGGTCTCCTAACTTTGTCACAGTCCTAACCATTTGTAAGTGAGTGATAACAGGCTTTAATTAGAAGATAAGAATTGTACACTTTTGGCTTTTTCTAGCAAGGCCCTACCCCTAGTCTCTGTTTTCACAGAATCTCTGGTCTCCAGAGGAACAAAGCAGTATTTAAAAGACTACATGATCATCTTTCACAATAGGGAATGTAGATAAGGACCTTAATTAATGAAAGGGCTAACATCTGTCCCCTTTTGGGAGCAGTAGTACAAGCTCTTACCAGTTGTAATCAAAAGGATTCACTCATCTGGATTCGCTCATTGTGGGTACAATTTGCATACTTGTGTTTATCACCTTTTTAATCCACCCTGACTTTCAGGGATTTATTAAATTGTACCACTCAAATGTCCTCACTGGGAATGGACAGCTGGTTGGGGAAGAAATGGGCCCAGAAAAGGGTTGCTTGGATTTTAAAGCTCCGGTCCTAGAAACTGGGTTCCAGGGGCCTGCCCCCTCCCAGGAGTACTCATTCAAAGCACCAAGCCAACAGCCAATTTAAGGGCTGGCTCAGGGATTTCAGCTTCTCTTCTGCCCTGGACTGAATAGAGACTATCACCTCTACCTCACTGGAGACCTCATTAGGACTTGAACTCTGGTCTTTGTTTCTTCCCAGCGGGTTCTATACAGGGGAGAAGTGGGAGGAGGAGAGGGGGGCCAGGTAAGCCCACAACTCCCAGAACAGCAGGAGTCCAACAGCCTCTGAGAACGGGGAAGTGAGTAAACAAGCAATTACCAAAAAGAGAGGCTGGAGCTGGTAACCAGAGAAGCAGCTTAAATAATTTGATTCTACTCCTTGCCTTGAAAGGATGTCTGCTTCCTGAAACCCTCCTCCCACCCAGCTTGAGGATAATTTCACCACCCTCTACCTACTTTCCAACTGAAATTCCATCCCCAGGGGAAGCAAGTTCCCAAGAGTGGAAGGCAGACAGTTATATTTTGGCTAGATTCTTGGATTGTCCATTGGCATCATTAGTGTTTGTCCATACAGGATTGTGAGAAGGAGAAAGAATGAGACGGTGCTGCGACCCTCTGTACTCCAATACCCTATGGTTCCGAATCTTTTGGAGAAGAGTTTAGGAGAAAGAGGTGACTCAGAATTTGCTTCCCAGAAATGAGTGGGAACCCAGCTGGGCTGCAGGAAGTGTGGGGTCGGAGTGAAAGAAACCTCACATTCCTTTCTTTTGGCTTGTGAGCTGCCTCCTGCTTCTAGGCTGGTCTCCATTTTTTCACCTACTCTGGTTCTGCTGACATCAGGGCAGATCCTGGCACCAAAAAAGCCTCTACATAGATAAGAGTAAGGTCTGGTAGTTATTTTCAAAGAGTTTACAATTTGGTGGGGAAGGGAGAGGTAAGAAATTTCAGAAGTTAAAAACAGGTACACAAATAACAATGCAAGACGATGTACAGGAAAAGTGCCATTTCTCAAAAGTTCCACCGCTGCTAGTGACCCCAGTAATTTCTCACTAGGGTCACTGAACAGTTCTCTGACTACCCCTCTTATCCTTGGCCTTCAGTCTTTCCTTCTTTTCCAACCTTCTTTAAAGATTTTTTCTGTGAGCCCTGAGGAGATGGAGGGACAGTGGTCAGGCTGTCTGTGAGGTATTGGCCTGAGTGTCTCTGCTCCTACCCCTCATACTGGCTGACAGAAACAGCATGAAGATTCTGATATGCACTGCAGGGCCTGACTCTGGCCCCTGGGCCTATGCCCTGCCCACTGGGCCTGGGTGCATTTATGTCTCAGGTTTCTGGATCAGGTGGGATCAAGTGGCATCAGACGAGACCTCTTTGTGTGCAGGGCCCATGCTGCTTCTTCCAGCTGTGCTCACATGGGGAAAGAAAAAAAAAAAAAGACTTTTTCTGTTCCCCTGCATATTTTTCTTCTTCTGAGTATCAAGCCCAGGGCTTCCTGCATGCTAGGCACTGAGCTGTAGCTGCAGGATGTACCCTCAGGCACCCTGCATGTTTAAAGATAAAACCAGAACCCCAACATAGCATGCCTAGCCTTTTGAAGTCTGACCCCCCAACCCCCTAAATCCTTTGGGCCATTTTTTCTCCACATCCAGGCTCTGAAGCATTAGAATGAAATGTTTGTGATATACAACTACTATTCACTCTCTGGCCTCAGAGCCTTTGCACAGGTAGCAACTTGACTCACTACAGCTGGAACTTAGTACAGAATAACCTCCTCTTCTCAAGACCTCTACTCTCACACTGGATTAGTCAGAATTTTCGTCCCTCTCCAGACATCAAGTTCCTTACTTATTTTTTGTATACAGTTCCTGGCGTAGACTAGATAACACGTGATGGTTGGGTGAAAGGCTGACTGGCAGACAGAGGAGCTCATCAAGACTCTGGGAAGTCATGAGAGGCTTTCGAGTCAGAGACTGATAACATCACAGAACTATAGAGTAAGATGAACAAGGCAGATAGTTATAAGGTAGGGTTTGAGGGAACAGAGGGTTGAGGCAGAAGAGAGAACAGAGTAAAGAGTGTTTAAAGTCAAGAATAAGGGCTGGGGATTTAGCTCAGCTGCATAGGCGCCTGCCTTACAAGCAGGTAGTTGTGAGTTCAATTCCCGGTACCGATAAAAAGGAAAAAGACCAAAAAAAAAAAAAGAAAGAAAGAAAGAAAGAAAGAATAAAGTCAAGAATAAAGGCAATAGCAGAGGAAACGAAAGCAGGAATGGAAATGAGATGCATTGTTAAAAGCAGGACCAGAAGTAGAGTGAGTATTTGGATCTGTTGGCAGGACGGGGTGGGGCAGGGGTCAGGTGAGGCCAAGATTTGCACCTGTGCTGCTGAGAAGAAATGAGAAAAGAACTGGACAGAAGTCAGGAAAAGGTCCTCAGTGCCGATAGCAGTGAGGACAGAGCTGTAAGGACATCTGGGAGAGGAGTGAGTCTGCTTGTTTTAGAAATAGCTTCGGCTAATTAGAACCGAAAGCAAACAGACTGGAGGAATTTTGAGCTCTGGCCCTGCATTTTATCTCTGGGTGGTCTAGGCATGCAAAGACTAACGAGTTAGGGCCTCACCTTGTCCTTTAGAAAATTGGGACAGCGGTCCAGTAGTTACGTTGTTTTATGAAATCAGTGTCATAATTTCTGCCACGTTCCAGGGGACTCTGCTGGGATAATGCGCGCTTTCCATATGAGCTGTGTTTTATTGGATAGCCTGTGGTCCTCTGCCCATCACTTTCCTACATCTCACACTCTTCCTGTTGTCTGACTCTGAAGTTAAGTCTTCTGCTTCTCTCTAAATCATCACAGGTATCTGTCTTCCCCACCCATCTCCTGATCTCTCCCACTCCTACTTCCAACTCTCCCTCTCTCTCTCTCTCTCTCTCTCTCTCTCTCTCTCTCACACACACACACACACACACACTCTGGCTGCCTTAAGAGACTGAAAACTGCTTGGCTTCCCTCTCTTTTCTTACAGTATCTGGAGCCTCTTTGTTGGTCATGTCTTAGCCTGTTTTTGTCTGCATTCCTACGTGTTTAAAACTCTTAATATATAAAGGGGACAAAGTATCAGAAATCTCTATCTTTAGATTAGTAGCTGCTGGCACCAGGATTTCAGGGGACAATCCTTTTATTCTCCTGGCTCCTCCAGCAGTTTGTTACCTTGCCAACTGGTATGTTGGAGTTTAAGCTGCATGGGTCTTCTCGGGATGAGGAAGAGAATGCTGGCGGCTGATACTAACAAGGTCCCTGGAGTAATTTATTAGTGTCTCTGGTCTCCTTTTATTTGTCAGAAGATGGAATGGAAAATGTTCATTCCTCCTGATAAGAGACACATATTTAGTAGTTTATATATTCCAACTTGATCATCCCCATTCCAGCTGTTCCTACACCCACTGATTCTGACTTAAGCCATGTGAAGACCCTTTCGTGGGCCCCAGTTCTTTTCTAGTTGTCTTTGCCTTTTTGCCAATTTTCCTGGGGAAGGAGTTATAGCCAGAGCTTCCACATCCTTTCCTCCAATCCCTTTATAATCCAGTTTTCTCTCTCATCTTCTACCAAGAACCTCTTTAAAAGTTCTCCCACGACAAGCCAGAGCTCAGTGACATTATCTTAGTTCTCCTTTTCTTTGACTGCCCTTGCAGTGGCCTGCTCTCCTCCCACCTCTACACACTGGCCCCTTTGTTTGTGCCCTCTCTCTACTCCAGCCTCTAGTCTAGGCCCTTCATCACTAGGTCTTAGCTTTCTGTCTTCTCTTTCCCAGGGTCTCTTTAGTCTCATAGCTCTAAGGACCATCTCTAAACTTCATCACCACCATCCCCAGCCACATTGGAAAAGGCCCAGGAGCCTGTAGAAATGTTCCTCAAACTACAGACTGTATCACATGGCTGCAGGCAGCAAGCAGGGAAGGAATGGGGAGCTGGGTCTCTCATGACCCAAAGCTGAGAAAGTCACACTTGATCAGTGAGGAAAGTCTGCTTTTTAAATTTTAATGTATATACCAGGCACTTGAGGATCTTGTTAAAATGCAGGTTCAGTGGGTCTGAAATGGGGTCTGGGATTCTGCATTTTTACTAAGCTCCCTGATGGTAATGCATCATCCTTAGAGAAATAAGGGATGCAACCACACTTACCTACTCCTACTGACAGATTTTGAGGATTTTCTGTGTTGCTTTTACTTCTGTCTAGAAGGTGATCACCATGAGGGCTAGAATTCTGTTGCTTGTATCTTTGTATTCCTGATGGATGAGCTTCTTCTGGGTGCCACTGTAAATATTTCATTAATGAGACCCAGAGCTGTTTACAAAATAATTTTTTGGCTTTGCTTTACAAATACTAATTTATCTTCTAATTGCAAATGTGAAGTAAATGGATACTTTGAGGAAAAAAAAGTTATACATAGAAATCAAGAAAGATGAGCAACTTTCCAAATAGTGGGTCACTTTTTCAAAATCAAGTTCCTGTATCCCTTGCTCAGGGAGGTCTCCAGGAAACCAGAGGAGGAGTGAATTTGAACACTGCTTTTGCTTGGGTCCTTGCTTAACCATTCAAGATGATGTACCACTCACCCTCTGCACCTCATTGATTCTTTCCTGCCTCAGTAGGAGACTCTCCCATCTCTGTCTCCATTTTTCCACCATGCATTCAGCAGCTCCTGAGGAGCTTCAAGCTCCATGTTAGGAGGCCAGATGCCTGATGCTGAGGTGACTAAAAGGTTGGGAAGCAGACAGCTGGGCCAGCCCACACGCCAGAAACGCCCACACACATCTATACAGCTGTTCCCAGCAGCAGCATGGACCAGAAGCGCCTTTTGAAAGATATGAAGATAGAGTGGGCTGGGGAGAAATCCACAGAAATTATAAAGCTGTGAGCACTCCAGCATAGCTGCTGAAACACAGTCTTTGCTTTTAGTGATTTCTCCCATGGCCATAAAAATAAAAGCCATTCCAGGCTTTAAAGTAGGTCATACTGGGAGGGGGGAGAGAATGAGAGAGGGAAGGAAGGAGGGAGAGAGGCACAAGCTGATAAATGCAGATGCCAAGGCACTTTCACCCTTTTCCAAACCAAAAATAAAACTTGGAAATTGTCTGAAGACTATGAGAACTATAGCTTGAAAAATGCCAAGGAGACAAAAGTGGGTGGCGGTTCTGGCCCTAATTCTCTTGTCCACAGTTCATCTGGACCCAGTGACAGTTCCTCCTGATGAGAGCCCACTCTTCCCCCATCGCCTCACAAGTGTCGAGTTTACTTCCTGGTCACCTTCCTGGTCATTTGATGCCAAATAACTGTTCTCCTCTCCCATTTCTAGTAACTCACTGTAAAAGTCTCTATTTGTCAAGCAAAGACTAGTGGGGGCAGGGGGAGAAAAGGCAAAAAGACACTTTTGGATTTCTCCATCCGAGTGGTTCTGTGATTCATTATGTTTTCTAGACAGCAGCACATGGAGTTCCAGCAAAGGAAGGGGAGCAAAAATGCCTCGTAGACCACATTTGGAGTCCCCTGGCTTTGCCTTTCCTTTCCTCCATCTGCCACAGGCCAATTGGCTTTCAGCTGCTGTTCCTGTTTTTAGTATACATACTCCCCAAGCCACCCTCAGCTGCTACGATGGAACTGGGGGACTGCTGAGACACAGACAGGAAGACTTCCAGCTACCACAGCTGTGGCTTTATCACCAGGACCCAGAGTTTCTGCAGACTCTTTGCAAGTCTCTCTGTCAGGAAACTCAGGTCTTTTGCTTTCTTCATAGTGGGCTGTCCCATTCCCAATCACGGTCCTTTCCTGAGTAGGCAGACTCTTCCCCAGGGAAAATATGAGTGTGAGTATCCTCAGAAGGAGAGAGGACACTGGGAAAGATCCTGGGGGCTCAGACAAACAGACATGGAAAGACAACAGAGCTATAACACTGGGATACAAATATTTTGCCACAGAAGCCAGGATGATACAGTGAGTAGCTAGAGATCGCCAAATAGTGTGGATCGACTTGGAGAAATACTTGGAATGGCTGGTGTCCTGGATTCAAGAAGGCATCTTTTGTGGAGCAGCCACAGGAAATCCTATGCCTCAGAGACAATTTCATGCTGTGAGAGGCAGGAACACAGATTTGCAGTGGGTATAGATGTTGTTTACCTGTGTGTTATTTGTTGGTTGGTTCTGAACATGAGAGAAGCACCCAGCTGCTGCCCTGCCCAAGATTTGAGAGGTAGAATGGGTGGAAGAATAAGCAAGTAGTGACACATGGTTTTTTAGCACATTTCTGAGTTCTAAAATAACTAGGATTCTTGCTTTGGCATCTAGTGGAGTGACTGGGGTTGGGATACCTGACAATATTCCAGTTTATACAAAGAAACCAGGGGGCTGGGACCAGGGCTGATTTTGTGCTAAATGAGAAAGCAAAGCTGATTCTCACATTCACCTTATAAATAGGAAGTATGACTTATTACACAGGCCTAGAGGCTTTGTGTAACCAGGTCGCAGAAATTATATCATATAAAACTCTCAATAAATGATCTACCAACAAATACCACAGGCTTACTCTATGCCACACCCCAAAAGGAATTGTCTGCTAGAGATGCTCCATGGCAGTGACAGGGGCCAGCCCTTCTTCCTGCAGCTTCTGAAACTAATTGCCAATACCCTGTTACCTGCCCATAAGTGGCAGTGCCCAGGATACAGTGGTGGAAGCTGCTCTTGATCTGCAGAGCAGGGGAGAGGAAGAGGCCCTCACAGAAAGGCAATCCCTGCAGGCTTCTTCCCTGCCTGTAGGATTCCGAAGGACTGAGGCAAACCCAGGAAACAGTCCAGCTAAGAAGCTTCGGGCTATATTCCCCTGGGAGAGAGAAGTTGCTGGAGAGGATTTTTATTTTTACAGCCCTCATTCCCACTGCAGGGGAGGGGGGGATTGCAGACACCGAGGAAAAGTTCGGATCAGGAAGGAAGCATTCCACTAGACATGTATTTTATACTTTCTGCTTTTTAATATTCATTCTCTAGTTTAGTCTCAAGAAATATTACTGAAAAACTCTAGGGGCTGGAGGTCTAGCTTAGCGGCATAAGCACCTGACTTGCAAGCAGGCAGTTGTGAGTTCGATCCCTGGTACTAATAAAAAGGAAAAAAAAACAAACTCTAGAGGGCATGAGTAAGGATTGTAATGATTCCTAATATCAACTGTGCTTCTACTGTTTTTCCTCCTAAGGTTCCCTTCCACTAGGTGGAATTTTAAATTTGAACAACGGTTCAAAGGCTACGAGACAAACTGCTCATTACTGAAAAGAGTGCCAGGAATCCTAGCAAGTGGACCTCACGCCCCCCTGGAACACTACACCTCATAGTAACGGCTGCTTTCATAGTCACGGGAAGGTTGAATCAGCACTTCTTTTCATTTCCATCTTCTTTCAGGAACTGCTGGGATAAAAGGGAGCCTCAGCAAATAAAAAATTCACAAACAGGACAAGAATAAAATATTTAGGGCAAGAGATCAGAAATCCTTTGGTTCGTGAACTGAGTAACACTATCCAAAAAAAAAAGTATAAGGAAGTAAACGTCTATCAAAGTCCACATCACAGCAGGTATTAGTCTCTAGACCCCCTTCACACAGGCTGTAAGTACAGTTGTCCTGCACAGTAGGTTGAAGAGACTTACATTAATGCAGTGATCAAATGGAATTTTGTCATTGTTAACGTCAGTCCTAGTAGTAATTATGTATTTATTCTGGGGTGCATCCCTCCAAAATTGTTAAATGACCTAGACCCTCAAACTTCTCATCCCTAATTCTAGTCAGTGTCAGATGGGAGGACTGAAAATGTTATTAGGTTCCTCAAAGAAGAGGAATTTTTGAAGGTCAGTTTTGAGGAAGCACTTCAAACTTTCCATCTTTAGCTCTTTTTCCCAAATACAACAGATGCCTTCTGAAAGGGAAGGTTTACAGCAACAGCTGAGTACTGTACTAAAATCTCTATTCCCTATTAATGGATCTTCTCTGAGTACTTATCAAAAGTACTTTGAACATCTGGCTTTCACATGGCAGTCAAAAATTTTTTTCAAGGCTGAGGATGTAGCTCGGTGGTATGGTGTTTGCCTAGCATGAGGTAAGGCTTGAGAGTTCTATTTTTGGCAGTGCAAAGGTAGAACAAAAAGAAAAATCCAGACCCAGTGCTATGGCTAATTTGATTAAAAGAACTCCTTCCAGAGCTGTCAAAAATGGTTAAATACTAAAACTATGATTTTGTTTCTAATCACACAGCATCTGATTTACTTAGATGATAACTTTATCTTGGCATCAAGCAGGCTCTTGTCCAAGACCTATCAATGAGCATGGCTTAAAAATATTCTATGCCCAAGCAATGCAGGTTAAAAATAACTCTGTGAGCTATTTTTTCTTTACTCATCCACAGAATGCATTTGTATGTCAACAAGAACTCTGCGCCTGAGTTTTCACTCCTGCTTACTCCCTCCTGAAAATAGACTTGTTTGATATCATCCAGGGAAGTCAAGAGGGTTGGTGTAAGACATAGCAACAAAACTGTGCTGGTGGAACAAAGCTTCATGACTGCCAAGTGTCCAGAGAAAAACAGAATAAAAGAAGCCAGCATTCACAGGTAGGATATTTTAAAAACAGATTCTCCTGTTGTACAAATACAATTTTTATCACAGTATATGATCTATGTACAGCATGTACTTTTATATTAACAATAATTCAGTACTTATATTTGTATTACTTTTCTAAGACCATTAACTCATTAATTTTCACAGCTTTATGAAGTATTCCAATTTCACACTTGAAAAAATTAAAGCAGAGATGAAACAACTTGCCCAAGGTCCCAGCCACCATACAAAAATCTAGGTAGCCCATACTCTAACCATTACACTATCTGTGCTATGCAACAATAAAGATGAGTTTTAGAAATTTCCTACACAGCTTTATCCCTCTATCAAATACGCTGATTTACATTCTCTAAATTAAGCAGACACATGTCCCATAGTTGATCTTAATGTGAAACCAAGGAGCAACAGGAACTTTAGTCTCTTCCAAAACATACAGCTCTCTTTTAACACACCAAATGTTACCCCCTTTTGAATATAAAAATGCAATGCAATAACTGGTAAGCATAATTACTTTCTAGCAACAGGAAATGTTTGCAGAATCAGGGTCCTGGACACCTTCAACTCAAGCAGTCACTACTCAGTGGACCTTTGGTAGCTATCACAGAATTTAGGTACCTAATCGCTGAAAAAGAAATTTAACAAGACCCTGATTAGAGAATGTCTTATTTTATATGTATATTATGGTGATAAAGCATAAAGTAAGTTTCTTATGCTTTAGAAACCACTAACAGATTTGCAGAAACAATGCAATGATCTACTCTGCTGTGCGTAAGTTCATATAATTAGAACTTTGGCTAAAGCCAATTCATCATTTATATGCTTTGGCTTAAAGACTAAAACCTTTATGTTAAGCTTTGTCTCTCAATTTCTTCCTATCTCTTATACACTCTATTTACTTATAAACTGGTACTATGTTTTAAAGTACTGGCAACTACATTTTAAAACACCACTGTCCAATTGGTTTGCTTCTAAAATAGAGAATAAAAACTTGAAATATGGAACATTCTACTTTAGTCAAGGTTTCCTTTAAAGCAGTAATTTTAGTAAAATGAGTTGGCTGTTCTCACCTAAATATTACCATGACTGAAACACTGATGTCATTACTTAGGTGACAAAAGCAATCGGGAAGTTTTGCTAAATGAAATTTAGCCAGCTCTCCTTGGCCTCCTTGTCTGGTTTGACACACAATTTCACTTTCCTCAATGTATTTACTGTCTACAGCTATATCAGTAAAAGAATAAAAATGGGAAATTTCAATCCTGACAGCTAGTGGAATGCAGAGGTGGACTTGACCCTTTGGGCAGCTTCTTCACATGTCCTGTTCCAACAGGCTCCAAGTAAGCTACTATCATTTCTTCAAATCTAAAAGATGACTTATGGTATACAGCTTAACATGACACAGCAAAGTTTGGTGAAAAACACTTTTGTGAATAGGAAGGGCTTCAAAAGTTGCTACTTATTTTTTTGGAACAGACACCATCAGATTGGCCTGTAGGAAATCAAACTGGCCTAAACTGAGTCTAGGAAAGGCAGCTGCAGTAGCAGGTTTCAAGAAATTAGCAGTCGCTGATACTGGTCTATGATGGGGTAAAACCCTAAACATATCTCTTGATACGTAGTAAAGTCAGCAAAGTCTTCAGTTTGTGCATGACTGATATTAAGAATCACACCTTCCATTTTCTAACCCAGGCCTAAGTTTCCCTCCTTCCACTTCCCTCCAAACCCAGGCAGGTGATTATTATAGACAAGGAGGCAATGAAGTTGCTTCAAAATATTTAATACGTGTTGGACACGTAAAGTTACATTTTTATACAAAAATCAATACAACGAAGGAGAAAATACTGTACAAAACCTTATCAGCTCCCCCAACCTTTATACAACAAAGACTGGGGTCACGATATCTACAAAACCATAAGGTCTTTCCACTTAGGGCTTCTGTCTGTAAACTTTGTTTCATTAAACACTTTTTAAAAGCACTGTTTAGTAGTTCTGAGCTACAGCTTTTAAAAATATAACATTTCTCTATAAATTCCATATTTCCAAGCTTGATCTCTTCTGTGAAGTTCATCAAGCTTTTTCCCCTGTAAGGAGGTCACGGTCCCTTAATACTCCCCTTTCCCAGAGTAATCATAGGGCATAAACGTTTCTTCTGTGCTAGAGAACGATGGAGAGAGAGAGAAATTCAAGTCTCTATTGCAGACTAAATCCCCCGAGTCTGAGGAAATCCTGGGAGGAAACGCCACAGGCCCGGCAGGGCTCTAGCTTTCATTTGAGGGGTGTGTGTAAAGTCCCTCCCTCCCCGAAGAACGAAAGGGGAACTCCCCGGCCTCCAACCTTTCTGCCGCTTCCTTTTCTGCGCGGCCGGCGAAGGAAAGTCCCTGTCTGCCCCCGACGTCTTAAGCTCGGGGAAAGGGTGGTGCATTCCAGAAGAACGAAACAAGTCTCAATTCAACAGGACAAACTACAGAAACACAGACACACACACAAACACAAAAGTTAACGATCGTTCTCTTTTCTGTGAGCCCCCAACTGAGGTCTCAAGCGGAGACTCGAGAGCCAGAGAGCATAGCGGGGCTGCCCAGCTCGGGGCCAGTGGATGCTGCCCGGCAGCAACCGATCTCCCCAACGCGCACGGCGCTAGCGGTCTCTGTCTCGGGGGCGTCCTCGCAGCGGGAGCAGCCCAGCCCTCACTCTGGGGACGCCCGCGGCTCAACCTCCGTCCGCACGGGGCCGGGCCTCAGAAGGCCACGATGGCTGTGCTCCAAGGGTTAATGTCTCTCAGCACCGGCTTATCGCAGCAGATCTGCCCGGGCTCAGCGGCTTCCGGGCCGCTCTCCTCTCCCTCCTCCTCTTCCCGGCCGCCCGCAGGGCTTTTCCGCAAGAGTCCGGAGAAGCTGGAACCGAAGATGTTGATGAGGTTCGCCACGTTCCCGGTCTCCATCTCCTCCTCCCCGTCCTCCTCTCCTCCGTCCCGGCGTGGCTTCTTCAGCGGGGTCGAGCAGGGCGCTGCGCAGCCCGCGTGGCCCCTGCCCGCCCCCGCCGCGCCGCGCTTCCTGGGGCACAGGGCGGGCGGCGCGGAGGGCTCCTCCTCGGCGGGCTGTGGCACGCAGCGACCGTCGACACGGGGGATCCGGCCGCGCTGGCCCTCCCGGGCCGGGGGACAGCCTGCCGAAGGCCCCTCAGGGGATACGTCCGAGACACCCACCGGCGCCGCAACGCGTGGTCCCACCACGCGGCCCCAGGCAGCTTCCGCCGTGTCCTCCTCTCGGCGCCGAAGACAGTCTCCGGCTCCGGTCACTGTGGCAGCGGGCTCAGGGTGCCCCGCCTGCGGCGCGTCGGTGGCCGCGGGGCGCTCCGGCTGTGGCTCGGTGTCCGGCCAGGCGGCGCGGGCGGGCGGCGGGGGCGCCTCTCCCCAGCCCGCAGGTGGCTGGGCCGCCGGTTCCCCGGGCTGCGGCATCGGGGTCCCCGCAGTACCCGCCAGGTAGAGGCCGGGGCACGGGTCACTCAGGTAGACCTGGCGGGCGCTGCGCAGCACCAGCGAGACCAGGAGGTTCTTGTGCAGCTTGATGCCGCCACGCTGGACTCGGGAGTTGTAGATCTTGCCGAGGGAGATGCTGACAATGCGGTGAGCCTCCAGCTTGAACTCCATCCTGCCTCCCTTTCCCCGGGCTGGCGCCGGGGTGACGCGGGCGAGCCCCGGCTAACGTTCGGAAGCCCGGAAGAGAACTGAGAGCGTAGATAAATCCGCCGCGGGGAGCACCTTCTACTGCAGAGGGCTTCGAAGAGAAACGACTCAGTGACGTGCGCTGCTCTCTGACGCTCTAACCCACAACTAGCGCCCAGTTTCGAGTCCGGTCGCTAAACTGAGGGCAGTGGGGCGGCCCTGCGCCTTATATAGGAGCCTTGAACGCCAATCACGAAGCGCCGCCAACCGTTCCGGGCTGACCGCCGCGCCCTCGTGCACTGCGCTCAGCCAATCAAAGGTCGAGGAGGGGCGCTAGGGCCTGTTCGAAAGTTAGTCCCGCGGAGCAGGCTCTTAAAGGGGGCAACCAGTCGTTTTGGGGGGGGGGGGTCGAGGGCGATCTTGAGGAGTCAGGCTCTCAGTCTGATTTGTATGTCAAGATTCTGGTTCCTTTGCTCTTGCCAGAACCAAAGCGAAAGGAACTATTTGAACTTTGTATTCAACATGATGATGGACTCTGCTCTGCAATAAAGTCCGGATCCTTGCTTGGGCAAGCCCGCCCCGCCTCCATTTCCAAATGTGCACACCAGAAACGCCAGACCAAAGGTGGCAGAAATGGAGTTGGTGGCACTGCCCAGCATAGAATAGATACTCCCAGGTGGACACATAGTAATTCTATAAGGTATCTGGAAGATAATTAACCTTGTGTAAACCCCCTTGCCACTAGTGAAGTACATTCTTAGCATCTGACAATTCCTATCACAAAGGAAAAGAAGATTCTAGAACTTATTTTGGCTTCTTACCAAGGAACTGTGTCTGTGTACAAAGTTATTGATTCTCATTTTGTTCTCTAGATTCTAGAACAAATCCACTTGCCATGTAGATTAAATGAAACTTTCTCCACAGTGATTTTTCTTCACAAAAATTGACTACTCTTGGGAAAATCTAGAGAGTTCTAAAAATACAAATAAGAGAAGTCCTGTGTTTCCATTATGATATCACAGTTTTCTTTTTGTGGGAAGGTAAAATGTAGAGAAAGATTGTTCTCTAATTTTCTGGTCAATCGACAATTGAGGTTCCTATGTTGACGTTCTCAGTTTATGTCCTAAGGACAGACTCACCACAGGAGTGGACAGGCTTCTGAGCTGGGAAGGTGAGAGTCAGTTCCAGTTTGTCCCTCCTAAGCCTCCACCCAAAGCCCTGCCTGATGATTCTGTGTAAATGGCTTCCAGATCTTTTAGTTTCTGTGAGTCTTAAAGAAGTCACCTACACATGCATCTGTTTCATTATGCAGTAGATAAATGACACTCTCTGTGACAATCTGAATAATAAAAGTAGGCATAGCTTTCTTGAAGCCCACATGGAATAGCTGGCCTACAACACACAGCAATATGTTTACTTAGAATATACACAAGTGAAAGGTAGACTTGGTCAGGGCTGGTTCACAGGATGTCTCTGGAAAATGTGGTGGCTTATCTTTGTCAACAACTTATTGCTGGTAACCAAGGCACAGGCTATGAAACTTAAAGTTCTTCCCCTCTAGGAAATTTCAGCCCACATAGAAAAGGAGATAAAATAATTACAAAACCTAGCATCATATGTTCAGTAATAACATGAAAAGTTTTTATTCTGTTTTCTAGTTCTTTGAGAGATTTACGTCACTATAAAACACTGGTAAAGAATACAGACTTCCTGGTTGGAGAACATGCCTCCACCTCTTAACTTCTGGTGTACCTTCGGAAAGTTACTTCTTTTTGCCTCAGTCTTTTTCATCTGAATACAGAAATAATAGTAATACTGTACCTCTTAGAACAGCACCTGACATATAGTAAGCTGTTAATACACATTCGTTATTAAAACATTACCCCTCACATGATCTTAGGATGACAGAAGAGAAAAAAGGGCATAAATGAGAGAAAGTTTTACCAAAGAAGTGTATTTGAGGAGAGTGCTGAAAATCCCTGAGCTGGAACCCACAAGTTCTACGCTACAGAACAAGTCTGGTGTAGAGAACATCTCATTTAGCAAGTGTGTCAGGAATATATCCAAAGTCAGTGGAAAGATGCTGGAATATTAGGCTGAGGCTGCGTGACAGTGAGTGGGGCAGACATAGCTCAATATGAAGGCCCTAGATTTGGTCCCCAGTATTGGATGCCTCAATGAAGAGATGGGGCCACAGGGACCTACTAAAGCTTAAGTAAAATAACTACAGAATGTATTCTAGATCATTTGGTGGGCTGAAGATTGCTTAATTATAAAATTCTTGTGAGCAATTAGGCAAACGGTCATGAAGGGATGAACTAAGTAGCGGTAGCAAAACTGAAAATACTGAGAGACAAAAAGAAGTGCTTGATGATCACTCACTCACCTGCACAGGTTCTGGATGACAACAGCCTCTTCCTCCTGTGTGCGTTCTGATCACCTTGAGCTGCACTGTCCCACCATCTGCACTGTACACTTTACACTTCTCTGCCTTCATTGTTTTTTCCTGTTATTCCCCGTGTCCTTTCCAGACTGCCTGTCATATCTATAGGCAGATTATAAAGAAAATGTCTAACAACCAGTGAGACATAGCTACTGACTGTCAGAGCAGGGCCCTGGAGGCCCTTACAATGCCACGAGTTATGGAGGGCTCCTGCAGGAGCAGCTGGATGGCAGGAAGTGGGGTGCTCAAGGAGCCGGCCAAGTTCCTGCAGCTGGCATGGAAGCATCTCAGTATTTTGACATCTACAGTGGCCATGCCAGTGGGAACGGGGATACACTTGGATGGGTGGATGCCTAATAATTATGATGTTTACAGGTCCTGGGCTAGTTACTTCACATGCTTTAGCATCCTTGTAAAGGCTTGAGAGTAGATATCATCATCTTCGTTACAGGTGAGGAAACTGGGATTCTGAAAGGTTAAACAAATCTCTCCATGTTGTGCAACTGTGAGAGGCAAGAGTGAATGAGATTCAACTCTGAGTTTATTTAAAGCTTGAGTGCTGAGCTCTGAGTTAGGCTGCCGGGCTCTACCTCTTACTTTCTGTGTGACCTTGCAAAGTTATTCGCCCCTAAGTGAAGTGAAAAAACTGTGTCCTAGTTTTGTGGTGTGGCCAGGTTATATAATCTTTCTGTGCCTCAGTTTACTAGGTAAGATGGGAATGATAAAAATACTTTTAAAACTGGGAGGCTGAGGCAAGAGAATTGCAAATTTGAAACCAACCTCGGCAATTTAGTGAGAGCCTATTTCAAAAAATAAAAAATTAATAAAGGGCTGGGGACATACATCAGGGCGAAGGCTCTGAATTCAATCTGCAGTACTTAAAACAAATAAATATATCCATAATTTAGTACAGTCTGTAGCACTATATCTGCACTTATTAAATCTTAATTATTGCTGTTACGGTTGTTATTATTGTACCAATATACTGTGCCACATAATGGGTACTACATAACTGTCTGCTGACTTAAAATTGAATAATACAACAGTTATTACCAGAATTTCCTCTAACCCTGAGCTTACAAATGGAACTTTTAGAATTCATCTCTGGAGGGCCTGGACATTTAAGATCAAGAAAATTTACTTCTACTGCCAAAAAAGAAATAGCAAACATATTCTTCTAACCTGCCTGTTCCACAGAGGTCTGAGGCCACTCAGGCAGGCCACTTGGGCTCAGGCCTAAGGAGGCCTCTCAGCACAGGGCTGTGGGCCCATTCCCTCTGACTTTACTACCACCCTCAAGGCTGCCTTCATTTGCATGATTAATTGAAGGTTAAATATTACTATCAGATGATTAAAGAATTTATATTGCCTTAAATTGAGTCTAGTCTACACGAAAGCAATGCAAACCCAAACCTGCCATGCGTGACGTTCGTGATAGCATTGTTTAAGCAGTAACAATTAGAAAGGAGAGGATAGGTGAAAAAAGAACAGGCTGACTTTGCTGTCCCTACCTTTCAAGAGGAGGACATTTGGAAAATTTTGGGCTAAAGTTGCTTGAGGCAATTGAATAATCATTTGTATATCAGCCTGAATTCTTTATTTTATTTTATTTTATTTATTTATTTTTGGTACAGGGATGGAACGCAGGACCACGCACTTGGCAGGCAGGCACTTACTGTGAGTGCTGAGCTAAATCCCCATCTCAAGCAGTACCTGGGCTCAGGCCTAAGGAGGCCTCTCAGCACAGGGCGGTGGGCTCACTGCCTCTGACTTTACCACCACCCTCAAGGCTACCTTCGTTTGCATGAGTCAGGTCATGAGTTGGATCCCTGGTACCACCAAAAAAAAAAAAAAAAAAAAATCCCTGGTTCTAAATTATGAGAATATATAAAATACTATATAAAAGATTATTTGTTTTGGGGGCTAGAGGTTTAGCTCAGCGGCATAAGCGCCTGCCTTATAAGCAGGCAGTCGTGAGTTCGATCCCCAGTATTGATAAAAAGGAAAAAGACAAAAAAAAAAAAAAAGATTATTTGTTTCTATAAATATGTATTTGTAGCACTTTAAGCAATACTCTTTTCTGAGAAGAGAAAAATCCACTTTTAAATTTATCCTTTTCTCTCTCTCTATTTTGGATATTTTATACCTTTTTCACCTCTTTGGCTGCTTGATTTCTGCAGAATTTCTTTATACTCAAATAGCGTTGGGCTAAGAATGGGTACCAAAACCTTTCTCCTTCTTCCTCAGTTTCCTGACAGTCCCCTCAGCTTTCTTCTCTTAAATTTTATATCTTTGCTCAAAACCTTACTTTTGTATGATCATCTTTTCATAACCTGCCTCCTTTAAGACTCCCAAGGAAAACAAATTTCTCAATAAGTTGAATAGTCTAACTCATTAAAACAAGCCCAGTCAGAAGTCTCTCAAGGTGCAAACTGAGAAAACACTACCACACGAACCCTAGACTCACACTGTTCGATAGTGGATGCCAGCTATCAAGCACATGACCTGCAGCCAGTGCAACGAAGGAACTATATTTAACTTTTTAAATAAAAGAAATTTTTTGGTACTGGAAATTCAACTCAGAACCTTGTGCTTGCCAGGCAGGCACTTATGCCACTGAGCTATATCCCTGACCCTTAGATTTTAATTCAAAAATTGAAGCAAGGTAAATGTTTTTTCTGAGATCCAACTGTATTGTGTCAAACTTTTGAAGCCTGAAAATCTAAGATTCCCAACTGATGTGAGTTTTAAGTGTAAAATATACACAACATATTTAAAAGACTTAGAAAAGAATTAAAATGTTATATTTTTAGGGGCTGGGGGTTTAGCTCAGCGGCATAAGCACCTGCCTTGCAAGCAGGCAGTCGGGAGTTCGATCCCTGGTACCGATAAAAATGAAAAAGACAAAAAATAAAATAAAATAAAATTTTAAAAAATGTTATATTTTTATAACTATTAATATTGATATAATACAATTTTATAACTATTAATGTTGAAATAATACAATACTGGATTAAATAAAATATGTCACTAAAATTAATTTATCTAGTTTCTTTGTATATGTGTGACTTGAGTTATGCTTCTATTGGACAACACTGCCCTAGGGACAAAAAAGGATAAGGGAGGTGTGGACATATAAATATACATGAGCATATTGTAGGCTATTAACAGATATCCTTGACTGGAGAAGAGGAAAAGTACAGAAAAATAAAAAGGAAGTGAACACAAAACAGTTACTTGTAGAGGTAAGAGGAAAACCAAAAAAAAAAAAAAAAAAAAAAAAAAAAAAAAATATATATATATATATATATATATATATATATATATATATACATGAAACAGCTAACTGGCCAGAAGAAAGCTCTTTCTAGAACTGAGAAGCCACAAAAGCCATAGAAGTAACAGTTCTTATCGAATACAATGACAAAGAAATTATCACAGTATTATATTTTAATTCAAAATACAAATGTGGAAACAGATTTCAGAGAGAGAGAGAGAGAGAGAAATTTACTCAGAAAACATTATTCTCCTGAGTTGTGAGAATTATTCTTTTCAATTCCGACGTCCACCTGGAAGTTGCAGGACCATTTGTATCTAATGTGCCATTTTCTTGCGTACACACACATAAAAATCTTCAATGTCTTCCCATGACCTTTATGGCAGAAATCCAATTCTCTGGTCTGGTCTCCAGAGCACTACACAATACATTGTCAAAGATGAACTGCTGAGAACAGTGAACAGAGCTGGCGCTCAGCTGGGTGTCCTGGCAGTTCTCACTAGCTGCATACGGACAAATGGTGAGGCCGTCCTTCACTTGTAAAAGTGGGAAGTTGCATTTAATCAGTAGTCCTCAGAAGATGGCTGCACCTGAGAACCACCTAGGGAGCCTTCAAATATCCAGGTGCCCAGGCTGCACCAGGTCCTTCAGACCCAAATGTAGAATTTTTTAAAGTCCCAAAGTGATGACACAGCCAGGTGTGAGTACCAGTGGCCTAGATCATTGTTTCAGGATCATTTCAGATCTAAATTTCTAATCTAGGTAAACCTTTAAAACCCTCTGACTCTGTGAAACATACATGTTCCATCTCATTCCCAGTAAACAGATGTAATCAAAAAGTACATCTGGGGGGCTAGAGATTTAGCTCAGTGGCATAAGCGCCTGCCTTGCAAGCAGGCAGTCGTGAGTTCGATCCCTGGTACCGATAAAAACGAAAAAGACAAAAAAAAAAAAAAAGTACATCTGTTAGGATGGGGATACAGCTCAGTGGTAGAACATGTCTTAAGCATGTTCAGGGCTGTGGATATTCATTTCCTATCATGTACACACAAGCATGCATGTGTGAGAACACACAAAAATGCACAGTATATAACTCATCTCCTATTTCCTCAACAAAATACCCTCTTACCTCCAGTCCCAATTCTGCACTTCACTTTTAGAAAGACTTCATACCCACTGTTGTTTATAGTCTGCACACACACACACACACACACACACACACATACTCTCTTACAACCTAGCAGTTATTTGTGACACCATCTTATATTTCTGGGTTTCTACATCATCTACTTATATATTATTCATTTACCTTTTTGTGGATATATTTCTTCTTTCCCTGTAACACTGTACAGGGCTACCCTTTTTGGCATCCTTCCTCTGCTATCCTCAGCACCCTGAATATTGCTATGAGTATATTGGGGATAAATAACTATTTGATAAATTAATTAATGTATTCACCAAATTTGAACTAAAATATGCAAACACAACCAACTATGGGATATAAAAGAGTGCACCATGGAGCCAGGCATGGCGGTCTATTCCTGGGCAATTTAACAATTTAGGGAGACCCTTTCTCAAAATAAAAAAGAAAATAGGGCTGAGGATAGCTCAGTGCAAAGGCCATAGTTTCAATTCATCATCACAAATACTTTTTATCTTATAGTACTCATAATTCTTCATGACCCTATGCTATATCATTTCCCTATAAAAGCTATTTTTTATGTAAAAACAAGTTGATTTAACACAGATTGGTCTTTCTGCCATACCTTTTACAAACGTGTGATTTATTACTGAGAAAGCAGTGGCTTGCTTACTCTGTTCTATTAAACATGGACCATTGGGTTAGTGATGCACTGAACACCTTGCTGGGATTAGCACCGACTGTAAGGGCCAACAGTGCATCTCTCAGCCATTAAGAAACTCTAGGTCCCCCATTCCAACAGCTGTAGCAAACATGACATGTTCTAATTCATTGGTCAAGTCCATTTTAAATCAACTCAGCTAATTTCAATTCTAAGATGAATGCTCATTCAGTTCAAAAAACTATCACTAACCCATCTTTGCTCATTTTGCCTAAGCAAATTCTGAGTAAGTATTTATACAGACACTTCCCCCAGTATAAAAGGGAGTTTTGGATCTGAAGTCTAACAGGCGTGAGTGTGTGGATTAGCAGACTTATGTTTATAAGGCAATCTGAGCTCTTTTATGGAAACATGACTGTAAAATACAGCAACTTTACTTTGATCACTTAGAAAGTTCTCTAAGCCCAATTCCTCTGTCTCTAAGAGATAATTCCTATCAGTGTTTCTTGAAAATATCAAAATAGATTGTTACTAACACAATGTGCTTTAAAACCAAATAAGAAGAGACTTTCATTCATGGAAGAGTTGGTGAAGGGAGACAGAATAACTAGTTCTGACTGGTCACACTGCCTTTCAAGAAACACCACATTTTGGTTCTCAGCCATCCCTCTTCCCTTCTCGAGCTAATCTAGTGCTTAGAAAATTTCAGAGTCACTAGGGCTGCTGAGACAAGAGTCCCACATGGCTTTTTCTCAGTCTGGGTCATTTTCTGTTTGACTGTGAGTTTGTTCCTGGGTGCGTGTCACCAGGAGTGTTCTGACTGGTGTGCGTGGGTAGGATTGTTTTCGTGTGTCTCAGCGGGGCGTTGGCGGTGTCAGGGCCTGCTTAGTCAGTGGTTTGAGTAAATGCTGTGGTTGGAATGGGTGGCAGAGCCCCTGGTATCTCTTTTCAGTTATGACTGGGACTTTGTTTTGTTTTGTTTTTGAGGCTTATAAATGATTTTTAAATTATTTGGACTAGGTGCTGAATGCTATTATGTTTGTGTACGTGTTTCTGATTGGGTAGAATTACTATTTTAAATATTTTAAAATGAGTGTGTGTGTGTGTGTGTGTGTGTGTGTGTGTGTGTGTGTGTGCCGAGGAGGGAAAGGAACCCTTTCTCTCCCCTCTCACAAATGGGAGAGTAAAATAGAGGGAAAGAAAGGCTCTGGCTTTGCTCTTTTATGTTACTCCCCACCCCCAACCCCGCACACTGCTGCAAGATCTAACTGCACTGGGAAGGTTTGACAAACAATTAACAACTCTCCCTACTCATCGGCTGTTTCCCAAAATAGCATCTTCTGGGCTGCTAGGGTGGAAGGGGGCCTTCAGGGGAAGAAGACAAAAAGGTGCCCCCTTTATGAAGCCTGAACGACTGTGAGCTCTTGAAGGCAGAGGGGAAGCCCAGGGGATTAAATTAGCAGGCAGCCCAGGCTCCACCTGGAAGGGAAATAGATCATAGGTTTTAAAGACAGGAAACAGTTTGTGCTCCAAAATAATAATTTTGAAAAGCAACATGCGATGGATGCTGGGAGGGTTTTCTCCCCCATCATACTCCCAGTCCATCACTTGTGAGTCACCCTTGGAGACGCGGTCCTGAGTGAGCCAGGTCATCGGGTATTCCTGCAAGTCTGCCACCTCACTCCTGTATTTGGAAGGACAGTCACAGCCAGCCCCTTCATTAACGTGACCCCCAGTTACAGAAACTGCTTAGCATTAGATCTCCTAGAGATCTGATTCTGACTGGAGTTGCTTTTCCTCCTGCTGCTGCTTTCTCTGCCTTGTCCTGTTTCTCTCTTTTTCTCCTGCTCCCCGGCCTGCCATTTTTACCTCTTCCTCTTTATTTTTTCTAAAAGACTTCCTCTCACACTCCCACATGTCAATGTGTTCTGCCAGCCCAGGCTCTCTGGGGTCCTGAAATGTCTCCTGTCATGTGTGGGGATGTGGATTGGAAAGGAAAGCACTCAGCGAGCTGAACAAAGGGCGCAGACCACAGCTTGCCTTAGAGGAGGTGAGGAGCCTGAAGGTAAAGAGGCAAGGTGGTGCAACTCAAAGACCAGAAAGTGCCTCCAAAGGATTAAAAGATTACACATATCAGATTGGATTCTGAATTTTGCTGTTTTTAAGTTTCCTTGAAAATACAGCTAAGGGGAATTAAAATTGCTATCAAAAAGCAGAAACCTGTTCCATAAATTGACTTACAATCAGCCTCAGCTGCTAGAAAATGTGGGTTTGATTCCTTTACATTGTGCATATACTTCTACGCTGCAAGGACACTCTAGCCATAGTCTAATCAGGACCCGTGCTCCTCTGCAGGGGGTCCTTCCTGCAGGTCAGAGCACACAGCACTTAGGCTAAAGGAGATTCTCAAGTAATGAAAGGGCTCTTGAAGTTTTCGAGTGAGTGAGTGGATGCATGGACAGATGAATGAATAGATGGGTGAAGGGGAAAATAGTGTACAAAGGCATCCAGAATATCCATAAATCATCTCTTTTTCTCCCGATAGTCTAGAAAAAAGAATATAAAATTGACAAACTTTCTTCCAACAGGAGAATTTGAGAGATGATATAATTATCTTGAATGTCCCTATAGGACTTGCACCTCCATGTGTCCTCTTCAGCCCTTAATGCTGTAGATGGTACACACAGGCTTGTAATCAGCATATGATAATTGAATTAATGACTTACAGAAGAAAAAATAAGGTATCTCTTTTGAGGAAGAGGTTTCTGGGAAGGAGAATGGAGAAGCATTATATAATGATGCAAATATAAAGCACATTATGATGTTATCTTTTCCAGTCTTGTTCTGTAAAACATCTTAAGAGAAAACCTCATGAGAAGAAAGGATATTTTGGAGACCTTGGAAGGACTCAACATAAGGAGAGAGGGATGGAAGTATATATGTGGTGTGACATTTCGAAAGGCTCCTCCTTTCAGGCATCTGTGACTGACTCAACTGTTAAAATGTTTAGATCCACAGAGGCTTATATTCTTTTTACTTTGAAAAGGACTCCTCATGATACAAGAGTATTAACTAGAGAGGAAAATCAGTGCTAGAATAGTAGGCAAAACAGCGCACTTGCTGCCCGGAGAGCATGGCTTCTGATCTAGCCCAGTGGGGCAAGAATCTGTGATGGACTGGGATGGTATTAAGCAAATACACGCATGTTGTGCAGGTGTATAACCAATATGTAGTCTAATGACAAGAGAGCTCAATCTGGGATTTGCCACTCAACTAGCTTTAAGCCATTCTTTTATCCAACTCCTCCCCACTCTTTAAGCTCAGCAATAAACAAACACCAAGAAGTACAGGAGAGCTAAGGTTTGCGCAGACCATAGCTTTACCACATTCTGAATACAGAAGATGCCTGGGAGGTATTAAAAAGGGCAGTTAATTGGTTGGCTCCTGAATGTGTTAATCCTGAGCAAAGCTGTGTTAGTACCTTATTAGCACATTAATTCTACAGGCTATTCTCTGCAGACCTGTATCACTTCCCATCCTGAGCATTTCTGGAGTTGTTTTACAAAATCAAGTTGTATTGAGTAGAATTGCAGACTAAGGTTCTCAGCCCTTGTGCAGGAACATTTCAGATTAAGAAAAGATATGGTGGTAAATTTATGATTCGAATACTGAACATGGTTCTTCCCTGCTCAAAAATCCCGCGGTCCGGTCTGAGCATTGTCACAGTTCCTTGCCTCTCCTGTAAGCACACAGTCAGCATTGCAGCCCCACCAACTGCACTGGAAATGGCCTCTGGGACCGGTGAAGGATATGATATCCCCATCTGTGCACACTAATAACCTGTCTCCTAGAAGGGAAGGTGAGACTCACTGTTAAGTACCATCTTTACCTCAAAGTTATCTGCCAGTTCTTCAAGTTGGAGGTCATCCTCACGGACTGTGTGTGTGCGTGTGTATGTGTTTTGCAGAGGATCAGCCCTGCATCCCCACCTCACCTCATGAATTTTTCATGCACCTTATTTCATTCAGATATCTCCCACAGTCTTCTTTATGCATGTTTTTCTTCCTCATGAGGCCATAAAATGGTTCAAGGGAGGAACCTGTTGTGGACTCCTACCTCTTCTGTGCAATAATCTACCATCTTATATTTAATAGGTACTTCATGAATATTTGTTGTTTTGAACATTTGAGAGATGGCAGAAAATAACAGAAAGAACACTAAAGAATTAAATTCTTGGGGTTCTGCTACTAGCCAGGGTGTTACCCTGTGCAAGCCATGGTATTATGTGATCCTCAGGTTCCTAATCTATGGAATGAGGAGGTTCATTTAAGGTCACTCCCAGTCCAACACACTAGAAAACGGGGGATGAAAATCATTTTTTTTTTTTTGTCTTTTTCCTTTTTATCGGTACCGGGGATCGAACTCACGACTGCCTGCTAGCAAGGCAGGCGCTTATGCTGCTGAGCTAAATCCCCAGCCCCGGATGAAAATCATTTTGAGTGGCCTAGTTTTATTTGCAAGGTTAGTGGCACTGGAGGAATATTATAAGGGAAAAGGAGTTGAAATGTTTTCTACATCTCTTTTCTTTCTTTCTTTCTTTCTTTCTTCCTTTCTCCTTTCCACCTGTCTGTCTGTCTGTCTCTCCCTCTTTCTTTCTTTTTTCTACATGTTTCTGATGTTTATTATAATCTCAGTAGTTTAGGTTCTAAGCCAAGAAAACAGACAAACCATCACCAAGTGAGGTGGCGCACTCCTGTAATCCCAGCACTCAGGAGGCTGAGGCAGGAGGATCATTGCAAGTTCAAGACTAGCCTGGGCTACAAAGTAAGGCCAAAGCCAGCCTGAATTGCATAGCAAGACCGTATCTTTTTAACTCTTTTTTTTTTTCAATTGGTACTGGGAATCGAACTCATGACCACGTGCTTGCAAGGCAGGCGCTTATGTCGCTGAGCTAAATCCCCAGGCTGCAAGACTGTATCTTAAAAAGACAAAAAAAAAAGTGGGGGGGGGATCACAATATTTTAGTTAACTTAAAAATTACTTGACTCTATGCAGTGAAGACTCATTGATTGCCATGTTTCAGTTACAGTACCAGTCCCAAGAGAAGTATGACCCCATCCACTGGTATCTACATAAAGTTCATCTCATAAGGGTGACACACAAGTGAGAATATAAGAAATGCTTTGCGATCAGGCCTATAACTGCATGTATGGATGAAGGTGAGATTCCTCCCCCCCCAAAGGGGCAAAACTAACTTTTGTTTTGCAAGCCAAGGAGGAAGGGGCGGAGGGCCAAACCTCATGGTATCATGGTGCTACCACACCTGGCCCTGTTTCTTATGTTGAAATGCTTTTTGACCAGTTCAGAATGCTACACAGGGGCATCAGAAACCAAGGAGACACATTTTAACAAAGGACTATTCAGTGATAGCATTCACAGCGCCTATTGCCTGAGGACCGATGAAATGGTTGGCGGGCAGGAGTTTCCGTGGTAACCTCCTAAGAACAGTAGCCCACTGCAGAGCACTGAAGACAGACAGGGAAGAGACAGCAAGCAGAGAGCTTGCTGTTAGGAGCCATCACTGTGAAGATGAAGAAACATTTTGAGTAGACAGAAATCCAGGTACTTGAGAGGGTTTCTGAGAGCCCTGCATGGGAAGGCCACAGGGACTAGGGGAAAGGGAAAATCTTACTGAATTCCAGTCATATCTAATCCTCTTAACAGCCTTTTGGGAAGTATGGGGCTTGTATGTGAAGAAATGGGTGATTGGAGATGCAGTATTTTTGAACTTGCTTAAGATATCCTAAAAGAGGATGAACCTTAAGGAGGGGATCCTAAGTGAAATAAGCCATTCATAAGAAAAGACAAACATCATGCGAGTCCACTTATCTGGGGGTACCTGGAGTAGTCATAGAAACAGGAAGCAGAACAGGCTGGGAGAAGGAGAGAATGGTGGGGTTACTGCCTCATAGGTGCAGTTTTTTAGTTGTGTTTGTTTTGCAGTACTTGGGATTGAACCCAGGACCCCATGCATGCTAGGCAATCACTCTGCTACTGAGCACTCTCTCTCTGGCCCCAGAGTTTTACACAATTAAAAAAAAGGCTCTGGAGATTGGTTACGGGACAATATGAATGTACTCAATATCACTGAACTTACTGAACTATTGTTTCAAGTTAAGATGGTGAACTTTGGCTGGGGATTTAGCTCAGCGGCATAAGCGCCTGCCTTGTAAGCAGGCAGTTGTGAGTTCGATCCCTGGTACCGATAAAAACGAAAAAGACAAAAAAAAAAAAAAAAAAGATGGTGAACTTTATTTTGCCACAATTTTTTTAAAACTTGCTTACGTAAAAAAACTTGCTTACAGTCATACAGACAGTGAATTGAAGTGATGTGAGTCAAACCCTTGTCTGCCTGGCGAGAAAGCGCTGCTCCTTTCTGTCCAAATCATGTGACTGAAGCTACAGCACCGAGAACGGATAAAGTAGAAGGAGGATCATGGGGTACTCAGTAGAGGCCAGGATCTGGAACTCTGACTGAATCCTTGATTAAAGCCCACTCTCCCTGCTGACGCTGAAGGGAGGAAGAAGAAGGGGAGAAGGTGTGGGTCTGCTTGTGGCTGAAGAGCTAAGGGACTTCTAAGGACCCCTATTGTCCATAGATAATTCCTTTCTATTCCTGAATAATATTCCATCATATGAATGTACCATTGTTTAAGCATTTGTGAATCGAGGGACATTTTCGTTGTTTCCAGTTTGGAGCTATTACAAATAAAAGCTGCTGGGAATATTCATGTGCTGATTCTTATATAACATAAATTTTTATTTCTTTATGCTAAATACACAGGTATGAAATTGTTGGGTAAATGTTTATTGAGTTTTTAAAGAAATGGCCAAATTTTAGCTGGGTGTGGTGGCCTATAGCAGCTGGGAGGCTGAGGCAGAAAGGGCCTGAGGTCAAGGCCAGCTTGGACTGTACAGCAAGACCTCATCTCAAAAAAATAAAAAAGAAAGAAAGAAAAAGAAAAAAGAAAGGGTCAAAGAAAAAAGAAGTGACCAAACTGATTCCAAGAGTGGCTGGACTGTTTAACTATTTATATTCCCACCAACAGTGTATGAGAGAGAGAATGTCTCTGTATCTGCAGCAATATTTGGTATTGTCACTTTAAAAACATCTCAGCCGTCTTATAGAAGTGTAGCGATATCTCACTGCAGCCCTAATTTACATTTCCCTAATGACCAGGGATACTGAAAATACTTATGTCAAGAGATGAAGTTTGTAAATTTGTTTCAGGGTTTCTTTTGGCAAATCATTTTACTCTCTGCAGGCCTCAATTTTCTCACCTGCGAAAGGAAAAAATGGAACTATAAGATAGCTAACAGGCCCTGCAGCTCTACACGGCTGTATATCCACGGATGTATCCTGAGTGAGTTTGTGTGCAAAGTGAAAAGATTTTAATCTTCCCTCTGTGTATCAGCTACTCTCCGTCTGCCAAGAACTGACAGGCAGTGAATCTTATCCATGTGCTTCACTGACATTTCCTTGAAATATGTGGTAACTTCATTTGGTCTTCCTGGCTTTGTTTAGCATTCAAGTTCCATTGTCAAGTCCTAAGCAAAAAGATATAGACTTTCACAAATTTACAAGAGTACCTACTAATTTTCTGATTCATTACAAAGATGTTTGAATTTCTCTGCCCCCAAAGTTCACTGTAGAGAATAATTCAAATGAACAATACCTCATAATTTTGGTTAAGCACCAGTAAGTACCTAGTATGCGCTGATAGGGTGGTATGTTAGAAAGAGCACAAGCTGCATGCAGAGAGAAACTTGGGTTTGAATCATGCCCTCATCACTTGTAGTGTATTAGTCCATTTGTTGTTACTGTAACAAAACACCTGAGACAAGTCATTTTTGTACCAGGAATCGAACTCAGGATCGTGTGCTTGTCAGACAGGTGCTGTGCCACTGAGCTATATCCCCAGTCTGACAAGTCACTTTTGAGGAAAGTAAGTTTATTTAGTTTTCAAGATTTATAAGCGCCTGCCTTGCAAGCAGGCAGTCCTGAGTTCGATCCCCGGTACCGATAAAAAGGAGAAAGACCAAAAAAAAAAAAAAAAAAAAAGATTTAAGGACACAGTACTGACATTAACTTGGCTCTGGTGATGATCTTTGATATCAGGTTGGGGCCATATGCAGGAACAAGAATCACATTGCCAGAATGAGACCAAGCTTTTTTTGGCGGGGTGCTGGGGATAGAACCCAAAAGCACTCTTCCACTTAGCTACATCCCTCTTAATTTTTTCTTTTTCTTTTTCTTTTTTTGAGACAGTCTCACTGAATTGCTCAGGATGAATTCAATCTTGTACCCGTAACCTTAGGTCCCAAGGAGCTGAGATTATGCCCTGCTGAAATTTTTATAATAATCCCCTCTCCCAAGAACTAACCAAGATCTTTAATCCTTCTTGAGAACACACCTCCTATCGACCCAAGAATCTTCTGACAAACCCCAGCTGCTAAAGGGTCCATGCCACCTCCCAATGCTGCCATCTTGGGAATCAAACTTCCAACAAATGAACTTTTAGGAGATAACATCCAAGCCAGGCACTGTGTGAACTTGTCAGGAAATATAACTGAACTTCAGCAAAACAAGAGCAATAATATTCTTTGATAAAGTTATCAAGAGGAATAGGAAGAGCATATTATATACAAGGTTCATAGAAGCAAGCAGTAATCAGTAACTGTAACAATTCCAATAGACACAGTGAGTAGTCTCTGGAATATACACAAAGGGGGCACAGCCAAAGCAACTTGCCCTGTGTAATACCCTAAAATGCCACACACACACACACACACACACACACACACACACACACACTTTGAGTTCTCCCAAGGAAATGGGAGAATAGGTTAGCTTCCAGCCCTGTTTTTGTAAGACTGAGATTCAGAGAAGTCAAACAATTTAAGATCACCCTGATACTAAATGAAGGAGATGGAGTTCAAAATGTGTTCGTAAGGGATTCACAGTCAGAAGAGAAATAAACTGTGCAGAAGTAGCTAAAGAACAACACAGATTCGCTAGGAGTCGGTTAGGTGGCAGAACCAGAAAGTATTAGGAGTTCAGTGAGGAAGGTATTTCTGCCGTGGGAGGAAGCAGAAGGAAACGAGAGGGTCAGAACTCACTTTTCGTGCAGCACTCTCTGCGCTTCTTTCTGTCCGACCGTCACAGACAGCCCAGCTGCTGGGGTGGGATGGGGTGGGGGCTTTGGTTTGGTTCCCCCTAAATCCTTGGCTCCTTTTACTCTAAAATTCTATCAACCTGTGATTTTTCAGCATTACTGCAAAAGTTCACTGCCAGAGTTGTATTTTTCTTCAATTAGCAGAAAACCCAGAGACTATTTATAGAAATATGTTCTAGATTGTTTTTTCTAAAATTATATGCTATGGTGTGAGCTTGAGTTGGTTATAAGCTTGTGTCTGAGTCATGTTTGCACTTGATAGTTTTCAAAACATCATCAGACTCTATTGCTGCTATAGTCTGGCTCCTGGTAGATATTACAGGATTCATCTAGTTAGATGTGCATGTACTGAATGCCTTCCATGTCCCTGATACTGGAGTGGCAGGCCTCCTGGAACATATACTCTATGATTAACTAATGAAGGCTCTAAGAACTTAATTTAAGTACCTATAATTTTTGATGCATTATTAATAAGAAACTGGGGTAAAAACTTTGTGGCTTAATGAAAATATACAATGTCACACAGAGAAATTAATTTATTACTTGTGATAGGAAATTTTCACCATTGGGCCTATAAATAAGTCCTCCCATAGATGATGTCAAGTCTATGAAGCAGAACTAGTTTACAAATTTTTGAAATTTGATCTCCATTTCAGCAGCAAAGGCCAGAATTGAATTATAGCAGTTTGTCTTTCCTCCTGCCGGTATCCTCAGGATCAATGACTAACTCCATTTTCTAAAAGTAAGGTACAAGGCAGTCCACGCACTCAGCCCCTGGAGCTTGTATCTAGTTTGGCTAATTCCTGTTGTGTATAATGCACAGAGTGTGTATTTGCAGCGGTTTTGTGAGTAATGTGTTTTTAGGTGTTCCAAAGTACATGGAAGGGTTGCCTTTCAGCTCCTGATGGGATTCTAAATGTTTTAGCTTTTATTTTTCGACACCCTCAAATTTCCCTGGAATTGTCACCTTTTAGAGCATTTTCTTCTCAGAATGTTCCTGGAATTCTCTATTTATGTTACTGTTGTATTGCTCAGGAGAAAAATAGAGCTTTTACTGAGTTCTAGTAAACATAAACATGTGCTCCGATACCTCCAAAGGGAAAAAGACTGGTTTAGCTTGGGGGTGCACGCCTCATCCCTCACTTGGTTTCACTTCCTCTTCCACTTTGGTGGCTTCCCATTTTGTGCTGTAGCCTCCTGTTCCTTGACTGTACTTTCCATAGGCAAGGTCGTTTCCTCAGAAGCCGCATTTCTCCTCGGTTGTTCCCACTCTGGCCCGTTGCGCTGCTTCGGAGTTCTGGCTGCTGCTACAGAGCTTACCTCAGACCCAGCCTGGCCTTGCCAGGGGCTCCAGGCCAACCCAGCCTTCCAGCTGCCCCTCAGCACCAAAACCTTCTCTCACATGAACCCCTGCCAAGGAACAAAGCAGAAGCCCTGCTTGGGTCAGCAAACACTGAATAGGAGTGGAGGCAAGAAGAGGAAAACACACGAGGACCAGTTTTCTCAAGAAGGAGTACTTCTAACTCCAGGGCTTAGCTAAGAGTTGCGTAAGTCTGTATTTTAAAAACATTAATGAACTACCCAGATGATGACAGGAAGGAAATACTCTGTTAGCCTTAGGAATAACAAATATAGATAAGTTACTAGATATTTGGGTCCACAAGACAACTGACAACTCATTTATCGACACCTCTACTTACCATCTTGGCACCAAACTGGGGATGGCGCTCAGCTGTAGAGTGTTTGCCTCACACACTAGGCCCTGGCTTTGATCCCCAGAACCAGAAAAACAGAAAGAAAGGAAAAACAGCACTTCATGTAAGAACCTCTGGATTCTGTCCTTGTCCTTAATATGTGCATGTGGTGGGGGCCAGGTGCTAGAAATCTCACAGATAAGGCAATGACAAAAGTTTGTTAATTGAAGTATGTTAATTCTGCTGACTCCTGTGAAGAACTGAGCTGAGTCCATGGACCATGTGCCCTGGGCACCTGGACTGTTACATGATCCCTCTGTGATATTTTCATTTTATGACTTCAGCTCTAAGATGACACTGTTCTTTTGGCAACAGCCCACTAAGACTAGCTAATTAAAATACTGTACTGGTTCATTCAAGAAGCATTTACTGAGTTTGTACTACACATGAGGCAATCATACAGACTGTTTAATATTACATAAAAAATTAAAAATAGATTGCCATTAAATAAACACCATGAAAGGATTATGCAAAACTTTTAGATAATTTTATCTATTTGAGTATTCTACATAAGGCTCCAGTTCTATCATTTTGGGTGAATAGACCTGTTTTTCTATACCATTACTCCTATACTGTAAATACTTATTTTATTTTATTTTATTTGGTACCGGGGATTAAACTCACAAACACATACTTGCTATGTAGGTGCTTATGCCACTGAGTTAAGTCCTCACCCTAAATACTCACTTTAATATGCAGTCAATTTCTATTTCCAGTGATTTAGCTAGCTGCCATGTAAGGTTGTGCCTTGTACCAGGATTCCCCCACTGAGAGAGCAAACAGGTCAAAGTCCACTCTGTGTTCTGCTGGCCAAGCCTGTATCCACTCACAAATATTCTTTGTGGGTTAGTTGGAGCTCTGGTCATGGCCTCAGTTGCTTCCCAAGCCAGAAGCAGAATAAATGGGTGAGTTCAGTATTTTAATCAAACAAAACTCAGCCAAGTCACATTTAATAGACTGCATGGGTGGCTGGTATCTTTCTACATGGTAAGTCATTCATGCAAAGTAGCTTCTACTTTATTCAGTGTTCTTTTTATTCAGGTCTGTCAGCTATAGAGAAGCAGAAAGGGAACTTCTGAAAAAGAAGGCCAAAGTTAAGTCTCAGGTGCCCCCCGAGCCATAGTTTGGGATTCTTCCTTAGTGATGGGTCGCATGCAGTCCACATGTTTCTAACAATCTTATGTCCAGGAGACCCTAAGGTCCTGGGGTCAGAGCTCATATTTAACCCACCTGAAGGCATCAGCATTTCCTCTGTTGGAACTTCACTTTCTCACTGACACTCAAAGGAGGCATCAGAAGCTCTAGAGAACTTTATTGGATGAGCAGGAACCCCCATCTACATTCTCTTCTCACAATTTAACTTTGATAATCTATCCACTCAGTGTTGAGACTATACCCTCTTCCTTTCAAAATGAACACCATTGTGACTTCTTTGACATATTAAGAGTAAAGTGACACTATGTGACTTCCACGGCTGGGTCATAAGAATTCTATGAACCAAAACCATGCAGGGTCCAGAATGAGAAAATTCAGTGCCTCCTGAGAATCAGCCAGGCTGGGACTAGGAGGGGCCAAACAAGAAGCTAAGTAGCCAGTCTTTCTGGTAAGCCATGCAAGCCACACGGGGTCCAGAAAGAAAAGTCAGCACCTTCTGTGAGCCTACCAGCACCTGGGTTGAGAATCAACCCCCAAACACACACACACCCTGTAAGCAACCTGCTGGCCTGGAGGACAGGCTGAGTTGATAACAACTGAGGTACAAAAGCAACCAATCAACTTGGTTGATTTTGCAGGCCTGGAGCTGGCAGTCTGAGCATCTATTGGGAGGATAACAGTACGCAATATAGCAAATATGGGGGATTTCCTTCTGTCTGTCTTTGAAGTCCAATATTGTTCTCACTGTTTTGTTTTGTTCTGATTGTTTTGCTTTATTCAATGTTCTGTTTTGATTGGTTTTATTCTGTTTTGATTAGATTTTGCTATACCTGATGGGATGGACAACTGGTATGGAAATAAGAAGATATACTATGGGAGCTGTTGGTGTTTTCCTACTATCCTGCTTTGAGTTCTGTACCAATTTTGCTGCTTTTTTTTTAACTTTTTACTGGTACCGGGGATCGAACTCACAACCGCCTGCTTGCAAGGGAGGTGCTTATGCTGCTGAGCTAAATGCCCAGCCCTGCTGCTGCTTTGTTTTAATTGGCTTTGTTCTGTTTTATTTTGTTGAATTTTATTATCTTTCAAATAAAAATACATTTTTTAAAATAAAAATAAAGAGGTCTATGAGCTTCTCCCTTGATCTCAGGAAACTCACCCTGCAGGAAGCTGTCTGCCATGTAAACAATTTGCCTGCCCCAAGATCACCATGTCCTGAGGAAGCTCAAAGTAACCCACAGAGAGTCCACTGCACGGAGAGTCCCTGAGACAGAGTGGAGAGAGGTGCCTGCCTACCGTGCTCAGCTGCTCCGGTCCTGTATGGCTTGACTTCTAGTCACCACTTGGCTGTAAATCCACAAGAGACCACAGCCAGCACTGCCTACCCAAGCTCCTAACAAGAGACTAAGAAAGAAAATAAAATGATTGTTGATGTTTCTAGGTCACTAGGTTTCAACATTTGTTACACAGCTTGTAGGGTTTGAAACAACCAGAAACTAGAAGGATGCTGGAGAAAAGGAGCCCAGGACAAAAGGGAGATTCAGAGATATTAGAGAAAGATAAAGGCTAAAAGATGGCAAATGTTCAAAGAAAGAAAGATGATAAAAGCATTTCAAAAAGAGCAGTGGAGAATCATCCTCTTAGAATGACACAGCAATAAAGTAGAAAATACCTGGGCTAAAGACGGCAACCTGTGTTCCCTTCTAGCTCTGCTGCCCACTGTACGTAGATTTGGGCAAATCTCATCTCCTCCCTGGAGAACGTTCTGTGAACTAACAAATTGTACGTGGGAAAAAAAGTGGCAAACTGTAGAAAAAAACAACAGCAACAAAAAGTGTTTCCCTGCTCCAATTCTGGGGCACCAATCACCATGATTTACTTGTTTGAATGTGGACTTTCCTACATCAAGATGCTCTGAAATAGATTGTGGCCCACTTGGGTCAGGGAATTAGTACAATGGGACTCCACTTTCTGAATCCATCTCACCATCCCACAGGGAAATTTGACCTGCATGTGTGAAGACAAAGACCCCAGACAGTGGTGACCAAAATAAGATGTGACCATTCTGTGGCACCCTGTCACAAAATGACCAGCTGACCTCCCTACTGGACAACCGTTCCTCATGACCACAAGAAAACACTCTTCTCTCGGACCAAAAATAGAAAGAAGAGGAAAATCCAAGTAGTTCCTCAGAAATAAGGGAAGGATCAGAATGTAGAAATATTTGGAATAAGCAGAGGAAGGCTGGACGTGGCAGGGAGGTCAGGAGCCTGCCACGGAGAGTGCCCGGGAAAACCTGGCCCGCCTTCTGCACTGCAGGTCGCTTTCCCTCCCTGCTGGCTGCCTTGCCATTTGACATCTTGGTCTGTGTATACTAAACAGAAAACAGACAATAACATAGCGGAGTTCAAGAAGAAAGTTGAACAGTTTCCTCATCTAAAATATTCTCAACCTAAAATATCCAAAAGTACAGATATTCAAGGCCAGAGCTGAAGTGTAGTAATAGCATACTCTTTATTTTTAACATTTAGATCATGGTATCAACTAGTTCATAGATTCTGATTACTAAGCATCTGTAATTAACAAACATGAATTAGTGAAATCACAAGCCTAAAATTATTAAGAAATAATACAAGGGGCTGGGATTTAGCTCAGCGGCATAAGCGCCTGCCTTGCAAGCAGGCAGTCGTGAGTTCGATCCCTGGTAACAATAAAAAGGAAGAAGACAAAAAAAAAATAAATAAATAAAAGAAATAATACAAATTTTAGTTACCTACAATAAAATGATGATTCAAAAAATTTAGGTTCTTTGTTTATTTGTTTGTTTTGCAGTGCTGGGCATTAACTATGTTAGGCAAGTGTTCTGCTGAGTGATATCCCTAAGCTTAAACTTTAGGTATTTTAAAAAAAAATCACTGCTTTGTCATTTTTTACATTATAACCCCACCCCCTCTGGGGAGAAGCGGAAATGCAGCAAGTGCATAGGACAGATGACTGAGAAAATATAATTAAGGCTTCCATTTTTTTTTAATTGGTACCGGGGATCGAACTCACAACCATGTGCTTGCAAGGCAGACGCTTATGCCGCTGAGCTAAATCCCCAGCCCCTAAGGCTTCCATTTTTAAAAATAGTTCTTGCAGTAAAAGACACATTGCCAAAATGATGAGATAAGGGCGTTTGAAGTGAGAGAGGTTTGAGTATTTTGAGAGGGAGTAATAACAATGTGTCCTTTAACAATTTTTTAAATTTAAACATTCACCATTTTTTAACATCCATCATTGATAAATTTTACAGCAATTTTTGTCAAACAAAACACAAACCATCCTTTACCACACCCTATTAACCTGATTGGGTACCATGTAACTTCTGGCTCTTCTCTCAAATCAAAATGACCATAAACTTTTTTCTTTTTCTTTTCTTTTTTCTTATCTTTTCTTTCTTTCTTTCTTTCTTTCTTTCTTTCTTTCTTTTTTTTTTTTTTGACAGAGTCTCACCTAGTATAGGCTGGCCTTGAACCTCACCTGTAGCCCAGGCTGTCCTTGAACTCATGGTAATTCTGCCTCAGCCTCCCGAGTGCTAGAATTACAGGCATGTGTCACCATGTCCAGCTAAAGTAAACATTTAAAATCTATTCAGGACATCAAGGCACAATTAAAGATCCTCACAAAAGAGGGCCGGGGCTGGGGTTTAGCTCAGTGGCATAAGCACCTGCCTTGCAAGCAGGCGGTTGTGAGTTCGATCCCCGGTACCGATAAAAAGTTAAAAAAAAAAAAAAAAGACAAAACAAAAGAGGGCCTCCAGAACTGTTTCTGAAAGTGGCAAGAGTGATGGGATCAGTGTAATCAAAGCAAGGGAGAGTATCTGGGAGGGGTAACGGCAACATGTCTTTTACAGTAATAATTTTTTTAAAAAAAATCGACATTCACCATTTTTGGGGAAGGGGGGGTACAGGGGATCGAACTCATGACCTTGTGCTTGCCAAGCAGGCACTTATGCTACTGAGCTAAATCCCCAGTCCAACATATCTCTTTATAATACCTCATCTATCATTTTTGCTGCCTCTTCATCTATTTGGGAATCGGTCAGGGCTCTAGGACCTCAAAGAGACTGCTGGCATCATGCCTTTGAAGGGAGCACCATGCAGGTGGGGCATCAAGACACCTATGTAGCCATATCACCTGCATCATTTAAGTACCCACCCAAAAATATGTTACATTCCAACTCTTCTGACTGCCGTAGGAAACCATTCCAGAAATAAACTGCATGTGTTTTCTTCACAATGCCACATAGTTTAGTTTAGAAAACAGCATAGAAACTGCCCATGGCAACCCTAAAATCAGACCAAACACAATTGTGTTCCTATGCGACCCAAAAGGCACTGGAAAAGAGAGATGCACAGTGCAGTTGAATCCATGGAATTAGCTGGGGATGGTGGAGAGGAGTGAGCCTGGAAATGGGTTCTTAGAGGTTTGAACACTGATAGGGTTTTGATCTATGGCTTTATGATTAAAATCACAGTTGAAGTCAAGGGAGAGCAGGGGTACACATTCAAATGTGTATACCTGAGGTACACATTCAAAGCCAGTTATGAAAACTGGGAGCACTAAAGTAAGCGCCAAGATCAATACACGCTGTCAAACAGGTAAGTAATAGGACAGATGAATGTAAGATGAGCAGCTACAAACAGCGAGATAGAACACGAGGACTTCCAGGGATTGGGGAGGGTAAGGAGGAGCAATGGGATGCTAATTCTTGAATGGGATTTTTATTTATTCCCAGTGTATATATGATAGGAAATATAGGTATGAGGGTGAATTGGGCCTTCCTACAATAAGACAGTACAGGAAAGGAATTACAATTGAACTATCTGAGATGGGGTATGTAGAGTTCAGTGGCAGAGAGTTTACCTAGTGTGCCTGAGGCCCTGAATTCCATTGCCAACGCGCGCGTGCGCGCGCGCGCGCACACACACACACACACACACACACTTTAATCTTCGAGACATAAACACTATCTTGTCAGGTAGGTAACCAGGGATTGAACACAGCACCTCCACACTGAGCTACATCCCCAGACCTCATCAGCTTTTTATTTTCAGGTAATGTCTCATTCATTGTAATCCTCTTGCCTCAGCCTCTCTGAATCCTAGGATTACAAGCATGCACCATCGTACCTGGTATATATTATTCAAGTATTACAGTCAGATCTAGGTCTCTGTAGTTCCACTGGAGGTGACAGTATGTCTGATCCCTGTGAGGCTTACTTTCTATATTCCAAGCTACCAGACCAAACAGGCCACATCTGCTTTCTCCCAGGCCAGAATATGTGTAAAATGACCAAGCCATTCACAGGCTGTTGTAGAAACTTGCTGACTGTTCTCATAGGCAGTCTAACCTTATCCATGGAGTCACTGTCAAAGTACCCATGACATTCAAAGCTCTTGCATAATAAATATTCTCAAACAAGGAGATGAATGAGAAAGGCCATTGTATGGTGTCTGAAGGTATTCTGCACTCAGCGTTCAAGAAAACAGTAGGCTGAGATTCATGAATCATCACTGAGAAATGGGATGTAAGGAATCTTTGTGTCATAAAACAAATTGTTTTTAAAACCAAACATGATAAAGGAGTCCATCAGAAAAGCCTGAAGCTGATGGTCCAAATAACGAAGAAAATTTAGTAGTTTCTATATTCTGCCATACATGTTCAATCCCATAATACCCAAGCATGCAGTGGGTGTGGTCAGGAGCTTCAACCACTGGTCTTAAGTGTGTAATGGACAGAGGACATTTGACAGTTGTCAAATATTTGGTAGTTGTCATACGTGTGACAGTTCATCTTGATTGAGTGGAGACTGCCTGGGAGATTAATAAGGAACACTTTTGCTATGTCAGAATGGGTCATGAGGGAGTGACCATGGGGACCATATCTGGTAGCTGGCCCCTTGCTCTCTGCTTCCCAGATGCCATGAGTTGAACATCTTTCCTGTGCCGTGCGTGCCATGCCTTTTGCTATGCTGTTCCTGCTCTGCAGCCTGCCAACCATGGACTGAAACTGTGAGCCAAAATAAACCTCTCCTCCTTTTTTTTGTTCCAGCAATGGGAAGGCTGATCAATAAACACACCAAGGTTCCTGGGAAGAATTATAATCATTGATCTGACGCAGGATGGTAGATAACTCCATTTTTCTCTGAAAGAAAAGAGATTTTTTTTTAAAAAATAAGAGGATATGTACGTATCCTCCCAGCTCAAAAACAAAGTATAAAATATTTAGCAAATGCCAAGGAGCAAGCATTGGCAGTTTTAACTTGCTATGTCAAGATTCTCTTAGTCCTTGACAAATTTTAACTCAGATTCACAAGCCCCATAAAGCAAAAGCAGGAACTCATGCTGTATCTTTCCAGAGAGATGTATGTAAGTGTAAAGTATGTTTTCTTCAATAGTTATCATTTACTGGATTGAGATTAGTACTGCGTTTTACTTAAAAAGGAAACATTAATGATCCACTAACCCTGTGAGTTGATTTCCCACTTAAAAGATTGGTTTTCCAAGGATCTAAGAGTACGTTTTCGTACAGCATCAGGTGAACTGGGTTCAGGTCTGTGACTAGGAAGCGAAGCGCAGCTCCTGGCCCCTGGGTTTCAAGCCGTGATCCATGTCTGACCAACATTTGCTATGATCAACTTAATTAGTGAAGTCAGAGTCAGGCAACGACCTTACAGGACTATACCATCGGCTCGGTGACAACAGGGGTCATGTCTTACTTTTTCATGGCTATTTCCCAGCAACCAGCACAATGCTTGGAACACAGTTAAGTAGTTAATACATATTTAATGAATGAATTTTCCCCACAATATCAAGAGATTTTTCCTTGCTCTTTTCCTTAATCCAAGCCATTTTCCAAATGTATCTATTCTTATTTTGAAAACTGAATTTTTTTATTTTTTATTTTTTTTATTTTTTTGGTACAAGGGATTGAACTCATGACCTTGTGCTTGCCAAGCAGGCATTTATGCCACTGAGCTAAACCCTTGGTCCTTAAAAAGTGAATTTAGAAGGTAAAAGACCTTCATGTGCTTGGGATAGAAAAATGGTTGTCAAAATGAGAAAACTAACTGTAGTCTTGAAACAAAGGGCAACATTCCCTCAAAAGTCCATAGTGATGGATAATAAGGATATGGTCAAGAAAAAACAGCTCAAGGGCACAGTGTCCTCTACCTAAGAAAACAGACTGTCCCTGCAAGCATTATCCCTTTTGTGTGCTCCATATGGGGTGAGGAAGTTGTCCCAGGTCCTCTGTGAGCACAACATGAGGGTCGACCCATTTATAAATGGATCTCAGAGGGCCAGAGGAGCCATGGGAAGGAAGCAGCCGCAGCCCCCGGTTCTTCCACACACCATCTTACCTTGAGGTCTTCTTTTCCAGGCCCAAATGCCAATTCCAAACAGGACAATGCTGAGCCCCAGGGCCGCAGGCACAGCTTGTATCACCAGAAGCCTGACTTTTGATTCTGAAAGCAAAGGAGAAAAACCCATAGTTCTCTTTCCCTGTTATGATAACTCTGACTTTCGTCACTGTCATCAGTGGAAAATTCAACAATATTTTTTTTTTACTGTCAGTGCTCACTCGTCAATCTGATGCCAGTGGAATGTCTGCTTTCTTCTGTTTAACTTTTCAAAACTTTAGATTCGTAATATAGTAAATAGTGGTAGATATAATTCACAAAACAGCCAGGTGTGGTGGTGTACACCTGCAATCCCAGCACTCAGGAGGCTGAGGCAGGAGGATTGCCACGAGTTCAAGGCCAGCCTGAACTATATAACAAGACCCTGTCCCAAGAAAACAAAACCAAACAAACAAGTAGACAAACAAACAAACAAACAAAAAACACAAAACACAAAGAGGTCTCTAGGGCCCCTCAATAATTTGTATAAAAGAGCCATAGGACCAAGCGCTGTGAAAACTGCTGATTTAAGAGACCCACCTTACAGGGGCTGCAGTGAGCCACTTTCCTCTCTGGCATGCAGCATAGCTTCCTGCCCAGCCTCTTTCCTGAGTCTCATTCCCCAGACAGCTGTGACCCTTGTCCTTACCCTGGGGACCCTGAACAACCATCTGGAGGCCACAGTGCTCCACACGACAGGAATACATGTCACTGCTCTGAGGATCCAGCTCAACAGACACCCATGTCTGATACGTCCCATCCCCGCTGGGAAGGATGTCTCCATAATCTGCTTCTTGGGTGATTCCTTCCCCATTTTTCAACCACATCATGGAGATTTCCGGGGGATAAAAGCCATGAGCTCTGCAGAAGAGAGCTGTAATCCCTGGAAAAGTTTCTTTGCGGTATGTTCTGATAACTGGAGGTTCTAGGAAGAAAAAACTAGGGTTAAAGGTTTTGAGTTCTGAGTGAACAGTATTAAAACTCTGCAGATGAGCTGCCCAATTAATTTTTCCCCACTGTGTGAAACATCTACTGCTAAGAATGCCCAGAACCCAGATTCATTAACAACAAACTTGTTTATTACATACTTTCTACTAGGGCAGTGTGCCAGGTAACAAGTCATACCCTGTTTTGGGAGAGTGGGACACAGGTATCACTGAGTGTTCAGAAAGTGTATTGAAATTGTTTAGTATTTGAAATACATTTATGTGTCAAGGAAAACTGAGCCACAAAAGTGTGAGATTATTCCTGGTAAGTAATCCACCAAGAGACTGGAAGTCCCAATTCAGTGCCTTTTGATCTCAATTCTGCATTCAGAGCTAATAACTAACACAGACATCTCCACTCAGGTTTGGTTCCAAGTTGTCATCTGTACTCAGTGTGGCACTTTGATGATTGTCATCAGACACAAACATATGTGATAGGTCACCCACCCTCAAAGGAGCTACAGAAACTGATGGGGGGATCAGCAATGACAAGGCATTGTCGATTTGGGACTTTGCTTCCTCATGACTACAGTTTATTTTCCATATGGTACCACCCATAACATCTCTGGCTGACACTGGGACATAGAGCCACACAGAGACCAATCATGCTATCTGGGAAAAACTGTGACCTGAGCCTCACTAAGATTTACTTCTGCACCGCCACCTTGGTAAATGCCACTCCTGATACAGGAAAAGCCTTCCCCTCAACAATGCCCTTTTTAACATTAAAATGATGTATAAATGGCACCAAGGGAGACTGTTTTTGGACCGTGCCTGTAGGAAATCAGTCCTGGGGGAGGGGGAGGGGAAATAAAAAGAAGATGCGTTATGTGTGTGTACCAGCTGCCCATGGTGAATGCCATCATTATGTGCTGCAAGCATGTACTAATAAACCTTCTCTAAAAAGAAGTTAATCCTAAATCCTTTTCTAGGCATGGGTTTTCATCAAAAGTGTAAGACCCCATTAGGACAGTTGGAGTGGCTAGACAGGATCGTTCAAGGGGGAGCAAAGGCCCAGAAGATGAAATTACCACAGTCTTCCCATACAATGCAGTTTCTCCAAAGAGCAAAAACTCACACCTGGGAGAATCTTCAGGATCAGGATTAACCCTTAAATCTCATTTGTGTGAACACACAGCCCACTAGCTTACAAAGTATTTTTGCGAATATTATTTCATACCAGTTTCCTTGAGGTAAGCATTATCATACTATTTATTTCACTCAATATCATTGCTTGGTTGACTTAGTACCTCTTAGCTCCACTTTTTCTGATGACTGGAACCCCTTCTGCTGCTGAAAAACATATTTCAGAAAATATCCTATTCCAACATGCTAGGTTTTTTGTTTGTTTCATTTTGAGGCAGGGTCTCATTATATAGTTCAGGCTAGCCTTTAACTCACTATGTAGCCCAGACAGGCCTTGAACTTACAGAAATCCTCCTGCTTCAGCCTCCTGAGTGCTGGGATTACAGGTGTGTGCCATCACACGTGGCCATACTTCTGTTAAAAAGCACCAATCTTAGTACCCCCTCCCCAAACTGTGTGCTGTTGCTGAGACTCTTTGCTAGGCCCTGACCTTCTGTACCATTGTACGTTCTGAATATGGAAACCTGGACTCCTAAGCTTGCTCCTCCAGGGCTCTCTTGGCCTCTAGCTTGCAGATGTGTTTGGTCATTGGGAGAAACATTCTCAGCCAAAGATCAGAAAGCTGGAGGAGACCTGGGGTTTTAGATACCAGTTTTGCAGTGCACCTCACTGCCACTGGTCATGATCTTCCAGGATACCAGTTCGTGCTGGGTTTTGCTAGCAATATTCCCTTCTCCTGCCCTTTGCATCATGGGAGGGCATGGCTTCCTACTCTTCCAGGTCTCCAGATACTTCACCATCCCTTACTGGTTTCCTAAATCCTCATTATACCTTTTCAGAAGAACCCTATTTGTAGTCTCCTGAGCAAAACCATTTTGAGTATGCCTTCAGTCCTTGCCTGGACTCTATTGCCCACAGCCAATTTTAGAAGCTTATCCTGATGCTTATACTGATTAGTCCAAGAAGTGGCATGTGACCCAACTCAGGCCAATCAGAATCCTTCTGTGACTTATTTATTTAGGTAAATAATGCTGAGAGGCAGCAGCCCATTCTTCCAGAACAGTGAAGCCAAGGCCATGAGCTTTGTGCTGGGGTCACCACTCTACTTCATGGAAAAAGCCATTTAAATCTTGGTTTTGATTCCTCAGGGCTCCGTACTGCTATGATCTCTGCCTTAAAATAGGTTCCCTCTTTGCATGTGAGCCATTTTGAATAGATTTGTGTTTCCTGAAATCATCAGTATTAAGATAGTTATTCAGTCGTTGGTGCAGAGAATCAAAATCAAACTCTAGTCATCTGCTTTCAGGGCCTGTGCTTTCAGACAGACAGTGTGTGTTCATTAGTGTGACGCAGATACCTTTGCTCCAGGCCTGCCACAGCTCTGGAAAGTCCCTCCATTGGAGAGTACTCCTGTGGGAAAAGGCACATTGTGTCTAGGAGTTTCCTGTAGAAAGGTACAGATGTAATTCATTTACCAAAATTAGATCATATGTGAAAAATTCTGCATTAACTAGAAATTGACCAATGGAACCATATCTGTAAAGTGGAAGGCGAGTTTGTTACTAAAAGGAATTGTGGCATTACTCTTCAAGTAAAGCAAAGATCCTCTGTTGTCTTCATACTGGGGTTCCTAAACAATTTGTAGAAATTATCTGATCTCTGAAAGTATTTTCCAATTTATGACTGTCAGGAAATGGAGGGAGTCACCTCCCAAGATCCTCCTCACAGAAGGAAGTGATTGTGGGAGGTCTTCCATTCTGTTAAAATAAGTAGTATTGCTAAATCTTGTCACGATGGTATTGAGCAGGGAGAGCCTGAGACAGGCGCATAAGTTCCAGCTCAGCCTGGACAACTTAGCAACATAGGGAAACCTAACTCAAAATAAAAAATAAAATCAGACTGGAGATGTAGCTCAGTGCAAAGGCCCTGTGTTCAGCCTTCAGTACCACAAACAAGTATGCACATGTACACACATACCAGATAGTGTTAAAAATATAACCCAAGACAGTTTTCACAAGAGTTACATATCACAATAGTCCAGCAGAAGAGACAGATTTCAGCATGGAATGAATACCACCTACATAAATGAAAGTCACATATAAAACCAATTGTTGTGGGGATGCATGAACAAAGAGTTCTTTCTTCTCTTTACCTGTTCTTTGTAGGGTATCTTTTCCATATTCCAGGAATCTCTTTAGCCAGGCAATGCATTCTTTTTCCAGCCAGTTCTTTTGATATTGTAACTCATGTTGATTGGCCTCCCATGCCCGCTTGGTAATGTGAGCCACGTTATCTACAGCCACCCAGGAGAGCGTGTCTTTATTAAAGATGATGAAATCCTGTCCATCATATGCATACTGGAGAAATCCCGTGGTACTTCCATCCTCTAGCAACTCACAGCCAATCATTCTCTGGTAAGTGTGAAACCCTGGAAAACACAAGCTATGAGGCGGAGGACACAGGGACAGAGGCGACTCCCAGGTGAGGTGGCTGGGGTATAGCTAGAAGCATCCTGTGCTCTTGGGATACTAACCCTCTTGCCATATGTCTGCAGGACGTTTCTGTTATGCAAGCCCACCTATCAACACATATCTATGGAGTACTCGCCATCTGCCTGCCTTGGAGAGTTGTCTTGGGAATGATTAATTGATAAACATTGTAGCCATTATGAGTGCAGTGGAAAGAGACAGCCAGGAAACAGAAATATCCCTGGAAAAGCTAATGTAGTAAGTCATTACACATAAACTACCAAATCACTGAGCTTGGCCATCAGGAAATAAAACTCAGACCAGGCATATTTAGAATGAAAGAACATGCATGTCAGAAGGTGGGATGGCAACCAGATAGGGATATAGGGCAAAAGACAGAGGGCTTCCGGGGAAGAGAAGAACAACTGGAAAGGTATATAAAACAGATGGTAAGCCCCAAACTCCATCAGCCAGATTTTCCAGGCTTTCCCAAAAGCCAAGGGGGTGTAAGTGAGCAACTGTTCACATTCACCACAGGCAGAGAGCCCCCAAGAGAGCCTCTGCTGCAGGGAAGCCACACCTGAGTGATTGTAGTGCCTCTGCAGGTGCCTCAGCTCCTTCTTGAACGTCTGCTGCCAGCCCCTCAGCAGCTGAGTGTACCTCTCCCAGTGATCAGGTGCCAGGTTTTCTGCCATCCACGGGGCCCGAGGTTCCTTCCGTCGAGTGACACTGTCATATGTGGTGATAGGGTGAGAGTCCACGTACCCAACTGAGATAAACTCAGGGACGCCAGGGCCAGGATCCGAAAGGCCCAGGCGGAAATATACCAGCGAGTGAGTCCCTGGGTAGGAAGCAAGGACAGGAGTTATTGCGAGTCACAGATGATTCAAAAGCATAAGCTCCATCCCACTGAATCCTCATAGCAGGGTCCTCCGCACCCCTGACACCAGGACCCAGCTGCTGTTTCCTCTTACAGAACTAAAGAACTCCAGGAATTGGGATCTGGAAAGGGTTTTAGAGCTCTAGGGTTTTTTGTACAAGTTTAGAGTGTTACAATGACAGTTGATAGGAAACCTCAGCATGTAAGCACAGAATAGTATGCTGCTCTGGCTTGCGGGAAAGAGCCTAGGGTTACTCAAGGGGGTCCTCAGTAGGGGCCTGTGTCTGAGGAAGCCCTCAGGAACTTAGAATTGAAAACCCTCATATCTTAAATCCCTTCTTTTACTCTGGGTAGAAGATGAGAACTCTACTCCACTCCTGTGCAATGCATGTGTCCCACGCGCGCGCACACACACACACACACACACACACACACACACACAGAGTCAAGTAAACCAAGAATTCCCATAAGGACACAGGCCTTAGAGAAAAATGTTTTTAAAAGCACAATGCTTTTGGGGCCGGGAATTAGCTCAGCAGCATAAGTACCTGCCTTGTAAGCAGGCGGTCGTGAGTTTGATCCCAGGTACCGATAAAATAAATAAATAAATAAAAAAGCACAATGCTTTCCCAATTATACCAAACCAACCCCATTAGCCATTTTTTTTTAACTTTTTCCTCTGGCTGAATATCACTATTAGGATTGTGATCATGATGAAGGATTAAAGGTCAACTGCAATGAAATAAATGTGCTGCTCTCTGATGCCACCACTGAACTCTCAGCTTATCCAAGAAACTCAGGGTCTGGTGGAAAAAGACCAAGGGAGCTTCGAAGTAGCCAGATGGGTGTCACCATCGGGCTGAGCTGGTGTGTGCCCTCAGTGAGGACTTTCCAGAGAAGGTGATGTCTTAGGGGAGATCTTGGCCCTGGCCAGGAAGTGAGCAGGCATAGGAAAAGGACCCAGGAGGGAAGGGCAGCAGAGGCAGGGAAACGGGGTGTGCAGGCAGGAGGTCTGAGGGTGTACTGTGTGAACCAGGTGGCCCAGGATGGCTGCACACAGCATCATAAGGGACTGCGAGAGATGATGCCTGGGAGATAAGCAGAGCCCAGCTGAGAAGGCCAAGGCCCTCCGTGTGGTGCCATGCCAAAGAGCTGGCAGACAGAAGGCACACAGTTCCGTCTGCTGTCATCTGCAAATGTCTGTCTCTGAGCCTTTCTCGTTACCTCCTTCCAATCTGCCTCATCTAAACCCTTCCCAGTCATCAAAGTCCCTCTTCAAAGCCACTCCTAGAACCACTCCAATAACTGCATGGCCCAGTCAAGAGGGCAACTGGAGGCCCGCATACCAGAGTTCAAATATTTAAAAGGAATAAATCAAGAAGAAAAAATGGCTAAACATAGTCTGTCCTCTGATTTTTAGAAATAATCATTCATGTGACCTTGACAGTAAAATTCCAAGTTCAAAGTACAAACTTTGTGAAGAGCCAGACAGGGATACACTGACACAGAAATGTAGCCTTTATGGTGCAATCCCTGGCCCTCAACCTAATACCCACCTCCTTCTCTCCCCACTTCTAGCTTCATTCACCTTGCCCAGGGCCTTGTGCTCATATTTAAATGGTCTTCTCTGTCATTCAAGCTCCATTCACAAACACAATCTCTTCGCTACTCCTCAGGCCTATAAAAGGTTCATGAACAGACATCACCCTTCAGAGGAGGGACCTATGGAAGAGTCTTGTATAAACCTACAAAGCTCTGAGTCATCTAGCAAGGAACACCAAATCCCCAGGTGTTACAGGCTACTGAGTTAGATAGAAGTATTATAGGCATTCAGACAGGAGCCAGTGTAGAAAACCAGATACCTTGCAACTGTGGGGAGACAGACACCTCCTGCTGTGGGCCAGGCTTCAAGACAAAAGATCAAACAAATACATCCATATCTTAAGGACTGATATTCTAAATAGTTCCCTATCACCCCAAGAAGACAGGAATCACCATCCCAACTCCTATGGGAAGAGTCACTGCTCCCTAAGAATTAGCCTGCTTACGTGCGTGACTCACTTCCCCATTTGTCCCCATTTAATCAATTTTACTTGAGCAATTAATCTTATTAGTTAACCATAGTTCCGTCTCACCTTATGCTCACCTTGCAAGTTCCTGTGTTTTCTCCCCCTTTAGACCTGTCTCACCTTGTGGTTTTGCTCTATAAAAGTTCCTAAAAAGACAGAGTCTTCAACAATTCACTTGGTACCTCTCCTGTCTCTCAGACAGCTTTCTTTCTCTCAGTAAATATATTCTGCTCTTAATCTCCATTGTTCCTAAAATTAATCTTCAATTTTAGAGAACACGAACTCTTACCTGACATTCAGTAGGTTGGGAGTTCCGTTCCTCTGTATCACAGGTACATGGATGTGGTCTACAGTGGAAGAGCACTGCATTGGGTGATCCCATCCCCTTGGCCTTACAGGCTCCTTGTCCCAGAGAAAGGGGTGTAGATAGTATAAGACTAGTGTGAGGCTCTCTAAAGCCACTCTCACCTGTGTCATAGGGCTCTACTAGACTGTTTCCCCAAAGTCTTTCCAGACTGCCAACTCAATGTTGTCATCCCCTTCGAGAGCTCTTCTAGAACTTGCATCTTCTATCATGGTCTTTGTCGCTGAGAAATAACCTGGTGAGAGGCTCCTATTATACTGAATACCACTTAATGAAATTCCTTCTCTTTTCATTTACAAATGCACAGTTAAGAAAAAAATCAAATAAAAAAATTAGTTCACTAAGTGGTTGGGCTAATTTCTCAGCCAGCAAATCTATCTATATATTTGTTTTCTCCAAAACTGTTTACCATAGTTTGGATCTTGAACCCAAATGTCCATGTGTTAAAGACTTGGTCCTCAGCTGTGGGAGACAACTCCAGTGACTCCCTTTGAATGCAAAACAGTTACTGACTTTGATTATTTGTAGACTCCTTTCCTTATACTGATATATAAAAAGCTGGCTATGGTATTTCCTTCTCTCTTCAATTGGCTCTGAGCATTGCAAATAAGGCTAGCTGAGATGCTGGTATGTAATCTCTAAAACCAACAGACTGTCCTGTTTCCTCACATAGTGTTCTCCATCAGGATATGTACAGGATATTAGCACGAGAGATGTGAGAGCCAATAGCTCTGGGAATGTCAGTTGGGTACTGAGCCTCAAGATAAAGAGGCTATGACTCCCCAGGGCACAAGAGTTTGCATATCAGAAACTAACCCCCCAAAAAGAGAATAGGGCCCAACATCCTCTTCAAGAGAATTCCCAAATGACCTGAACACCTCCCGTTGGGTCCTGGCTCTTAAAAGTTCTATCACCTCTCATTAGTGCCACCCTGGAGACTAAATCTTTAACATATGGGCATTTAGGGGACATTTAAGATTCAAACTACAGAACTAACTTTCTTTCTTTTGTGGGTACTAGAAATTGAACTCAGGACTTTACACCTGCCAGGCAGATGCTGAACTACTAAGCTATATCTCTGGCCCCCAGCACTACTTTCTTATAAAAATATAATTCCATAAAATATGTATTATATAAAATTTAAAAGGAAAGAAGTAAGGTCACTGACCTTATTTTGTTTTCTTCTAGTCTCGGTACAATTCCTGGTTTGGGGGCAATTGTTCTACACCAGTCAGCCTTAACTTCAAAGGCTGCTCAGTCTACCCACCCTTTACATAGCCCACATGGCTCTGCTCAAGGATGTCACAGCCCCCTCCTCTTCCTTCCCATGGGACTAGTTACCCATCTGGTGCTTCCAGTCATACAAGTTATGTATGCTTGCTTCTTAGCTGGGCTTCCAAAATGTTACTTCTAGAATGATGGGTTATTAGTTGACCGATATGAGGTCAATAACATTACAGAAAACTGGAAAAGTCCAATGTACCTCCCACCTATTTAATAGTATGGACCTCGTGGTATTCTACACCCGGATGTGTTGCCCAGATGTTCAAATTTCTAGTATAACTCTTAAGATTGAAAAGACCAATATTGGTCTGTAAAAATGGCAGTTTCATACAAATCAATCTAATCTTCTGATTCTCTCTTCCTCTAAGAGTTATGAAATTATGTTTCTCCCTTTCCATGAACAGATCTTCAGCATCAGCTCACTTGTTCAGCTGAAACCTATGGTTTACAATTTGGTCTTCCATCTGGGCCAGCCAAACTGCTTTTCCAAGGGTGATTGCTGCCCTGCCCCATTAGCTTCTGATAGATACTTCTGGCAGGACTAACCAATATAACACAACAGTGCAGGTAACTTTATTGTTCTAAATTATGTCCCTTTAGCTTGTAAATTTACTAGTTAGACGATTTTTACAAAAGGCTATGGAAGTAGCTGGATTATAAAATAACTATGTATTATCAGACATTGACATTCACTCATGAGGGCAAATTATATTTATTGAATATCAAGTGTGCTAATTTTTTTTTTTTTTTTTTGTACTGGGAATCAAACTCACGACCTCACACTTGTTAGGCAGGTGCTTACACCACTGAGCTAAATCCCCAGCCCCTGAATATATCTATCATGTACAAAGAATTGTGAGGCAATGACAGAACAAGAATAGATACCAATTCTTTCCTCCAGGAATTGATGGTAGTTGGGGAAGAACTACAGCAAGTAGCATAAACAAATGCAGTGCAGTGACACAGGGCAGCAAGGGGCACAAAAGCCATTCCGATGGGGGGCTGCAGCAGTTCAAAGGATAGAGATCCAGCTCTCTATGAGGTGACCCCTTGGGAAATGCCCCAAGGAGAAGGTGGCAGATCAGTTGGGCTCCAATGAGTCATAAAGGAAGGAGCATTTTAATCATATCCTCAGAACTGAATTTAATGATTGAGCAAGTGCCTTTGTTATGTACCACTGTAAGCCCATGAAACAATATGAGTTTCATTTACACCTTGCAACAACCTTTTGAGGTAGGTCTTATGTAATTTCCATTCCACAGATGGAAAATAGGTGCAGAGATTTGGTTAACTGCTCAAGATGATCCTCAGAATCTGTACGTGGAGGAATCAGAAATCACAGTCTGGTCGCTCAGCTCAGAAGCCCCTCTACCTTAGGCCACCCCACCCTCCTTCGTGAACCAGCTCTTGGTCACCCAGGCCGTGTAACCTACCTACCCCCGGACCATGCTGCTCTCTTGCCCCTTCTGTCAAGGATGACTCTATGTCTGTTTTTCCAGAGCATGGGACATAGACCCTGGACCTTTCTCTGGTAGGTGGCAAAGTACGCTGTATTTGTCCTCCCACCAGCAATGTCTTCGTGAGTCAAAATGATTGCGATTCCTTGGAACTACTTTGGGAACCCAGGCGTTGGCGGTGGAGGGTCAGAGGTGTTGGATGGCAATATTTTCAGTTAAGGGAAACTTTGGACCCTCCTTCTTAAATCATGCAGTGATGTGAATAGTTCTAAATGTAGCAGAAACTATTAGGCCCCTCTACTAACAACTTGTATAATGACAAGAATTTGTTAGGATGCCGGGGTTTTAGCTCGGCTGCGTAAGTGCCTGCCTGGCAAGCGCTAGGTCCAAGTTTGATCCCCGCTACAAAAACAAAAAAACAACAAATTTGTTGAGAAAATACAAGTGCTAAATGTAACAGCTTGACCTGCTAGTTATTCTTTTAAGGCTATCCTCTTGAAGGGTCCTAGTATATCATTTCATATAGGTTTTATTCTTTCTGAATTTCCAGTAAAAACAGTTCTAGCTTCGAGGGCATAAAAATGGAAAAATCAAATCCCAGCCCTCTGAACTAATTTTTAGAAGGGATATTGGTAATAAGCAAATGTATAATATGAGGTCAGATGGTGGTAAATCCCCTAAAGGAAAACGTGCAGAAATAGGAGATAGTATGAAGAAGGTTCATCTTTTGGATAAAAAGATCAAGAAAGGTCTTTCGAGGACCAGGAAATGTGCTATTTGAGCAGAGATATGAGTCAGGAATAAACTACGAGAGAAGGTAGCAGACAGCACATCAAGCACACGCTGGGGCACGGGGCACATGCTCCGTATGTTGGAGGACCCGCAAGGGCCCTGTAAAGTGTTTGAAGAATGATTGTGTTCTGGTGGGGTTTTTTTGGTTTTTTTCCTCAGTACTTTCTGGGGACAATGATGACTATACATCTCTTATTTCCCAGAAGAATCCCAACTTTATGAATCTCACCCTTATGGAATGATTCGTTGAACTTGTAACAAAATGTGATTTCATATGTGTGCTCTTGAAATGTTTTCCCTAATAAATATAAATTCAGATGTCAGAAAAAATGTCCTTTGTCATCTGTCTCAATTTAGGCTTCATAAAATAAAAGTGTTTAAAGAGTTATGTGCTTGATCTTTAATCTGGGCCCCCTCCCCCTGGTTCTTGGCAATTCTCTGGGGTAAGAGGATCCAGCTCAAGTGAAAATAGACAAATATTTCAACCAGTTAAAGAAAACCTACAAATTAGCTTAATTTCTCAGCTTTAGATAACCTTGTCAACCAAGAAGAGGACCTGAGGGAGTAAAACATCTTGGAGAAAGTTCTGTGGCATGCATCTTGGCAGACTGAAGTCTAATAAAGTATGTAGCAAATGCCCCTATTTTATCATGTCAACTAACTGAACTCAAGGTCATTTCTAAGCAGCTAATCTGCAATCTGTCCTCCAACCTAGTTCATTGGGCTTAGGGGGTTACTGTAGATTGATGTCGTATATTAATACATTCATTACAGTATGATTAACACCAAGAGACTCACTTTGGTTATGTCAAGATGAAGCACACAAAGCATATACAGCTACACAAGAGAAATCTCATGCATGTCCCCAATGTGATCACATCATCAGTTCACAGTTTTACATAGGTTAAAATGAAGAAGTTGAAGCATGAAACTCTCCAACTATAGTAAAGTACACTTTTGAATTTGCAGTCATTACTGCTACCCAAGATTTCTATGACTCAAAGTCAGATAACTTTAGTTTTTGGGGGATGTTACTTTTGAACATAAAGTCACTCAGAAAGCAATTATTAAATGCCTTTTAGACATCAGATAGGGCCAAGAAAACAAAAGAAAAGTGAGACTACCCCTCTCTGACTTTAAGATGTGCCTCTTAGGGGAAGATTTTGGAAATAGAAAATTAGAAACTATGAACAGGAGTTGTGAGAGCAAAAAGGAAGGAATGGTCACCTTCAGGCTTTGAAATAGATAACAGCCGCATATTTAAGGCGATATTTAAGTTACTTTGACCCTTCTTCGCATTGTCACATCCTCCTTGTGTTCCAATCTATTACTGACATAAAAGCACCTATTCAAGGGCTAACACTTGGCACAAACATCAAGTAGACCAAATCTTCTCTCATGACCCTATATCCTTTCCCTGTCAATTCCTTCAAAGCTCAGGGACGCTCAGTCAGGCTGTTGGTAGGAAACAGCCTTCACTCCAGATGGGTGACATGAGGAGAGTGATCATGATGAAGGAACTCTCTGCATAAGCATGAACAGTTTCAAGGAAACAAAGAATGATGAGCACCCAAACACTAGAAACCACAGGAAGCCATCGTCACTTCTAAGGCCAATGAGATAATTACACCACATAGGGTTACCGAAGCTCAGGGAAACCAAGGGCCATAGAGAAAGGGTTCTCAGGATAAACTGTAGTACGGAGTGATGCACCTACAGCAAAGATATTACAGAAATGGGAAAGAGCAAGAAATATATATCCCAACTTCTTTTTCCTCCTGTTCTCATTCTCCTTTCCTTCAGTGCCTCCTACTATGTGAGCCCACACATAAATCAGCCCTCAAGGGAGACTGGGTGGTGCAGTCTGTAGCAATCTGACACAAAGGAGCATAGAGAAAGGCAGAGCACATGAGCAAGCAAAAGGAGAATAACCAACACTAAATGACATTCTTTGCGCCTTCTAGCTTATTGGTTTTATTTCTCATTCCACCAATTACCAAAATTCCCAAGTGTTCACATCCAGAAGTATATTGTGGAAAAGTCCCTGACCTAGCAGTCAGAAGACTGCTCACTATGTGAACAAAGTCAGCCTCTCCAGGCCTAGAGAAAAATCGAAGGCTTAATCTTAAAAGGGAATGTTAGCCTACCAAAAGGTTAGTGAGATCATCACATGGGTAATATGTTTAAGGAATAATGTCTCATATATTGGATTTTATGCAGGTAATGTGTGAACTTTTTGATTTCTAGAACTATCATCCTTCAGTTTCCTCCTTTCTCTTTTCACCTTCAGCCTCTTACCCTCATCCCCAATCTTTCCCATTTCTGAATTAATCATGAGGATTCCTGGGTTAGTTTTTCATAGAAGCAGAAACCTTGTCTATCTTGTATACCGTCATATCCCCAAAGGGCTTGGCACATAATAGGGTACTAGCCAATCTATAGAAATGATACTCAGGTGGCTTCAAGGAACTCCTTTCTGTCACGTTCATCCGTCACCACCTACAGTGGCACAGCCCCCACCCGCGCCAGCACACCACCCAGAACAGCTGTGTAGGACAGAGTAGGTTGCTTCCTGTTCCCCCAAAAGCCTTCTCCTGTATTTGAAGAAACAGAAGGCTTCTGCTTCGCCACTGACATGAGCCCCCTGAACAATGAAAAACTCTGCTGTCTACTCCATTAACATTTCTTACACCTAAGAAACAAGCCCAGGGCCATGGTTTCACTTTCTGGGATTGTTTGTTACACAGGGCTTGTGCTAAAGAAGAAAAACAATGATAAATGTGAACAATGGATCTGTTCCACTGATCAGCACCCCAGAACTCTGACTACAGTCTCCTGAGACTCACTAAGCTAGAAAAGCAGAGAAACAAAAATGAAAAAAAAGAAAGTGGGGGGAGTGAGTATATGCATTAAAAAGAAAGGAGGCAGTACTCCGAGCAAAGGCAGTTACCAGAAGGGTCTTTCCAGAGTGGATTCCACCTCTCTCAGGAGGCAGATGACATCAAAATCTTACAAATAACGCTGTAGAAAACAATTCAGCTGGCCTATCGCTACTTCAAGTCCTGTGTGCGATGCACACGCATTTCTGTCCAGGACTGCTTTGTTTCCATAAGTTTTAGAAAGCCAAGCTTTCCTTCCTAGGGTGCCTCTGCTGTGGAACTGGAGGCAAGGAATACTTGGGATACTCACGAGCATGGGTGAATTTCACCGTCAATACAGTGATGAGAGATAACAAGAGCACCATCAGCCCTCACCAAAGTACTTCTCTTCCGGAAACACTGACAGGTTCCTGTTGATCTTTTGGAGAAACTATACTCCAATCGCTGCTAGGTGATTTAGCAATGAGAAACACTCAGGACTCACTACCAATAAGAACAGAGGGAAATATACAATGTCATCAGTTGCTAGGTAGAAGAGATGTTAAAAAATGGAAGGAGTATCTTTTAACTCTTTGTTGGCTTCAAAAAAGTCTAGCTCTTTTTTGTATTCTTGTCTTCATTCTCTTCCCAATTGTTAAATATTTATAGAAAACCGTTACATGCAAGGCACAAGGACACAAAAAATAATATGTAATTACTTAGAGAGTTCAAGATGCTGCCTTTGCTTATTCCCTGGAGTTTAGATTTTGATCAGGAGTCAATGAGAACCAGGGTCTGGAACTCCCCACAATTCTGATATAGCAAGTAGCCTGTATATCCTATATAGATACCATGTATCAATTAGATTGTCCTATATTTTTTGACTTAGATCTGTCTTCCTGAGACAGCACAATAGAACCCAAAATTCTTAGAGAACATTGTGAGGAGTAGCCCTTCAGTTTGCTCAATCTGCAATCTCCAGGATCAAGATGTGGCTACACTGTCCATCAAGACCACCTGACGAGTTAGAAAACAAGAGTTTAAACTCATCTGGGAGCTGGGGAACAGGCCCAGACAGGAAGGAGGAAGCGGAGGTGAATAGAAAGAAGACTGGAGGCATGGCCATGAGCAGTTCCGGCCAGAGCCCAGATTCAATACTTGGTTTACATCCCAGCCCTTTGATTCTAGATAGAATTGCAAATTGCACTGAGGCTCGCTACTTTCAACTGTGAAAACAAATCCTAGCATGTATTTTACAGGACAGTTGAAGGACTTGATGAGGTTCTGTTTGTTATGCACTTGAGAAGAAATAGAACTGCACATACTGGTTTTCCTCTCTGCTAGCTTGAATGACACCCCAAAAATGTCCCTATCCTAATCCCCAGAACCTGTGAATGTGCTGTCTCACATAGCAAAAGGGACTGTGCATATAAGAATCTTGAGGTGGAAAAGATTATCCCGGATTATCTGGCAGGTGCAGTATAATCACAGGATTCTTATTAGAGAGAGGTGAAAGGTCAGAGTTGGAGAAAGAGATGTGACAATGGAAGCAGAGGTCAGACTGATGCCATTGTGAAAGGGGTCCCTGAGCTGAGGAACACAGATGCCTCTAGAGCTGGAAGGGGAAAGGTAGATTTCCCCAGGTCTCCAGAGAGGGTGTAGCTCACCAACATGCTGACAGTCCATAAGACCCACTTTCAGACCTCTGGCCTCCAGAACTGCATTGTTTTAGGTCATTACATTTGTGGTGGTTTTGTATAGCAGCAATAAGAAATTAATGTATCTTCCTTCACCCAAAAGAAAAGAAGAACCAAATAATGAAATGAATACTTGGTGACCTCTAAACACCTCTTTGCACCTTCTCTATGCATTGTGTTTTTGTTTTCCTTTCCTTTTTCTTTCCTTCCTTTGTTCTCATTTAACAAGTATGTATACCCATATGCCCCTCCCAAAGACCTCTGGAAGTCGCTTCCTGGTGCTGGAGCTACATGCCAGTGTATTTGTTCCTTTGAATTTTTGTTAAATATCTTGTCCCCAAAATCACATTGAGGGGCTGGGGATTTAGCTCAGCGGCATAAGTGCCTACCTTGCAAGCACGAGGTCATGAGTTCGATCCCTGGTACAGATTAAAAAAAAAAATCACATTGAACCCTGAAAAATTGGTGTGAAAAAAGCAGTTATATTCATTTTTGTCATTTTATTCTAATTGCAAATTAGTAAATCCAAACCATAAAACTTAGAAAACATACACAAAAAATTGCAGAGTAGCATGAATCATTTGTTGAAGAAAACCGTTGTTGGTATGTGATTTTTCAGCACTTTTGCTATAAATATGTATGTACAGCATTCCTTTTTTGGTTCATTTTAACCAAAAAAAGGAATACTATTTTGTAAATTTTTTTCAATTGATATTTCCCAATAACAATATGCATTTTCATAGTATAAGTTTATTAGTTCTTAAAGTTTTGTTTTGTTTTTTGAGACAGGATCTTGCTACATAGTTCAGGCTGGCCTTGAACTTACTATGTAATCCAAGCTGGCCTTGAACTTGTGTTGATCTTTCAGCTTCAGTCATGCAAGTGCTGGTGCTACAGGCATGGACCACCATGCCTAGCTAGTCCTTAAATTTTTAAACAAATAGTTTCCATCAGGGCCAAAATCTTAAATGACAAGAAGACTGTCTCACCAAGCTGGGAGTTTTGAGGTGGAGAGTATCCTCCACAATTTTTTAGGAAGAACAACCTCTACTTTGGAGAACATGTCTGTCCTTGAATCTCAGGCAGCACTTTTCATGGTAGCTTGTACTCATCTTGTTCATTATAAATCCCTTAATGTCTTTGTTTCTTAATACCTCATTTATTATACATATCTTGTGGGGAGGTACTGGGGATTTAACCCAAAGCCTTTACACTGAGCTATATTCCTAGTCTTTTTTTTTTTGTCTTTTTCCTTTTTATCTGCCTGCTTGCAATGCAGGCGCTTATGCCGCTGAGCTAAATCGCCAGCCCCTATTCCTAGTCTTTTTTTTTAAGACACAGTCTTGCTAAAATACCAGGCTGGGCTCAAAAATGTGATCTCTTAGCCTCAACCTTCCAGCATTCTCCTAAAGGCATGTTCCACCATACCTGGCTTATTGTATGTATTTTAAGGGTTTCTTGAGAATATGGACTCATTTACAAATGGCGGCAAATTATCCTTAAAAACCAGAAGACAAACTGTCATTAGCAAAACTAATCTTGTTTATCAAATAATGTCTTTCAATATACTATTTAATCACATTCAATATTTATTTTATTTTTGGCTAGTTTTGTTTGTTCATTTGTTTTTAGATACTTAAAGGCGTGTGTGTGTGTGTGTGTGTGTGTGTGTATGTGTGTGTGTGTGTGTGCATAAGCATGCAGGTGAAATGTGATCTGTGCCATTTCCGTATGTAGGTAAAATTTACTCACCCACTTTTGGCCAAGGCCAGCCCTTGCACAAATGGCTACTGTGAGAGCAAAGAACATGGGGTTCCAGAGTCAGACAAACTTGTTTCCAAATGAGGCTCTGTCACTTCCTACCTATGTGATTGCAGGCAAACTATTAATCTCTCTAAGCCTAAGATTTCTCCTTAGAAAATAGGAATAGCAATGATATCTGCCTATCATGCTGTTGTGAGGAGTCAATAAATTCTGCCATGGTAGAACTAAAAGGGGACTTGTCACTCGTTAAGATTCTGGAGCTTATCACTATACTCACAGAATCTCTGTTACTACTCTTGAGATTTCTCGAATAAAAGTACAACTTAAAAAAGGAGAAGAGGGAGCCAGGTGTGGTGGTGCATACCTGCAACCTCAGCCCTTGGAAGGCTGAGGCAGAAGGATTGTTCCAAGTTTGAGATCAGATTGGGCTACAAAATGAGCTCAAAGCCAGCCTGAACTGCACAGCAAGACCCTGTCTAAAAAAAAGGGGGGGGGTGTTGTTGTGCAACCTCAGTCCGCATCCCCTGTTCCTTCAGGGGAAGGAATTCTAGAAACAATCTAGAAAGCTCCCATGTGGAGATTCTGGAGTTGATTCTGAAGATAATGTTTGTATATCACTTTAGTACTTAGTATGCAAATGCAGGTAACTGGTAACACTACTACTGTCACTCACTAGTCTGCTGAAAGTGATTGTAGTTTTTCCTCCTCCATGTGAACCAATTAATGAAGGACGATAAAGGTCATAACTGTCCTTCCTACAAAGGTGAAGGTTCATTGTCATGTCAGTTTCACTGAGTTCCAACAGCACAATCTAACTTTTTAATACTTACCATAGCCATTTAATCAAGCATCCCTGGCTGCCTTATTCTAAAAAATGATTTGCAACTAACTTCTGATGAACTATTTCCTTTATTCTTATTTTTTTTGAGATGAGATCTTGAACATTACTAGTACATTTTTTCATAAATGGTCACTTGGGTTTTTCACTTATTTTGGATTGATTTTTCTTTTATACCTTTTGCATTTCCAATTACTTGAATAAACCTTGTTAGATGTTGTCAAATGTATTTTATCTTATTTATTTTTTTATGGGAGCTTTGAGACAGAGTCTCACTTTGTAGTTTGGGCTGGTCTTAAATTCCCTATGTAGCCCAGACTGATCTTGAATTCATGGTGAGTCTCACAGTGATCCTCTGTCTCAGCCTCCTGAGTGGTTGGTTTACAGGTATGTGCCACCATGTCCAGGTAAAGCCAACAAACTTTTTTTTTTGCATTGCTGAGGAATTGAATCCAGGACCTCATATGTGTTAGCGCTCTGCCATGGAGCTGCAGCAGCAGAGCCAAACTTTAAGTACATTTCTTTTCTCTACCCATAAAAATTTCCTACATACAAAATTTTCTCTATGTATGAAAATGAACAGTTTGAAACATCTCATACAGGCCAGGTGTGGTGGTGGATGCCTGTAATACCAGCTCTCAGGAGGCTGAGGCAGGAAGATAGCTGTGCGTTCAATGTCAGCCTGGGCTACATAGCTTGAGTTCAAGGTCAGGCTGAACTACACAACAAGACTCTGTTTCAAAACAAAACAAAACTCATATACACAATTCTGTGTCATATTGTTTTCACTCAAGTCATTCCCATGTCATTACATACTTTAAATCATAGTTCTAACGAGCATTGATAGATACTCTACAAATTCTCAATCACTCCTCAGTGCTAAATATGCAAGCCGACCAAAATTCCTCTTTGTTTATTTCAAACTAGAGGAAGAATGTAGGAGTACTGGTAATAACCAAGGAGAGGAAAGAGCAAAACCAGTGTGTGGATTTGATGTGGATACTCCTATGGTTGAGGTAAAAATGTGGATCAGTTGAATTTAACATGAGCATATGTTTCCTGGAATATCCCAGAAGATACACTTACATACCAGCATTCTTTAAAGTTGGAATAATGATGAAGATTGCACTACTTTACATTTATGTAACACCACCATTATGTAAGTCTCACCAAGGACTTAGAGTGTGTTCAACAAAACAAACAACCCAATCAAAAATCAGGCACAGGGCTTGGATAGACATTCTTCAAGGAAGATAAACAAATGGCCAATAAGCACATGCAAAGAGTTTTAGTGTTACTCATCATTAGGGGAATGCAAATTGCAACAATGAGATACCACCTTCCACCTACTAGGCTGGCTACTATTAAAAACACAAGAAAATCAGAAAATCACAAGTGTTGGTGAGGATGTAGAGAAACTGGAACTTTGGGTACTTTTAGTACAGCAGTACAGCCATTATAGAAAACAATTCCTTAAGAAACTTGAAATGGAGTATCACATAATCCATCAGTATCTAGGAACTGTAGATACCAAAATAGTGAAAAGCAGGATTTTGAAGAAATATTTGTGCATATATGTCTTAGTTACTTTTCTTGTTGTGAGACAAAATACCCGACACCCAAAGTTAAAGGAGGAAAGAGTTTTATTTGGCTCAGAACTTGTAGAGGTTTCAGTTCAGAGTTGACTGGGACCTGGCAGGGTGGCAGAGGGGTACCACAAAGCAGTGAAGTGTATGTGCCACCAAAATGAGTTCCACCAAGTAGTGAAGAAGTAAAGCAGCAAGTAGCAAACAAGCGAAGAGTGACTGCTTCTATCCCTTGTATTTTAGGGCAGGTAACATTCATACCCTTAATCCTAGTATTGCAAAGTGAATCAGTCCCAGCATCACATCCTTGACCCCAGCATCATACAACTTAGATTTGACCACCTCCAAAAAGGCCCACCTATGATTGCGTGAGGCCTTGGGGGGACGTTCAGACAAAGACACAACAATCCATGTTCATAGTAACATTATTCATGATTGACAGCAATCCAAATGGCCAGTGATTGATAAACACATAAACAAAAGTGGTATATATACAGTGAGACATCATTCAGCCAGAAGAGAAAATCTGCAATACACCACAGTATGGATGAACCCTGACCACATTATGCAACGTGAACAAGCAAATCATAAAAAGACAGATTCTGTATGATTCCACTTCTATGAGTTACCTAGAGTAGTAAAATTCATAGAGACAGAAAGTGTAATAATGCTTGCCAGAGATTGGGCGAGTTGATTGGGAGAGTTGTTTACAGGGTGTAGAAGCTTCAGTTTTGCAAGATGAAAAGAGTTCAGGTGACTGGTTGCACAACAAGGTGAATGTACTTAACATTACTGTAATTGTGCATTCAAATTCAAAAATTCAACTGGTTGACAGTGAATTTTATGTTGTATGTGTTTTTATCACAATTAAGAAAAAATATGTTTTGGGTTTTTAATATTTATATTTTTTTGCAGAATTTCACCATGCAATTCAGTTTGGCCTTGAACTTCCTGCCTGAAACTGGGTGCTGGGATAACAGTCTTTCACCACCATGCCCAGCATAAAAAAAGAAAAAAACTGCAATTTTAAGACAAAGTTTAGTGTTACTATATTATTTACATTATAATATTACATTATTTCATACTTTACAAAATAGCACATATATGATCCCAATTATGATCTCCATTATAACTTAGTGAGGGACAGGTTATGTATTACTATTTCCATGTTAGAGGGGACAACATCCCCTTGGAAGTGTATTTGGACACTTCCATCACTCTAGGGAGAGGGATGGCCACCCACCAATCTCTTGTCTATCGTGGCATCCTTGTGATGAAATGATTTGATCCTTTCTGATGCTTATCAGCTCTGTCACCTGGCCACCTGTGCCCTATTTCTGTGCAAGATGTCTTGCAGGACCCCAGCAGTCTCCTTCTGTCACTCACTCTCCTAACTTTGGAGCCTCTCTGAGAGACCAGAGATTCTCCTGGATGCCCTCTCAGTGCCTCAGGCTCCCTTAGCAAGGTGAAAAGAATTTAACTGTCACAGTGGGCTGAGTTCTGACAAATGCTTATATTCCTGTAGCCCACATCCTGTCAGGATATAGAGCATTTCAAACTCCTCAGAATGTTTGCCTTCCCAGTTAAAACTCTAACGGAGGCAGCTGCTGGCTTTCTTTCTTTCTTTTTTTTTTTTTTTTTTTTTGTCTTTTTTTCGTTTTTATCGGTACCAGGGATCAAACTCACGACTGCCTGCTTACAATGCAGGCGCTTATGCCACTGAGCTAAATCCCCGGCCCCTCTTTCTTTCTTTGTCCTTCCTTCCTTCCTTTCTCTCGACAAAGCCTCACTATATAGTTCAAGCTGGCCTTGAACTCACTATGTAGTCCAGGTTTGTCTGAACTCACAGTGATTCTCCTGTCTCAGTCTCCTAAGTGCTTGGACTACAGGCATCCACCACCTCCCCCAGTAACTCTTTTGACATTTTACTTCGTGAAAAATTTTAATTATTTTATTTTTTTCAAATATATTTTATTTCAAAGAGGGAAAAAACAAAAAAATTCAAAACACATCAACCAGGGGCAACAATGGTACATACACTGTGCATTGTTGCCCCCAAATCATTCACCCAGAGCACAGGACATCTGCATTCAATTATCCAAACAACACCAGCACAAATCTTTCTCTTCAGTGAATTCAAAGAAATCAGTAGTATAACTCTCTTAACTATTTTTTATATACATATTCATACACATATACATACGTTGTTTCAGCTTCTTACACTATTGAAACAAGGTTTACACATGAGTGTCTGATTTACCATGAGAAATTTTAATTGCAGTATCAGGAATTGAACTCAGGCCCTGGCATGCATGGTAAAGGTCTACCTGTAAGCTATATCGTTAGTTTTTTTTTTTGAGCTAGGGTCACCCTATATTGTGCAGTGACAGTGGACTTTTGACGCTCCTGCCTCAGCCTCCTGTGTAGCTGAGTACCCCAGTGTGTGTGGGAATACCAATTTTAATTCTATTTAGGGCGTGGGGGCTTGGTGGAAGTGTGGGAGGAGATAGTTTTTTGTTAAGTATTCTTCCTAAACTATTGTTTATGCAGGGATCTGGGCTGTTACATGGGGAGGAGAAGAATGACCCAACAACAAAGAAATAATTTCCTTTGTTTCTACTTGTGTTAAAGCTTCCCTTTCCCTGGAACAGTGAAGGCTGTGACTTTAATCAAATTTGAGAGAGAAAAATGGGGGTTCATTAAAGAAAGGGATACCATCCACATACCCATATAGTTTTCTTATCTCAATCCTCCAATACCTCCACTGTGCTTCTTCTAAAACCCTAATTATTGGAATTTCTAAGTTTCTGTCCTCCATCATCTATCAACTTAAAAAAACTCTGACATCTAACTGTTGATCCAATAAATAAATTTATGGAACAGATAATACAAGGCTATGCTAGGCCACAAGCTGCTAAAACATTACTAAAGTATCCAGTCCATCCAGGAGTTATGGTTTGGTAGGGAAGATCAACATACTCACAGCAAATTAATAATCTAAATCAAATCCTCCTCCTGAGTTCTCTATCTTGGTGACTGAGACCAACTACCCACTCATATTCCCAGAGCCCTGCAAGCCTTCCTCCTCCTCTTTCACTACTCCACGTGCTGAACTAACCAGTCACGGAGTCTACGGGTTTTGCCTTTACTATAGCTCTAAAATACATCCCTCTGCGCCACCTTGGCTGCCCTGACTTTGTTCAGGGCTCCCTCATCCCTCCTCTAGATCATGACCATCCAGCCACCACGCCAGTCTGACCAGTCAATTCCCTCGATCCCCATCATCTACAGGAGAAGGTCCACAGTTCTAACCATCACCAACAAGGCTCCCAACTAGCCCACCCTGCCCACCTTCAGTCTTACTCCTGCTGCTGCAGCCACACTTTCTGCCATGGCTCCTTAGGCGCCACGCTGTTCTGCATTTATGAACAGCCCATTCTCACTTCCACTAGACACTGTTTAGAACACCTCCCTGTCTGTCTCCAGCCATGACATATGCACAAGCAAACTGGTGTCTTATTTCTGGTACCAGGGCTGTGATTTTGTGTTTTTCTGAGACAGGGTCTTGTTATATAGTTGGGACAGGCCTTGAATTCATAGCAATCCTCTTGCCTCAGCCTCCAGGGTGCTGGGATCACAAGTGTATGCCACCACACTTGGCTAAGATCTGTGTGTTTCTGTGGCAACCTGTGCCACCCTCTCATTGTGTCTCTCTCATTGGTCTGAGAGTTCCTTGGAGCAGAGGATCATCTCTGTGTCCTCGGTGCCTAGAACAGAGTAGGGCACAACATAGGCCAAGGCACTATCCTAAACCCCTTTTACACTCCCAATCAACCCTTATGACATCCTGTGAGGAAGGTGTTATGGTGTCCATTTCACAGTTGAGGACCCTGAGAGCACAAGCAGCTTGTCCAAGACACACCAATCAGGAGGTAGCAGAAATGGGTTTTAAACCCAGGCAGTCAGGCTCCATGTGTGCCTCTGAATCATTGTGCCCAACTGCAGCTCAACATCTATGTGTTAATCTACATGTTATATATCTATGTATATGCACAGAATGAATAATGATCCCATTTTATTTCCCTGTCTCAATATGTCCTGTTGTAGTCAGGGCTTGCAAAGGAAACAATTTAACACAGGACATATAAAATATAGAATTATTTTATAATAGTCACCCAAAAAGTCAAATACAGAAAGTACAAGAAATGTGTCGGGCTGGGGATTTAGCTCAGCGGCATAAGGGCCTACTTTGCAAGCGCATGGTCGTGAGTTTGATCCCCGGTACCGATAAAAAAAAAAAAAAGGAAGAAAAAAAGAGAAATGTGTCCACGCACTAAAGACCCCAAGAATACAGTTGAGGGCCAAGATCCCATGGCAATATTCTGCATGAGTCCAGTTGAGGGCCAAGATCCCATTGCAATATTCTGCATGAGTCCAGCTGAAGACCTAGATCCCATGACAATGTCTCATCCAAGTCTGTTTCACAGATCTGTACTGGGAAGGTCCAAAGGTCAAAGATGGAAACCAGAAAGTCTATGCCAATGGGATGAAGAACCTGTGCCAATAGGCTGAAGGTTCTGCACTTGAGCCAGGAAGTGATGTTCAAAGTAAGGATCAGAGCTTCCCCCCAAAAGTACCACAGCCATTGCCAGTGACAAGGTCCTAAGCTCCTCTGACCATGAGAACAGCCAAATTCATATTAAGAAGGAAGTTCCAAAAGCTTCTCCAGGAGAACCAATGGCAACAGGAGAACCAACAACAACAAAGAGAACCAACAACACTACTTCTTCCTTTGCAGTTCTCCTTTCTATGTTGCTGGCAACAATCCTCAGGTACCCAGCACCACGCTGATTCAGCTCAGCTGGTGTTATAAATTATCCACCAGTTGTCAATTCACCACATGTCCAAAACCAAATTAAGTAATTTTTCCTGCTAATAGCTTCCTCTCCCCATATCTATCTCCCAGGGTCTCAGAGAAGTCTAGAGTCTTTGACTTCCACTTCTCTCCTCTCCCTTCCTTAACCTCATTCATTACATGATGTTTTGTTTTGTTTTGCCATAGAAACATCAGATTAGCTCCTTCCCCTCTGTTCTCAATTGCTGTCTTCCTAATCTGGCTTCTCTCTTACACTGGAGATCACAGCAGTGTCCTGACTTCACTACCTTCCTCTTTTGGAACCTTAGGTTTGCATGCATTTTTATTTAACCTCATAATCCATGAGCTCGATGCTATTATTTACATTTTTAAAATGAGGAACTGAACGATAGAGCGCAGATTCAAAAGGGTTGTTTGACTCTGAGGACTCTCCCTGATCCTAAGAGACTGGTGACCTTGGGCAAGTCACTTAACCTCCCGGAGTCTCAGAATCCTCATTCATAAAACGTAGAGCATAAATAACAGCAATTACCTCATTGTGAGAGCAACAGGGACAACACTTAGAACCCTACTACATAGTAGGTGCTCAGTGATAATCAGCAATTAAAACAATACCCACCCAGGAAGGCGACAATATATCTAACACATAGTTGTCTATCTGGGAGAGTTCTTGAATTATGGCTGAGAAGGAGTTACCCTATCTATTCTCTTTTTGAACCCTCAGAAGTGCTCTCTCCTGGGAAACACCTATTTTAAAAAACAGGCTGTTTTTTAAAATTAGCTAAAAGGTTACTCGAAAAATGTGCTGCGAAAGAAAATACACACCATTTGGTGAGAAGAGCATAGGATTTGTGTCTCTGGCCTGTCCAGGTGGGCAGTCACAGATTTTTTTTTTTTTTTTGGAGACAAAGTCTTTATATGTAATTTAGGCTGGCCTTGAGCTCTCTTTGTAGCCCAGGTAGTCTCAAACTCGCAACCATCCCCCTGCCTCAGCCTCCCTCCCGAGTGCTGGGATTATAGGCATGCACGCCTAGCTCCACACAAAATCTTGAAACTTCTCTGAATTTATTTTATAATCTTCAAAGTGGGACAATACCATCCCCTCAAGTTTTGAAATGATGCACACACAGCCTTTAGTACCTTGTACGACCTAGACAAAAGGAGTTACGTGGCCTTATCACAATAGGATAATGTGCACGAGGATAGTTTATTGTTGGGTACAGGATGAGATTGATTTACATATCATATATATATATATATATGTATTAGAAGTAAAGGAAAAGGATGATACAAATCAGTTCTGGCTACAGCATTCAAAAACCTGTCGGCCCTCCTCCCCAGCCTGAGAGCAAGGCAGAGTCCCACCCCCAGTCCCAAGTGACGAAGGGCCAAGGCCCCGCCTATAAGGCGGAGCCTATCTTGGTTATGTCAGCACCAGTGCGGAAGTGGAGCAAGGACCCTTGTTTGTGATTGGCTGCAGTCGAGGGCCCAGGGGGCGGGGTCAGAGCGACGGTCGCGCAGAGAGGAGACTGCAGCGGGGGCCGGCTCCCGAGTCTGGGATTTGGCCCGTGGTGCTGACCTAGAGCTAGAACAGTGGCCGTCCGGGCACCCTGGCCTGAGCGCCCGCTCGCTGCTCAGGGTCCTTCGGGCCAAAACGCAGGAGGCCAGTGAGTGAACAGAGGAAGGCCAAGAGGGCGAGAGCGCCCTGTGAGCCGAGCAGCTGAGGCGGCCGGGGGCCCGGGCGCCATGTCCATGGAGGACCCCTTCTTTGTGGTGAAGGGGTGAGTGTGGGTCTAGGGCTCCCTTGGAGAAGGGAGTGGCGGTGCTGGCTGCCCGCACCTCCCCGGTTTCCCTGTAGAGGGAGGGGAGGCAGGTTGAGGTCGGGAGGGGACGGGGAGAGGGCTTAGCCTTGAGGGCCATGACCGAGCGCCGAGACATCTTCTCCTTGTCCTACCTGAACTGGGAAGCCGGAGCCTCTCACCGGGCTCCCTGGCCGGGGTCTCCTTTTGGCCTGCGAGGTGTGGTACAACTTATTTGGAGGCCGAGGGGTTCAGCAGCTCTGCAGGTGGGGAAGGAGGACTGGGGCTGTCGTCGAACACAGGACCCTGCCTGGAAGGAGCAAAACAGCATCTGGGCAGGAAAAGGGAAATGACCCTCTTGAGCTTTGTAGTTGGCGGTGACAGGGGTGAGCTCCATTGTCCATTGAGTTGGGAGAGCTCGCCCGCAGACTGGCGAGACCACAACATGCCCGGAGGCGTCTGAGCACGTTTGCAGGGAGGCGGGCGGGGGCGGGTGTTGATCTGGGAGGCTGGGGAGCCCGACGCCGGAAGACGGCTGGAGTCCGTGCCGGGGGGAGGCGGGGGGAGAGTTACTGACTAATGGGAGGAAAGCAGTCCTTCTTGTTCGTTGCTGATGTTGGAAGGAAAACAAAATGAAACCAGCCAAACTAAACTTTGCTCGGCTTTCTGTGAGCAACTGGGATTTTCCCACAGTGCCAAAGGAAATGACTTTGTTTTTAACTCCTTGATTTCGTACACCTTTTTTTTGATACGTTTACCCCACTACTGCTTACTCTGCCTCTCAGAATTGGGAGTTGTCTTCATTCTGTCTTTGATTTGCCAGATTGGAGATGCGCAGAAACTTCCGATGCACTTAGCGTTGTATTAGCTTTGTCGTCATTAAACCAATTACAGGAAAGATCAGTTCTGCTGTAACATTTCTGATAACTTGCCGATTTTATGTTTTTAATGTCAAACCAAACGCAAAAAATCTTAAGAACTACCAAGTTCCTAAAAGATGAGTGGTTAGTACCACTATGAAGTGTTCCCTTAACTTTCAACTAGTTGCTACTAGCTTCCTATTTCATAGTGGTAAAAGCTGACAAGTTGTATTGGTGATTTGTTTTGTGTTTAAAGGTTTCCAGAAAATTTACATGTACTTCAAATGAAATATTTTATTATCCATCATACAATGAAATGTATATATCTTAACATTTCCATAAAGGTTTTTTTCTTCACCTTACTGTAATTTATATGAGAAAAAGGTAAATTGTAGATTTACAAGTAATATTGGTTCCCTACCTGGAAAGTATGTTGTTAATTAGAAGAATTGATTAGTTAAGTTTTGAAATTTAAAGTTGCGTATTTTTTCCTCGAATGGATTTATATTTTATTTTCTTTTTTATTTATTTATTTATTTTTTGGAGAGGATTTCACTTTGTAGCTCAAGCTGGCCTTGGACTCATTATGTAGTTCACGCTGGACTTGAACTTACTATCTAGCCCAGTTTAGCCTCAAATTGCATTGCATGGATCCTGTCTCAGCCTCCCTCAAATGCTGGGATCATAAGGGCATCTCACCAATCTTGATTTGAATGTAAGTTCATAATGTTTAGGTTACAGAAGTTATTGGAGATAACCAGACCTTTTTTTTTTTTTTTTGTATTTTCTGCTGTCAAAAGGTAAAGTCAGCCATTTGGGTGTTTATATGGTGGTATATTTGGAGAACCATAGACTTCTGTTCAAGAAAGTATTGAAAACACGCACAACATTGACAAATTAAGGATGCCTAAGTAATGGCCCCTCTAGTAGGAACTTGTAGTCTAGTCTGAGAAGAAATGACTTCAAAATTAAATAGAAATGACAGGCACTAAATGATTAAGTGCTGAAGTGAATACTACAGATGGTAAGCATCCCAGCTAAGAGAAAGGCAGCTCCTTAGCAATTGGTGTGGTGGGAAAAGCTTTTGGAAGTGGTAGTAGTGCATTTTGAATTTGGTTTTGAAGGTAGTCAGAATTTAGGTAATTCAGGGTCATGTGTTGTATCTGGATCTGTGAAAGTCTCATAATTTATCTTCCTGATTTCAGTCTCTTTCTTCCATCCTTGGATGTATTTGGTTGGCATTGTTCAGCAGAAAATGCAGTACAAGTCGCATGTCATTTTATATTTTTTTGTATTACATTAAAAAGAAACATGAAATTAATTTTAATGTCTTTATTCACATTATTTCAGCATGTTGTTAATGCAAAGATTACTATTGAAATGGTTTACCTTTTTCTTTTTCTTTTTTCTTTGGTACCGGGGATCAGATTCACAACCTTGAGCTTGTGCCACTGAGCTACATCCCCAGCTCCCTGGTTTACCTTTTTGTGTTAGTTTTATAGTGTTGTTTTATATTCACATCCCATTTTAATTCTTCTTTGTTTGAGACAGGGTCTCCTTATATAGTTGAGGCTGGCCTTGAATTCATGGAGATCCTCCTGACTCAGCCTCCTGAATGCTGGGATTATAGGTGTGTGCCACCATGCCCAGCCTCATTTCAGTTTGGATGTTAAATTTTCATCAGAATATTTGATCTGTATTTAGAGTTCTTTAAACGTAACAGTTGAAAAGGTGAATTCACATACCATAGTTTTTCCAAACATACGTAATAGTTTTCTGGCAACTGGAATTGCATATCAGATTTTAAAATTTAAAATAATTAAAATTAAATTTTGTTATTTTGTCATAATCGCCACATTTTAAGTCAGTAGTCATATGTGGTTTCCATGTTGGACAGGGCAGTGCTGCCTTTGTAGGCCCAAGCAGCCATATCCTACTTACTATCATTCAGTGAATGCCTGTTGCCTATCAAATACAGTGAGAGGCTTCATCACCCTCATGCAGCCCTTTGGCCTCCAGCAGCCTACCCACGCTGAGTCTCAGTGCTCCAACAGAGCTGGACTCAGTTCGGTGACTGCTCTTATTCCACATGCACCGGCTCTGCCTGACTCACCCACTCTTCAGTGCAAGTATCTCCACTGCCTCCAGGGAGGACCTCTCTTAGCACAGTGATACATTATTGGGCTTCTTCTCTGGCCATCTTGCATTATTAGACTGAGTTGTGAGAGTTGGGACCGTTTGTTTTTCCTGTATTTCCAGCTTGACACCTTGAAATACAGTGTAAATGTTGAATGCATACTCTGTAGTTGTTGGTGGCTGGGGTGATGGTGGTGAAGGAGTGGTACTTCCTGTGTGAGACCACTACCAGCAAAGGTCATGAGGGAGCATTTTGTAGGCATCATGGAGGGGAACCAACCTGATGGGTAGGTGCTTTTTTTTTTTTCTTTAGGGGAAGTAAGACTCATAGCTAACATTTAAATGATACATCTCCTGGGCCAGGCATTTGTGTGCTAAGGACATTGTGTGCAAAGGAAATACTTTATGTGGATTTAAACCTTGTTAGGACAGCCAGATGATGGGAATATTAACCCCAGAAGAAATCAAAAGCTAGGGTTAATTTACTAACACAGGGTCACACAGCTAGTGGTAAACCCAGGATTCACATTTGAGCAGCCTAATTTTACTCATGCTATTAATTTCCACAGTACAAGTAAAATAGGGTAAGTTCTGTTGACTGAAAGAGAATCAGTGTGAGGCACATTTTAAAGAATAGCAGATAGAAAGCTATTGCAATTTAAATGTACCATGTTTAAGGCTTTTTGTGAGGTTTTGACATTGTCAGTGCCTTGTTTGGAGCAGAGTTCCAGAGCAAGAGTTACTTTTTAATCCTTGTGATGTAGGCACTGTTTTATCACTATTTCCTAATGAAAACAGTTACACTTGGTTTTTTAAAAATCTACATATTTATAAGCATTTCAATTGAAAAGCCAGGAATTATATATATATTTCTATTATTATTAAGTTTAACATTTGGCATCTTACATTGTATGTTATTTTTATAAAAATTATTTTATAATTATTTTTTTTAAACCATCTTTTGGGGGCTTTTAATTACTATATTATGTTTTATTTTGTTTTTTGAGACGTTTTATTTTGTTTATGTAGTTCAGGCTGGCCTTGAACTCACTAGATAGCCTAAGCTGCCCTCAGATTCGCAGCAATCCTCCTGTCTCAGCCTCTCAAGTGTGGGGATTACTGATGTGGGTCAACTATATTATGTTTTGACGTATAACTATAATTTGTATGTTACTATGGACATTACACTGTATTATATTAATACAATGATAAGCTACTCGTCAAAGGCCTTTATTGTCACTTGTGATTTCATAGCCTATATTTCTGTTGCATCATTACTAAGCTAGAGGATATGCACAACAAATCTTTTTATGCATATTACCAGATTGCCCTATAGACTATATACCCTGCCATTCCTCTCAAAGTGTTTAAGGGACTCATTTCTCTAACCCCTTGCTAGTAACTTGGGTGATAAGTACCATATCTGAATCCTCTTTATCTTTGTATTTAGTAGGGACTTATCTACTGTTTGATGAATGAACTACTTTGAATTTTTGGTTGTATAGTCTTTTTGTTTCTTTAACTTGTGAACTTTTAGAATTAGCTTTTTAAAATTTGCAGCTTCTGATAAAACAAGCCACTGAAAAAACACTTAGTTTTTCACATTTAGATCTGAGAGTACACTCATGAGTCACTTAACGGTGAGGATATATTGTTAGAAATGCCCTATTAGGCAGTTTTGTTGTGTGACATCACAGATATACTTATGGGAACCAAGATGGCTATGACATCACCAGGCCATAATCTCATGGTACAGCTGTTGCATATGCCATCCGTGGTTGACTGAAACAGCATATGTTGTGTATGATGACTTGGTATTGGTATTGGTATTGGCATCGTATGTTGTTAACATAAGCTGCCCATGGATGGGTAGCTCCTTGATATTTTGCTTTTTTGGAAGTTGGGTGTACCTGACAAAGGTAGTTTTATTTCAGGTTCTTTGTTTTAAATCAGTATTGAAATAATGAAGTCAATAAGCAGATGAGTAGGGTGATACATGGTATGGTGTATTCTCTTAACACTTGCCTGTATATCTCAGGTTGTCTCTTATGAGCTTCACAAGGACAAGCAGCATGCATTTTATTCACTTTTGAGAAAACTGGCTTTTGGTAAGGTCATGATAGCGAAATTAACCCTTGTTTACAAGAAAAATTTTGGCCTAGTAAAATCAAATGTAAATCTCATTTAATACATTTAAAAAATTAGAACTGGGTGTTCATTTTAAAAACAACCTCCAAGGATTATGAAAGTTCGTGACTAATATTTGGCTCCTGAAATTGTAATCCAGTTTGGAAAGCACCGTGCAGATATGTGCAAAAGTATTTGTGAAAGATACTTGTGTGTAAGGTTGTGGGACAGAGTTGAAAAAAGGAAAGGTCTGTAGTAGAAATGTCAAAGATACTTTAATACATTAATTTAAGGCAAGCAAGGCCTTAAAGAAGAGTTGGCTTTTCGTTTGCAGGGGTGTAAGGGCTCCCCCAGGCTGAGGAGGCAGCTGAGAGTGAGCCTGGAACCAGGACTGAGAAAGGGGAGGATGAGAAGGTCTGGCAACTGACATAGAATTTGTTTAGTGAGAATCAGGTGGGATAGTTAGCCAGCTAGTTTAAAGTGGAGGAGGACAGGAGGGGTTGGAATAACTACCTGAGGAATTTAAATTTACTCTGTTTCCTATTGTAAATTCTTAATCAGAAGGCAGTTTTTAAACTAGCAATTACTATTCAGTCAATTATAGTCACTTTTCAGGGGCTTAACCAGATCTTCTGATTTAAAAAAGAAAATGGATTTGCCTGAAGGTTTTGCAAAAATGGGATTAAATAGGTCTTGGTAGTGGAAAGCATCTCATACTCACAGTCAGAAGAACTTGAGGCAAGCAGCCAAGATGTCTGAGCGTCAGGTCTTTTATTTGTTCAGTGAGTACAAACTAGATTATCTTGAAAGTTCCTTCTAGACCTAAAGCTCAAATGATTGAGCTTAAGTGGAGATTGTGCAAGGTGAGAAGTGGAAGGAGGAGTCAGAAAAGACTTTTGTCTAGACAAGTTTTGAAACTTAGGAAATGGTGACACTGTTGACTAAAATGGAGAAGTTAGAGAGGGAAGCAGATTTTTCTTTTTTGTTTATTTTGTTTGCTTTTTTACAATACAGTACTTGCTTTTCTTGTAAGGAATTTATGATTAGTTTAGCTATCAGCATATAGAATGTTCCTGTAGGCAGTTAAAAATATAGGAATTAGTCCTGGGTGAGTGGTTAGGATTGGAATACAGTTGGAAGTCAGCAGCTTGAAAGAGGTGTTTTGAACCAAGGAACGTTGATGAGCCACCTAGAAGCTGTGAAAGAACCCTGAGAACCATTGGGATTACTGGAGAGAAGAAAGAGAAAATTGTTAGAAAACTAGGATAAATGTTATAGAAACAAAGTAGTAAGTTTCAAGAAAACAGATTTAATGGACCATAAGTGTCAAGTACACCAAAAATGAAGACACATAAAATTCAGTCATGACTGACCTGCGGTGTCATCCGTGGCATTAGTACTATTTTAGGGGAGTCGTGGAAGTAGTCAGCCTGGGATTAGAAATTGTGTGTAATTCGGGGTAGCTAAATAGAGACAATTTTTTTAAACTACAGCAGTAATTACAAAAGATACAATAATGTAGTTAAATTTTGAAACAGCAGTATTCAAAAGAAGGATGCACCTGTTTTTATTCAATTCAAACAATGCAAATATTAAAAGTCAAACAATAAAAAGAGCTGCTCTTGTCTAAGACTGGCTTCTTGTTGTATATTGCTGAAGTTGATTTACAGGATGGAGGATGTCCAGATACAAAGTTGTGACAGATGGAATTCTTTCTATATATCTCTGGTTTGCTTTTCCTAAATCATCAAGCTGATATTCTTCTATTGAACTGAAGTCCATATTTCCTTCTCTTGAACCTGAGTGGATCTTTATCAATGCCTCGACCAGCAGAATAAGATAGTTGTGACACTACGTCATTCCCGAAGCTTAACTTGTAAAAGACAAGCAGTATGCTTCCTCCTGCATCTTTCTGTCTCAGGACACAAGCCTAGGGAGGGTACCCTGGGCTAACATGTAAGAAGTCCAGCTGCGCTTGTAGTCATTTTGCTAGAGAATCAGGCAGAGACCACTTAGAGATGGAGAGATACTACTGAGGAGCCTCCTCTCTGCAGCCCCCTAGTCCAGTTAGTCTTCTACCAAATGCCCTAGACATTGTTCAACAGGAACAGATCATCAATGCTGCTGTGTCTGATTCCTGACCCACAGAATCTGTGAACTTAATAAATAGTTGTTTTACAATGAAGTTTGGAAGTAATTGTTACACAACCACTATAAATGGAATAGATGCCAACTCAGTCTGTCAGCCTGGGAAAATAGAAAGGAAAAATCAAAAGGATGCTAGACATTTCAACTATAGTTATCATGCACTTTGTTGGCACAACTGACTGACAGAAGCTGGGAAACAAAGCTCCCAGCGTTACTTTTCTCTTGCTATAACAATACCTGAGGCTTTGTACTTTGTGAAGAAAAGAGATAGCTCACAGTTCTGGAAACTAGAAGTCCACTGTTATGCAGGTCTATTTATTTGGCCTCTGGTGAGAGCCTGCTTGGTTGTATCACAGCATAGTAGATGGCATCATGGGAGGAACATTTGTAAGAGGGAAATCGTGGCAAAACAGGAAGTCATTGAGTAGTAAAGGGTCAGGCTCACTGTTTTATAACTCATTCTTGTAGGAGTAACTGGGGTCCCACAAGAATTACCTTCATCTCTTTTGATGACCTAATCACCTCCTACCAAGCCCCACCTCTGGAAGATCCACCACTTCAGCCCTGCCACACTGAGGACCAAGACTTCAACATGTGAAGTCTTGGGAAGACACACTGACACCATATCCAAACCATAGCACTCCCTAATGGCTAACACTCCTTGCTCTCCTTTTACTTGGCAAACTTGATTAAGTACAAGTGAAAAATATGTGACTTTTGTAACTTGAACAACTATTTCTAAGACGACAATATGTAATGTGTCAACTCGCAATTTCTGGGGCTGGGGATTTAGCTCAGCAGCAGAAGTACCTGCCTTGCAAGCAGGCAGTTGTGAGTTCGATCCCTGGTACTGATAAAAAGGAAAAAGACAAAAAAAACCCCACCAACCCCCCCACCAAAAAAAAAAAAAACTCGCAATTTCTTAGTGTTAATTTTTTTTGAATTCTGTATTCTACCTTTCTTTTCTATTTTGTTCTTTTTCTTCTTTCCTTAAATTAAAAAAAAATGTGATTTTTATGGACATCCAGGAATATTGCTTGTAGGTCTAGAGGTTGATTGGGGTGGAGTGATGAACTGTTTTCCATGTGCATGGACTAGATGGGAAAGTTGTATGGAGCAAGCTTAGCTATCAGTGACAAGGGTGAAGAATTGGACTAGCTTCAAAAACAAATGAGGTTAGTCCTGCTGGCATCAACTTTTTATTTATAATGAATGAAAGAATCTAGGTTTAAAAGTTTGGGCGCTTTAGTTTTTTTCTTGAAAGATACATTCTTCAAAGATGTGTACTGTTTTCTTTTTTGACAGTTACTTACTGAGAAAGAAGCTCGGTATTACAGGTGGTTTCATGGGCATTGTGGTGTATTGTAGAAGGGCCTGCATTCTAGTTTATTCAGTGAGAGTCCCATGATTTCGATGAGCTGTTTAGTGGACTTCAATGGGAGAGAAAACACATCCTGATATTAGCAGTACCACATGTGGCTCCTGTTGCCCATGAAATGCTGTATAAGACTGACTTTGGAAGCATATGCAACAGAAAATCTGCTTGACTTTTGGTGATAGTCATCTCTCTTTCAAGGGCTTGAGCAAGTCTTTGTGTCAGAGCTATAACTGTAATTCCTAGGAAGGCAGTTAGTGAGTTTTTAGGGAAATGGTGCTATATATGATTACCAAAGGAGTTGGTGAGCAGATTATTATTTGCCAAAAAGTGTGGTAGGCTGAACTCCAAGAATTCTAAGTATGTCTGTGCTCTCATAAATAGATCTGAGTATCAAAATTTAACCATTCTCTACATAGTTGAGAGGAAAACCTGAAACTGGCTCTATAAGGTAAAGAGCAAAGTCTTGTGATTTCAGCCACTCTGAACACCACTGACAAAAGCGGATCACTGTGGCCTAAAGGATCAACAGCTGGAGCTGTGAAGTGCTCACGTGAGCCGGTTGTGTAGCGCAGGCTGCAGTACTGGATGTTGGTGGGAAGTGTCTGCCGGGCTAATTGATCCTGAATACCTCCATTGTCTTTCCTGAGAAAGTTGGCTGTGGGTGCACATCTGTAATCCCAGCCTCCTGGGAGGCTGAGAAAGGAGGAACACAAGTTCAAACTCAGTCTGGGCAACTAAATGAGACCCTGTTGGTTCAGTCCCCAGTACTGCAAAAGAAAAACAAAAAGAATTTTAAAAAAGAAAAAAGTCCTCCTCTTGTTCAGCCCTCACAGGCCTCAAACTCATCACATGACTATTTCCTGTTCCATTATATGAATTGATTTAAATGCCAGATGATCCTCAGTGTTCAGTTCCAGGTATACAAGTGGTTCTGAGAAGAGGACTCATCTTGCATGGTAGTAGAAATGTCTCATGACTCTTGGCACTGTGCAGAAACCCCATCTACTTTAGGAAATTCTGGTTACCATTAATGTTTGTGACCATTATACTGCCCATTCATGCCTTTTTTTTTTTTTTTTTTCAGGCTAGTGCTCAGCTGAAATACTATTGGAAGAAAGTTGCTTTGGGTTGGGAGATACTTTATGCTTTTGACTGCTATTAAGATAGGATGTCTTGGCTATCTAGTTTTCTTTTGACTTACCGCTGACAGTGCCCACTGTTTGTTTGGTCCCTTAAAGCAACTGCCTTGGAAATGTGAAATAATGACTGTTTTGCCTTTCTTATGTTTATGCTATGAAATTCACAAATAGTGAATCCTCTTTTTAAAACAAGAGCTTGAGAGGGGAATAAACAAAGTCACTGTTCATGCCTGTTGGATGTTGAGTGTTATCCTGGGATTGCTTTGGAGCATTTTTCTAATTCCTGCCATTTCTTTCATTGCTTTCTTAGGACATGCTTTGGTTGTCACATGCCTAAGAACTTCTTGATTTCACACGCAGTGTCCTGAGAATCCACCCATCCACACTCCCTTATCCCAAACCGAATATTAGTTTTTTTTTTTTTTGGTCCTTTTGAGACAGTGTCTCATTTTGCAGTTTAGGCTGACCTTAGGCTCACGTTGAAGTGCAGGCTGGTCTCATGCTTGCAATGATCCTCTTGCCTCAGCCTCCCAAGTGCTTGGATTATAGGAGTATACCACCATGCCCAGCTGAATGTTAGTATCTTAAGATGCTAAAGTTCTGAAAATGTGATATGAGATCACAAGGGATTCCCAGGATCCTTTCACAGAACGATACATCACTCAGAACTCCTAAATAATAATAATTAAATGTTATTTGCCCTTTTCACTGTGTTGACATTTGCACTGATGGTGCGAAAGTGCTGGTGGGTAAAATTCCTAGTATCTTAGTGTAAATTAAGATAGGATGTCTTACTATATTCATAGTTATATTCCTCACCATGCTGTACTCACAATGATAAATAAAAAAGTCCTCTTCTTTTCAGATCATCCTTCATGAAACAGTAAAAAGTATTGATTTTATAAACTCTCTCAAGTACTTTTTTTTAAAACATAATTTATGTGCAGTGAAATTTCCCCATTTTATGCTTCTGCAAAATTTGATACATTCAGCCAGAGTTTTAGCTCAGCCATACAAATGCCTGCCTGGCAAGCAGGAGGTCATGAGTTAATCCTTGGAACCAAAAAAAAAAAAAGGTAAAAGAAAAAAAAATTGGATACATTCAGAGAGTTGTATGTTTACCACCCCCACAAATATATAGAACAGATTCATTACTCTAAAGGTTTCTCCAGATCCTTCTGACCTGTTCCTCATATGAGCACAAGGCAACCACTGATCTGTTTTCTATTCCCATAGTTTGGCCTTTTCTAGAATGTTTGAATCAGTGGAATCTCAGAGGGCCTGTTTTTTATCTTCACTTTGACCATGTTATATGTATTGATTTGTTCTTTTTATTGCCAAGTAGTATTCCATTGTGCAGATGTACCACAGTTTGTCCATTTATTAGTTGAGGAACATTTAGGTAGTTTTCAAGTTTGGGATATTATAAATAAAGCTACTATAACACTTTGCAGATTATTACATGAATGTGTGTTCATGTCATCTAGATGTCCTATTGAGTCATATGGTAGCTGAATGTTTAAGAAAAAACTCAAACTTCTTCCAAATTGTATATACTATTTTACATTCCCTCCAGAATTCCAGTTATCTACCACTTTTGTAGCAGTTTGTTGGGTTTTTTTTTTTTTTTTTTTTTCTGGGTTTTGTTTTGTTTTGTTTTAAGTCATCCTAAATGTGTACTGGTATTTTGCTGAGGATTTTATTTGTGTTTCCCTAATGACCGATGATATGGGGCATATTCAGATGCTTATTTGTCACATCTGTTTCTTTGATGAAGTAAGTGACAACAGTAAGTGACAAATATTTAGCCCATTTTTAAATTGGGTTTGCTCGGGTCAAGGATTTAGCTCAGCAGCACAAGCTCCTGCCTGGCAAGTGCAAGGTCATGATTTAATTTCCAGTACCCTCCCAAAAAATTTGATTTTTTCTTTTTACTGGTTTTAAGAGTTTTTAAAAATATGTTCTGAATATGTCATAAGTCATAAGTGCAATTTGCAAACATTTTCTCCCTTACACTATCTGTTAAAATGAGAATATACATAAAACATTTTTGCTGTATTGTGAAAAGAGATGGTTGTCTCTAGGAAAAGCAGTTCTATGGTTAAATCATGAACTGAAATAGCTCTCTTTCCCACTCAACAGAATCTCGTTTTTACTTGACAGAATGACTGACAAATTAGCTACTCAAATTGCATGTCTCCTCAAATCTCAGCATTATGTAAAACTTCTTGAAATATTGTCTCAAAAATGAATGAGGTGAACCTGCACTTACTTAATGGGAGACAGCTCACAGGTGTTTTTACCGATGCCAAAGTTAGAGCCTTAAAAAAAGGAGAGAGGATTTTGAGAAGTTTATGTTAACTCCTATGATCTCAACACTTAAGATTCCCAATAAAATTGTTATGATGAGATTGGTAGAGACAGTAATAAATATGATCTTGGATATTGCATGATTCAATGAATTGGCAATTGAAAGTCTGTAGTAGTCAATAAACCAATAGTTTCCCAATGACCAGTGTATGGTGTCTTATATAAAATTATCCATGGATAAAAAAGATCTATTCAAAGTACATGATAGAGCAATAGAGTATAAGCTGTGGAAGCTATGGTCAACATTTGAAAAATTTTAAAGTGTATTATAATAAAAAAACACATGGACATTTAATCCCCTCATAATACACTCCTTGCCATCACTTGCCATCTTGTCACTTTCTGAAACAATTCTGAAGTCCTCTTTAATCTTTAGTTGTGCTATCATGGCTGCCTTGATATCCTGAAACAATTCAAAACTTTTCTCCTTTGTGGATATTTTGACTTTGGGGAAGAGTCAAAAGTTATATAGGGCCTCATCAGTTGAATAAGGTGGATGAGGACACATTGTAATTTGTTTGTGTGTGTGTGTGTGTGTGTTTTGTTTTGTTTTTTGAGATGGGGTCTCAGTATGTAGTTCAGACTGGCCTATAGCCCAGGCTGGCCTTGAAAGAGATCCTCCTGTCTCAGCCTCCCAAGTGCTGGGTTTACAGGAGTGTGCTACCATACCTGGCTGTAATGTTTTTATTTGACAGAAATTGCTATAAACATTTTGAATTGATCCAGTACACCAGGAAGCCCCCGCCCCCAAAAAAAAAACCACCCAAGAGAACTTACACAACTGCTTCAAAAAGTGGCAAGAATGACGAGACAAGTGTATTCAAAGTGAGGGGTACTTTAAGGAGGGAGTAATGGCAATGCATCTTCTATAAAAAGTTGTAAACTTTTTATTTAAACGTCTCTGTGTTTTTTTATCACACCTCCTGAATATTGTAAAGATGGTTTTCTTCTTTTTAATTTGTGCTCTCATTTCTCTCCTGGTACTTGAAATGTCAGAGGGAATAGGGTCATGTAAATTCTGTCTTAAAGCCATAGACAACCAACATCCAGATCGGCTAGAGCACATTCTTGGGTTGTTTGTTCCAAAAGAATTGGTTAAAAAAATTGTAGGATCAAAACAATTCTCTTAGTTTGGGAAGAGTGGGGTTGTTAGCTTTGTGCATGAGCGATCATATGATTCTGAAGTGCTTCTCTTTGGCTTTTCTATGCAGTAGTTGTTAGAATATAACATTTAAATGGTTTTGGAGGAGGAAGTTCTTAAAACCTTGTGACTGTATCTAATCTAAAAATATGCTAGATCAGCTGGGTGTGGTGGCACATACCTGTAATCCTGGCCCTCGGAGAGGCTGAGTCAAGAGGATTGCAAGTTTGAGCTCTGCCCAGGCATTTGAGCAATTTATCAAGACCCTGTCTCAGTATT